>NC_136067.1:177709042-178328258 GCF_964261635.1 Lissotriton helveticus
AGAAAAATGTTAATTTTTTTCTTTTAAGAGCATCCCGTTTTCCTTTAAGAGAAACCGGCTGCATTTTTAAAAAAAATGCTTTATGTAAAAAGCAAACAGACATGGTGGTCTGCTGTGTCTAGAGGGCTCCCATCTCTGTGATTGTAGCCCGTGCCCAATGGATTACACATTGTGACCTGTCTCATGAATATTGAAGAGGTAGGTTGTTTGCGATCCCATTGAGAATTGCTAAATGTCTTTGAGACACATAATACATTTTGTTTTGAAACCCGCAAAACAGAATGGTTATACATCTGGCCCTAAATGTCTAGGGCATATTCAAAATCGTAAAAGAGGATTTTTCATTACAAATTCAAAGACACCAAACATGAACTGTCTACCTTTTCCCATTTGGAAGTTACAGCTTATTAAATGTAATTAGTTAACTCCAACGTTCTCCTATGGAAGAAGCAGGCCCTGCTGTAGTGAAAGAGTTTTTCACTACTAGGACAGGTAAAACTTGAAATGACATGTCCTACTTTTTAAATACATTTCACCCTGCCCCACGGGCTACCTAGGTGTCACTTATAGGTATTGAAAAGTTTGAGACTGGCAAAAGGTTTAATTTGCCGGGTCGAAATGGCAGTTTAAAACTGCACACAAATGCGGCAATGGCAGTCCCACTAGTAGCATTTAATTTGCAGGCTCTGGGCACATGTAGGACCCCTTTGCTAGTGACCTATATGTAAATCAAATATTTCAATTTGGCACAAGCCAATGTTACCATGTTTTAAGGAGTGAGCACATGCACTTTAGCACTGATTAACAGTGGTAAACTGCACAATGTCCTAAGGCAATAGAAACAAGATCAGCTAATATGGAGGAGTAAAGCAAAAGATTTGGGGGAAAACCACCCTAAGGCTGACAGGTTTAACAGACAGGCTAAAGCACCTCCATGCATGCTACATCGGTCTGATTGCAGGGCCAATAAAAAAGTCAGGATACCAGTTTCACAAGCAGTTGGGCACTCAGATAAGTGGAACAAACCAGACTATCATGCAGGGAATATTTCCATTCCAAAGTTGTCTAAATTCCTTTATGGAACAGTACAGTTCAGGGCCTGTGCAAGGTGTGGTCCAGATCCATAGCACCCATTCAAACTATCTTCATGCACAAACATCTCAAACTCAAAACTCTATCACACCTTTACTATGCCTCCTTCTACACAATCCCAGCCAAACCTCATACTCACAGGCCATCAGAGTCTCTTTGCCGAGTGTTATGACCGCTATACTACTGCCTACTGATGATTCAGTCTTCACCTCTGGACCTCAGACTCTCCTGCCAATGCTCTAATTACCTGTACCTCTAACCAGCCCTCAGAGCTCCTCTGCCAAGCCTCAAAGCCCATCCTATCTATTCTCTCAGTTCATCTACCCAGATGGCCCTCTCAACAAGTTCAGACAGGTTTTTATCTCCTCCCTTCTCTGATTGACATCAGCTCTTACAATACCTCATCAAGCCTCAGCCGTAATATGACAGTTTGAAAGTGTATTATTAGTTGGTGTGGATGGTAGACAGCCACAAATAATACTGGCACAATTCTAGTTAAGTCTGGTTTCAGTACCTAAATCTGAGATCAGCCCCTGGTAGTTATGACGCAGAGCAGACAGGCTTACTTACAAAAATTGCAAAACATTTAGAAGTAACAAAACAGTTAAAAAGTGGGAAACACAACACATTTAACTTTCACTCAAATTAATAAAAAACGGTGATATGTTAATGAACAAAATGACACCAAAAACGAAAAAAATCCAATAAGGGAAAACGGAGATAAACAGCGTTGAGTGTCAACCATTGTCTTCTGATTGTGCTTGACCAAGGACATGTTTTACACTAAATATCCTGCAACCTGACTTATGCAAGCTTAAATGCGTTATAGGCACTTAAAGCTTACTTAGGGAGACATTAATATTTAAAAGGCGGGTTTAGTCCTGTCAAAAGAGGTCGTTTTGACAGTTCGAGTTGTCAGTTTAAACCTGCACAGCTAGGCTAGTGGTGGCATGCCTGTTGTTATATATTGCATTGTTACTTACATTTCATTAGTGGTGACACAATATGTGATGCAGTCACCTGGCGATATTTAACTTACAGGCTTATGGTACACTTTTTTTCATGTACTAAGTGCTTATGGGTACATTAAATGATCCAATCAAGGATTTGGTTAATTTGACATGTTTTAGGGGTCAGAGCACATGCACGGTGCAATGGACAAGTGTCTCAGTGTACAGAATCAAAAACTAATTTTGGAAAAGGGGGGTGGTGATGGACAGAGTTTCTGAATGATGCAGAATACTCTTACCAAGTCAATAGATCATGGTTTTAATCCATCACCGTTTTTTAGCTCACTGCACCATCCCAGCTCAGAACCTGGCTATATGCAAATTAGTCTGTTCCTGTCCCAGTGCATGATGGGAACAGGGCAAACCAAACTACCAAGCCAATTCTTATACTGGGAAGGAAACAAGCTTCCGGGGACCGGTTTCTGGCATCACAGCCTTCTTCGGCCCGGCTTGCTTGAATCCTGATGGTGCAATGAGCAAGGGACTCACGTCTGAGTATACCCTCCCACACATAGTGTGGATCAAACCGATTTTGGAAAAGGGGGGTGGTGATGGACAGAGTTTCTGAATGATGCAGAATACTCTTACCAAGTCAATAGATCATGGTTTTAATCCATCACCGTTTTTTAGCTCACTGCACCATCCCAGCTCAGAACCTGGCTATATGCAAATTAGTCTGTTCATGTCCCAGTGCATGATGGGAACAGGGCAAACCAAACTACCAAGCCAATTCTTATACTGGGAAGGAAACAAGCTTCCGGGGACCGGTTTCTGGCATCACAGCCTTCTTCGGCCCGGCTTGCTTGAATCCTGATGGTGCAATGAGCAAGGGACTCACGTCTGAGTATACCCTCCCACACATAGTGTGGATAAAACCGATTTTGGAAAAGGGGGGTGGTGATGGACAGAGTTTCTGAATGATGCAGAATACTCTTACCAAGTCAATAGATCATGGTTTTAATCCATCACCGTTTTTTAGCTCACTGCACCATCCCAGCTCAGAACCTGGCAATATGCAAATTAGTCTGTTCGTGTCCCAGTGCATGATGGGAACAGGGCAAACCAAACTACCAAGCCAATTCTTATACTGGGAAGGAAACAAGCTTCCAGGGACCGGTTTCTGGCATCACAGCCTTCTTTGGCCCGGCTTGCTTGAATCCTGATGGTGCAATGAGCAAGGGACTCACGTCTGAGTATACCCTCCCACACATAGTGTGGATAAAACCGATTTTGGAAAAGGGGGGTGGTGATGGACAGAGTTTCTGAATGATGCAGAATACTCTTACCAAGTCAATAGATCATGGTTTTAATCCATCACCGTTTTTTAGCCCACTGCACCATCCCAGCTCAGAACCTGGCTATATACAAATTAGTCTGTTCCTGTCCCAGTGCATGATGGGAACAGGGCAAACCAAACTACCAAGCCAATTCTTATACTGGGAAGGAAACAAGCTTCCGGGGACCGGTTTCTGGCATCACAGCCTTCTTCGGCCCGGCTTGCTTGAATCCTGATGGTGCAATGAGCAAGGGACTCACGTCTGAGTATACCCTCCCACACATAGTGTGGATAAAACCGATTTTGGAAAAGGGGGGTGGTGATGGACCATAGGTGGGTCCCCAGAGTATGTCCAACCCCTTTTCTTAGTATAGTAAGGGACCCCTGGCAACAGGACTTTAGATTATACCTGGTTGAAACTCTGACACTGAATCCTGGAACTTCGACGCTCTACTAAAGATTAGAGGACAGAAGAATCTCACTTGAGGTCCCCTGCTCAAGCAAGCACCAATGAAGCATCTTGCCAGTCTGCACTTCCAAAGCTCCTGACGGACTCTGAAGTATCTATGACACAGGAAGAAGATTTCCAGACTTCTCAGAGGCAGACACGAGTCCCCAGCACTGCTGAGACCCGCAGCCCTCACAAGTGACGTGGAACCAGAACCACTGGACACCGTGCACATTTGCTAGTGCATCAACTTCCCGAGCTTTCCTGAAGTTGTGCATTGGCTTACTTGTAGCCCAAACCCCCAGCACCATCTGCACTGAAGATTGTGAGCCTACACTCCACGAGTGTTCCGTGAACCTGCTTCTTGCATTTCCGCTTGAGGCCCCTTTGCGATCCCTGGTCCGTCAACTGGTGGGTCCCCACAAACGTAACTCTACTTTTCCTTTGGCTTCCCTTATTGCTCCAGACATGCCCTGACTCCCTACCAATTGGTGAGTCCCTCAGACCTTGCTGGTCTGCACCAAAGGCAATCTCTGCTTTCTGCATGGGTTGCTGTTGCCAAGGCTTGTTAGGTCCAATCCAGAAACCGACACCGCAGCACTCAACATCCTTTGTTGGACAGCTCGATTCCAGAAACTGGTTGTCGTCAACGCCTCCTGGTCCTTGTGGCTGAAGAGTCAAGCTTTACCTTCTTCACCTGCAAGCACCCAACATCGGTGGGCATCTGCCTATCGTCTTCCTGGTCACTGGCAAGTAACCCAGACTCTGTCCCCTCCACTTTCAGGTTCTTCTCATCTTTGATCCAGGCTTGGATCACATGGGACACTTTCCACTTGGACGCAAGCAGCACTTTGCAGCAAATCGCCATTAAAAACTACGACGAAACCCGACACCAAAAGACACCTATGCACACGGCTACCCTGGGTGAGGTAACTCGAGTACTCCGGTGCTCCCGTGGGTGTTGACTCTTGAACCTCCTAGTTCTACAGGGGTTTGCTCCAAGTCCTCTTCTAAGTGTCCTTTCGCTTTAAAATTCCAACGCCGACTATCCCCATAGAAGTTAAAGGTGATTTGCAGCTGTGTTTAGACACTGCACGCGTCCCCCGTGGGTCCTGTGTGTCATTACCTTGGGTGGTTCCTGGTGGCCCCAGCGGTTTTACAGCTCTAGGTTTTGTCTCTATGTCAGTCGTGGTTCTTATACCACTTTCTTAATATATGGTTTGGTACGTCCCTAGGGCTCAACGTATATTGTGCTAATTTACTGTGTGTTAAATAAGTTTACTGAATGTACTTTTTCCTCTAGCCTCATAAAGGGACTAGAGGGATGTGTTTAGAATAAATACATATATTTTATATATATACCTGGGGTGCCGCTCATAGGCGTAGACTTTGAGAACCACTGTACTCCTTGCCTTGGATTACCTGCCCGGGACCGTGCGAGGCTGATCGGGACTTTCTGACGAATTTGGGCAATCCCTTGCTGACGACCTACGAGGTGCGGGACTGCGAGGACCAACTTGCCTAGCGGCTCGTCATCTGCCGCAGCTGGGGCCTCTTTCCGCACCTCCTTCCTGCTGCACTTAACGCCGCGCGGCCCCCACTTCGCGGGTGCCGCTCGTAGGCATAGACTCTGAGAACCACTGTGCTCCTTGCCTTGGATTACCTGCCCGGGACCATGAGAGGCTGATCTGGACTTTCTGCCGAATTTGGGCAATCCCTTGCTGACGACTTACGAGGTGGGGGACTGCAAGGACCAGCTTGCCTAGCGGCTCGTCTTCTGCTGCAGCCGGGGCCTCTTCCCTCACCTCCTTCCTGCTGCACTTAACGCCTCGCGGCCCCCGCTTTGCGGGAGCCGCTCGTAGGCGTAGACTTTAAGAACCACTGTGCTCCTTGCCTTGGATTACCTGCCCGGGACCGTGAGAGGCTGATCGGGACTTTCTGCCGAAATTGGGCAATCCCTTGCTGACGACCTATGAGGTGCGGGACTGCGAGGACCAGCTTGCCTAGCGGCTCGTCATCTGCTGCAGCTGGGGCCTCTTCCCGCACCCTCCTCCTCCACCTATTTGGACACACCCACAACCGCGGCAAGCGGGACGCGCGCGGGTGGGCGCCGGGCGAAGCCCGGGCCAAGGGCGGGCCATCTACGCCTGACCAAGGCTGGGCTGGGCCCCCTTGGCCCTCATCGGACGATACCAAAAGGCATCAAGAGGTACTGTTGTTTGAACCCCAGAATCTGATTAAGTCAACCTGGGGGGGACAATGTTAACATAGCCTAGTTAACACGTGTGTTATCATCGTTGGGTCTTTGAAAATGACTCCTAAACCTGGTAATGGTAGGAAAACACACCTAGGGGGCAATGTAAGAGGTACCTTGGATGCATTTTTAACAAAGGCAGTCTCGAATTTGGATCACAAAATTTCTGTCGCCAAGAGCCGCTTGTCATTCGAGCTGCAACAAAACAAGCGTTCCTCTCTGGGCCCAATATTACAGATACCTTCCCCACCTATATACAGCTCACAGAGCAAAGGGAATCCCTTAATTACTGACACTAGTATCCCTTTGCTTTTTCAGGATTATTCTCCACCATTATCTCAAGTGTCAGCAAGGAGGGTCCATCATGTTATGTTATGTTATGTTATTTGTAGTTTGTATAGCGCAACGGTTACTCAAAAAGAGTGTCCCGGCGCTTTAGGTAAGGGGAAATAATGTAGAATAACATAACACAGATTAAAAGAAATGAACAGCAAACAGACAATTAAAGCGCCGGGACATGATGTTGAAATTTTGGACCCCTCTTTAGATCTCTCACTAGAGCAGCCCTCTCTGCTACAGTTGCCTAATCCAACTCCTGTGAGCAAAAAGAGCAAAGCCCCACAAAAAATACAACTCCAAGGAACACTACTGAAAAGGAAGAGAGGGGGAAATTCGCATTGGGGTAGGGTAACCAAAGCACCCAGAATAGGTTTAAGTCCCCCCACTGACCACCTTAAGCACTTACAACAGAAAGATCTGCCCTCACTAGAGCCAAAGTCCCGGGGAACTCAGAACCTGCCCAAAATCCAACCTGCTGAACCTGCCTCAACAAACTGCACAGTTAAGGACATAGAACACCTAGTTAGATCTTTACTCCTTCCAGTATTAGAGAGGGTAAAAAGACTTGGTGACCAATTGAACACCCTAGTGGTAGAAACTACCTTAAGCTCACAACTTTTAAAAGGTCTGGTAGCCTATAATTTGAACAATACGACTAGTCGGCTGAAATCGACAAACAATTCCATTACAAGAGACACCTCATCCTGAATCAATAAGTCTAGTGGGATGACTGAGAAAGTAGCAACAGGCACTAAGATGACGGGGCGTAGAGAGTCAGCTAGCCCTATACCTAACAGGCAACCATTGGCCAACCCCCAACCAGTCATCAAGGTTGTCAACACAGATAAGGCACAGCCCCTAGACAAAGATACTAAAAGAAAAGGATGTCATATTGATTTGCCACCAGAGGCGGCACCATACATTATTGTGCTCACGGGCGTTCCAGAACTTACAGAAGGGAAGAGCGAAGGCTACACTGAGTTAAAAAATAAAGCTATGTACTGGCTCAGACAAAACAGGCCACTGCCCCCCCACATAGACGGAGAAATAGCGCATGTGAGAAGACTAGCGTGGGTAGGATCGAGACCTAAAGACATTGCCGGGGATGTAATCATCATTAACTTCAGAGATCAAAGGGTGGTAACCACATTGCTGATTGGTATCAGGAGCATAGCGTCCCGAACCCTGAACTACTTTTATCCTGAGGCATTGATTACTCCCCGTGACCAATGCGGCTTCCCTACTTACCTCAAAATATCCCCTACCCCCCTTATCCCTCGAATAGGAATCAACAGAGATCCTCCTATCCGGTTTTTAGGCACGTAGATAGGCCTACTACCCATCGGGGTGATAGCACACACCAAAGGCCTTCATATACCATACTGGCCAATCTCCCTAGCAAATCGCCACGATGTTCTCTCTGGTCTAGACGATTTAGATTGACTCCAGAGAATCACTGCGGTGGAAAATCCGTTAAGACCTATTACTCCGCCGATAACAGTGACTAATCAGCGGAAGAGGAACCTATCTTTAGAGATGGCAGGGGATTTGAAGGATTCAACTGCCCTAATTGAGAAAGAGGTAGAAGCGTTTGAACAACCAGTTAGCCAGATCGCAGGGAACGATCCATTCCTGGCTCCCTGCACTGCATCAAAACCCCACACTTCATGTTTCTCTAAGGTAAATCATGAAAACTTTGTCTTACTTAATAGATCCCCCAAACAGAGAGATTCTATTTACAGTTTCCTTTCTTGGAACGTTGCTGGTTTGGCAGGTAAAGTGTCTCAGCAACACTGGCTAGAGGTTGTTGCTGAGCACAATGTTATTTGCCTACAGGAAACATGGTCCTTGGAGGAACACCATATAAGCGGGTACCAAACTTTTCATACCCCAGCGGTGGCCAGTGCCCAGGGCCGAAACAAAGGGGGCCTGTGCACATTTGTTTCCATCACCGGGGGCATTGAAGTATGTAAGTTTCTGTCCACGGAGTACTACCAGATATTGAGGTTAAAACTGGACCTTTTGCATAACATGATTGTAGTAAATTTTTATAATAACGTGCCACCTGACATGAGGGAGACTATAATCAACAAGCTTTTGTCGACCCTAATTACTCTACATGATCATTCAGTAGGAGAAAAGGTTATGTTCTGGGTGGAAGACTGCAATTGTACGATCTGTCCTCATAACTCGATGGGCTTGAGGGGGCGTGGCTAGCAGCCGATGAAGACGGTCACAGCCTAGCGAGGCTCCCGACCCTTCGCCCACTGATCCGCTAATTATCCTGTTTTAAACCCGGGATCCCCGTGAAAGTCGGGGAGATCCTGAGTACAACATCCGGGCCTGCTCCGGTTCGAATTGCGAGCCAGAGAGACCACTGCAGCGGGAGAAACTGGCTGTGGCGGTCCCGGGACGCCGGAGCACAAGATGGCAGCACCCTAAGAGGCGGATGCCGAAGTATAGCGGCGACTCCGTCCCCGTCGCCCGGACAAGCTGAGGAGGCGGAACGGTGAGAGGCCGAGGGGGAGACCGGGATTGACGGACACGCCATCGGCCCCGACCACAGCGCGACCGGTGAGGTGCATTGAACACGAGAGGCCCCGGCGAGTCTCCGCCCCACCCAGAAGGCAGAAAATCTACACCCCGGCTCTGGGGCCTGCTGTCCCTGTGGGCGTGACTCCGGCCCCGGCGCCCAGCTGAGCGAGAGAGGCGGGTCTGTGGGAGACCCAAGGAAAAGCGGTGGCAGCCTGACGATCCCACCGGCCCTGACCACTGGGCGGCCGATGCGGGACGCTGTGGGCGGACGGCTGCGGGGTGGCTCCGCCTCCCTCGGGGGGCTGAAATCTACACCACGGCTTCGGGGCCTACCATCTCGGGGGGGGGCAGCTCCGGCCCCATCACCAGGCTGTGCAGCGGAGGCAGAGCCGAAAGACGCCGGGAGGGGGACTAGGGCCGACTGGCGTGCCGCCGGCCCCCAACTTTGGAGCGGCGAGAGCGGCGCCCTGCACATGGGCGATTCCGTGGAGGCCCCACCCCACCCGTGAGCCGCAACTTAACACCCCGGCTTTGGGTCCTAGCGTCCCTACACACATAGAGTGGCAGCCGGAGGCCTCGCCTGCCAGCCTAAGCGGCAAGTGTCTACAGTCTTTGGCCCCTGGGGAGGAGCGAGGATTGCCACGAGCGAACCCAGAACCTTGGCGACCCGGGACTGCCGCGAGGAGCGACCCGAAGGCGGCTGGGCCTGTCCTGCGGCTGGATTGAAGCCCGAGGGAGAGGGACACCCGGGGGGGACCGGCGGCCTCCACGGGGGTGACCAGGGACCAACCTTTGCCCGGTGAACGGAGCGTGCACCCCGAGGATAGAAGCCCATGAGGGGGCCCATTCAAGGGGGGAACTTCATCTGCCCACCCATACACCGCTCCTAGCGAGGGGCCCAGATCGGACTCATCGTAGCTGTCCCCGGAAGGATGCCGGGTCCCGAGGAGAAGACACGTAACACTAGACCGGCCGAACACCGAGGGACAAGCACCATACGCAGACAGCCCTCGATTAGCGGGCGCCGCCGGAGGAGAAGGAGGAAGGGTCCATGCGGCGGGCAGTTATCCACTCCGGCTGCGGACCCCTGGGCGAGCATTCCTGACGACGTGACCCCCCGGTTGGGGCCGGAAGGGACCCCGCGACCGGCGCACTCCTCGCCCCCCCCCCCACTATACCACCGAGGAACCGAGGCACCATCACGGCGGTGGAGCGCCTTAGCGGACCAGAATACGATAACAGCACCGCGGGGCCGCCCTGACTGAAGCCAGGATCTGTAGCGACGAGGAGGGCTGATTGACCCCATAGAGAAGAAGGCCCAGCAGGAGAACCCGGACTGCTCCCTCCCAGTGGGCGCTCAACGACCTACCCACTGCGGGGGACACCGACGACCCCTGGAAATCCCTGGGAGCCCAGATCAACAACGCAGGGGCAAGATGGGAAAACCCAGAGGCGCTAAGGGAGATGGGAGCCCTGCCACGGAGCCGCCCAAAGACGCCACACAGTCCACAACGGAACTGCAACAGATGCAAGACCGAATCCTAGAGGCTATCGCCGCCACGAAGGATGCATTACACCACGACATTGCGCAGGTGTCGACGGGGCTGGGGCTCCTGCGGGCTGACCATGCGAAATTGACAAATAGAGTCAAGGAAGCGGAAGACACCTTAAAAGACATAGTACCAGCGCAGAAGTCGATGGATGGGAAACTCATGGATGCGCTGGACCGCATTCAAGCCCTGGAGAGGCGAGCGGAGGATGCTGAAAATCGTAGCCGGCAGTACAATGTGCGCCTCGTGGGCCTTCCGGAAAAAAAAGAAGGCACGGACATGGTGGGGTACTTGCATGAATGGCTAAAGACTGTGGTGGCCCCGGAGGGCCTTTCTCCTTTCTTCACTCTGGAGCGGGCGCACCGCGTGCCATCGAGACCCCCGAAACCGGGTCTCCCACCTCGCCCAGTGGTCATCAAACTGCTTCACTACAAGGACAGGGACTGGCTGTTGCAACGGGACAGGGATGCAGGTCTCTTCCAAGTGGACAACAGCAAAGTCACGCTGTTCCCGGACTACACGTTCGAGACCCAAAAAATGCGCGCCTCATTCCTCTCTATCAAGAAAGAACTGCGCTCAGAAGGCATACAGTACTCGCTGCTGTTCCCGGCCAGACTCCGCGTAGTGATAGACAAGAAAGCTCTGTTCTTTTCAACGGCAGCAGAGGCGTGGACCTGGTGGGACACTTATAAAGCAGGCACGGAGCTCGGTTCCGGGCTGAGGAGGTGCACCAGGAACAATCAGTCAGGCGGTCGAGGAGGCACCGGGGGCGTGGACAGGGGTCCAAAAGGCTGACGAACTCCCAAACAGCGGACGAACGAAGAGCAGCTCTGCAGGCAGTAAAAGAGGTGTCGGGATTGGCGCTGGTTCAGTCGGAGAGAGAATCGGGCTTGGAGGGCCAGGGAACGGGCTCGGACACTGAGTTATCGGAGCTGGGCGGGGCCAGGTGCCCGAAGGTCACACCGCAGACGTCAGGTGAAATCATTGGGAGCTGAATCCTAGACATGGTACCTGGCTGGGGTGACAACGACTAGTGCGGCTTCAACGAACTATTGAGCAGGCCGCTGTAAGGCTGGAATATCGTGAGTCATAATGCGTATTGTGGGGCGGGGGCATGGGGACTGCACTTGAAGGTTCCAGAGGTTAGCTCGCGCACCCCAGGGCCCATAAGCCCTTCGTAGTACTGACTACGAATTAGGAAGATTTGAGAGCACGTTTGCTCGATAGTTTGGATGGGAGCGACTCTTCTGCAGTTAGGTCCTGTTCTGGGGGAGGGGGGGCCTGGAGAAGTTGGGGTAACTCAAGGCGTGGTTTGGGGAGGGGGGAAGGGGGAATGTTGGGGATGGGTGGGGACGGTGTCAAATCTGGGTTCTGGATGCGAATCGTTGATGATCTACACCAAACACGATGGGACAATGGCTAATGCAGGATCGATAAAATGTGTGTCCTGGAATGTGCGGGGCTTGAATACGATGACAAGGAGACACAAGATTCACTCTTACTTAGTCCGTAGAGGAGTGCATATAGCGTTCCTGCAAGAGACCCATTTAACAAGGAAAGAGGGAATGGCGCTCCAGCGCAGATGGAGGGGCCACCTGTTTCACACTACGTACTCTGCTTTTGCTAGGGGAGTGCTAATTTGGGTGAGAGCGCGTGTCCCTTTCCAAGTCACTAGGCACACAGAGGACCCAGATGGGAGATATGTGGCGGTTGAGGGACTGCTTAGAGGCCGACACATAGTGCTCAGTAGCATCTACGCGCCGAATATAGATCAGGCGACATATTTCGCAAAGCTTTCCAGAGCACTAGCCAGCTACTTCACAGGTCCTGTACTGATGGGGGGGGACTTTAACTCAATAGAAAATACTACGCTAGATAGATCACACCCACCACTACACACATCCCCAGTGCACCGGTTGGCAAAGTGCAGAACGGAATGGCAGGGAAAGTGGGACCTGACAGACAGCTGGCGCACACAACATCCGACAGAGCGGGATTACTCATTCTACTCTAGCCTACATGACCTCCATGTCCGCCTTGATACCTTCCTCTGCTCTCAAACAGTACTTCCAGCGGTGGTCCGGACTGAATACTTAGCACGCACGATATCTGACCATAACCCTATACTCCTGACACTGAACTGGATGACTGAACCCTCAAAGATTCCGACGTGGCGGCTACGGCCGGACACGCTGGATGACCCACCCTTCCGAGTAGAGCTGGAGGAGCGGATTACTCAATACTTTGCAGAGAACGAGGGTACCGCTTCCTCCAGAGCAGTGGAATGGGATGCATTTAAATTAGTAGTAAGAGGACACTGCATAGGGAAATTTGCAGGAGCCCGCAGATCATTGGTGGAAGACTTAGATAAGGCTGAGCGTAAATTGAGGGAGGCGGAACTAGAATGCCCAAACCGCCCTGACTTACAGGGGAGAGTAAGTGAGGCACGGGAGGCAGTGGCCAGAGAGGTGGAGCGCATTCGTAGCTTCGACTATAAAACATACTTAACGAAGACTCTTGCTGAGGGGGACAAAACTGGAACACTCTTGGCCTGGCTAGCGAACCCCAATTGGAGTAGTCAACCGATTTTGAACCCTGCAGGGGAATGGTGGCGACACCCATGAAACACAGTCCGAAATTTTGGACTGTTTCAGGTCATATTACGAGAGGTTGCATAGAACTGAATTGGGGAACCAGACTGAGGCAATAGAGGCTTTCCTGAGCGATTTGCAGCTACCACAACTAGAGCAAGAACAGGCTGATGCCCTAGGCGGCCCAATAGACTTGGCAGAAATAAGGGGAGCGATAAAGCGTATGGCGCGTAACAAAACTCCAGGGGTGGAGGGGTTGCCCATTGAATTCTACGGGAGATACCTAGATCAACTGGCCCCGAGACTCCAGGTAATCTATAATGAAGCCAGGGAGGAGGGCAGACTTCCCCAATCAATGCGCGAAGCCATAATGATCCCTTTATTAAAACCGCGCAGGGAAAGCACAGACCCTGCATCCTATAGGCTGTTATCTATGTTAACGACAGACTACAAAATCTTGAGCACAGTACTGGCCACCAGACTGTTGACCCATATGCAAGACCTGGTCAATAAGGATCAATCAGGCTTTATACCCACAAGGAACACGACACACAACATCCGTAGGCTGCTCAGGCTAGTAGATGACCCACCGTCGGGCGCGAAGGCCCCCCTGGTATTGGCGGTTGACATAGAAAAGGCCTTCGATAGTTTGGAATGGGACTACCTATATAGGGTGATGCAGGGATTTGGCCTGGGTGAAGGATATATAGGATGGACGAAGGTGCTTTACTCTTCAGCGAAAGCTAGGGTGAGGGTCGGACCCTTAGTATCGGATCAATATGAAGTGAATCGAGGTACCAGACAGGGGTGTGCACTTTCTCCCCTGCTGTTTGCGCTTGCGGTGGAACCTCTAGCAGCAATGGCTAGGCGGGGTGAACATTACAACGGGTTGGTATTCAGAGGGGCCCACCACTACATTTCCCTATATGCAGACGACCTCCTCCTTTTCTTAGACAACGCAGAGGAAGCTGTGGAGGGCACAGAGAGACTGCTAGCGCGCTTCGGCGACATATCAGGACTGCGGGTTAACTGGACAAAAACCTGCCTCTTCCCTCTAAGGAGGGGGGAGGAGCACCCCCCACTCCACCCGAAACTTAGATGGGAGCCCAACTGCCTGAGCTACCTAGGAGTGCATATATACCACGAACCTGCGGACCTCCTAGACGGTAATGTAGGTCGCTGTATCCGCGCATTGCAGAGTAGTATGTCCTTCTGGGCCACCTTGCCCCTCTCGATAGCGGGCCGGGTTGCACTTCTAAAAATGGTAGCCCTACCGCGATTATTATATTTCTTTCGAACCCTCCCCGTGTGGATACCTGGAGTAATCTTCAGACGACTAAGATCGACGATAGTGTCCTTTTTATGGGGAACGGGCAGACGTAGAATTCCACTGATGGAGATGGCTGTGGTGTGGCTGATAGAGAGGTTGGATGACCTGGCCCCTGTAAGAGCTCCTCGACCCGTGGCCGAGCGGCAGTCTGCGCCGTGGTTTACGGGGGCGTTGCGTATTGAACGCAGCCAGTGTAAGCTGGCTGAGAGGGCGTGGCGCTCTCAGTACGACAGGGAGGCCAGACTTACCTATAGGCTGGCGATTAAAGCGTACCATCGTAATATTATGTGCGCAAAAAAGGAGTACCTTGCCAGGAGGATTGAGGCGGCCTCTAACTCTTGTAAGGAGATCTTCACCGTGGTGAGGGAGTTTACGGCCCCTAGATCCAATCTACAGCAAGTACTTCCATCTGAGTCCAGGGTCTGTGATCTCGCCAGGTTTTTTACCGATAAAATTAGAACGATCCAGGCCTCCTTTTCAGCAGAGCCTGCAGAAGGGGTCGTTAGCATCGGGGTGGGACGAGTTCCATCGGTTACGCCAGATGTCTTTCTGGCGGAGTTCCCCCCGGTTTCCTATGATGCTTCCCTCTCACTCTTGGCCAGTCTCAAGTCAGGGTCGCCATTGGACCCCTGTCCTGCCAAATTTTTGGCTAGGATGGCGCTGCTGATGAACCCTCTGGTGAATCCTCTCATGAATTCATCCTTGAGAGAGGGGAGGCTCCCTTTGCCCTGGAAAAGGGCGATGGTGATCCCCCTCCTCAAGAAGCCGGGACTGGATACAGAGGTTCTGGCCAATTACAGGCCAATTTCTCTTCTTCCAGCCCTCGCGAAGCTCACGGAGAAGCACGTGCATAGCGTGCTTTCCGGTTTCCTTGAATCAAATGATCTACTGCATCCCTCGCAATCCGGCTTTCGGTCGAACTTGAGTACGGAAACGGCACTTCTTGAGGTGTCAGAGGCCATCCGCGAGACGCTGGATGCAGGAGGGAAGGCCATGCTTGTCATGCTGGACTTGTCGGCGGCCTTCGACACCGTCCCCCACGAGGCACTTCTTACCAGACTTTTTGACATCGGTCTGAGGGGGACGGTGCTCAAATGGTTTACATCGTTTCTGGAGGACCGTCGACAAACGGTCTGGGCCTCTTTGAGCTCCGCTGAGATGCCGCCATTGGGAGTCGGAGTTCCACAGGGCTCTGTGTTGAGCCCGACTCTTTTTAACATCTTTATGACCCCTCTGGCGGCACTCGTGGAGGCTTTTGGGGCCCAGATCGTGTCCTATGCGGATGACACGCAGCTTCTTTTCACCTGCAGGAAAGACCAGTCATTTGACAGAGAGAGCATTCGGGGATGTCTGGAGAGGGTCTTTCACTGGTTCCAGCTGAATGGTCTTAAGGCCAACTCCAGCAAATCGGAGGTTCTGCTTTTTGGGTGTGCTTCGGAACCAGTATGGCGTGAGTGGTGGCCAGCGGATATGTGTCCTCCCGCTCAGCCATCTATGGCTGCCAAAAATTTGGGAGTTAAGTTCGATAACTGCCTCACGTTCAGATCGCACATTCACGGTCTGACAGGCACCTGCTTTGGCATCTTAAAGATGCTCCGGAAGTTCCTACCCCTGCTTACAGAGGAGCATAGAAAGATTACTGTCCAAGCTCTAATAGGATCTAGACTGGACTATGCTAATGCTCTATATTTAGGGCTTCCGGATTATCTGGTCCAAAGGCTACAAGTGGTGCAGAACTCTGCGGCTCGCGCCATTTTTGGACTTCACAGGTGGGCGAGAACATCTGGGGTGCTTCAGTCACTTCACTGGCTCCCCATCCGAAAGCGGATCATGTTTAAAACTTTGAAGCTGGTGCATAAGGCACTCTCCGGTGCCGGGGCAAAGTATCTGCAGCGTAGACTGGCCTTTTATCGTCCGGTCCGCTCTCTGCGGTCTGAAACTCTCTTTCTGGCCGTAGTTCCCCGGGTGAGGAAGGCTCGCACTGGGGGTCGCTCCTTTAGCCTCAGGGCCCCCCAGTTGTGGAACTCTTTGCCCCTCGCTCTACGCAGTATTCCCAGTCTGCTCTTGTTCAGGAAAAGCCTGAAGACCTGGCTTTTTAACCTTTAGCTTGTTTCTTTTTTCTTGCTTTTCTTTGCTGCTATTGTTATGTTTTTTAACTGCTGAGTCGCCCGCATAAAGCGCCGGGACACTCTCGTTGAGTAGCCGTGCGCTATATAAATAAACGTTTAACATAACATAACATAACATAACACTGGCGACACTGACCCGCCCGAAGGATGAGGGTGGACTGGCGGTCCCAGATTTTGAGCTCTACTACTTGGCAGCTCAATTGCAATTCTTCACACAAGAGGTAGCGAGGGTATACCGTGGCCCGGAGCGGGAGAGGGAGAATGGCACCCCCCACCATGTCCTAGCGTACATAACCCTGCAACAAAGGTTAATGCTAAGAGGACTGACTCAAGAGGAACGGACGCTTCGATTGTGTTGGAATCGCTCGCAAAAGCGAGCTGAGCCCGGTCACCCGTATGCGCCAGAAATCCCGTTAGGCATGGTGACAGCACTCCCACATGGCGGGGACTGGTCGAGGCTGCGACTGTGGGAAGAGGCAGGGTTACAGATGGTAGGAGATCTATATGAGGACGGAGTATTAACCCCGTACCAGACTTTACAGGAGCGATACGACCTTCCGAGGGGAGACTATTTACTGCATGCGGCAGTGGTGAGAGCCGTACAGGCGCACTGGTGGGAGGGGCTGATAGAACCCACGACGACACTGGCGTGCCAATACACAATGATGGCGGCAGGAACATTTAAGGCAGTTACATGCCTCTATTCCAGACTACACACGGAAACCCTGCAACCACTTACACCATTAAAGACTAAATGGGAAGCAGACCTACAGTTGGAAATCCCAGACACGACATGGTCGTGTCTGGTGCGAAGGGCTAGGAAGAGCACCAGAAACGCACGTTTCCAACTGATACATCTCTATATCCTTCATAGGGCTTACCTCACCCCGAGTAAAATAGCAACGTACTTTGGCGCGGAAGAAGCAGCATGCCCAAGATGCAACCAATTAAGAGCAGACCTTGTACACATGCTGAGGGGCTGCCCATGCTTACAAGAATATTGGAGAGAAATAGGGGACACCCTGAATGCAGTGGCGGATAGGGAACTGCAGTACGACAGCGCGGTCACCGTCTTACATTGGTTCCCACATACACACAAGAACAAACTGTCAAGCAAATTCATCGACATGGGCCTACTTATAGCGAAGAGAGAGCTGACCAAGGGGTGGAAGTCGAAGGTAGGGCCAACACATCGGAGGTGGTTGAATGAATTTCTGAAGTGGGCGACAGCGGAGAGTACAATCAGGTACCAACTAGCCCGCCGTAATTCAGACGGGAAAGCGCAGGACGCTGCGATGGCATGGGAAACATTAGTACAGGCACTGAGAGATAGCGCAGTAGATGAGGAGGGGGAAGAGGAGGCGGAGAACCTGGGGACTTCAGCAGCGAAGGTCACAACCCCGGCACCTACACCGGACACACACACACGATAAAATGCAAATGCTCCGAAATCCCGCAATTTAGGCACACATCCTTGCACCAGGCGCAGACGTAGACACCGGGGGGGAGAGGGGGGGGGGGGGGGGGAAAGCACACGGGGATCCTGCAGAGGACCATGTACATGCTGTGCCGAGTAGCAGCGGGGTACGGGGCGAAAACGTAAAAGCAGAGGGCGGAGGGCCCTATATGTTAACTACAGCACGCTGCCCAGCCAGGAGAGCAAACTATAACAGAATAACGCCGCCCGACCTTCGGGATGTGGGCTGAATGGCTGTGTACGCGACGTCTAGAATGTGATAAGAGAACAACGGCTCTGCACTGTAAGATGCTGGACACTGCACTGTATAATATACATGACTCTGCAATAAAAATTGTTTAACAAAAAAAAAAAGAATAACTCGATGGGCTTGTGCGGCATATCTGACTATAGGGAAGAATGCCGCACTCATTTCATTCATACGAAACTCGGTACCACTCTCAATAACATTCTCCTTTATTTTAATGTATCTTTTATAAACGAGACATGCAGACTGAGTATACCGTTCCAACCTACCTTTAATGGGAGGGGGAGTAACACCACAATTGATTTTACATTAATCTCCGCATCTCACGCCGGGATGGTAGCAACTTGGGAAATGGGCCATGCTCTGTTTTCAGATCACTATTCTATATCTTTTAGCATAAAAGTGAAAAAAGCGACACGAAGGGCAGCGGTTAACACACCATATATACCAGAGATCAGATTAGCCTCAAAAAACGGCTACACTATTAAATGGGAGAAGATATAACCCATAGGCTTCCTGGAAAAATTAGTTTCAACAAACGCTGAAGACATACAAACTTGGCTGATACAAGATGAGGACCCAGAAAGAATAATGAACTCCTTTGCCAAGATACAAGCCGACGTAAAAACCTTATTGACAAGAAAACATCGGGTGGAGGTAACAAATCCCCACAGGTGGTTTGACAGCAAGTGTACAAAAGCACTAACAACTCTCAAAAAGGCCCTGCAGACAACACCAAAAAACCCTGACTTTATCCGGCAAGCTAGAAAGTCATACAAAAAGATAATAAAAACGAGAAAAGCCACTCTAAAGAAAGAGGCATGGGTAGCATTAAAAGAGGCGTCGCATTAAAAGAGACAACATGGCCTTTTGGAAGGTGGTAAATGATCCCTTTCTGCAAACCAAAGAGGCTGACTTTATTGATATAGCAATAACGGGTGATCTTTGGGTGGCTCACTTTAAACATCTTTATGGTAGATCCACCCCTGACGTCCCAGGGATTGTCTCTATTGATGAGATTACTAATTCCCCTGAAGGTAACCATCCTAGCCCATTCCCATTAGCCATAGCTGCCAGGAAGTTATTAAAGGGATAAAAGATAGTTCTTCAGCTAAGGCACCGGGCCCGGACGGCGTGCCAATCGATGTCTACAAGGCTGAGTTAGATCTGTGGGCCCCCATGATAACGAATGTTTTAAATAAGGTGAACCAATATGGCTTTATACCCTCCTGGTCTGACGCCATAGTTATACCTATCTATAAAAAAGGTAATAGGAATGACCCAACTTGCTATCGGCCAATTTCGTTGCTGGATGCGTTGGTGAAAGTGGCTGGTCGCATTATTTTAAACAGGATACAAACCTGGGGGGAGGAAAAACAAGTTATTTCTAATTTGCAGTATGGCTTCAGATCAGGAAAGGGGACGTTGGAACAATGTCTAAACCTGGCCCTACTTATCTCGAAATATACCCAGGCAAAGAGTGGGAACCTTTTTATTTCCTTTATTGATTTAAGTTCAGCTTTTGACTGTGTAGATCACGAATTCCTATGGTTAACACTTAGCGACATGGGCATCGACAGTCAAATTCTTTTATATACCAAGGAACTTTACAGAGACGCAGGTGCAAGGGTGAGGTATGGCCGAAGGGGGGAGTGTTCAGACAGATTCCCTATAAAAAGGGGGGTTAGGCAGGGGTGCATTCTAGCACCCCTGTTATTCACCTTATATATTAACTCAATCGGACAACATCTTAGGGACTCACAGCACGATTACCCTACCATCAAAGGGACCCCAAAACCAATATTATTTTACGCAGACGATGCTGCCTTAATGTCGCGGACTAGACTGGGGTTACAGAGAACTGTGGACAAATTTACCACCTACATGAAGCTCAGAGGTTTAAGAGTTAACATATCAGAAACTTACACAATGGCTTGCGGGAAGGGTTCAAAGAGGGCGCCCTGCCCAATTTTCCTTGACGGTAAGAGAATTGAAATCACGGATAGATTCTCTTACTTAGGGGTTATTTCGACAGGAGGAGCTCTTGGCAAACAGCGGTGAACACAAGGCAACTAGCTTTTAAGCGATCCATTGGTGCCTTGAGAAACTTTGCAACCAAACTAGGGGGGAATCCAGCGAAAGAATTAATTTACATCTACAAAGCTAAGTGTGTTTCAACCGCTACATACGGTGCTGGATTGTGAGGGACCGAAAATGGCCAGGTGATTCAACGCTGTGGAAACCAGTTCATCGCCCAATTACTGGGTGTTCCTAAAACCTCCTCTTCGTACATGTTGTACATTGAAGAAGGCCTCCCCTACATATCGGACACTATAAGGATCTCCCCCATACTCCTTTGGCATAAGGTTTGGGTTACCCCCGAGACTTCATTAAACAGAGATCTAATAAATGATTGTCTCTCTCTTGACGGAGTTTCCAAAATCAAATGGCTACACTATGTGAGAAACATGTTCAATGAGATTGGACACCCGGAATTCTTTGATAGGCCAATGAGCATGGAGAAGGTACCAAGAGGCTCGCTCAAAAAGATGGCTCTGGAGCACCTAGCTACCTCTAGGTGGAATGTTGAAAAGGAAAAAATACCATCATCAGATATCAGCAAATTACCTCTCATGAAGGGCTACAAAAGTATCTCACATCAGTCTCAAGCCCCTATGCTTGCATGTTGCTCACCCGCTTTAGGCTAGGCACCTTTTTTCGACTGGTAACTTTTCCTCTTTGTAATAACTGGTACACGGTTAACCTTGTATGCCACGGTGATGACACTTCCTATCAATCGAACATACACTGTGTGCTATTCTGTAAATTTTATCAGACACCACGAAGGGCGTACTTATTACCTATCCTCAAGGCATGGGGGATTCGAACCAGTATGCTAGCCTTTCTTAAATTGCAACAGTTGGAAGAAAATAATGTTATCCATGCTGTAAATGTAGAACACGGCCTAATTCCTGCTGATGAGGGGTAAATACCCCGAAACACGTGTCCAGGGATTGCGAAGATAGCAAAGATAGCAAAAAATCGAAAGAAGATGCATCGGGGAACACGAACTACACTTACCACAGTCCTTAGGGGCGATCCCGCTGGTGTGTGAGTAGTGTGCGACCCCACCCCCATTTGGAATGTTAAAGCTCCCTCGAGCAGTTGGCTGACGAGCCTGGGACCCCGCACCTGCGCGCCTGAGTGGTACTAAACCTGGCAATATTTGGCAGCCACTGGCAACCCCAGAACACGGCCTAATCCCGGCTGATGAGGGGTAAATATCCCAAAACACGTGTCCAGGGATGGTGAAGATAGCAAAGATAGCAGAGAATCGAAAGAAGCTGCATCGCGGAACATGAACTATACTTACCACAGTCCTTAGGGGCGATCCCGCTGGTGTGTGAGTAGTGTGCGACCCCACCCCCATTTGTAATGTTAAAGCTCCCTCGAGCAGTTGGATGACGAGCCTGGGACCCCGCACCTGCGCGCCTGAGTGGTACTAAACCTGGCAATATTTAGCAGCCACCGGCAACCCCAGAACACGGCCTAATCCCTGCTGATGAGGGGTAAATACCCCGAAACACGTGTCCAGGGATGGCGAAGATAGCAAAGATAGCGGAGAATCGAAAGAAGATGGATCGCGGAACACGAACTACACTTACCACAGTACTTAGGGGCGATCTCGCTGGTGTGTGAGTAGTGTGCGACCCACCCCCATTTGTAATGTTAAAGCTCCCTCGAGCAGTTGGCTGATGAACCTGGGACCCCGCACCTGCGCGCCTGAGTGGTACTAAACCTGGCAATATTTGGCAGCCACCGGCAACCCCAGAACACAGCCTAATCCCTGCTGATGAGGGGTAAATACCCTGAAACACATGTCCAGGGATGGCGAAGATAGCAAAGATAGCAGAGAATCGAAAGAAGATGCATTGCGGAACATGAACTACACTTACCACAGTCCTTAGGGGCGATCCCGCTTGTGTGTGAGTAGTGTGCGACCCCACCCCCATTTGTAATAATATAGCTCCCTCGAGCAGTTGGCTGACGAGCCTGGAACCCCGCACCTGCGCGCCTGAGTGGTACTAAACCTGGCAATATTTGGCCGCCACCGGCAACTCCAGAACACGGCCTAATCCCTGCTGATGAGGGGTAAATACCCCAAAACTCGTGTCCAGGGATGGCAAAAATAGCGAAGATAGCAGAGAATCGAAAGAAGATGCATCGCGGAACACGAACTACACTTACCACAGTCCTTAGGGGCGATCCCGCTGGTGTGTGAGTAGTGTACGACCCCACCCCCATTTGTAATGTTAAAGCTCCCTCGAGCAGTTGGCTGACGAGCCTGGGACCCCGCACCTGCGCGCCTGAGTGGTACTAAACCTGGTAATATTTGGCAGCCACCGGCAAACCCCAGAACACAGCCTAATCCCTGCTGATGAGGGGTAAATACCCTGAAACACGTGTCCAGGGATGGTGAAGATAGCGAAGATAGCATAGAATCGAAAGAAGATGCATCGCGGAACATGAACTACACTTACCACAGTCCTTAGGGGCGATCCCGCGGGTGTGTGAGTAGTGTGCGACCCCACCCCCCTTTGTAATGTTAAAGCTCCCTCGAGCAGTTGGCTGACGAGCCTGGGACCCCTCACTTGCGCGCCTGAGTGGTACTAAACCTGGCAATATTTGGCAGCCACCAGCAACCCCAGAACACGGCCTAATACCTGCTGATGAGGGGTAAAAACCCCGAAACACCTGTCCAGGGATGGCGAAGATAGCGAAGATAGCAGAGAATCGAAAGAAGATGCATCGCAGAACACGAACTACACTTACCACCGTCTTTAGGGGCGATCCCGCTGGTGTGTGAGTAGTGTGCGACCCCACCCCCATTTGTAATGTTAAAGCTCCCTCGGGCAGTTGGCTGACGAGCCTGGGACCCCACACCTGCGCGCCTGAGTGGGACTAAACCTAGCAATATTTGGCAGCCACTGGCAACCCCAGAACACGGCCTAATCCCTGCTGATGAGGGGTAAATACCCCGAAACACGTGTCCAGGGATGGCGAAGATAGCAAAGATAGCAGAGAATCGAAAGAAGATGCATCGCGGAACACGAACTACACTTACCACAGTCCTTAGGGGTGATCCCGCTGGTGTGTGAGTAGTGTGCGACCCCACCCCCATTGGTAATGTTAAAGCTCACTCGAGCAGTTGGCTGACGAGCCTGGGACCCCGCACCTGCGCGCCTGAGTGGTACTAAACCTGGAAATATTTGGCAGCCACCGGCAACCCCAGAACACGGCCTAATCCCTGTTGATGAGGGGTAAATACCCCGAAACACGTGTCCAGGGATGGCGAAGATAGCAAAGATAGCAGAGATTCGAAAGAAGATGCATCGCGGAACACGAACTACACTTACCACAGTCCTTAGGCGCGATCCCGCTGGTGTGTGAGTAGTAGGCGACCCCACCCCCATTTCTAATGTTAAAGCTCCCTCGAGCAGTTGGCTGACGAGCCTGGGACCCCGCACCTGCGTGCCTGAGTGGTACTAAACCTGGCAATATTTGGCAGCCACCGGCAACCCCAGAACACGGCCTAATCCCTGCTGATATGGGGTAAATACCCCGAAACACATGTCCAGGGATGGCGAAGATAGCGAAGATAGTAGAGAATCAAAAGAAGATGCATCGCGGAACACGAACTACACTTACCATAGTCCTTAGGGGCGATCCCGCTGGTGTGTGAGTAGTGTGCGACCCCACCCCCATTTGTAATGTTAAAGCTCCCTCGAGCAGTTGGCTGACGAGCCTTGGACCCCGCACCTGCGCGCCTGAGTGGTACTAAACCTGGCAATATTTGGCAACCACCGGCAACCCCAGAACACGGCCTAATCCCTGCTGATGAGGGGTAAATACCCCGAAACACGTGTCCAGGGATGGCGAAGATAGCGAAGATAGCAGAGAATCGAAAGAAGATGCATCGCGGAACATGAACTACACTTACCACAGTCCTTAGGGGCGATCCCACTGGTGTGTGAGTAGTGTGCGACCCCACCCCCATTTGTAATGTTATAGCTCTCTCGAGCAGTTGGCTGACAAGCCTGGGACCCCGCACCTGCGCGCCTGAGTGGTACTAAACCTGGCAATATTTGGCAGCCACTGGCAACCCCAGAACACGGCCTAATCCATGCTGATGAGGGGTAAATACCCCGAAACTTGTGTCCAGGGATGGCGAAGATAGCGAAGATAGCAGAGAATCGAAAGAAGATGCATCGCGGAACACGAACTACACTTACCACAGTCCTTAGGGGCGATCCCGCTGGTGTGTGAGTAGTGTGCGACCCCACCCCCATTTGTAATGTTAAAGCTCCCTCGAGCAGTTGGCTGACGAGCCTGGGACCCCGCACCTGCGCGCCGGAGTGGTACTAAACCTGGCATTATTTGGCAGCCACCAGCAAACCCCAGAACACGGCCTAATCCCTGCTGATGAGGGATAAATACCCCGAAACATGTGTCCAGGGATGGCGAAGATAGCAAAGATAGCAGAGAATCGAAAGAAGATGCATCGCGGAACATGAACTACACTTACCACAGTCCTTAGGGGCGATCCCGCTGGTGTGTGAGTAGTGTGCGACCCCACCCCCATTTGTAATGTTGAAGCTCCCTCGAGCAGTTGGCTGACGAGCCTGGTACCCCGCACTGGCGCACCTGAGTGGTACTAAACCTGGCAACATTTGGCAGCCACCAGCAACCCCAGAACACGGCCTAATCCCTGCTGATGAGGGGTAAATACCCCGAAACACCTGTCCAGGGATGGAGAAGATAGCGAAGATAGCAGAGAATCGAAAGAAGATGCATCGCGGAAAACGAACTACACTTACCACAGTCCTTAGGGGCGATCCCGCTGGTGTGTTAGTAGTGTGTGACACCACCCCCATTTGTAATGTTAAAGCTCCCTCAAGCAGTTGGCTGACGAGCCTGGGACCCCGCACCTGCGCGCCTGAGTGGTACTAAACCTGGCAATATTTGGCAGCCACCGGCAACCCCAGAACACGGCCTAATTCCTGCTGATGAGGGGTAAATACCCCGAAACACGTGTCCAGGGATGGCGAAGATAGCGAAGATAGCAGAGAATCAAAAGAAGATGCATCGCTGAACACGAACTACACTTACCACAGTCCTTAGGGGCGATCCCGCTGGTGTGTGAGTAGTGTGCGACCCCACCCCCATTGGTAATGTTAAAGCTCCCTCAAGCAGTTGGCTGATGAGCCTTGGACCCCGCACCTGCGCGCCTGAGTGGTACTAAACCTTGCAATATTTGGCAGCCACCAGCAAACCCCAGAACACGGCCTAATCCCTGCTGATGAGGGATAAATACCCCGAAACACGTGTCCAGGGATGGCGAAGATAGCGAAGATAGCAGAGAATCGAAAGAAGATGCATCGCGGAACATGAACTACACTTACCACAGTCCTTAGGGACGATCCCGCTGGTGTGTGAGTAGTGTGCGACCCCACCCCCATTTGTAATGTTGAAGCTCCCTCGAGCAGTTGGCTGACGAGCCTGGGACCCCGCACTTGCGTGCCTGAGTGGTACTAAACCTGGCAATATTTGGCAGCCACCAGCAACCCCAGAACACAGCCTAATCCCTGCTGATGAGGGGTAAATACCCCGAAACACCTGTCCAGGGATGGCGAAGATAGCGAAGATAGCAGAGAATCGAAAGAAGATGCATCGCGGAACACGAACTACACTTACCACAGTCCTTAGGGGCGATCCCGCTGGTGTGCGAGTAGTGTGCGACCCCACCCCCATTTGTAATGTTATAGCTCCCTCGAGCAGTTGGCTGACGAGCCTGGGACCCCGCACCTGCGCGCCTGAGTGGTACTAAACCTGGCAATATTTGGCAGCTACCGGCAACCCCTGAACAAGGCCTAATCCCTGCTGGTGAGGGGTAAATACCCCGAAACTCGTGTCCAGGGATGGCGAAGATAGCGAAGATAGCAGAGAATCGAAAGAAGATGCATCGCGGAACACGAACTACACTTACCACAGTCCTTAGGGGCGATCCCGCTGGTGTGTGAGTAGTGTGCGACCCCACCCCCATTTGTAATGTTAAAGCTCCCTCAAGCAGTTGGCTGACGAGCCTGGGACCCCGCACCTGCGCGCCTGAGTGGTACTAAACCTGGCAATATTTTGCAGCCACCGGCAAACCCCAGAACACAGCCTAATCCCTGCTGATGAGGGGTAAATACCCCGAAACACGTGTCCAGGGATGGCGAAGATAGCGAAGATAGCAGAGAATCGAAAGAAGATGCATCGCGGAACATGAACTACACTTACCACAGTCCTTAGGGGCGATCCCGCTGGTGTGTGAGTAGTGTGCGACCCCACCCCCATTTGTAATGTTATAGCTCTCTCGAGCAGTTGGCTGACAAGCCTGGGACCCCGCACCTGCGCGCCTGAGTGGTACTAAACCTGGCAATATTTGGCAGCCACTGGCAACCCCAGAACACGGCCTAATCCCTGCTGATGAGGGGTAAATACCCCGAAACTTGTGTCCAGGGATGGCGAAGATAGCAGAGAATCGAAAGAAGATGCATCGCGGAACACGAACTACACTTACCACAGTCCTTAGGGGCGATCCCGCTGGTGAGTGAGTAGTGTGCGACCCCACCCCCATTTGTAATGTTAAAGCTCCCTCGAGCAGTTGGCTGACGAGCCTGGGACCCCGCACCTGCGCGCCTGAGTGGTACTAAACCTGGCATTATTTGGCAGCCACCAGCAAACCCCAGAACACGGCCTAATCCCTGCTGATGAGGGATAAATACCCCGAAACATGTGTCCAGGGATGGCGAAGATAGCGAAGATAGCAGAGAATCGAAAGAAGATGCATCGCGGAACATGAACTATACTTACCACAGTCCTTAGGGGCGATCCCGCTGGTGTGTGAGTAGTGTGCGACCCCACCCCCATTTGTAATGTTGAAGCTCCCTCGAGCAGTTGGCTGACGAGCCTGGGACCCCGCACTTGCGCACCTGAGTGGTACTAAACCTGGCAATATTTGGCAGCCACCAGCAACCCCAGAACACGGCCTAATCCCTGCTGATGAGGGCTAAATACCCCAAAACACCTGTCCAGGGATGGCGAAGATAGCGAAGATAGCAGAGAATCGAAAGAAGATGCATCGCGGAACACGAACTACACTTACCACAGTCCTTAGGGGCGATCCCGCTGGTGTGTTAGTAGTGTGCGACCCCACCCCCATTTGTAATGTTAAAGCTCCCTCGAGCAGTTGGCTGATGAGCCTGGGACCCCTCACCTGCGCGCCTGAGTGGTACTAAACCTGGCAATATTTGGCAGCCACCGGCAACCCCAGAACACGGCCTAATTCCTGCTGATGAGGGGTAAATACCCCGAAACACGTGTCCAGGGATGGCGAAGATAGCGAAGATAGCAGAGAATCAAAAGAAGATGCATCGCGGAACACAAACTACACTTACGACAGTCCTTAGGGGCGATCCCGCTGGTGTGTGAGTAGTGTGGGACCCCACCCCCATTGGTAATGTTAAAGCTCCCTCGAGCAGTTGGCTGACGAGCCTGGGACCCCGCACCTGCGCGCCTGAGTGGTACTAAACCTGGCAATATTTAGCAGCCACCAGCAAACCCCAGAACACGGCCTAATCCCTGCTGATGAGGGATAAATACCCCGAAACACGTGTCCAGGGATGGCGAAGATAGCGAAGATAGCAGAGAATCGAAAGAAGATGCATCGCGGAACATGAACTACACTTACCACAGTCCTTAGGGGCGATCCCGCTGGTGTGTGAGTAGTGTGCGACCCCACCCCCATTTGTAATGTTGAAGCTCCCTCGAGCAGTTGGCTGACGAGCCTGGGACCCCGCACTTGCGCGCCTGAGTGGTACTAAACCTGGCAATATTTGGCCGCCACCGGCAACCCCAGAACACGGCCTAATCCCTGCTGATGAGGGGCAAATACCCCGAAACTCGTGTCCAGGGATGACGAAGATAGCGAAGATAGTGGAGAATCGAAAGAAGGTGCATCGCGGACACGAACTACACTTACCACAGTCCTTAGGGGCGATCCCGCTGGTGTGTGAGTAGTGTGCAACCCCACCCCCATTTGTAATGTTAAAGCTCCCTCGAGCAGTTGGCTGACGAGCCTGGGACCCCGCACCTGCGCGCCTGAGTGGTACTAAACCTGGCAATATTTGGCAGCCACCGGCAAACCCCAGAACACGGCCTAATCCCTGCTGATGAGGGGTAAATACCCCGAAACACGTGTCCAGGGATGGCGAAGATAGCGAAGATAGCAGAGAATCGAAAGAAGATGCGTCGCGGAACATGAACTACACTTATCACAGTCCTTAGGGGCGATCCCGCTGGTGTGTGAGTAGTGTTCGACCCCACCCCCATTTGTAATGTTAAAGCTCCCTCGAGCAGTTGGCTGACGAGCCTGGGACCCCGCACTTGCGCGCCTGAGTGGTACTAAACCTGGCAATATTTTGCAGCCACCAGCAACCCCAGAACACGGCCTAATCCCTGCTGATGAGGGGTAAATACCCCGAAACACCTGTCCAGGGATGGCGAAGATAGCGAAGATAGCAGAGAATCGAAAGAAGATGCATCGCGGAACACGAACAACACTTACCACAGTCCTTAGGGGCGATCCCGCTGGTGTGTGAGTAGTGTGCGACCCCACCCCCATTTGTAATGTTAAAGCTGCCTCGAGCAGTTGGCTGACGAACCTGGGACCCCGCACCTGCGTGCCTAAGTGGTACTAAACCTGGCAATATTTGGCAGCCACCGGCAACCCCAGAACACGGCCTAATCCCTGCTGATGAGGGGTAAATACCCCGAAACAAGTGTCCATGGATGGCGAAGATAGCGAAGATAGCAGAGAATCGATAGAAGATGGATCGCGGAACACGAACTACACTTACCATAGTCCTTAGGGGCGATCCCGCTGGTGTGTGAGTAGTGTGCGACCCCACCCCCATTTGTAATGTTAAAGCTCCCTCGAGCAGTTGGCTGACGAGCCTGGGACCCCGCACCTGCGCGCCTGAGTGGTACTAAACCTGGCAATATTTGGCAGCCACCGGCAACCCCAGAACACGGCCTAATCCCTGCTGATGAGGCGTAAATACCCCGCAACACGTGTCCAGGGATGGCGAAGATAGCGAAGATAGCAGACAATCGAAAGAAGATGCATCGCGGAACACAAACTACACTTACCACAGTCCTTAGGGGCGATCCCGCTGGTGTGTGAGTAGTGTGCGACCCCACCCCCATTTGTAATGTTAAAGCTCCCTCGAGCAGTTGGCTGACGAGCCTGGGACCCCGCACCTGCGCGCCTGAGTGGTACTAAACCTGGCATTATTTGGCAGCCACCAGCAAACCCCAGAACACGGCCTAATCCCTGCTGATGAGGGATAAATACCCCGAAACATGTGTCCAGGGATGGCGAAGATAGCGAAGATAGCAGAGAATCGAAAGAAGATGCATCGCGGAACATGAACTAAACTTACCACAGTCCTTAGGGGCGATCCCGCTGGCGTGTGAGTAGTGTGCGACCCCACCCCCATTTGTAATGTTGAAGCTCCCTCGAGCAGTTGGCTGACGAGCCTGGGACCCCTCACTTGCGCGCCTGAGTGGTACTAAACCTGGCAATATTTGGCAGCCACCGGCAACCCCAGAACACGGCCTAATTCCTGCTGATGAGGGGTAAATACCCCGAAACACGTGTCCAGGGATGGGGAAGATAGCGAAGATAGCAGAGAATCGAAAGAAGATGCATCGCGGAACACGAACTACACTTACCACAGTCCTTAGGGGCGATCCCGCTGGTGTGTGAGTAGTGTGCGACCCCACCCCCATTGGTAATGTTAAAGCTCCCTCAAGCAGTTGGCTGACGAGCCTGGGACCCCGCACCTGCGCGCCTGAGTGGTACTAAACCTGGCAATATTTGGCAGCCACCGGCAACCCCAGAACACGGCATAATCCCTGCTGATGAGGGGTAAATACCCCAAAACACGTGTCCAGGGATGGCGAAGATAGCGAAGATAGCAGAGAATCGAAAGAAGATGCATCGCGGAACACAAACTATACTTACCACAGTCCTTAGGGGCGATCCTGCTGGTGTGTGAGTAGTGTGCGACCCCACCCCCATTTGTAATGTTAAAGCTCCCTCGAGCAGTTGGTTGACGAGCCTGGGACCCCGCACCTGCGCGCTTGAGTGGTACTAAACCTGGCAATATTTGGCAGCCACCGGCAACCCCAGAACACGGCCTAATCCCTGCTGATATGGGGTAAATACCCCGAAACACATGTCCAGGGATGGCGAAGATAGCGAAGATAGCAGAGAATCAAAAGAAGATGCATCGCGGAACACGAACTACACTTACCACAGTCCTTAGGGGCGATCCCACTGGTGTGTGAGTAGTGTGCGACCTCACCCCCATTTGTAATGTTAAAGCTCCCTCGAGCAGTTGGTTGACGAGCCTGGGACCCCGCACCTGCGCGCCTGAGTGGTACTAAATCTGGAAATATTTGGCAGCCACCGGCAACCCCAGAACACGGCCTAATCCCTGCTGATATGGGGTAAATACCCCGAAACACATGTCCAGGGATGGCGAAGATAGCGAAGATAGCAGAGAATCGAAAGAAGATGCATCGCGGAACACGAACTACACTTACCATAGTCCTTAGGGGCGATCCCGCTGGTGTGTGAGTAGTGTGCGACCCCACCCCCATTTGTAATGTTAAAGCTCCCTCGAGCAGTTGGTTGACGAGCCTGGGACCCCGCACCTGCGCGCCTGAGTGGTACTAAACCTGGCAATATTTGGCAGCCACCGGCAACCCCAGAACACGGCCTAATCCCTGCTGATGAGGGGTAAATACCCGGAAACACGTGTCCAGGGATGGCGAAGATAGAGAAGATAGCAGACAATCGAAAGAAGATGCATCGCGGAACACGAACTACACTTACCACAGTCCTTAGGGGCGATCCCGCTGGTGTGTGAGTAGTGTGCGACCCCACCCCCATTTGTAATGTTAAAGCTCCCTCGAGCAGTTGGCTGACGAGCCTGGGACCCCGCACCTGCTCGCCTGAGTGGTACTAAACCTGGCATTATTTGGCAGCCACCAGCAAACCCCAGAACACGGCCTAATCCCTGCTGATGAGGGATAAATACCCCGAAACATGTGTCCAGGGATGGCGAAGATAGCGAAGATAGCAGAGAATCGAAAGAAGATGCATCGCGGAACATGAACTAAACTTACCACAGTCCTTAGGGGCGATCCCGCTGGCGTGTGAGTAGTGTGCGACCCCACCCCCATTTGTAATGTTGAAGCTCCCTCAAGCAGTTGGCTGACGAGCCTGGGACCCCGCACTTGCGCGCCTGAGTGGTACTAAACCTGGCAATATTTGGCAGCCACCGGCAACCCCAGAACACGGCCTAATTCCTGCTGATGAGGGGTAAATACCCCGAAACACGTGTCCAGGGATGGCGAAGATAGCGAAGATAGCAGAGAATCGAAAGAAGATGCATCGCGGAACACGAACTACACTTACCACAGTCCTTAGGGGCGATCCCGCTGGTGTGTGAGTAGTGTGCGACCCCACCCCCATTGGTAATGTTAAAGCTCCCTCAAGCAGTTGGCTGACGAGCCTGGGACCCCGCACCTGCGCGCCTGAGTGGTACTAAACCTGGCAATATTTGGCAGCCACCGGCAACCCCAGAACACGGCGTAATCCCTGCTGATGAGGGGTAAATACCCCAAAACACGTGTCCAGGGATGGCGAAGATAGCGAAGATAGCAGAGAATCGAAAGAAGATGCATCGCGGAACACAAACTATACTTACCACAGTCCTTAGGGGCGATCCTGCTGGTGTGTGAGTAGTGTGCGACCCCACCCCCATTTGTAATGTTAAAGCTCCCTCGAGCAGTTGGTTGACGAGCCTGGGACCCCGCACCTGCGCGCTTGAGTGGTACTAAACCTGGCAATATTTGGCAGCCACCGGCAACCCCAGAACACGGCCTAATCCCTGCTGATATGGGGTAAATACCCCGAAACACATGTCCAGGGATGGCGAAGATAGCGAAGATAGCAGAGAATCAAAAGAAGATGCATCGCGGAACACGAACTACACTTACCACAGTCCTTAGGGGCGATCCCGCTGGTGTGTGAGTAGTGTGCGACCTCACCCCCATTTGTAATGTTAAAGCTCCCTCGAGCAGTTGGTTGACGAGCCTGGGACCCCGCACCTGCGCGCCTGAGTGGTACTAAATCTGGAAATATTTGGCAGCCACCGGCAACCCCAGAACACGGCCTAATCACTGCTGATATGGGGTAAATACCCCGAAACACATGTCCAGGGATGGCGAAGATAGCGAAGATAGCAGAGAATCGAAAGAAGATGCATCGCGGAACACGAACTACACTTACCATAGTCCTTAGGGGCGATCCCGCTGGTGTGTGAGTAGTGTGCGACCCCACCCCCATTTGTAATGTTAAAGCTCCCTCGAGCAGTTGGTTGACGAGCCTGGGACCCCGCACCTGCGCGCCTGAGTGGTACTAAACCTGGCAATATTTGGCAGCCACCGGCAACCCCAGAACACGGCCTAATCCCTGCTGATGAGGGTAAATACCCGGAAACACGTGTCCAGGGATGGCGAAGATAGAGAAGATAGCAGAGAATCGAAAGAAGATGCATCGCGGAACACGAACTACAATTACCACAGTCCTTAGGGGCGATCCCGCTGGTGTGTGAGTAGTGTGCGACCCCACCCCCATTTGTAATGTTAAAGCTCCCTCGAGCAGTTGGCTGACGAGCCTGGGACCCCGCACCTGCGCGCCTGAGTGGTACTAAACCTGGCAATATTTGGCAGCCACCAGCAACCCAAGAACACGGCCTAATCCCTGCTGATGAGGGGTAAATACCCCGAAACACGTGTCCAGGGATGGCGAAGATAGCGAAGAAAGCAGAGAATCGAAAGAAGATGCATCGCGGAACGTGAACTACACTTACCACAGTCCTTAACGGCAATCCCGCTGGTGTGTGAGTAGTGTGCAACCCCACCCCCATTTGTAATGTTATAGCTCCCTCAATCAGTTGGCTGACGAGCCTGGGACCCCGCACCTGTGTGCCTGAGTGGTACTAAACCTGGCAATATTTGGCAGCTACCGGCAACCCCAGAACAAGGCCTAATCCCTGCTGATGAGGGGTAAATACCCCGAAACTCGTGTCCAGGGATGGCGAAGATAGCGAAGATAGCAGAGAATCGAAAGAAGATGCATCGCGGAACAGGAACTACACTTACCACAGTCCTTAGGGGCGATCCCGCTGGTGTGTGAGTAGTGTGCCACCCCACCCCCATTTGTAATGTTAAAGCTCCCTCGAGCAGTTGGCTGACGAGCCTGGGACCCCGCACTTGCGCGCCTGAGTGGTACTAAACCTGGCAATATTTGGCAGCCACCAGCAACCCCAGAACACGGCCTAATCCCTGCTGATGAGGAGTAAATACCCCGAAACACGTGTCCAGGGATGGCGAAGATAGCGAAGATAGCAGAGAATTGAAAGAAGATGCATCGCGGAACACGAACAACACTTACCACAGTCCTTAGGGGCGATCCCGCTGGTGTGTGAGTAGTGTGCGACCCCACCCCCATTTGTAATGTTAAAGCTCCCTCGAGCAGTTGGCTGACGAGCCTGGGACCCCGCACCTGCGCGCCTGAGTGGTACTAAACCTGGCAATATTTGGCAGCCACCGGCAACCCCAGAACACGGCCTAATCCCTGCTGATGAGGCGTAAATACCCCGAAACACGTGTCCAGGGATGGCGAAGATAGCGAAGATAGCAGAGAATCGAAAGAAGATGCATCGCGGAATACGAACTACAATTACCACAGTCGTTAGAGGCGATCCCGCTGGTGTGTGAGTAGTGTGCGGCCCCACCCCCATTTGTAATGTTAAAGCTCCCTCGAGCAGTTGGCTGACGAGCCTGGGACCCCGCACCTGCGTGCCTGAGTGGTACTAAACCTGGCAATATTTGGCAACCCCCGGCAACCCCAGAACACGGCCTAATCCCTGCTGATGAGGGGTAAATACCCCGAAACACGTGTCCAGGGATGGCGAAGATAGCGAAGAAAGCAGAGAATCGAAAAAAGATGCATCGCGGAACAGGAACTACACTTACCACAGTCCTTAGGGGCGATCTCGCTGGTGTGTGAGTAGTGTGCGACCCACCCCCTTTTGTAATGTTAAAGCTCCCTCGAGCAGTTGGCTGATGAGCCTGGGACCCCGCACCTGCGCGCCTGAGTGGTACTAAACCTGGCAATATTTGGCAGCCACCGGCAACCACCAGAACACGGCCTAATCCCTGCTGATGAGGGGTAAATACCCTGAAACACGTGTCCAGGTATGGCGAAGATAGCGAAGATAGCAGAGAATGGAAAGAAGATGCATCGCGGAACACGAACTACACTTACCATAGTCCTTAGGGGCGATCCCGCTGGTGTGTGAGTAGTGTGCGACCCCACCCCCATTTGTAATGTTAAAGCTCCCTCGAGCAGTTGGCTGACGAGCCGGGGACCCCGCACCTGCGTGCCTGAGTGGTACTAAACCTGGCAATATTTGGCAGCCACCGGCAACCCCAGAACACGGCCTAATCCCTGCTGATGAGGGGTAAATACCCCGAAACACGTGTCCAGGGATGGCGAAGACAGCGAAGAAAGCAGAGAATCGAAAGAAGATGCATCGCGGAACACGAACTACACTTACCACAGTCCTTAGGGGTGATCTCGCTGGTGTGTGAGTAGTGTGCGACCTACCCCCATTTGTAATGTTAAAGCTCCCTCGAGCAGTTGGCTGATGAGCCTGGGACCCCGCACCTGCGCGCCTGAGTGGTACTAAACCTGGCAATATTTGGCAGCCACCGGCAACCCCAGAACACGGCCTAATCCCTGCTGATGAGGGGTAAATACCCAGAAACACGTGTCCAGGGATGGCGAAGATAGCGAAGATAGCAGAGAATCGAAAGAAGATGCATCGCGGAACATGAACTACACTTACCACAGTCCTTAGGGGCGATCCCGCTGGTGTGTGAGTAGTGTGCGACCCCACCCCCATTTGTAATGTTATAGCTCCCTCGAGCAGTTGGCTGACGAGCCTGGGACCCCGCACCTGCGCGCCTGAGTGGTACTAAACCTGGCAATATTTGGCAGCTACCGGCAACCCCTGAACAAGGCCTAATCCCTGCTGATGAGGGGTAAATACCCCGAAACTCGTGTCCAGGGATGGCGAAGATAGCGAAGATAGCAGAGAATCGAAAGAAGATGCATCGCGGAACATGAACTACACTTACCACAGTCCTTAGGGGCGATCCTGCTGGTGTGTGAGTTGTGTGCGACCCCACCCCCATTTGTAATGTTAAAGCTCCCTCGAGCAGTTGGCTGACGAGCCTGGGACCCCGCACCTGCGCGCCTGAGTGGTACTAAACCTGGCAATATTTTGCAGCCACCGGCAAACCCCAGAACACGGCCTAATCCCTGCTGATGAGGGGTAAATACCCCGAAACACGTGTCCTGGGATGGCGAAGATAGCGAAGATAGCAGAGAATCGAAAGAAGATGCATCGCGGAACATGAACTACACTTACCACAGTCCTTAGGGGCGATCCCGCTGGTGTGTGAGTAGTGTGCGACCCCACCCCCATTTGTAATGTTATAGCTCTCTCGAGCAGTTGGCTGACAAGCCTGGGACCCCGCACCTGCGCGCCTGAGTGGTACTAAACCTGGCAATATTTGGCAGCCACTGGCAACCCCAGAACACGGCCTAATCCCTGCTGATGAGGGGTAAATACCCCAAAACACCTGTCCAGGGATGGCGAAGATAGCGAAGATAGCAGAGAATCGAAAGAAGATGCATCGCGGAACACGAACTACACTTACCACAGTCCTTAGGGGCGATCCCGCTGGTGTGTTAGTAGTGTGCGACCCCACCCCCATTTGTAATGTTAAAGCTCCCTCGAGCAGTTGGCTGATGAGCCTGGGACCCCGCACCTGCGCGCCTGAGTGGTACTAAACCTGGCAATATTTGGCAGCCACCGGCAACCCCAGAACACGGCCTAATTCCTGCTGATGAGGGGTAAATACCCCGAAACACGTGTCCAGGGATGGCGAAGATAGCAGAGAATCAAAAGAAGATGCATCGCGGAACACGAACTACACTTACCACAGTCCTTAGGGGCGATCCCGCTGGTGTGTGAGTAGTGTGGGACCCCACCCCCATTGGTAATGTTAAAGCTCCCTCGAGCAGTTGGCTGACGAGCCTGGGACCCCGCACCTGCGCGCCTGAGTGGTACTAAACCTGGCAATATTTAGCAGCCACCAGCAAACCCCAGAACACGGCCTAATCCCTGCTGATGAGGGATAAATACCCCGAAACACGTGTCCAGGGATGGCGAAGATAGCGAAGATAGCAGAGAATCGAAAGAAGATGCATCGCGGAACATGAACTACACTTACCACAGTCCTTAGGGGCGATCCCGCTGGTGTGTGAGTAGTGTGCGACCCCACCCCCATTTGTAATGTTGAAGCTCCCTCGAGCAGTTGGCTGACGAGCCTGGGACCCCGCACTTGCGCGCCTGAGTGGTACTAATCCGGGCAATATTTGGCAGCCACCAGCAACCCCAGAACACAGCCTAATCCCTGCTGATGAGGGGTAAATACCCCGAAACACCTGTCCAGGGATGGCGAAGCTAGCGAAGATAGCAGAGAATCGAAAGAAGATGCATCGCGGAACACGAACTACACTTACCACAGTCCTTAGGGGCGATCCCGCTGGTGTGTGAGTAGTGTGCGACCCCACCCCCATTTGTAATGTTAAAGCTCCCTCGAGCAGTTGGCTGACGAGCCTGGGACCCCGCACCTGCGCGCCTGAGTGGTACTAAACCTGGCAATATTTGGCAGCCACCGGCAACCCCAGAACATGGCCTAATTCCTGCTGATGAGGGGTAAATACCCCGAAACACGTGTCCAGGGATGGCGAAGATAGCGAAGATAGCAGAGAATCGAAAGAAGATGCATCGCGGAACACAAACTACACTTACCACAGTCCTTAGGGGCGATCCCGCTGGTGTGTGAGTAGTGTGCTACCCCACCCCCATTGGTAATGTTAAAGCTCCCTCGAGCAGTTGGCTGACGAGCCTGGGACCCCGCACCTGCGCGCCTGAGTGGTACTAAACCTGGCCATATTTGGCAGCCACCGGCAACCCCAGAACACGGCGTAATCCCTGCTGATGAGGGGTAAATACCCCAAAACACGTGTCCAGGGATGGCGAAGATAGCGAAGATAGCAGAGAATCGAAAGAAGACGCATCGCGGAACACAAACTATACTTACCACAGTCCTTAGGGGTGATCCTGCTGGTGTGTGAGTAGTGTGCGACCCCACCCCCATTTGTAATGTTAAAGCTCCCTCGAGCAGTTGGTTGACGAGCCTGGGACCCCGCACCTGCGCGCTTGAGTGGTACTAAACCTGCCAATATTTGGCAGCCACCGGCAACCCCAGAACACGGCCTAATCCCTGCTGATATGGGGTAAATACCCCGAAACACATGTCCAGGGATGGCGAAGATAGCGAAGATAGCAGAGAATCAAAAGAAGATGCATCGCGGAACACGAACTACACTTACCACAGTCCTTAGGGGCGATCCCGCTGGTGTGTGAGTAGTGTGCGACCTCACCCCCATTTGTAATGTTAAAGCTCCCTCGAGCAGTTGGTTGACGAGCCTGGGACCCAGCACCTGCTCGCCTGAGTGGTACTAAACCTGGCAATATTTGGCAGCCACCGGCAACCCCAGAACACGGCCTAATCCCTGCTGATATGGGGTAAATACCCCGAAACACATGTCCAGGGATGGCGAAGATAGCGAAGATAGCAGAGAATCGAAAGAAGATGCATCGCGGAACACGAACTACACTTACCATAGTCCTTAGGGGCGATCCCGCAGGTGTGTGAGTACTGTGCGACCCCATCCCCATTTGTAATGTTAAAGCTCCCTCGAGCAGTTGGTTGACGAGCCTGGGACCCCGCACCTGCGCGCCTGAGTGGTACTAAACCTGGCAAAATTTGGCACCCACCGGCAACCCCAGAACACGGCCTAATCCCTGCTGATGAGGGGTAAATACCCCGAAACACGTGTCCAGGGATGGTGAAGATAGAGAAGATAGCAGAGAATCGAAAGAAGATGCATCGCGGAACATGAACTACAATTACCACAGTCCTTAGGGGCGATCCCGCTGGTGTGTGAGTAGTGTGCGACCCCACCCCCATTTGTAATGTTAAAGCTCCCTCGAGCAGTTGGCTGACGAGCCTGGGACCCCGCACCTGCGCGCCTGAGTGGTACTAAACCTGGCAATATTTGGCAGCCACCAGCAACCCAAGAACACGGCCTAATCCCTGCTGATGAGGGGTAAATACCCCGAAACACGTGTCCAGGGATGGCGAAGATAGCGAAGAAAGCAGAGAATCGAAAGAAGATGCATCGCGGAACATGAACTACACTTACCACAGTCCTTAACGGCAATCCCGCTGGTGTGTGAGTAGTGTGCAACCCCACCCCCATTTGTAATGTTATAGCTCCCTCAAGCAGTTGGCTGACGAGCCTGGGACCCCGCACCTGTGAGCCTGAGTGGTACTAAACCTGGCAATTTTTGGCAGCTACCGGCAACCCCAGAACAAGGCCTAATCCCTGCTGATGAGGGGTAAATACCCCGAAACTCGTGTCCAGGGATGGCGAAGATAGCGAAGATAGCAGAGAATCGAAAGAAGATGCATCGTGGAACAGGAACTACACTTACCACAGTCCTTAGGGGCGATCCCGCTGGTGTGTGAGTAGTGTGCGACCCCACCCCCATTTGTAATGTTAAAGCTCCCTCGAGCAGTTGGCTGACGAGCCTGGGACCCAGCACCTGCGTGCCTGATCGGTACTAAACCTGGCAATATTTGGCAACCACCGGCAAACCCCAGAACACGGCCTAATCCCTGCTGATGAGGGGTAAATACCCCGAAACACGTGTCCAGGGATGGCGAAGATAGCAGAGAATCGAAAGAAGATGCATCGCGGAACATGTACTACACTTACCACAGTCCTTAGGGGCGATCTCGCTGGTGTGTGAGTAGTGTGCGACCCCACCCCCATTTGTAATGTTAAAGCTCCCTCGAGCAGTTGGCTGACGAGCCTGGGACCCCGCACTTGCGCGCCTGAGTGGTACTAAACCTGGCAATATTTGGCAGCCACCAGCAACCCCAGAGCACGGCCTAATCCCTGCTGATGAGGAGAAAATACCCCGAAACACGTGTCCAGGGATGGCGAAGATAGCGAAGATAGCAGAGAATCGAAAGAAGATGCATCGCGGAACACGAACTACACTTACCATAGTCCTTAGGGGCGATCCCGCTGGTGTGTGAGTAGTGTGCGACCCCACCCCCATTTGTAATGTTAAAGCTCCCTCGAGCAGTTGGCTGACGAGCCTGGGACCCCGCACCTGCGTGCCTGAGTGGTACTAAACCTGGCAATATTTGGCAGCCACCAGCAATCCAAGAACACGGCCTAATCCCTGCTGATGAGGGGTAAATACCCCGAAACACGTGTCCAGGGATGGCGAAGATAGCGAAGAAAGCAGAGAATCGAAAGAAGATGCATCGCGGAACATGAACTACACTTACCACAGTCCTTAGGGGCAATCCCGCTGGTGTGTGAGTAGTGTGCGACCCCACCCCCATTTGTAATGTTATAGCTCCCTCAAGCAGTTGGCTGACGAGCCTGGGAACCCGCACCTGCACGCCTGAGTGGTACTAAACCTGGCAATATTTGGCAGCTACCGGCAACCCCAGAACAAGGCCTAATCCCTGCTGATGAGGGGTAAATACCCCGAAACTCGTGTCCAGGGATGGCGAAGATAGCGAAGATAGCAGAGAATCGAAAGAAGATGCATCGCGGAACACGAACTACACTTACCACAGTCCTTAGGGGTGATCCCGCTGGTGTGTGAGTAGTGTGCGACCCCACCCCCATTTGTAATGTTAAAGCTCCCTCGAGCAGTTGGCTGAGGAGCCTGGGACCCCGCACCTGCGTGCCTGGGTGGTACTAAACCTGGCAATATTTGGCAGCCACCGGCAAACCCCAGAACACGGCCTAATCCCTGCTGATGAGGGGTAAATACCCCGAAACACGTGTCCAGGGATGGCGAAGATAGCGAAGATAGCAGAGAATCGAAAGAAGATGCATCGCGGAACATGAACTACACTTACCACAGTCCTTAGGGGCGATCCCGCTGGTGTGTGAGTAGTGTGCGACCCCACCCCCATTTGTAATGTTATAGCTCCCTCGAGCAGTTGGCTGACGAGCCTGGGACCCCGCACCTGCGCGCCTGAGTGGTACTAAACCTGGCAATATTTGGCAGCTACCGGCAACCCCTGAACAAGGCCTAATCCCTGCTGATGAGGGGTAAATACCCCGAAACTCGTGTCCAGGGATGGCGAAGATAGCGAAGATAGCAGAGAATCGAAAGAAGATGCATCGCGGAACATGAACTACACTTACCACAGTCCTTAGGGGCGATCCTGCTGGTGTGTGAGTTGTGTGCGACCCCACCCCCATTTGTAATGTTAAAGCTCCCTCGAGCAGTTGGCTGACGAGCCTGGGACCCCGCACCTGCGCGCCTGAGTGGTACTAAACCTGGCAATATTTTGCAGCCACCGGCAAACCCCAGAACACGGCCTAATCCCTGCTGATGAGGGGTAAATACCCCGAAACACGTGTCCAGGGATGGCGAAGATAGCGAAGATAGCAGAGAATCGAAAGAAGATGCATCGCGGAACATGAACTACACTTACCACAGTCCTTAGGGGCGATCCCGCTGGTGTGTGAGTAGTGTGCGACCCCACCCCCATTTGTAATGTTATAGCTCTCTCGAGCAGTTGGCTGACAAGCCTGGGACCCCGCACCTGTGCGCCTGAGTGGTACTAAACCTGGCAATATTTGGCAGCCACTGGCAACCCCAGAACACGGCCTAATCCCTGCTGATGAGGGGTAAATACCCCAAAACACCTGTCCAGGGATGGCGAAGATAGCGAAGATAGCAGAGAATCGAAAGAAGATGCATCGCGGAACACGAACTACACTTACCACAGTCCTTAGGGGCGATCCCGCAGGTGTGTTAGTAGTGTGCGACCCCACCCCCATTTGTAATGTTAAAGCTCCCTCGAGCAGTTGGCTGATGAGCCTGGGACCCCGCACCTGCGCGCCTGAGTGGTACTAAACCTGGCAATATTTGGCAGCCACCGGCAACCCCAGAACACGGCCTAATTCCTGCTGATGAGGGGTAAATACCCCGAAACACGTGTCCAGGGATGGCGAAGATAGCGAAGATAGCAGAGAATCAAAAGAAGATGCATCGCGGAACACGAACTACACTTACCACAGTCCTTAGGGGCGATCCCGCTGGTGTGTGAGTAGTGTGGGACCCCACCCCCATTGGTAATGTTAAAGCTCCCTCGAGCAGTTGGCTGACGAGCCTGGGACCCCGCACCTGCGCGCCTGAGTGGTACTAAACCTGGCAATATTTAGCAGCCACCAGCAAACCCCAGAACACGGCCTAATCCCTGCTGATGAGGGATAAATACCCCGAAACACGTGTCCAGGGATGGCGAAGATAGCGAAGATAGCAGAGAATCGAAAGAAGATGCATCGCGGAACATGAACTACACTTACCACAGTCCTTAGGGGCGATCCCGCTGGTGTGTGAGTAGTGTGCGACCCCACCCCCATTTGTAATGTTGAAGCTCCCTCGAGCAGTTGGCTGACGAGCCTGGGACCCCGCACTTGCGCGCCTGAGTGGTACTAATCCGGGCAATATTTGGCAGCCACCAGCAACCCCAGAACACAGCCTAATCCCTGCTGATGAGGGGTAAATACCCCGAAACACCTGTCCAGGGATGGCGAAGCTAGCGAAGATAGCAGAGAATCGAAAGAAGATGCATCGCGGAACACGAACTACACTTACCACAGTCCTTAGGGGCGATCCCGCTGGTGTGTGAGTAGTGTGCGACCCCACCCCCATTTGTAATGTTAAAGCTCCCTCGAGCAGTTGGCTGACGAGCCTGGGACCCCGCACCTGCGCGCCTGAGTGGTACTAAACCTGGCAATATTTGGCAGCCACCGGCAACCCCAGAACACGGCCTAATTCCTGCTGATGAGGGGTAAATACCCCGAAACACGTGTCCAGGGATGGCGAAGATAGCGAAGATAGCAGAGAATCGAAAGAAGATGCATCGCGGAACACGAACTACACTTACCACAGTCCTTAGGGGCGATCCCGCTGGTGTGTGAGTAGTGTGCGACCCCACCCCCATTGGTAATGTTAAAGCTCCCTCGAGCAGTTGGCTGACGAGCCTGGGACCCCGCACCTGCGCGCCTGAGTGGTACTAAACCTGGCCATATTTGGCAGCCACCGGCAACCCCAGAACACGGCGTAATCCCTGCTGATGAGGGGTAAATACCCCAAAACACGTGTCCAGGGATGGCGAAGATAGCGAAGATAGCAGAGAATCGAAAGAAGACGCATCGCGGAACACAAACTATACTTACCACAGTCCTTAGGGGTGATCCTGCTGGTGTGTGAGTAGTGTGCGACCCCACCCCCATTTGTAATGTTAAAGCTCCCTCGAGCAGTTGGTTGACGAGCCTGGGACCCCGCACCTGCGCGCTTGAGTGGTACTAAACCTGCCAATATTTGGCAGCCACCGGCAACCCCAGAACACGGCCTAATCCCTGCTGATATGGGGTAAATACCCCGAAACACATGTCCAGGGATGGCGAAGATAGCGAAGATAGCAGAGAATCAAAAGAAGATGCATCGCGGAATACGAACTACACTTACCACAGTCCTTAGGGGCGATCCCGCTGGTGTGTGAGTAGTGTGCGACCTCACCCCCATTTGTAATGTTAAAGCTCCCTCGAGCAGTTGGTTGACGAGCCTGGGACCCCGCACCTGCGCGCCTGAGTGGTACTAAACCTGGCAATATTTGGCAGCCACCGGCAACCCCAGAACACGGCCTAATCCCTGCTGATATGGGGTAAATACCCCGAAACACATGTCCAGGGATGGCGAAGATAGCGAAGATAGCAGAGAATCGAAAGAAGATGCATCGCGGAACACGAACTACACTTACCATAGTCCTTAGGGGCGATCCCGCAGGTGTGTGAGTACTGTGCGACCCCACCCCCATTTGTAATGTTAAAGCTCCCTCGAGCAGTTGGTTGACGAGCCTGGGACCCCGCACCTGCGCGCCTGAGTGGTACTAAACCTGGCAATATTTGGCAGCCACCGGCAACCCCAGAACACAGCCTAATCCCTGCTGATGAGGGGTAAATACCCCGAAACACGTGTCCAGGGATGGTGAAGATAGAGAAGATAGCAGAGAATCGAAAGAAGATGCATCGCGGAACATGAACTACAATTACCACAGTCCTTAGGGGCGATCCCGCTGGTGTGTGAGTAGTGTGCGACCCCACCCCCATTTGTAATGTTAAAGCTCCCTCGAGCAGTTGGCTGACGAGCCTGGGACCCCGCACCTACGCGCCTGAGTGGTACTAAACCTGGCAATATTTGGCAGCCACCAGCAACCCAAGAACACGGCCTAATCCCTGCTGATGAGGGGTAAATACCCCGAAACACGTGTCCAGGGATGGCGAAGATAGCGAAGAAAGCAGAGAATCGAAAGAAGATGCATCGCGGAACATGAACTACACTTACCACAGTCCTTAACGGCAATCCCGCTGGTGTGTGAGTAGTGTGCAACCCCACCCCCATTTGTAATGTTATAGCTCCCTCAAGCAGTTAGCTGACGAGCCTGGGACCCCGCACCTGTGAGCCTGAGTGGTACTAAACCTGGCAATATTTGGCAGCTACCGGCAACCCCAGAACAAGGCCTAATCCCTGCTGATGAGGGGTAAATACCCCGAAACTCGTGTCCAGGGATGGCGAAGATAGCGAAGATAGCAGAGAATCGAAAGAAGATGCATCGCGGAACAGGAACTACACTTACCACAGTCCTTAGGGGCGATCCCGCTGGTGTGTGAGTAGTGTGCGACCCCACCCCCATTTGTAATGTTAAAGCTCCCTCGAGCAGTTGGCTGACGAGCCTGGGACCCAGCACCTGCGTGCCTGATCGGTACTAAACCTGGCAATATTTGGCAACCACCGGCAAACCCCAGAACACGGCCTAATCCCTGCTGATGAGGGGTAAATACCCCGAAACACGTGTCCAGGGATGGCGAAGATAGCAGAGAATCGAAAGAAGATGCATCGCGGAACATGTACTACACTTACCACAGTCCTTAGGGGCGATCCCGCTGGTGTGTGAGTAGTGTGCGACCCCACCCCCATTTGTAATGTTAAAGCTCCCTCGAGCAGTTGGCTGATGAGCCTGGGACCCCGCACTTGCGCGCCTGAGTGGTACTAAACCTGGCAATATTTGGCAGCCACCAGCAACCCCAGAGCACGGCCTAATCCCTGCTGATGAGGAGAAAATACCCCGAAACACGTGTCCAGGGATGGCGAAGATAGCGAAGATAGCAGAGAATCGAAAGAAGATGCATCGCGGAACACGAACTACACTTACCATAGTCCTTAGGGGCGATCCCGCTGGTGTGTGAGTAGTGTGCGACCCCACCCCCATTTGTAATGTTAAAGCTCCCTCGAGCAGTTGGCTGACGAGCCTGGGACCCCGCACCTGCGTGCCTGAGTGGTACTAAACCTGGCAATATTTGGCAGCCACCAGCAATCCAAGAACACGGCCTAATCCCTGCTGATGAGGGGTAAATACCCCGAAACACGTGTCCAGGGATGGCGAAGATAGCGAAGAAAGCAGAGAATCGAAAGAAGATGCATCGCGGAACATGAACTACACTTACCACAGTCCTTAGGGGCAATCCCGCTGGTGTGTGAGTAGTGTTCGACCCCACCCCCATTTGTAATGTTATAGCTCCCTCAAGCAGTTGGCTGACGAGCCTGGGAACCCGCACCTGCGCGCCTGAGTGGTACTAAACCTGGCAATATTTGGCAGCTACCGGCAACCCCAGAACAAGGCCTAATCCCTGCTGATGAGGGGTAAATACCCCGAAACTCGTGTCCAGGGATGGCGAAGATAGCGAAGATAGCAGAGAATCGAAAGAAGATGCATCGCGGAACACGAACTACACTTACCACAGTCCTTAGGGGTGATCCCGCTGGTGTGTGAGTAGTGTGCGACCCCACCCCCATTTGTAATGTTAAAGCTCCCTCGAGCAGTTGGCTGAGGAGCCTGGGACCCCGCACCTGCGTGCCTGGGTGGTACTAAACCTGGCAATATTTGGCAGCCACCGGCAAACCCCAGAACACGGCCTAATCCCTGCTGATGAGGGGTAAATACCCCGAAACACGTGTCCAGGGATGGCGAAGATAGCGAAGATAGCAGAGAATCGAAAGAAGATGCATCGCGGAACATGAACTACACTTACCACAGTCCTTAGGGGCGATCCCGCTGGTGTGTGAGTAGTGTGCGACCCCACCCCCATTTGTAATGTTAAAGCTCCCTCGAGCAGTTGGCTGACGAGCCTGGGACCCCGCACCTGCGCGCCTGAGTGGTACTAAACCTGGCAATATTTGCCAGCCACCGGCAACCCCAGAACACGGCCCAATCCCTGCTGATATGGGGTAAATACCCCGAAACACATGTCCAGGGATGGCAAAGATAGCGAAGATAGCAGAGAATCGAAAGAAGATGCATCGCAGAACACGAACTACACTTACCATAGTCCTTAGGGGCGATCCCGCTGGTGTGTGAGTAGTGTGCGACCCCACCCCCATTTGTAATGTTAAAGCTCCCTCGAGCAGTTGGCTGACGAGCCTGGGACCCCACACCTGCGCGCCTGAGTGGTACTAAACCTGGCAATATTTGGCAGCCACCGGCAACCCCAGAACACGGCCTAATCCCTGCTGATGAGGGGTAAATACCCCGAAACACGTGTCCAGGGAAGGCGAAGATAGCGTAGATAGCAGAGAATCAAAAGAAGATGCATCGCGGAACACGAACTACAATTACCACAGTCCTTTGGGGTGATCCCGCTGGTGTGTGAGTAGTGTGCGACCCCACCCCCATTTGTAATGTTAAAGCTCCCTCGAGCAGTTGGCTGACGAGCCTGGGACCCCGCACCTGCGCGCCTGAGTGGTACTAAACCTGGCAATATTTGGCAGCCACCGGCAACCCCAGAACACGGCCTAATCCCTGCTGATGAGGGGTAAATACCCCGAAACACGTGTCCAGGGATGGCAAAGATAGCGAAGATAGCAGAGAATCGAAAGAAGATGCATCGCGGAACACAAACTACACTTACCACAGTCCTTAGGGGCGATCCCACTGGTGTGTGAGTAGTGTGCGACCCCACCCCCATTCGTAATTCTAATGGTGGGGATTTCCAATCTTTCAAAAAGAAAGACCAAAAGAAACCATGGTGTAAAGTCTGTAAACAGAACAGCCATTGGACTAATGACTGCAATGAGTCCAAAGACTCAACTCCAGCCACCATTGCCCCTAAGGCAACTGTTCCCCCTAGTTCAGCTACAGGTGGTGGAAATCAGAATAAGGGTGTAGTACGGTTAACCCTGGATTCTGAGATGGACTCTGGCCTAGTCAGAGTTCCAACTCAGGCTGTCCTGATCTTTGGAGGCATGGATATGTCCACCTTTGTGAGTCCCAGTAAGTTGGACAAATACAGACAGCAGACTTTGATAAATGGAAAAGAGGCTTTGGCATACAGGGACACAGGGGCAAGTGTAACAATGGTGACACAAGACATTGTTGCTCCGGAGCTACTCATACTTGGAGAGACCTACCAAGTGACCAATGCTAGCAATGTCAGGACCAGCCAAGCCCTGGCAGTTGTTAATTTCTCCTAGGGAAGGGTAACTGGCCTCAAGAAGGTTGTGGTAAGTGCAGACCTCCCTGTAGAATGCTTGATTGGCAATGATTTAGAGACTTCAGCTTGGGCTGGAGTGGAGCTCAGGACCCATGCAGAAATGTTAGATATCTCTGCACATGTGTTTGCTCTGACTAGATCACAGGCCAAAATGTCTAACACTGAACAGGCCCTGAATTCTGGAATAATGGACCTGGTGCCTTCCAAGAAAAGGAGCAGTACGGGTAAGGCAGTGCCTTCCCCCCTGACTCAGAATGCAGATCCATCTCTTGACAGAGATGATTGTGCTTCTGAAGAAGGAACTGTCCCAGATGAGCTTGAGCCTGATCAGGTTGAGTTCTTGGGGACAGGGGACCCTTCCAGGGCAGATCTGAGTCAGGAGCAGCTGAGCTGCCCTTCTCTTGAACCCCTCAGACAGCAGGCTGCTGCTGAGGCTGCTGGGAATGCTAGTGGCACCCATAAGATTTATTGGGATGATGGACTTCTGTATTCCGAGAGTAGAGAACCCAAGCCTGATGCAGCCAGGAGGTTGGTTATACCTTTGAAATTCAAGGGCTTCCTACTGACACTAGCCCATGATATTCCCCTAACAGGACACCTGTGCCAAAACAAAGACTTGCTACAGAATTGTTCCTCACTTTCATTGGCCCCACATGTCTGAAGACACAAAGGAGTTTTGTCGCTCCTGTGTCACCTGTCAAGCCAGTGGCACGGGAGGTGGTACAACAAAGGCCTCGTGATACCGCTACCTGTGGTGGGGGTTCCCTTTGAGAGGGTAGTGATTGACATTGTTGGTCCCATGGATCCTCAGACAGCATCTGTCCCCAGCATCTGGACACAGATTTATCCTGGTGGTGGTGGACCATGCCACTAGGTACCCAGAGGCAATTCCTCTTAGGACCACTACAACACCTGTGTTGGCAAGAGCCCTCTTGGGAGTATTCTCAAGAGTGGGTTTCCCTAAGGAGGTAGTTTCTGACAGAGGTGCAAACTTTATGTCCAGGTATTTGACTGCAATGTGGAAGGAGTGTGGAGTGAATTACAAATTCACCAAACCCTATCACCCACAATGCAATGGTTTAGTTGAAAGGTTAAAAAAACCTTAAAGGGTACGATCAAGAGTCTCCCAGAAAAGCTTAGGCATAGATGGGACATCCTACTACCCTGCCTTTTATTTGCACACAGAGAGGTCCCTCAGAAAGGGGTTAGTTACAGCCCTTTTGAACTTCTGTTTGGGCTTCCTGTAAGAGGGCCCTTGTGTCTGGTGAAGGAGGGTTGGGACTTACCTCTCAAACCCCCTAAACAGGACATAGTGGTCTATGTACTTGGCTGAATACATGAAAAAGGCAACCAAAAACCTTGAGGCTAGCCAGGAATTACAGAAAGCCTGGCATGACCAAAAGGCTGTTCTGACTGTTTACCAGCCAGGACAGAAAGTGTGGGTGTTGGAGCCTGTGGCCCCAGCAGCCCTCCAAGACAAGTGGAGTGGCCCCCATACAATTGTTGAACAGAAGGGAGAGGTTACCTATTTGGTAGTTCTTGGAACTCCCAGGAGCCCCCTTAGGGTGCTTCATGCCAACAGACTGAAACCATATGTTGACAGGGCGGACATGGGCTTGCTCATGGCTACAGATGAGGGACAGGAGGAAGAGAGTGATCCACTCCCTGACCTGCTCTCACAGAACCCTGATGATGGGTAAGTAGATGGTGTAGCCTTGTCAGGCAGCCTCACTGGCCAGCAGCAAACTGCTTGCAGGCAGGTGCTCAATCAGTTCAGATATATGTTTTCTCTGACTCCAAGTCAGATTACCTGGTGCACTCATGAAGTGGACACTGTGGACAGTCTGCCTGTTAAAAATAAGATTTACAGGCAACCTGACCATGTCAGGGACTGTATCAGGACTGAAGTCCGGAAGATGTTGGATTTGGAAGTTATTGAACCCTCAGATAGCCCTTGGGCTAGTCCAGTACCTAAACCTCACACCCAGGGTGGTAAGAGAGAGATGAGGTTTTGTGTAGACTACAGGGGTCTCAATGTAGTCACTAGGACTGATGCCCATCCAACCCCAAAAGCAGATGAGCTTATAGGCATGTTGGCCTCAGCCAAAGTTCTTAGCACATTTGATCTTACAGCTGGCTACTGGCAGATCAGGTTAGCTGATGATGCAAAGCCAAATACAGCATTGTCTACCCCTAGTGGACACTATCAATTTGTAGTAATGCCCTTTGGTTTGAAAAATGCACCTGCCACTATTCAAAGGTTGGTGAATAAAGTCCTAACAGGCCCGGAGGACTATGGTACAGCATATCTTGATGATATTAATGTCTTTAGCTCCACCTGGAAGGATCACCTGGTCCACCTGAGAAAGGGTTTGGAGGCCCTGCAGAAAGCAGGCCTATCAAGGCTACTAAGTGCCAGATAGGGCAGAGCCAGGTTGTGTACCCGGGCCACCTTGTAGGTGGAGGCCAGGTTCAACCATTACCGAGCAAAATCCAGACCATCATGGACTGGATTGCTCTCACTACCCAGACTCAGGTCAGAGCTATCTTGGGCCTGACTGGATACTACAGAAGATTTGTCAAGGGGTATGGATCCATTGTGACAACCCTGAATGACTTAACTTTAGAAATAATCCCTAAGAAAGTTCAGTGGACAGTCAGCTGTCAAAAAGCATTTGATGACCTGAAGCAGGCCATGTGCACTGCACCAATTCTGCAAAGTCCTAACTACTACAAAGAATTAATTGTCCAAACAGATGCTTCTGAGTTGGGGGTAGGGGCTGTGCTGTCACAATTTAATGATGAAGGTCAGGACCAGCCAGTAGCTTTTATTAGCAGAAGGCTGACCCCTAGAGAGAAACATTAGTAAGCAATTGAGAGGGAGGCCTTTGCTGTGGTTTGGGCTCTAAAGAAGCAGAGGCCATACTTACTTGGCATGCACTTCACTGTTAAGACTGACCATAAGCCCCTCTTATGGCTAATATAGATGAAGGGTGAAAACCCCAAACTTTTGAGGTGGTCCATTTCCCTACAGGGGATGGACTATACAGTGGAACATAGACCTGGGAGTAACCATGCCATGCAGATGGACTCTCCAGATATCTCCACTTAGAACATGAAGACTCAACTGGTCAAGTTTAGTTTAATGTCCCTACATTTTGGGGGTTGTGTAGGAGAGTAGGATCTGCCTTCTATGGTTACTCCCACTTTTTGCTGGTTTTTCACTGTTTTTCAACTTTAGTCTGGCTGGGGCCCTGCTATCCAGGACCCCAGCCTAGCTGCATCCTCTCTAAAATGATTGCATGTACTTTAGGTACACTCCAGTTTGGTTACTGATGTATCCTAGTATATGGTACATCAGGTACTAAGGGCATAGGTACACCAGAGGCCTACCAGGGGCTGGACCATGTATTATGCCACCCCTGGGAAGCCTTCCAAAATGACACCAAAGGACTGCTACTTCAGCCTGGTTAAGGTGGTGCATGCACCCCTTACTAAGATATAGGTTACCTATATCTACCTTTAATCACTGACACACATAAACGTATCAGTTACTCCTATGCCAGGGCTTATCAATCCTGACGGCAGAGTGATTGGTTTTGTGTGAGAGAGTGCCCATGCATGAGCTGGGCCCCTCTGAAGCTTTCGGAGCCTATTCTCTGAGGCTGTTCTGTGATGCAGTCCGACCATATACTCTTAAGTGCATTATAACCTCGCGGAAATGCTAACGTTGGAATGGATGCATGGAAACATGTTGTGTATTATGTCAAACACTTTGGAATCCTACCCCCTGCCAGTCCTGGGGCAGGGGTAGAATTCCACCCTTTTAGAGGGAGAGACATGTAGACACTGGTCTAACCGGTAAAAGTTTAAAAGAACCCTAGCATCACAAAATGGATGCTGCAGCTACAGCCTGACCTCCTCCTGCTGGACGAAACTCCGGCAGGAGAGGCCTGGACAATAGGTTTCCTGTCACAGGGAGGTATAACCACCTCCCAGACAGGCTTTTGTGTATTGGGGCTGGGTGGGGCCACTCTGAGAGTGCTTTGCAGACAGCCCTGGGGGCACATTTGGTGTCCCTGTGCATAGCCCAGTTCAAACCGGTTGCAGAGGCTACCAGCCTCTGCTCTGGTGCGAAACTGGACAAAGGAAATGGGTGTAACCACCCCTCTTTCCAGACACTCCCATAGGTGGGTCCCCAGAGTATGTCCAACCCCTTTTCCTAGTATAAATAAGGGACCCCTGGCAACAGGACTTTAGATTATACCTGAACGAAACTCTGACACTGAATCCTGGAATTTGGATGCTCTACTAAACACTAGAGGATGGAAGAATCTCCCTTGGGGTCAAGGAGTGACTCCCCTGCTCAAGCAGGCACCAACGAAGCATCTTGCCAGTCTGCATTTACGAAGCTCCTGACGGACTCTGAAGTATCTGTGACACAGGAAGAGGATTTCCAGACTTCTCAGAGGCCGACACGAGTTGCCAGGAAAGCTGAGACCCGCAGCCCTCACAAGTGATGTGGAATCAGAACCCCTGGACACTGTGCACCTTTGCTAGTGCATCAACTTCCCGAGCTTTCCCGAGGTTGTGCATTGGGTTACTTGTAGCCTAAGCCCCGAGCACCATCTGCACTGAAGATTGTGGGCCTACACTCCACGAGTGTTCTGTGAGTCCGCTTCTTGCTTTTCCACTTGAGGCCCCTTGCGATCCCTGGTCTGTCAACTGGTGGGTCTGCACGAAAGTAACTCTACTTTTCCTTGGGCTTTCCTGGTTGCCCCAGATGTGCCCTAACTCCCTACCAAGTGGTGGGTCCCTCAGACCTAGCTGGTCCGTACCAAAGCCAATCTCTTGCTTTCTGCATGGGTTGCTGTTGCCAAAGCTTGTTGGGTCCAATATGGAAATAGACACCGCAGCACTTGACACACTTTGTGGGACAGCTCGATTCCAGAACCTGGTTGTCATCGACGCCTCCTGGTCCTCGTGGCTGAAGAATCAAGCTTCACCTTCTTCACCTGCAAGCACCCGACATTTGTGGGCATCCGCCTATCGTCTTCCTGGTCACTGGCAAGTGACCCAGACTCTGTCCCCTCTGCTTTCAGGTTCTTCTCATCTTCGATCCAGGCTTGGATCACACCGGACACTTTCCACTTGGACGCCATCAGCACTTTGCAGCAGATCGTCATTGAAAACGACGACGAAACCCAACATCAAAAGGCACCTATGCACCCGGCTTCTCTGGGTGAGGTAACTCGAGTACTCTGGTGCTCCCATGGGTGTTGACTCTAGAACCGCCTAGTTGTAAAGGGGTTTGCTCCAAGTCCTCTTCTAAGTGTCCTTTAGCTTTAAAATTCCAACCGCGACTTTCCCCATAGAAGTTAATGGTGATTTGCGGCTGTGTTTAGACACTGCACGTGTTCCCCGTGGGTCCCCTGTGTTATTACCTTGGGTGGTTCCTGGTGGCCCCAGTGGTTCTACAGGCTCTGGGCCTTGCCTCTATGTCAGTCGTGGTTCCTATACCACTTTCTTAATATATGGTTTGGTACGCCCCTAGGGCTCAATGTATATTGTGCTAATTTACTGTGTGTTAAATAAGTTTACTGATTGTGCTTTTGCCTCTAGCCTCATAAAGGGACTAGAGGGATGTGTTTAGAATAAATACATATATTTTATATATATACCTGGTGTGGTTCTCCTTTCATTTGATCATTCACGAGATTATAGACTGGTAAAACAAGCTGCTTGACATTCCTCCAAGGCTTAGGCTGAAGGATGCTCGCCACAGCTACCATTAGGATAGCTTTCTATTAAGGTTGTCTTTAACCTACCATCAATAAGGGTTGTTTGGACTGGTACAAGGTGCCCACTAGAATAGTGGACAGCATATGCCAGGCCAACTTCTCACAAAAGCATCTAACATTTGCTAGAACAAATATTATAGCATCACAATATCTTTATGTCCCCGACTTTCTGTGGGATATTGGTAAAACGCTGACATATCTGCAGCCAAAACATAAATAACACCTATGCAATTAATATGACATGGGCTTTAGTATAAATGCTGTCAAGTATTCTTCTTCCAATATAAGTACAGAGGCTTTCCTGTTGAAAAGTAAGCTTTATTACCTCCACCGACACGGCAGGCTGAGCAGCACTCTTAATCTAACAATGACATTTCGAGACAGACCACTGTTGCCCAAGATACCATGACATATACAACATTCTTCCCAGACATTCCACAGTAGATGACACAGGTGTAAGGAACAGCAGAGGAACAAACCATAAGAAACACTCTATCTTATATGGCAACTACCTTCTGGTCTTGAAAGAGCACTCTTAAGGTTGGAACAAACTTACAGTGGCTCTGATAGCATCCACCGATCTGACTAACTTCAAGAGACTGCTGCAAACATGTCCTTTTTAAGAGCTAGGTCGACATCTGGGCAGCCATGTGAAAACCGTTAGCGCCGGGACACTCCTGTGGGAGTAGCTGTGCGCTTTACAAGTACCGGGCATTCATTCATTGCTTCAAGGTTGCTACATAAACTGTAATTAAAACAAACATTGAACAAGATTATACACCTGACACTGACACTGATACCAATTAATCACATTCCTAATCACATTCCATTGTCTTAGTACAAAATATGCATTGTGAAAATATCTAAAAGTCTTTGAAGGTGATGCAGATCCTTTCCATTCCTCACAGAGTTTATCGTCCATTAAAAGACGGATATAAAAATATGAGTTTTACTCCATCAAGGTTAAATGTGAAAAAAGTGCTTTACAATATTCAAATCAGTTAAAAAAATGCGACCAGGTTCCATAGAATGCAATGTTCAGGTTCGATTTCAAATATGCCCCCAAAAAGTTTTTCAAAAACAATCCCTTAGGTCTTCACAAGGTCTGGGAACAAGATCCTGGATGCAGCAACAAAGTAGCTCCATTCCCTACCAAAGATGCTTTGAACCACATGGAAACATACTCCATATGTTCAAAATGGCCACCAACATTCCAAACATTGTTGCACGGACCGCTGTGGGCCTTCAACATCTCTTGAATGCCTTTTTTGACTTTATGGATTCCTTTGATCTGTCAACCAACTACACAAAATCACACACAATGACAATTGGCTGTCGGAAGACCGCTGGGACTACGTTTTTTGGTAAAGGGGTTGAACTTACAAAAGTCTCGACTTTCCCCTATTTGGGGGTACTTTATGATGACAAGGGGTCCTAAATAGCACAAAAATCAGATAAAAATAACATTTTAATGGGGGCAGCTAGTGCGACAATGGATTTTGACAAGAGACTTGGGGCTACACCAGTGGAAGCCCTACTAAAGGTATATAGAGGAAAGTGTATTCCAATGGTTGGGGGTATAAAGATGAGCTCCAGGTGGTTGAAAATACATTTCTGTGTTGACTCCTCACAATTTCTGCCAGCACTCCACCGTTTATGGTTGACAAGGAGCTTGGATTAGGTTATATCTCCAATCTCATTGCTCTGGCACCCACTATGCAATGGTTCAGAATTTGGTTCAGCCCCGCTCTTAATATAAACCAACTCATGATTGAGGACTGCAGATCAATTGAGGGTGCTCTGCATATCCCATGGCTTAGGTAGGTCAAGGAGATGCTGACTAGTGTGGGTTGTATAGAATTGCTTACCAATCCCAGACCATACCTGTCGGGGTCAAAATACTTATTGCTGTCTGAACCACACAGGAGCAGAATGACGGCTAGATCCCAATACCCTTCTCAGAAACAACACTGCTAGGTCTTTTAGAATTCCATTGCAGGTAAGTTCTAAGGGGGTGAATGAGGTTGGGACAGAGAAGAGACTGCGCCAATATTATGCCTGTTCAGCTACGTCTTCTTCTTCTTCTTCTTCTTACAGGACTGCAACAGTAACATGTAAAAACCTTTATTTACTGTGCCTTTTAACTTACTGTTTTTTCTATGGTGTATAAATAACTTATCTTACCAGAATGGCTACTAAAGCTTACTTCTCTTCTACTTCTCATGTATTGGTTGCTAGGTTGTATGAGAAATCTTCACTCAAATCTCTTTTCTTTCCATTCTCAGGTACAATCTGCACTTGAACCTGCTATTCTTTAAAGCAAGAAAGATAAGGTAAGTATTTATGTAATATTTGGGTTTCTCTTTCTTTCTATTAACTCCCTGTTAAGAGAATGGAGTAGTCCTTGAACTGGGTTTCTGGAGTAGGATGACTGTTTTTTCTGTCTTTAATTAGTTCTCAAACAATGCATCAGAACTTAGGTTAAATGTTAAAAGGAAGTGTTCCTTTTATTCAGGCCTTCAGTTTTAATGTTTGCTGGCCGAAGAGTTAATTTATTCTGGCCATAGAACATTACTGGAGTACTTTAACTGGGCCTTCACTTATTTATCTTCAAACTTAACTCATGGCAAGAGAAAGAAATATGCCAGGCTTTTGACCCTGACTTCACCTTTTAATTAATTCTCTGAAGAGTGAACAAGTTTCAGTCAAAGAAGACATGGTGTGTTGAAAGGTAACACCCAGGTCTGACAGATTCTGGAACAGCTGAATAAGACAGCTTGATTTAAAAAGCTTTTTATTTAATCTTCTCAGCTAAGGAAAGCATTTACTGAAAGGAAAATATATTCTGACTTACAGCCTGATTCATCAATCTCCCGTTTTGCGAGCCCCTAATAGCGATTCATAACGAATCGCTATTAAGGACTTGCAAAACGGGATTCATGTAGGAATTGCATAAAGAAATGCGATTCCTACACATTCCTTATTTGCGATCAGCTAATTGCTAATCGCAAATAAGGAATAACTCCCCATTCATTCCTATGGGCCAAAAGGCCCATAGGAATGAATGGGGAGTATTCCTTATTTGCGATTAGCAATTAGCTAATCGCAAATAAGATAGCGATTTAAAGGGTGCCAGGGGTGTCCAAAGGACACCCTGTAGCACCCCTTAAATGCAAATTGAAACAGGTGTTGCGCACACACATGTCCAAAGGACATGTGTGTGTGCAACATGCAACTTAGAAAAATGCTTTTAAAAGCATTTTTCTAAGTTTTCGCTATTTACCACGAGGTTTGACCTCGCGGTAAATAGCGGGCCGAAATTGCGAATTCGCAATTTTTAAATGGATGATGAATTGCATTTAAGGAATCTCAAATAGAGATTCCTTAAATGTAATTCCTTGCTAAATAGCGTAATCGCTATTACCGATTTTTGCATTTGGGATGATGAATCCCAAATGCAAAAATTGCACTCGCAAAAGGCAAGATTCTGAGAATCTTGCCCTTTGCGAGTGCAATTTAGCTTGATGAATCAGGCGGTTAGTTTCCTTTTTAAATACAAATGTATCTCTGACACGATAACCTTTTCTCACAGAATGTTTTATATTAGCTACAAGTTTAAGCTAAACCCGATTTTATCCTACCCTATCTGACTTTCACAACGCTGGGAAACAGGTGCTCTTCCAATTATTTCTTCAGTGAAGTGCACAGTGGAATGTTGACAAAAGGGGGTGGTGATGGACGGAGCATCTGAACCAATCAAACACTCACACCCAGTCAAAAGATCTGGGTTTAATCCATCACCGTTCTTTGGCCCACTCTGCCACCCCAGTTCAGACATGGCCATATGCAAATCAGTCTGACCCTGTGCCTCATGGGAACAGTCCAGCCCGAACTGCCAAGCCATGCCTTCCCTGGACCGGAAACAAGCTTCGGAGGACCGGTTTCTGGCATTACAGCCGTCTTCAGCCCGGCTTGCTTGAATCCAGTGGCAAAGTGAGCAAGGGACTCACGTTTGAGCATACCCTGCCACACTTAAGGCGGCCAAAGCGGTACAAAAGGGGGTGGTGATGGACGGAGCATCTGAACAAATCAGACACTCACACCCAGTCAAAAGATCTGGGTTTAATCCATCACCCTTCTTTAGCCCACTCTGCCTTACCCAGTTCAGACATGGCCATATGCAAATCAGTCTGACCCTGTGCCTCATGGGAACAGTTCAGCCCGAACTGCCAAGTCATGCCTTCCCTGGACCGGAAACAAGCTTCCGAGGACCGGTTTCTGGCACTACAGCCGTCTTCAGCACGGCTTGCTTGAATCCAGTGGCAAAGTGAGCAAGGGACTCACGTCTGAGCATACCCTGCCACACTTATGGCGGCCAAAGCGGTACAAAAGGGGGTGGTGATGGACGGAGCATCTGAACCAATCAAACACTCACACCCAGTCAAAAGATCTGGGTTTAATCCATCACCGTTCTTTAGCCCACTCTGCCACCCCAGTTCAGACATGGCCATATGCAAATCAGTCTGACCGTGTGCCTCATGGGACCAGTCCAGCCTGAACTGCCAAGCCATGCCTTCCCTGGACCGGAAATAAGCTTCCGAGGACCGGTTTCTGGCATTACAGCCGTCTTCAGCCCGGCTTGCTTGAATCCAGTGGCAAAGTGAACAAGGGACTCACGTCTGAGCATACCCTGCCACACTTATCGCGGCCAAAGCGGTACAAAAGGGAGTGGTGATGGACGGAGCATCTGAAGACGGCTGATAGCCAGAAACCGGTCCTAGGATGCTTGATTCCGGTCCAAGGAAGACCTGGCTTGGCAGTTCGGGCTGGACTGTTCCCATGAGGCACAGGGTCAAGGCTGATTTGCATATGGCCATGTCTGAATTGGGGTGGTGTGGTGAGCAAAAAAATGATGGATTTAGGCCCAGATCTCTGTACTGGGGTGTATGTATGACATTGTTCTGCATTCTGTCCATCAACTGTTGTTTTTGCATTTTTCACCCGAGTGGGACGGGTATGCTCAGACGTGAGTCCCGTGCTCTCCACACCACTGGAGTCAAGCTATCCTGGCTGAAGACGGCTGATAGCCAGAAACCGGTCCTGGGATGCTTGATTCCGGTCCAAGGAAGACCTGGCTTGGCAGTTCGGGCTGGACTGTTCCCATGAGGCACAGGGTCAAGGCTGATTTGCATATGACCATGTCTGAATTGGGGTGGTGGGGTGAGCAAAAAAACGATGGATTTAGGCCCAGATCTCTGTACTGGGGTGAATGTATGACATTGTTCTGAGTTCTGTCCATCAACTGTTGATTTTGCATTTTTCACCCCGAGTGGGACGGGTATGCTCAGACGTGAGTCCCGTGCTCTCCACACCACTGGAGTCAAGCTATCCTGGCTGAAGACGGCTGATAGCCAGAAACCGGTCCTAGGATGCTTGATTCCGGTCCAAGGAAGACCTGGCTTGGCAGTTCGGGCTGGACTGTTCCCATGAGGCACAGGGTCAAGGCTGATATGCATATGGCCACGTCTGAATTGAGGTGGTGTGGTGAGTAAAAAAACGATGGATTTAGGCCCAGATCTCTTTACTGGGGTGAATGTATGACATTGTTCTGCATTCTGTCCATCAACTGTTGTTTTTGCATTTTTAACCCCGAGTGGGACGGGTATGCTCAGACGTGAGTCCCGTGCTCTCCACAACACTGGAGTCAAGCTATCCTGGCTGAAGACGGCTGATAGCCAGAAACCGGTCCTAGGATGCTTGATTCCGGTCCAAGGAAGACCTGGCTTGGCAGTTCGGGCTGGACTGTTTCCATGAGGCACAGGGTCAAGGCTGATTTGCATATGGCCATGTCTGAATTGGGGTGGTGTGGTGAGCAAAAAAACGATGGATTTAGACCCGGATCTGTACTGGGGTGAATGTATGACATTGTTCTGCATTCTGTCCATCAATTGTTGTTTTTGCATTTTTCACCCCGAGTGGGACGGGTATGCTCAGACGTGAGTCCCGTGCTCTCCACACCACTGGAGTCAAGCTATCCTGGCTGAAGACGGCTGATAGCCAGAAACCGGTCCTAGGATGCTTGATTCCGGTCCAAGGAAGACCTGGCTTGGCAGTTCGGGCTGGACTGTTCCCATGAGGCACAGGGTCAAGGCTGATTTGCATATGGCCATGTCTGAATTGGGGTGGTGTGGTGAGCAAAAAAACGATATATTTAGGCCCAGATCTCTGTACTGGGGTGAATGTATGACATTTTTCTACATTCTGTCCATCAACTGTTGTTTTTGCAGTTTTTCACCCCGAGTGGGACGGGTATGCTCAGACGTGAGTCCCGTGCTCTCCACATCACTGGAGTCAAGCTATCCTGGCTGAAGACGGCTGAGAGCCAGAAACCGTTCCTAGGATCCCCCCCCATATCATGAAAGAAATTGGTCGAGCTATGCCCAACAGCATGATATCCCTACTCAACGACTCTCTTACGTCAGGGACAGTACCTAGCAGCTTCAAACAGGCCCTACTGATTCCCCTCACCAAGAAGCCTGGCATCGACCCGCTCGACCTTACGAACTATCGGCCCATATCTTTGCTACCTTTTCTATCGAAAATGCTGGAGGCGCACGTCACCAACTGCCTCTCTAACTTCGTGGAGGAAACAGAATATCTCCAATCCAACCAAGCAGGCTTTCGACCTGGCCACTCCACTGAGGCAGTAATATTGGCAGTCCAGAACACCTTGAGGTCCAACGCTGATAACAACCTTCATCAAGCCTTAGTACTTCTCGACCTGTCCGCGGCATTCGACACGGTTGACTATTCCATCCTGGTCAACCGTGTCGAACAGGCGGGTCTTAGAGACTCTGCCCTAGCCTGGTTAAAATCGTTCATCACCGAACGCACCCAATCGGTTCGCTTAGGCTCTTTTTCTGCCGCCAAGGTCAAGTCTTTTTGTGGGGTGCCCCAGGGCTCCTCACTATCCCCCCTGCTATTTAATCTGTACATGCGGCCCCTCCTCTTTGCCCTGAGTAAGCACAAAGTCACTGCATATAACTATGCAGATGACTTACAGCTTATCTTTGTTCTCAATTCCCCTAACGCGGTGGAGGACTTCCAAGCCACCATGACCCTAATCCAGAGCTGGATGTCCTCAAATCACCTCAAGTTAAACCCGGGGAAAACTGAGTTGATTCTGCCCGGCAAGAGCGAAATCAGTTGGAGCCCTAACTTCTGGCCGTCGGACATGGGTCTTCCCCCTAAGAAATCTTCCACTGTAAAAAGTCTGGGGATAACCATCAACGGGGACCTCTCGCTAAAATCCCAAATTGGTACCGTGGTCTCCTCTGGATTTTTCCAACTAAGAAAAATCAGGAAAATCGCCCATTTCCTCACTCCCTCCGCCTTAATCCAGGTAGTCATGGCCCTAGTCCTCTCCCACATTGACTTTTCTAATAGCCTATACCTAGGCCTACCCGCAGGACAACTCAAAAGACTACAGTACCTGCAGAATCAGGCCGCTAGGCTGATCTGCAAAGTACCCAAATGGGAATCTATCAAACCAGGCCTGGAGAGTTTGCACTGGCTACCCGTGGCTCAAAGAGCCGAATTCAAAGCCGGGTGCATTATCTTTAAGGCTCTGCAAGGCAAGGGACCCCTATTTATCAGACAGCTGATCGGTAGATATGTCCCTTCACGGAATCTAAGATCTGCCCACAAAGACCTTTTAGAAGTTCCTCGTTTTAAGAAAAAACGACAAGGCGGCAGCAGCTTCCACTTCCTGGCAGCCACCCTATGGAACTCTTTACCACTAGCCCTCAGACAGAGTAAAGACCTCCTTGCCTTTAGAAAGGCTTTTAAAACTCACCTCTTCATAAAAGCTTACCCGAAATAACTCTTCCGGCAGACTCACCTCTTGTTATGTTTTTTATCTTACCAGCGCCAAGAAGCCCCTGGGCGTACGCGCGCTTTATAAATTTTTAATAACATAACATAACATAACAGGATGCTTGATTCCGGTCCAAGGAAGACCTGGCTTGGCAGTTCGGGCTGGACTGTTCCTATGAGGAACAGGGTAAAGGCTGATTTGCATATGGCCATGTCTGAATTGGGGTGGTGTGGTGAGCAAAAAAGCGATGGATTTAGGCCCAGATCTCTGTACTGGGGTGAATGTATGACATTGTTCTGCATTCTGTCCATCAACTGTTGTTTTTGCATTTTTCACCGCGAGTGGGACGGGTATGCTCAGACGTGAGTCCCGTGCTCTCCACACCACTGGAGTCAAGCTATCCTGGCTGAAGACGTCTGATAGCCAGAAACCGCTCCTAGGATGCTTGATTCCGGTCCAAGGAAGACCTGGCTTGGCTGTTCGGGCTGGACTGTTCCCATGAGGCACAGGGTCAAGGCTGATTTGCATATGGCCATGTCTGAATTGGGGTGGTGTGGTGAGCAAAAAAAAGATGGATTTAGGCTCAGATCTCTGTACTGGGGTGACATTGTTCTGCATTCTGTCCATCAACTGTTGTTTTTTCCTTTGTTCACCCCGAGTGGGACGGGTATGCTCAGACATGAGTCCCATGCTCTCCACACCACTGGAGTCAAGCTATCCTGGCTGAAGACGGCTGATAGCCAGAAACCGGTCCTAGGATGCTTGATTCCGGTCCAAGGAAGACCTGGCTTGGCAGTTTGGGATGGAATGTTCCCATGAGGCATAGGGTCAAGGCTGAATTACATATGGCCATGTCTGAATTGGGGTGGTGTGGTGAGCAAAAAAACGATGGATTTAGGCCCAGATCTCTGTACTGGGGTGAATGTATGATATTGTTCTGCATTCTGTCCATCAACTGTTGTTTTTGCATTTTTCACCCCAAGTGCGACGGGTATGCTCAGACGTGAGTCCCGTGCTCTCCACACCACTGGAGTCAAGCTACCCTGGCTGAAGACGGCTGATAGCCAGAAACCGGTCCTAGGATCCTTGATTCCGGTCCAAGGAAGACCTGGCTTGGCAGTTTTTTTTTAGTTTTTTTTTTATTTATAGAGCGCCTGGTGACCCGGAGGCATCCCCGCGCTATAAAGTCAAAAGTCAGAAACGGGCAAAAGGAAGCAAAAGGACCTATTTAGGAAAAAGAAAAGTTTTAAGCTGCTTACGAAAGCGCAAATAGCAAGATTCCAGCCGCAAGCCACGGGGAAGCGAATTCCAGCGTGCGGCTGCCCTCACAGAAAAGCGACGGCCTCCCGTGCGTACCTTCCTAAACTTGGGGATGGTTGCCAGTCGCTCACTATCCGAGCGCAGAGATCTCGAGGCTTTGTACGGGGTGACCAGACCCGCTAAAATCGGAGGGCCTTGCCCATTCAGAAGCTTTTGGGAGATACACATAGCCTTAAAATCGATCCTCTCTCGCACAGGAAGCCAGTGGAGGGCTTTAAGCGCTGGTCTAGCAGAGGCTCGAGACGAAAGGCCCATCAACATCCTGGCTGCCGCGTTTTGTGTTCGTTGAAGTTTGCCAAGAGTGTCTTCAGGGGCCCCTAAGTAAATCACATTGCTGTAGTCCAGTCGTGAAAGTACCAATCCTTGGACTAGAAGCTTCCTGGACAGAGGGGGAAGCAGAGGGAGAATCTTACGGACAGAGCGTAAAAGTCCAAAACAAGTTCCTGCTGTTTTTTTTAGCCTGGATTTTCATGGATAAGTCCTGATCGAGCCAGACCCCCAGGCTCTTGATCTCTGTTTTGGGAGCGGGAACCTCGCCCATAGTATCGGGCCAGACAGATGGTGGAATCGCTGTCCATTTTTTTCCCAGCAGCATAATTTCTGTCTTGGACCCGTTAAGTTTGAGTGAGTAATCACACATCCAAAAATGAATTTCCTGAAGGCAGTGTAGCAGATTATCTGAGCGTTGGTCAAGATGTGAGAGAGAGACGACCAGTTGCGTGTCGTTCGCGTAACTCACAATCTTGATACCAAAGGGGGCAACCACATCTTCCAGAGGGGCCATGTATGCATTAAAAAGAGTGGGACTTAGTGAGGAGCCTTGGGGCACCCCACTTAGAAGGGGAAGATGGTCAGAACGAGAGTTGCCATCCCAGACCTGGAACGTGCGGTGTGAGAAGTTGGCCTGGTATATGATGCTCACTAGTTCTAGTGATCACCTTGTACCATGCCAAGCAACCCTTATGGTGCAGGTTGTAAAGTCAACCTTATAGACAAGCTATCCTAGGGATAGCATGGACTAAGCAGTCTTAGGCTAAACTCTGTAAAGGCATGTGAAGCAAGCTGTTTTACCATACACAATCCCTTGAATACCAAATGAAAGGACACCACACAGGTATATATTGAAAATATATATAGATTTATTTCTACAAATAACCCTGATACTCTTTATGAGCACAGAAGCAAATGCGTTAAAACAAAACACAGTTTAAATACACAAAAGTTGCACAATTATGGATGTGCCCTAGGGGCCACCTAAACCATATACTAAAATAGTGGTATAAGAACCACTATGGGGAAAGTGAAGAGGCCTAGGGCCTGGGGAATCGCTGGAGCTGTTCGGGACTAGCAGTGAAGAAGTCGGGAAAGGCCCGCGGGACTCGGGTGCAGTGCGGAAAGTGCACGCTTTATCAATGCAATGTCAATGGTGCGTAAAAGTTACAAAGTTAGTTATTAAGGAACCTTCCGAGTGACCTAGAAGGATGAAACTTTAGACACAGACACTAGAGGTCTATACCAGTGTGGGAACACCAGCGTTGCTGAGTTACCTCACCCACAGGAAGCGGGATGCACAGGGTCGAAGTAGTGTCGGGTTTCGTCACGCAGGTCGATGGTGCTTGGAGCTGAAGTTGCTGCAGGCGGCTCGATGTGAAGAGTTCCGGAGGATCCAAGGGTGGATCTGAAGAGGTGAAGACCTGAGAGCAGAGGGGACAATGTTCAAAGTCACTAGCCAGTGACTACCGTGGAACCAGATTGGAACCAGGCCATGTCGGGTGCAAACAGGCGTTGAGGTGTAGCTTCTCTCTGCAGCCACGTGGACACGAGGGGTTGAGGACATCCAGGAGTCAATCACGAGCTGTCCCACGCAGGCTTCTCACTGTTGGCGGTGTCGGCAACTTGATTGGAGCAAACAGGCCTTGGCTAATGCAAGCCACACAGGAATCAAAAAAGGCTTGTTACTCGGACCAGCAAGGTCAGAGCAGGTGCTCCCTTTTACAGGAGTGAGGGCAAGTCTGGCGCAACCAGACCTGCAGTGTAAGTTGAAGGTTTCGTCGCCAAGATGGCCGCTAGCCACGTGGCAAGTGGACGGGATGGCGCGTCGAGTGGCACATTGCAAAAGGGCCCCACGCAGATCGTGGAGATGCTGGGGGGCTGATCTTCGGTGCAAGGGCTGCTCGAGGTAGGGGCTTCTCAAACCCCAAAGCACAGCGTCGAGGGTGCCTTGGGTGCTGCGCAGTCAGCTTCTCGGGGGTCTTCCAAGAGGTCCGGTCCCACGTCTCTCGATGCCTCCATAGGTCCTTTCTTTGCAGGGACTGTGGATCGGGCTGTGAGATGTCTGGGAGTCTGGGTCTTGTCAGGCTCTGGGCTCGGTCTCTGGCGGGAGGTGGCGGCAAAGCAGATGTCGAGTTGCTGGTTGGTGCCTGTGTTCACAGGCTGGTCATTCCTTGGCCACAAGGGAGATTCTCTTCCGTCTTCTGTGCAGCAGAATGTCGAAGTCCAGTCTTCTTCTGTTTTTCAAGTTGATTCAGGATGATCTGAAGTCTCAGGACACAGCTCCCACTCTTATTCGAATCTGGGTGGCCGGATAACCTACTAGGTCCCTCCTCTGGGTGGAACCAGGAAGGGGGGTGGTTACACCCCCTTTCCTTTGTCCAGTTTCGCGCCAGGACTGGGGCTGGAAAGCCCCAGCACCGGTTTTAACTGGCCTATGCACAGGGACACCTTGTGTGCCCCAGGCATGTCTGATTCTATTCAGCCCTGTCCTAGCCAATACACAAAATCCTGTCTGGGGTGGTGCTAGCACCTCCCCAGGCAGGAAACCCTTTGTCCAAGCTGCCCTCACTGGAAGGACTCCCAGCAGCAGGAGGTCAGACTTGTGTCTGTGGTGTCAGCATCCATTTGGTGATGCTGAGGCTCTGTTTAACTTTAACCGGGGTTCAGGCTAGGTACATGTCGTGTCCCTCTAGAAGGGTGGAATGCTACCCCCGTCGCCAGAACTGGCGAGGGGGTAGTATTCCAATTCGTATGACACCTTACTCGACATGTTTTGATAAAGCCAAACCCAAGATAGCATTTAACCGCAAAGTTCATAATGCACTTAAGAGTATATGGTATGGCAGTATCATGAAACAGCTAAAGGACATGGTTCCGAAAGCTGCAGACAGGTTCAGCTCATGCCAGAGCACCATCTCACATATTTCCAAGCACTCTGCCTCCAGGATTGATGAGGCCTTCCATAGGAGTGACTGATAGGAACATATGTGTCCATTTTAGGTTAGGTATAGGCATACTACACCTAAGTAATGGGTGGTTACACCGACTTACCCCAGCTGAGTGATCAGCCAGTTGTGTCAAAATATGGAGGCCAGGCCAGGGGTGGCATAATACATGCTGCAGCCCCTGGTAGGCCTTGGAAGCACCTATGCCCTGGGTACCTGGGTACACTGTTACAGGGGCCAATAAGGTGAACCAGTTCCAATGTTGTTATGCACCTAAAGTACATGGGTAACAATTTAGAGAGAGAACAGCAGGCTGTGGGTCTGATTAGCAGGCCCACAGCCACATTAAGTCATAAACCAGTGAAGCAAAAAGCAAAAATTTGGGGTGACCATAGGATAGCAGACCCTACTCTCCTACACAACCCCCCCCCAAACGCAGGGACATTAGACTAACCTTGACCAGATGTGTCTTCATGTTCTACGTGGAAGTACCTGGAGAGACCATCTGCATTACCATGGTCAGTCCCTGGGCGGTGCTCCACTGTAAAGTCCATCCCCTGTAGGGAAATGGACCACCTGAGCAGTTTGGGGTTTTCACCCTTCATCTGATTAAGCCATAAGAGGGGCTTATGGTCGATCTGAATCTTGAAGTGAGTGCCAAACAAGTATGGTCTCAACTTCTTCAGGGCCCACACCACAGCAAAGGCCTCCCTCTCAATGGCTGACCAACGTTTCTCTCTGGGGGTCAGCCTTCTGCTAATAAAAGCAATGGGCTGGTCTTGACCATCTACATTAAGTTGTGAAAGCACAGCTCCCACTCACAACTCAGAAGCATCTGTTTGGACAATAAACTCTCTTGAGTAGTCAGGACTCTTCAGGATAGGTGCAGAGCACATGGCCTTCTTCAGGTCTTAAATGCCTTTTGACAGTATTCTGTCCACTGAACCTTTTTGGGCATCTTCTTGGATGTCAGATCATTAAGAGGAGTCACAATTGACCCATAGTTCTTAACAAACTTCCTGTAGTACCCAGTCAGGCCCAAGAAAGCTGTGACCTGAGTCTGGGTAGTTGGAGGAGTCCAGTCCTTTATGGTCTGAATCTTACTCTCCAGTGGTTGAACTTGGCCTCCACCCACAAGGTGGCCCAAGTACACAACCTTACTCTGCCCTATCTGGCACTTGGTTGCCTTGATAGTGAGGCCTGCCTTTTGCAGAGCCTCTAGCACTTCCTTCAGGTGGACCAGGTGATCCTCCCAGGTGGAGCTAAAGACAGCAATATCGTCCAGATATGCTGCACAAAAGTCATCCAACCCAGTAAGGACTTGATTCACCAACCTTTGGAAGGTGGCAGGTGCATTTTTCAAACCAAAGGGCATCACCACAAACTGGTAATTCCCACTGGGGGTAGAAAATGCTGTCTTGGCCTTAGACTCCTCAGCTAACCTGATTTGCCAGTAGCCAGCTGTCAAGTCAAATGTGCTCAAATACTTGGCAGAAGCCAATTTGTCTATGAGCTCATCTGCCCTTGGAATTGGGTGTGCATCTGTCCTGGTGACAGCATTGAGTCCTCTGTAATCCACACAGAACCTCATCTCTCTCTTTCCATCTTTGGTGTGAGGTTTGGGGACCAGAACCACTGGGCTAGCCCTGGGGCTCTCTGAAGGCTCAATGACACCTAACTCCAGCATCTTTTGCACCTGAGCCTTGATACAGTCTCTGACATGGCCAGGCTGCCTGTAAATCTTGTTCTTTACAGGAAGACTATCACCAGTGTCCACCACATGGGTACACCAGTTAGTCTGACTGGGTGTCAGGGAGAACATATGTCGATATGACTGCAAAACCTGTCTACAGTCATGTTGCTGATGTTCAGTGAGGCTGCCATCTAAGGCCACACCATCAACTGAGCCATCCTCAGGATTCTGAGTCAGCAGGTCTGGGAGAGGGTCACTCTCTTCCTCCTGCCCCTCATCTGTAGCCATGAGCAAGCCCATGTCTCTCCTGTCAACATATGCTTTCAGCCTGTTAACATGGAGCACCCTGTGGGGGCTCCTGGGAGTTCCAAGGTCCACCAAGTAGGTAACCTCTCCCTTTTTCTCAAGGATTGTATGGGGTCCAGACCATTTGTCTTGGAGTGCTGCTGGGGCCACTGGCTCCAACACCCATACCTTCTGTCCAGGCTGGTACTCAGTCAGGACAGCCTTTTGGTCATGCCAGGCTTTCTGTAATTCCTGGCTAGCCTCAAGGTTTTTGGATGCCTTCTCCATATACTCAGCCATCCTGGAGCGGAGACCAAGTACATAGTCCACTATGTCTTGCTTGGGCTTTTTGAGAGGTAACTCCCATCCTTCCCTCACCAGACATGGGGGTCCTCTTACAGGGTGTCCAAACAACAATTCAAAGGGGCTGAAGCCAACACCTTTTTGTGGGACCTCTCTGTAAGCAAACAGAAGGCAGGGCAGAAGGATATCCCATCTTCGCCTGAGCTTCTCAGGTAATCCTTTGATCATGCCCTTTAGGGTCTTGTTGAATCTCTCAACAAGCCCATTGCATTGTGGATGATAGGGAGTGGTGAACTTATAGTTGATACCACATTCCTTCCACATAGCTGTCAAGTATCCTGACATGAAGTTTGCACCTCTATCAGATACTACCTCCTTAGGAAACCCCACTCTGTAGAAAACTCCAAGTAAGGCCCTGGCCACAACAGGAGCTGTTGTGGTCCTAAGTGGAATTGCCTCTGGGTACCTGGTGGCATGGTCCACCACCACCAGTATGAATCTGTGCCCAGATGCTGTAGGGGGATCCATTGGTCCAACAATGTCAATCCCTACCCTTTCAAAGGGCACCCTCACCACAGGTAATGGTATTAGGGGGGCCTTTGTGGTACCACCTGCTTTGCCACTTGCTTGGCAGGTTACACAGGAGCGACAAAACTCCTTTGTATCTTCTGACATGTGAGGCCAGTGAAAGTGACAGACAAGTCTGTCCCATGTTTTGTTCTGGCCTAGGTGTCCTGCTAAGGGAATATCGTGTGCCAAGGTAAGAAGGAAGCCCCTAAATTGCAGAGGTATGACCAACCTCCTGGTTGCACCAGGCTTGGGGTCTCTACCCTCTGAATAAAGGAGCCCATCATCCCAATAAACTTTATGGGTACCTTGAGCATTCCCAGCAGCCTCAGCAGCAGCCTGCTGTCTGAGGGGTTCAAGAGAAGGACAGGATAACTGAGCCTGCCCCAAGTCTGCCCTAGAAGGTCCCCCTGTCCCCAGAAACTCAACCTGATCAGGTTCAAGCTCTATAGGGACAGTTCCTTCAGGGGTCTCAGAATCATCTTCCTGTGAAGGCTGATCCTCACTTGTAGGCATTTGGGAAGGCACAGCCTTTACCCTCCTGTTCCTTGTCTTGGAAGGTACTTGGTCCATTGTTCCAGGATGCAAGACCTGAGGTTCAGAGAGGCACTTTTTGGCCTGTGACCTGGTCACAGCAAGGACATGTGATGATATCCCTAACATCTCTGCATGAGTCCTGTACTCAACCTCTGACCATAGAGAGCTCTCCAGGTCATTGCCCAACAAACATTCCACTGGGAGATCAGCACTAACCACAACTCTTTTTAGGCCAGTTACCCCTCCCCAGGAAAAGTTAACAATTGCCACACTATGTGTAGTAGTGACATTGCTGGCATTGGTCACCAGGTAATTATCACCTGGTATGTATTGTCCAGGGTCCACAAAGCTAGGCGTCACCATAGTGACACTGGCACATGTGTCCCTGTATGCTTGAGCCACTTTCTCATTAATTAAAGGTGTCTGTCTGTACTTGCCCAAATTATTGGGACTGACAGTAGGGGAAAAATCAATCTCCCCATCACAAATCAGAACAGCCTGTGTAGGGACTCTGACTAGGTCAGAATCTCCATCAGTTCCCAAGGTGATACCCATTACCCCCTTAGTCTGTGGACCAACACTGCCAACTGTACTAGTGGGTGCAGGTGCCTTAGGGGCTGCAGTGTTGGGGGCTCCACCCTTTTTACAATCACTTGTCCAGTGAGTGGTGTTTTTGCAAAAGCTAAACCAGGGTTTTCTTTGACTTTCTTTCTTCTTCTTCTTGGAAGTTTGGGACCCACCCTCAGTATTAGTTTGGGGCCCTGTTGAAGACTTCTGGTCTTTAGCTTTCTGCTCCCCACCCTTCTGGTCTGTTTTCTTTTGGTCACCACCCTGGTTCTGGTTCTTTTGCTTAACTCTGGTTCTAACCCATTTGTCTGCCCTCTTTCCCAATTCTTGGGGAGAGGTTAGATCTGAGTCAACCAAATGTTGATGCAACTGCTGGTTCTGACAGTTATTTAAAATCTGTTCTCTCATAAGCAAATTGTACAATCCTTCATAGTCTGTAACCTTACTTCCCAGCAACCAGCCCTCCAGAGCCTTAGTGGCACATTCAACAAATTCAGACCAGTCCTGAGTCTGTGTCTTCTGGGTGTCTCTGAACCTTAACCTGTACTGTTCAGTGGTTAAGCCTAACCCATCAATCAGAGCACTCTTCAGGACCAGGTAGTTTCTAGAATCCCCATCACTAACTGTGAGGAGTCTGTCTCGGCCTCTACCTTCAAAGGAGAGCCACAAGATTGCTGCCCACTGCTCCTGAGGGACCTGCTGTACTTTGCAAGCTCTCTCAAGTGCAGTCATCCATTTGTAGATATCATCCCCAACTTTGTAGGGGGGCACAATCTTACTCAGGTTTCTATTGTCATAGGACCTGTCTTTATCCTTAGGGATAGTGCTGCCACCAGTGGATTCTAATCCACTCTCTCTAGGCTGCCTTGCTCTAGCAAGTTTCTCTTTGGCCAGGGCAACCTCTAACTCTTGCCTCTGGATCCTAAGTTCAGCCTCTCTCATTTTGGCCTCATGTTCCCTTCTCTGAGGGCTAGTCAACTCCCTTCTGGAGTTGCCATGAGAACCTCTAGAAACATGGGAAGTATTGGACTCACCTGAGTGATTCCTCCTCCTCCTATGCTCCTGGTTAAGTCCATTTGGGGGTCTGAATGGGTTGGACCCACCTTCAGTCCCAAATAAGCTTAGGTTAGCCTGGTTAAGCCTGTTGACTAACACCTGGCTATTTCTCTCATCATCAGACCCACTTTCTTCCTCCTCCTCCTCCTCCTCTTCTTCCTCATCCTCTGGCTGAGTCTCTCCAGTGACCTGGGCTTCCTCATCTATGTGGATAACAGGGGCAGGGGCATCAGTGTTTTCTTCTTCAGAAGGAGAACCTTCCTCACCAGTCCCTGAGGGGCCTGGTTTGGAGTTCTTTAGAGCTTCAGACTGGTCTAACAGCTCTCTGAGGTGTCCTGCTGTAGGAGTAGGACCTGTTTTGATTCCTCTCATGGAACACAGTTGCCTCAGTTCCTTAAATGGAAAGATAGCAAATTTGGATGGTGCCCTTGGAGGGTCACTCTCAACAGAGATGGGTCCAGGGGATCCCTCTGCTCCAGACATTGCTCTAGTGTGGTGGATGTGTTGCAATCTACCTACACTTGTGTTTTCCTACAAAACCTATCTAGTAGTTGTAGTCAGGGTGTGCTACTCCCTATCCTCTACAACAACTAAGTTCAGTAGAACTTAAGTATATCTAGTCTTGTTTTAGTGTACCTATCAGGTACCTGTATGATCTTTCAAATGATATTTTCAAAGATTGTAAGGGTAAAACAACAGCAAGCTCAAATCCCAATCCGCTGCTCACCAATGTGAGAAGTTGGCCTGGTATATGATGCTCACTAGTTCTAGTGATCACCTTGTACCATGCCAAGCAACCCTTATGGTGCAGGTTGTAAAGTCAACCTTATAGACAAGCTATCCTAGGGGTAGCATGGACTAAGCAGTCTTAGGCTAAACTCTGTAAAGGCATGTGAAGCAAGCTGTTTTACCATACACAATCCCTTGAATACCAAATGAAAGGACACCACACAGGTATATATTGAAAATATATATAGATGTATTTCTACAAATAACCCTGATACTCTTTATGAGCACAGAAGCAAATGCGTTAAAACAAAACACAGTTTAAATACACAAAAGTTGCACAATTATGGATGTGCCCTAGGGGCCACCTAAACCATATACTAAAATAGTGGTATAAGAACCACTATGGGGAAAGTGAAGAGGCCTAGGGCCTGGGGAATCGCTGGAGCTGTTCGGGACTAGCAGTGAAGAAGTCGGGAAAGGCCCGCGGGACTCGGGTGCAGTGCGGAAAGTGCACGCTTTACCAATGCAATGTCAATGGTGCGTAAAAGTTACAAAGTTAGTTATTAAGGAACCTTCCGAGTGACCAAGAAGGATGAAACTTTAGACACAGACACTAGAGGTGTATACCAGTGTGGGAACACCGGCGTTGCTGAGTTACCTCACCCACAGGAAGCGGGTGCACAGGGTCGAAGTAGTGTCGGGTTTCGTCACGCAGGTCGATGGTGCTTGGAGCTGAAGATGCTGCAGGCGGCTCGATGTGAAGAGTTCCGGGGGATCCAAGGGTGGATCTGAAGAGGTGAAGACCTAAAAGCAGAGGGGACAATGTTCAAAGTCACTAGCCAGTGACTACCGTGGAACCAGATTGGAACCAGGCGATGTCGGGTACAAACAGGCGTTGAGGTGTAGCTTCTCTCTGCAGCCACGTGGACACGAGGGGTCGAGGACGTCCAGGAGTCGATCACGAGCTGTCCCACACAGGCTTCTCGCTGTTGGCAGGGTCGGCAATTTGATTGGAGCAAACAGGCCTTGGCTAATGCAAGCCACGAAGGAATCAAAAAAGGCTTGTTACTCGGACCAGCAAGGTCAGAGCAGGTGCTCCCTTTTACAGGAGCGAGGGCAAGTCTGGAGCAACCAGGCCCGCAGTGTAAGTTGAAGGTTTCGTCGCCAAGATGGCCGCTAGCCACGTGGCAAGTGGACGGGATGGCGCGTTGAGTGGCACATTGCAAAAGGGCCCCACGCAGATCGTGGAGATGCTGGGGGGCTGATCTTCGGTGCAAGGGCTGCTCGAGGTTAGGGCTTCTCAAACCCCAAAGCACAGCATCGAGGGTGCCTCGGGTGCTGTGCAGTCAGCTTCTCAGGGGTCTTCCAAGAGGTCCGGTCCCACGTCTCTCAATGCCTCCACGGGTCCCTTCTTTGCAGGGACTGTGGATCGGGCTGTGAGATGTCTGGGAGTCTGGGTCTTGTCAGGCTCTGGGCTCGGTCTCCGGTGGGAGGCGGCGGCAAAGCAGACGTTGAGTTGCTGGTTGGTGCCTGTGTTCACAGGGTGGTCACTCCTTGGCCACAAGGGAGATTCTCTTCCGTCTTCTGTGCAGCAGAATGTCGAAGTCCAGTCTTCTTCTGTTTTTCAAGTTGATTCAGGATGATCTGAAGTCTCAGGACACAGCTCCCACTCTTATTCGAATATAGGGGGCCGGATCACCTACTAGGTCCCTCCTCTGGGTGGAACCAGGAAGGGGGGTGGTTACACCCCCTTTCCTTTGTCCAGTTTCGCGCCAGGACTGGGGCTGGAAAGCCCCAGCACCGGTTTGAACTGGCCTATGCACAGGGACACCTTGTGTGCCCCAGGCATGTCTGATTCTATTCAGCCCTGTCCTACCCAATACACAAAATCCTGTCTGGGGTGGTGCTAGAACCTCCCCAGGCAGGAAACCCTTTGTCCAAGCTGCCCTCGCTGGAAGGACTCCCAGCAGCAGGAGGTCAGACTTGTGTCTGTGGTGGCAGCATCCATTTTGTGATGCTGAGGCTCTGTTTAACTTTAACCGGGGTTCAGGCTAGGTACATGTCGTGTCCCTCTAGAAGGGTGGAATGCTACCCCCGTCGCCAGAACTGGCGAGGGGGTAGTATTCCAATTCGTATGACACCTTACTCGACATGTTTTGATAAAGCCAAACCCAAGATAGCATTTAACCGCGAGGTTTATAATGCACTTAAGAGTATATGGTATGGCAGTATCATGAAACAGCTAAAGGACATGGTTCCGAAAGCTGCAGACAGGCTCAGCTCATGCCAGAGCACCATCTCACATATTTCCAAGCACTCTGCCTCCAGGATTGATGAGGCCTTCCATAGGAGTGACTGATAGGAACATATGTGTCCATTTTAGGTTAGGTATAGGCATACTACACCTAAGTAAGGGGTGGTTACACTGACTTACCCCAGCTGAGTGATCAGCCAGTTGTGTCAAAATATGGAGGCCCGGCCAGGGGTGGCATAATACATGCTGCAGCCCCTGGTAGGCCTTGGAAGCACCTATGCCCTGGGTACCTGGGTACACTGTTACAGGGGCCAATAAGGTGAACCAGTTCCAATGTTGTTATGCACCTAAAGTACATGGGTAACAATTTAGAGAGAGAACAGCAGGCTGTGGGTCTGATTAGCAGGCCCACAGCCACATTAAGTCATAAACCAGTGAAGCAAAAAGCAAAAATTTGGGGTGACCATAGGATAGCAGACCCTACTCTCCTAGATGCGGCCCGACAAGAATGACTCTATCCAGGCTAAGGCAGTGCCCCCGAGCCCCGCCCTGGCCAGCCGATGGATCAGGACACGGTGATTTACCGTGTCAAAGGCTGCACTTAGGTCCAGGAGGATCACTGCCACTGATCCCCCTGAATCCAAAATGCACCTAGCCTCCTCGATGACAGCGAGGAGGGCAGTGTCCGTGCCCTGGCCAGGGCAAAACCCCGTTTGGGAGCAACGCAAGAGTTTGTTAGATTCCAGGAACTGGGACAACAGGACATTAACCAGTTTTTCGGCGATTTTACTAATGCCAGGTAAGAGCGAGATCGGTCTATAATTGGCCAGATCGGCCGGATCCAGCTGGGTTTTCTTTAATAGGGCTTTAACTACCGCCCCCTTCCAACTAGAAGGGACGGAACCTTGTGATAGTGAGGAATTGATCAGCTCCAGGACTGAAGGAACAATCACGGGAGCGACTTGTTTCAAAAACCTCATGGGAGCGGGGTCACAAGGAGAGCCACTTTTCATCTTGGCCAGAGTCTTATCAAGTTCATCCAATGATACAGCCCTAAAGGCATTAAGCTGTGGCTTAATGCCTGGGATGGAATGTTCCCATGAGGCACAGGGTCAAGGCTGATTTGCATATGGCCATGTCTGAATTGGGGTGGTGTGGTGAGCAAAAAAACGATGGATTTAGGCCCAGATCTCTGTACTGGGGTGAATGTATGACATGGTTCTGCATTCTGTCCATCAACTGTTGTTTTTGCATTTTTCACCCCGAGTGGGACGGGTATGCTCAGACGTGAGTCCCATGCTCTCCACACCACTGGAGTCAAGCTATCCTGGCTGAAGACGGCTGATAGCCAGAAACCGGTCCTAGGATGCTTGATTCCAGTCCAAGAACGACCTGGTTTGGCAGTTCGGGCTGGACTGTTCCCATGAGGCACAGGGTCAAGGATGATTTGCATATGGCCATGTCTGAATTGGGGTGGTGTGGTGAGCAAAAAAACAATGGATTTAGGCCCAGATCTCTGTACTTGGGTGAATGTATGACATTGTTCTGCATTCTGTCCATCAACTGTTATTTTTGCATTTTTCACCCCGAGTGGGACGGGTATGCTCAGACGTGAGTCCCGTGCTTTCCACATCACTGGAGTCAAGCTATCCTGGCTGAAGACGGCTGATAGCCAGAAACCGGTCCTAGGATTCTTGATTCTGGTCCAAGGAAGACCTGGCTTGGCAGTTCGGGCTGGACTGTTCCCATGAGGCACAGGGTCAAGGCTGATTTGCATATGGCCATGTCTGAATTGGGGTGGTGTGGTGAGCAAAAAAACGATGGATTTAGGCCCAGATCTCTGTACTGGGGTGAATGTATGACATGGTTCTGCATTCTGTCCATTAACTGTTGTTTTTGCATTTTTCACCCCGAGTGGGACGGGTATGCTCAGACGTGAGTCCCATGCTCTTCACACCACTGGAGTCAAGCTATCCTGGCTGAAGACGGCTGATAGCCAGAAACCGGTCCTAGGATGCTTGATTCCAGTCCAAGGACGACCTGGTTTGGCAGTTCGGGCTGGACTGTTCCCATGAGGCACAGGGTCAAGGATGATTTGCATATGGCCATGTCTGAATTGGGGTGGTGTGGTGAGCAAAAAAACAATGGATTTAGGCCCAGATCTCTGTACTGGGGTGAATGTATGACATTGTTCTGCATTCTGTCCATCAACTGTTGTTTTTGCATTTTTCACCCCGAGTGGGACGGGTATGCTCAGACGTGAGTCCCGTGCTTTCCACATCACTGGAGTCAAGCTATCCTGGCTGAAGACGGCTGATAGCCAGAAACCGGTCCTAGGATTCTTGATTCTGGTCCAAGGAAGACCTGGCTTGGCAGTTCGGGCTGGACTGTTCCCATGAGGCACAGGTTCAAGGCTGATTTGCATATGGCCATGTCTGAATTGGGGTGGTGGTGTGAGCAAAAAAACGATGGATTTAGGCCCAGATCTCTGTACTGGGGTGAATGTATGACATTGTTCTGCATTCTGTCCATCAACTGTTGTTTTTGCATTTTTCACCCCGAGTGGGACGCGTATGCTCAGACGTGAGTCCTGTGCTCTCCACACCACTGGAGTCAAGCTATCCTGGCTGAAGACGGCTGATAGCCAGAAACCGGTCCTAGGATGCTTGATTCCCTTCCAAGGAAGACCTGGCTTAGCACTTCGGGCTGGAATGTTCCCATGAGGCACAGGGTCAAGGCTGATTTGTATATGGCCATGTCTGAATTGGGGTGGTGTGGTGAGCAAAGAAACGATGGATTTAGGCCCAGATCTCTGAACTGGGGTGAATGTGTGAGATTGTTCTGCATTCTGTCCATCAACTGTTTTTTTTGCATTTTTCACCCCGAGTGGGACGGGTATGCTCAGACGTGAGTCCCGTGCTTTCCACATCACTGGAGTCAAGCTATCCTGGCTGAAGACGGCTGATAGCCAGAAACCGGTCCTAGGATTCTTGATTCTGGTCCAAGGAAGACCTGGCTTGGCAGTTCGGGCTGGACTGTTCCCATGAGGCACAGGGTCAAGGCTGATTTGCATATGGCCATGTCTGAATTGGGGTGGTGTGGTGAGCAAAAAAACGATGGATTTAGGCCCAGATCTCTGTACTGGGGTGAATGTATGACATGGTTCTGCATTCTGTCCATCAACTGTTGTTTTTGCATTTTTCACCCCGAGTGGGACGGGTATGCTCAGACGTGAGTCCCACGCTCTCCACACCACTGGAGTCAAGCTATCCTGGCTGAAGACAGCTGATAGCCAGAAACCGGTCCTAGGATGCTTGATTCCAGTCCAAGGACTACCTGGTTTGGCAGTTCGGGCTGGACTGTTCCCATGAGGCACAGGGTCAAGGATGATTTGCATATGGCCATGTCTGAATTGGGGTGGTGTGGTGAGCAAAAAAACAATGGATTTAGGCCCAGATCTCTGTACTGGGGTGAATGTATGACATTGTTCTGCATTCTGTCCATCAACTGTTGTTTTTGCATTTTTCACCCCGAGTGGGACGGGTATGCTCAGACGTGAGTCCCGTGCTTTCCACATCACTGGAGTCAAGCTATCCTGGCTGAAGACGGCTGATAGCCATAAACCGGTCCTAGGATTCTTGATTCTGGTCCAAGGAAGACCTGGCTTGGCAGTTCGGGCTGGACTGTTCCCATGAGGCACAGGTTCAAGGCTGATTTGCATATGGCCATGTCTGAATTGGGGTGGTGGTGTGAGCAAAAAAACGATGGATTTAGGCCCAGATCTCTGTACTGGGGTGAATGTATGACATTGTTCTGCATTCTGTCCATCAACTGTTGTTTTTGCATTTTTCACCCCGAGTGGGACGCGTATGCTCAGACGTGAGTCCTGTGCTCTCCACACCACTGGAGTCAAGCTATCCTGGCTGAAGACGGCTGATAGCCAGAAACCGGTCCTAGGATGCTTGATTCCCTTCCAAGGAAGACCTGGCTTAGCACTTCGGGCTGGAATGTTCCCATGAGGCACAGGGTCAAGGCTGATTTGTATATGGCCATGTCAAAATTGGGGTGGTGTGGTGAGCAAAGAAACGATGGATTTAGGCCCAGATCTCTGAACTGGGGTGAATGTGTGAGATTGTTCTGCATTCTGTCCATCAACTGTTTTTTTTGCATTTTTCACCCCGAGTGGGACGGGTATGCTCAGACGTGAGTCCCATGCTCCCCACACCACTGGAGTCAAGCTATCCTGGCTGAAGACGTCTGATAGCCAGAAACCGCTCCTAGGATGCTTGATTCCGGTCCAAGGAAAACCTGGCTTGGCTGTTCGGGCTGGACTGTTCCCATGAGGCACAGGGTCAAGGCTGATTTGCATATGGCTATGTCTGAATTGGGGTGGTGTGGTGAGCAAAAAAACGATGGATTTAGGCCCAGATCTCTGTACTGGGGTGAATGTATGACATTGTTCTGCATTCTGTCCATCAACTGTTGTTTTTGCATTTTTCACCCCGAGTGGGACGGGTATGCTCAGACGTGAGTCCCGTGCTCTCCACACCACTGGAGTCAAGCTATCCTGGCTGAAGACGGCTGATAGCCAGAAACCGGTCCTAGGATGCTTGATTCCGGTCCAAGGAAGACCTGGCTTGGCAGTTCGGGCTGGACTGTTCCCATGAGGCACAGGGTCAAGGCTGATTTGCATATGGCCATGTCTGAATTGGGGTGGTGTGGTGAGCAAAAAAACGATGGAGTTAGGCTCAGATCTCTGTAATGGGGTGAATGTATGACATTGTTCTGCATTCTGTCCATCAACTGTTGTTTTTGCATTTTTCACCCCGAGTGGGACGTGTATGCTCAGACGTGAGTCCCGTGCTCTCCACACCACTGGAGTCAAGCTATCCTGGCTGAAGACGGCTGATAGCCAAAAACCGGTCCTAGGATGCTTGATTCCGGTCGAAGGGAGACCTGGCTTGGCAGTTTGGGCTGGACTGTTCCCATGAGGCATAGGGTCAAGGCTGAATTACATATGGCCATGTCTGAATTGGGGTGGTGTGGTGAGGAAAAAAACGATGGATTTAGGCCCAGATCTCCGTACTGGGGTGAATGTATGATATTGTTCTGCATTCTGTCCATCAACTGTTGTTTTTGCATTTTTCACCCCAAGTGCGACGGGTATGCTCAGACGTGAGTCCCATGCTCTCCACACCACTGGAGTCAAGCTATCCTGACTGAAGACGTCTGATAGCCAGAAACCGCTCCTAGGATGCTTGATTCCGGTCCAAGGAAGACCTGGCTTGGCTGTTCGGGCTAGACTGTTCCCATGAGGCACAGGGTCAAGGCTGATTTGCATCTGGCCATGTCTGAATTGGGGTGGTGTGGTGAGCAAAAAAACGATGGATTTAGGCCCAGATCTCTGTTCTGGGGTGAATATATGACATTGTACTGCATTCTGTCCGTCAATTGTTGTTTTTGCATTTTTCACCCCGAGTGGGACGGGTATGCTCAGACGTGAGTCCCGGGCTCTCCACACCACTGGAGTCAAGCTATCCTGGCTGAAGACGGCTGATAGCCAGAAACCGGTCCTAGGATGCTTGATTCCGGTCCAAGGAAGACCTGGCTTGGCAGTTCGGGCTGGACATTTCCCATGAGGCACAGGGTCAAGGCTGATTTGCATATGGCCATGTCTGAATTGGGGTGGTGTGGTGAGCAAAAAAACGATAGATTTAGGCCCAGATCTCTGTACTGGGGTGAATGTATGACATTGTTCTGCATTCTGTCCATCAACTGTTGTTTTTGCATTTTTCAACCCGAGTGGGACGGGTATGCTCAGACGTGAGTCCCATGCTCTCCACACTACTGGAGTCAAGCTATCCAGGCTGAAGACGGCTGATAGCCAGAAACCGGTCCTAGGATGCTTGATTCCGGTCCAAGGAAGACCTGGCTTGGCAGTTCGGGCTGGACTGTTCCCATGAGGCACAGGGTCAAGGCTGATTTGCATATGGCCATGTCTGAATTGGGGTGGTGTGGTGAGCAAAAAAATGATGGATTTAGGCCCAGATCTCTGTACTCAGGTGAATGTATGATATTGTTCTGCATTCTGTCCATCAACTGTTGTTTTTGCATTTTTCACCCCGAGTGGGACGGATATGCTCAGACGTGAGTCCCGTGCTCTCCACACCACTGGAGTCAAGCTATCCTGGCTGAAGACAGCTGATAGCCAGAAACCGGTCCTAGGATGCTTGATTCCGGTCCAAGGAAGACCTGGCTTGGTAGTTCGGGCTGGAATGTTCCATTGAGGAACAGGGTCAAGGCTGATTTGCATATGGCCATGTCTGAATTGGGGTGGTGTGATGAGCAAAAAAACGATGGATTTAGGCCCAGATCTCTGTACTGGGGTGAATGTATGACATTTTTCTGCATTCTGTCCATCAACTGTTGTTTTTGCATTTTTCACCCCGAGTGGGACGGGTATGCTCAGATGTGAGTCCCATGCTCTCCACACCACTGGAGTCAAGCTATCCTGGCTGAAGACGGCTGATAGCCAGAAACCGGTCCTAGGATGCTTGATTCCGGTCCAAGGAAGACCTGGCTTGGCAGTTCGGGCTGGACTGTTCCCATGAGTCACAGGGTCAAGGCTGATTTGCATATGGCCATGTCTGAATTGGGGTGGTGTGGTGAGCAAAAAAACGATGGATTTAGGCCCAGATCTCTGTAATGGGGTGAATGTATGACATTTTTCTGCATTCTGTCCATCAACTGTTGTTTTTGCATTTTTCACCCCGAGTGGGACGGGTATGCTCAGACGTGAGTCCCGTGCTCTCCACACCACTGGAGTCAAGCTATCCTGGCTGAAGACGGCTGATAGCCAAAAACCGGTCCTAGGAAGCTTGATTCCGGTCCAAGGGAGACCTGGCTTGGCAGTTTGGGCTGGACTGTTCCCATGAGGCATAGGGTCAAGGCTGAATTACATATGGCCATGTCTGAATTGGGGTGGTGTGGTGACCAAAAAAACGATGGATTTAGGCCCAGATCTCTGTACTGGGGTGAATGTATGATATTGTTCTGCATTCTGTCCATCAACTGTTGTTTTTACATTTTTCACCCCAAGTGCGACGGGTATGCTCAGACGTGAGTCCCGTGCTCTCCACACCACTGGAGTCAAGCTATCCTGGCTGAAGACGGCTGAAAGCCAGAAACCGGTCCTAGGATGCTTGATTCCGGTCCAAGGAAGACCTGGCTTGGCAGTTCGGGCTGGAATGTTCCCATGAGGCACAGGGTCAAGGCTTATTTGCATATGGCCATTTCTGAATTGGGGTGGTGTGGTGAGCAAAAAAACGATGGATTTAGGCCCAGATCTCTGTACTGGGGTGAATGTATGACACTGTTCTGCATTCCGTCCATCAACTGTTGTTTTTGCATTTTTCACCCCGAGTGGGACGGGTATGCTCAGACGTGAGTCCTGTGCTCTCCACACCACTGGAGTCAAGCTATCCTGGCTGAAGATGGCTGATAGCCAGAAACCGGTCCTAGGATGCTTGATTCCGGTCCAAGGAAGACCTGGCTTAGCACTTCGGGCTGGAATGTTCCCATGAGGCACAGGGTCAAGGCGGATTTGTATATGGTCATGTCTGAATTGGGATGGTGTGGTGAGCAAGAAAACAATGGATTTAGGCCCAGATCTCTGTACTGGGGTGAATGTATGACATTGTTCTGCATTCTGTCCATCAACTGTTTTTTTTGCATTTTTCACCCCGAGTGGGACGGGTATGCTCAGACGTGAGTCCCATGCTCTCCACACCACTGGAGTCAAGCTATCCTGGCTGAAGACGGCTGATAGCCAGAAACCGCTCCTAGGATGCTAGATTCCGGTCCAAGGAAGACTTGGCTTGGCTGTTCGGGCTGGACTGTTTCCATGAGGCACAAGGTCAAGGCTGATTTGCATATGGCCATGTCTGAATTGGGGTGGTGTGGTGAGCAAAAAAAACAATGGATTTAGGCCCAGATCTCTGTACTGGGGTGAATGTATGACATTGTTCTGCATTCTGTCCATCAACTGTTGTTTTTGCATTTTTCACCCCGAGTGGGACGGGTATGCTCAGACGTGAGTCCCGTGCTCTTCACACCACTGGAGTCAAGCTATCCTGGCTGAAGACGGCTGATAGCCAGAAACCGGTCCTAGGATGCTTGATTCCGGTCCAAGGTAGACCTGGCTTGGCAGTTCGGGCTGGACTGTTTCCATGAGGCACAGGGTCAAGGCTGATTTGCATATGGCCATGTCTGAATTGGGGTGGTGTGGTGAGCAAAAAAAAGATGGATTTAGGCTCAGATCTCTGTACTGGGGTGAATGTATGACATTGTTCTGCATTCTGTCCATCAACTGTTGTTTTTGCATTAATCACCTCGAGTGGGACGGGTATGCTCAGACGTGAGTCCCGTGCTCTCCACACCACTGGAGTCAACCTATCCTGGCTGAAGACGGCTGATAGCCAAAAACCGGTCCTTGGATGCTTGATTCTGGTCCAAGGGAGACCTGGCTTGGCAGTTTGGGCTGGACTGTTCCCATGAGGCTTAGGGTCAAGGCTGAATTACATATGGCCATGTCTGAATTGGGGTGGTGTGGTTAGCAAAAAAACGATGGATTTAGGCCCAGATCTCTGTACTGGGGTGAATGTATGATATTGTTCTGCATTCTGTCCATCAACTGTTGTTTTTGCATTTTTCACCCCTAGTGCGACGGGTATGCTCAGAAGTGAGTCCCTTGCTCTCCACACCACTGGAGTCAAGCTATCCTGGCTGAAGACGGCTGATAGCCAGAAACCGGTCCTAGGATGCTTGATTCCGGTCCAAGGAAGACCTGGCTTGGCAGTTTTGTTTTTTTTTAATTTTTTTTATTTTTTTATTTATAGAGCGCCTGGTGACCCGGAGGCATCCCCGCGCTATAAAGTCAAAAGTCAGAAACGGGGAGAAGGTAGCAAAAGGACCTATTTAGGAAAAAGAAAAGTTTTAAGCTGCTTACGAAAGCGCAAATAGCAAGATTCCAGCCGCAAGCCACGGGGAAGCGAATTCCAGCGTGCGGCTGCCCTCACAGAAAAGCGACGTCCTCCCGTGCGTACCTTCCTAAACTTGGGGACGGTTGCCAGTCGCTCACTATCCGAGCGCAGAGATCTCGAGGCTTTGTACGGGGTGACCAGACCCGCTAAAATCGGAGGGCCTTGCCCATTCAGAAGCTTATGGGAGATACACATAGCCTTAAAATCGATCCTCTCTCGCACAGGAAGCCAGTGGAGGGCTTTAAGCGCCGGTGTAGCAGAGGCTCGAGACGAAAGGCCCATCAACATCCTGGCTGCCATGTTTTGTGTTCGTTGAAGTTTGCCAAGAGTGTCTTCAGGGGCCCCTAAGTAAATCACATTGCTGTAGTCCAGTCGTGAAAGTACCAATCCTTGGACTAGAAGCTTCCAGGACAGAGGGGGAAGCAGAGGGAGAATCTTACGGACAGAGCGTAAAAGTCCAAAACAAGTTCCTGCTGTTTTTTAGCCTGGATTTTCATGGATAAGTCCTGACCGAGCCAGACCCCCAGGCTCTTGATCTCTGTTTTGGGAGCGGGAACCTCACCCATAGTATCGGGCCAGACAGATGGTGGAATCGCTGTCCATTTTTTTCCCAGCAGCATAATTTCTGTCTTGGACCCGTTAAGTTTGAGTGAGGAATCGCACATCCAAAAATGAATTTCCTGAAGGCAGTGTAGCAGATTATCTGAGCGTTGGTCAAGATGTGAGAGAGAGACGACCAGTTGCGTGTCGTCCGCGTAACTCACAATCTTGATACCAAAGGGGGCAACCACATCTTCCAGAGGGGCCATGTATGCATTAAAAAGAGTGGGACTAAGTGAGGAGCCTTGGGGCACCCCACTTAGAAGGGGAAGATGGTCAGAACGAGAGTTGGCATCCGAGACCTGGAACGTGCGGCCCGACAAGAATGACTCTATCCAGGCTAAGGCAGTGCCCCCGAGCCCCGCCCTGGCCAGCCGATGGATCAGGACACGGTGATTCACCGTGTCAAAGGCTGCACTTAGGTCCAGGAGGATCACTGCCACTGATCCCCCTGAATCCAAAATGCACCTAGCCTCCTCGATGACAGCGAGGAGGGCAGTGTCCGTGCCCTGGCCAGGTCGAAACCCCGTTTGGGAGCAACGCAAGAGTTTGTTAGATTCCAGGAACTGGGACAACTGGACATTTACCAGTTTTTCGGCGATTTTACTAATGCCAGGTAAGAGCAAGATCGGCCTATAATTGGCCAGATCGGCCGGATCCAGCTGGGGTTTCTTTAATAGGGCTTTAACTACCGCCCCCTTCCAACTAGGAGGGACGGAACCTTGTGATAGTGAGGAATTGATCAGCTCCAGGACTGAAGGAACAATCACCGGAGCGACTTGTTTCAAAAACCTCATGGGAGCGGGGTCACAAGGAGAGCCACTTTTCATCTTGGCCAGAGTCTTATCAAGTTCATCCAATGATACAGCCCTAAAGGCATTAAGCTGTGGCTTAATGCCTGGGATGGAATGTTCCCATGAGGCACAGGGTCAAGGCTGATTTGCATATGGCCATGTCTGAATTGGGGTGGTGTGGTGAGCAAAAAAACAATGGATTTAGGCCCAGATCTCTGTACTGGGGTGAATGTATGACATTGTTCTGCATTCTGTCCATCAACTGTTGTTTTTGCATTTTCCACCCCGAGTGGGACGGGTATGCTCAGACGTGAGTCCCGTGCTTTCCACATCACTGGAGTAAAGCTATCCTGGCTGAAGACGGCTGATAGCCAGAAACCGGTCCTAGGATTCTTGATTCCGGTCCAAGGAAGACCTGGCTTGGCAGTTAGGGCTGGACTGTTCCCATGAGGCACAGGTTCAAGGCTGATTTGCATATGGCCATGTCTGAATTGGGGTGGTGTGGTGAGCAAAAAAACGATGGATTTAGGCCCAGATCTCTGTACTGGGGTGAATATATGACATTGTTCTGAATTCTGTCCATCAACTGTTGTTTTTGCATTTTTCACCCCGAGTGGGACGGGTATGCTCAGACGTGAGTCCTGTGCTCTCCACACCACTGGAGTCAAGCTATCCTGGCTGAAGACGGCTGATAGCCAGAAACCGGTCCTAGGATGCTTGATTCCGGTCCAAGGAAGACCTGGCTTAGCACTTCGGGCTGGAATGTTCCCATGAGGCACAGGGTCAAGGCTGATTTGTATATGGCCACGTCTGAATTGGGGTGGTGTGGTGAGCAAAGAAACGATGGATGTAGGCCAAGATCTCTGTACTGGGGTGAATGTGTGACATTGTTCTGCATTCTGTCCATCAACTGTTTTTTTTGCATTTTTCACCCCGAGTGGGACGGGTATGCTCAGACGTGAGTCCCATGCTCTCCACACCACTGGAGTCAAGCTATCCTGGCTGAAGACGACTGATAGACAGAAACCGCTCCTAGGATGCTTGATTCCGGTCCAAGGAAGACCTGGCTTGGCTGTTCGGGCTGGACTGTTCCCATGAGGCACACGTCAAGGCTGATTTGCATATGGCCATGTCTGAATTGGGGTGGTGTGGTGAGCAAAAAAATGATGGATTTAGGCCCAGATCTCTGTACTGGGGTGAATGTATGACATTGTTCTGCATTCTGTCCATCAACTGTTGTTTTTGCATTTTTCACCCCGAGTGGGACGGGTATGCTCAGACGTGAGTCCCGTGCTCTCCACACCACTGGAGTCAAGCTATCCTGGCTGAAGACGGCTGATAGCCAGAAACCGGTCTGAGGATGCTTGATTCCAGTCCAAGGAAGACCTGGCTTGGCAGTTTGGGCTGGACTGTTCGCATGAGGCACAGGGTCAAGGCTGATTTGCATATGGCCATGTCTGAATTGGGGTGGTGTGGTGAGCAAAAAAACGATGGATTTAGGCCCAGATCTCTGTACTGGGGTGAATGTATGACATTGTTCTGCATTCTGTCCATCTACTGTTGTTTTTGCATTTTTCACCCCGAGTGGGACGGGTATGCTCAGACGTGAGTCCCGTGCTCTACACATCACTGGAGTCAAGCTATCCTGGAGGAAGACGGCTGATAGCCAGAAACCGATCCTAGGATGCTTGATTCCGGTCCAAGGAAGACCTGGCTTGGCAGTTCGGACTGGACTGTTCCCATGAGGCACAGGGTCAAGGCTGATTTGCATATGGCCATGTCTGAATTGGGGTGGTGTGGTGAGCAAAAAAACGATGGATTTAGGCCCAGATCTCTATACTGGGGTGAATGTATGACATTGTTCTGCATTCTGTCCATCAACTGTTGTTTTTGCATTTTTCACCCCGAGTGGGACGGGTATGCTCAGACGTGAGTCCCGTGCTCTCCACACCACTGGAGTCAAGCTATCCTGGCTGAAGACGGCTGATAGCCAGAAACCGGTCCGAGGATGCTTGATTCCGGGCCAAGGAAGACCTGGCTTGGCAGTTCGGGCTGGACTGTTCGCATGAGGCAAAGGGTCAAGGCTGATTTGCATATGGCCATGTCTGAATTGGGGTGGTGCGGTGAGCAAAAAAACGATGGATTTAGGCCCAGATCACTGTACTGGGGTGAATGTATGACATTGTTCTGCATTCTGTCCATCAACTGTTGTTTTTGCATTTTTCACCCCGAGTGGGACGGGTATGCTCAGACGTGAGTCCCATGCTCTCCACACCACTGGAGTCAAGCTATCCTGGCTGAAGACGGCTGATAGCCAGAAACCGGTCCTAGGATGCTTGATTCCGGTCCAAGGAAGACCTGGCTTGGCAGTTCGGGCTGGACTGTTCCCATGAGGCACAGGGTCAAGGCTGATTTGCATATGGCCATGTCTGAATTGGGTTGGTGTGGTGAGCAAAAAAACGATGGATTTAGGCCCAGATCTCTGTACTGGGGTGAATGTATGACATTGTTCTGCATTCTGTCCATCAACTGTTGTTTTTGCATTTTTCACCCCGAGTGGGACGGGTATGCTCAGACGTGAGTCCCGTGCTCTCCACACCACTGGAGTCAAGCTATCCTGGCTGAAGACGGCTGATAGCCAGAAACTGGTCCTAGGATGCTTGATTCCGGTCCAAGGAAGACCTGGCTTGGCAGTTCGGGCTGGACTGTTCCCATGAGGCACAGGGTCAAGGCTGATTTGCATATGGCCATATCTGAATTGAGGGGGTGTGGTGAGCAAAAAAACGATGGATTTAGGCCCAGATCTCTGTACTGGGGTGAATGTATGACATTGTTCTGCATTCTGTCCATCAACTGTTGTTTTTGCATTTTTCACCCCGAGTGGGACGGGTATGCTCAGACGTGAGTCCCATGCTCTCCACACCACTGGAGTCAAGCTATCCTGGCTGAAGACGGCTGATAGCCAGAAACCGGTCCTAGGATGCTTGATTCCGGTCCAAGGAAGACCTGGCTTGGCAGTTCGGGCTGGACTGTTCCCATGAGGCACAGGGTCAAGGCTGATTTGCATATGGCCATGTCTGACTTGGGTTGGTGTGGTGAGCAAAAAAACGATGGATTTAGGCCCAGATCTCTGTACTGGGGTGAATGTATGACATTGTTCTGCATTCTGTCCATCAACTGTTGTTTTTGCATTTTTCACCCCGAGTGGGACGGGTATGCTCAGACGTGAGTCCCGTGCTCTCCACACCACTGGAGTCAAGCTATCCTGGCTGAAGACGGCTGATAGCCAGAAACTGGTCCTAGGATGCTTGATTCCGGTCCAAGGAAGACCTGGCTTGGCAGTTCGGGCTGGACTGTTCCCATGAGGCACAGGGTCAAGGCTGATTTGCATATGGCCATATCTGAATTCAGGGGGTGTGGTGAGCAAAAAAACGATGGATTTAGGCCCAGATCTCTGTACTGGGGTGGATGTATGACATTGTTCTGCATTCTGTCCATCAACTGTTGTTTTTGTATTTTTCACCCCGAGTGGGACGGGTATGCTCAGACGTGAGTCCCGTGCTCTCCACACCACTGGAGTCAAGCTATCCTGGCTGAAGACGGCTGATAGCCAGAAACCGGTCTGAGGATGCTTGATTCCGGTCCAAGGAAGACCTGGCTTGGCAGTTCGGGCTGGACTGTTCCCATGAGGCACAGGGTCGAGGCTGATTTGCATATGGCCATGTCTGAATTGGGGTGGTGTGGTGAGCAAAAAAACGATGGATTTAGGCCCAGATCTCTGTACTGGGGTGAATGTATGACATTGTTCTGCATTCTGTCCATCAACTGTTGTTTTTGCATTTTTCACCCCGAGGGGGACGGGTATGCTCAGACGTGAGTCCCGTGCTCTCCACACCACTGGAGTCAAGCTATCCTGGCTGAAGACGGCTGATAGCCAGAAACCGGTCCTAGGATGCTTGATTCCGCTCCAAGGAAGACCTGGCTTGGCAGTTCGGGCTGGACTGTTCCCATGAGGCACAGGGTCAAGGCTGATTTGCATATGGCCATGTCTGAATTGAGGGGGTGTAGTGAGCAAGAAAACGATGGATTTAGGCCCAGATCTCTGTACTGGGGTGGATGTATGACATTGTTCTGCATTCTGTCCATCAACTGTTGTTTTTGCATTTTTGACCCCGAGTGGGACAGGTATGCTCAGACGTGAGTCCCGTGCTCTCCACACCACTGGAGTCAAGCTATCCTGGCTGAAGACGGCTGATAGCCAGAAACCGGTCCTAGGATGCTTGATTCCGGTCCAAGGAAGACCTGGCTTGGCAGTTCGGGCTGGACTGTTCCCATGAGGCACAGGGTCAAGGCTGATTTGCATATGGCCATGTCTGAATTGGGGTGGTGTGGTGAGCAAAAAAACGATGGATTTAGGCCCAGATCTCTGTACTGGGGTGAATGTATGACATTGTTCTGCATTCTGTCCATCAACTGTTGTTTTTGCATTTTTCACCCCGAGTGGGACGGGTATGCTCAGACGTGAGTCCCATGGTCTCCACACCACTGGAGTCAAGCTATCCTGGCTGAAGACGGCTGATAGCCAGAAACCGGTCCTAGGATGCTCGATTCCGGTCCAAGGAAGACCTGGCTTGGCAGTTCGGGCTGGACTGTTCCCATGAGGCACAGGGTCAAGGCTGATTTGCATATGGCAATGTCTGAATTGGGGTGGTGTGGGGAGCAAAAAAACGATGGATTTAGGCCCAGATCTCTGTACTGGGGTGAATGTATGACATTGTTCTGCATTCTGTCCATCAACTGTTGTTTTTGCATTTTTCACCCCGAGTGGTACTGGTGTGGTCAGACGTGAGTCCCGTGCTCTCCACACCACTGGAGTCAAGCTGTCCTGGCTGAAGACGGCTGATAGCCAGAAACCGGTCCTAGGATGTTTGATTCCGGTCCAAGGAAGACCTGGCTTGGCAGTTCGGGCTGGACTGTTCCCATGAGGCACAGGGTCAAGGCTGATTTGCATATGGCCATGTCTGAATTGGGGTGGTGTGGTAAGCGAAAAACGATGGATTTAGACCCAGATCTCTGTACTGGGGTGAATGTATGACATTGTTCTGCATTCTGCCCATCAACTGTTGTTTTTGCATTTTTCACCCAGAGTGGGACAGGTATGCTCAGACGTGAATCCCATGCTCTCCACACCACTGGAGTCAAGCTATCCTGGCTGAAGATGGCTGATAGCCAGAAACCGGTCCTAGGATGCTTGATTCCGGTCCAAGGAAGACCTGGCTTGGCAGTCCGGCTGGACTGTTCTCATGAGGCACAGGGTCAAGGCTGATTTGCATATGGCCATGTCTGAATTGGGATAGTGTGGTGAGCAAAAAAACGATGAATTTAGGCCCAGATCTCTGTACTGGGGTGAATGTATGACATTGTTCTGCATTCTGTCCATCAACTGTTGTTTTTGCATTTTTCACCCCGAGTGGGACGGGTATGCTCAGACGTGAGTCCCGTGCTCTACACACCACTGGAGTCAAGCTATCCTGGAGGAAGACGGCTGATAGCCAGAAACCGGGCCTAGGATGCTTGATTCCGGTCCAAGGAAGACCTGGCTTGGCAGTCCGGCTGGACTGTTCTCATGAGGCACAGGGTCAAGGCTGATTTGCATATGGCCATGTCTGAATTGGGATAGTGTGGTGAGCAAAAAAAACGATGGATTTAGGCCCAGATCTCTGTACTGGGGTGAATTTATGACATTGTTCTGCATTCTGTCCATCAACTGTTGTTTTTGCATTTTTCACCCCGAGTGGGACGAGTATGCTCAGACGTGAGTCCCATGCTCTCCACACCACTGGAGTCAAGCTATCCTGGCTGAAGACGGCTGATAGCCAGAAACCGGTCCTAGGATGTTTGATTCCGGTCCAAGGAAGACCTGGCTTGGCAGTTCGGGTGGGACTGTTCCCATGAGGCACAGGGTAAAGTCTGATTTGCATATGGCCATGTCTGAATTGGGATAGTGTGGTGAGCAAAAAAAATGATGGATTTAGGCCCAGATCTCTGTACTGGGGTGAATTTATGACATTGTTCTGCATTCTGTCCATCAACTGTTGTTTTTGCATTTTTCACCCCGAGTGGGTCGGGTATGCTCAGACGTGAGTCCCGTGCTCTACACATCACTGGAGTCAAGCTATCCTGGAGGAAGACGGCTGATAGCCAGAAACCGGTCCTAGGATGCTTGATTCCGGTCCAAGGAAGACCTGGCTTGGCAGTTCGGGCTGGACTGTTCCCATGAGGCACAGGGTCAAGGCTGATTTGCATATGGCCATGTCTGAATTGGGGTGGTGTGGTGAGCAAAAAAACGATGGATTTAGGCCCAGATCTCTATACTGGGGTGAATGTATGACATTGTTCTGCATTCTGTCCATCAACTGTTGTTTTTGCATTTTTCACCCCGAGTGGGACGGGTATGCTCAGACGTGAGTCCCGTGCTCTCCACCCCACTGGAGTCAAGCTATCCTGGCTGAAGACGGCTGATAGCCAGAAACCGGTCCGAGGATGCTTGATTCCGGTCCAAGGAAGACCTGGCTTGGCAGTACGGGCTGGACTGTTCGCATGAGGCACAGGGTCAAGGCTGATTTGCATATGGCCATGTCTGAATTGGGGTGGTGCGGTGAGCAAAAAAACGATGGATTTAGGCCCAGATCACTGTACTGGGGTGAATGTATGACATTGTTCTGCATTCTGTCCATCAACTGTTGTTTTTGCATTTTTCACCCCGAGTGGGACGGGTATGCTCAGACGTGAGTCCCGTGCTCTCCACACCACTGGAGTCAAGCTATCCTGGCTGAAGATGGCTGATAGCCAGAAACCGGTCCTAGGATGCTTGATTCCGGTCCAAGGAAGACCTGGCTTGGCAGTCCAGCTGGACTGTTCTCATGAGGCACAGGGTCAAGGCTGATTTGCATATGGCCATGTCTGAATTGGGATAGTGTGGTGAGCACAAAAAACGATGAATTTAGGCCCAGATCTCTGTACTGGGGTGAATGTATGACATTGTTCTGCATTCTGTCCATCAACTGTTGTTTTTGCATTTTTCACCCCGAGTGGGACGGGTATGCTCAGACGTGAGTCCCGTGCTCTACACACCACTGGAGTCAAGCTATCCTGGAGGAAGACGGCTGATAGCCAGAAACCGGGCCTAGGATGCTTGATTCCGGTCCAAGGAAGACCTGGCTTGGCAGTCCGGCTGGACTGTTCTCATGAGGCACAGGGTCAAGGCTGATTTGCAAATGGCCATGTCTGAATTGGGATAGTGTGGTGAGCAAAAAAAACGATGGATTTAGGCCCAGATCTCTGTACTGGGGTGAATTTATGACATTGTTCTGCATTCTGTCCATCAACTGTTGTTTTTGCATTTTTCACCCCGAGTGGGACGAGTATGCTCAGACGTGAGTCCCATGCTCTCCACACCACTGGAGTCAAGCTATCCTGGCTGAAGACGGCTGATAGCCAGAAACCGGTCCTAGGATGTTTGATTCCGGTCCAAGGAAGACCTGGCTTGGCAGTTCGGGCTGGACTGTTCCCATGAGGCACAGGGTAAAGTCTGATTTGCATATGGCCATGTCTGAATTGGGATAGTGTGGTGAGCAAAAAAAACGATGGATTTAGGCCCAGATCTCTGTACTGGGGTGAATTTATGACATTGTTCTGCATTCTGTCCATCAACTGTTGTTTTTGCATTTTGCACCCCGAGTGGGTCGGGTATGCTCAGACGTGAGTCCCGTGCTCTACACATCACTGGAGTCAAGCTATCCTGGAGGAAGACGGCTGATAGCCAGAAACCGGTCCTAGGATGCTTGATTCCGGTCCAAGGAAGACCCGGCTTGGCAGTTCGGGCTGGACTGTTCCCATGAGGCACAGGGTCAAGGCTGATTTGCATATGGCCATGTCTGAATTGGGGTGGTGTGGTGAGCAAAAAAACGATGGATTTAGGCCCAGATCTCTATACTGGGGTGAATGTATGACATTGTTCTGCATTCTGTCCATCAACTGTTGTTTTTGCATTTTTCACCCCGAGTGGGACGGGTATGCTCAGACGTGAGTCCCGTGCTCTCCACCCCACTGGAGTCAAGCTATCCTGGCTGAAGACGGCTGATAGCCAGAAACTGGTCCGAGGATGCTTGATTCCGGTCCAAGGAAGACCTGGCTTGGCAGTACGGGCTGGACTGTTCGCATGAGGCACAGGGTGAAGGCTGATTTGCATATGGCCATGTCTGAATTGGTGTGGTGCGGTGAGCAAAAAAACGATGGATTTAGGCCCAGATCACTGTACTGGGGTGAATGTATGACATTGTTCTGCATTCTGTCCATCAACTGTTGTTTTTGCATTTTTCACCCCGAGTGGGACGGGTATGCTCAGACGTGAGTCCCGTGCTCTCCACACCACTGGAGTCAAGCTATCCTGGCTGAAGACGGCTGATAGCCAGAAACCGGTCCTAGGCTGCTTGATTCCGGTCCAAGGAAGACCTGGCTTGGCAGTTCGGGCTGGACTGTTCCCATGAGGCACAGGGTCAAGGCTGATTTGCATATGGCCATGTCTGAATTGGGTTGGTGTGGTGAGCAAAAAAACGATGGATTTAGGCCCAGATCTCTGTACTGGGGAGAATGTATGACATTGTTCTGCATTCTGTCCATCAACTGTTGTTTTTGCATTTTTCACCCCGAGTGGGACGGGTATGCTCATACGTGAGTCCCGTGCTCTCCACACCACTGGAGTCAAGCTATCCAGGCTGAAGACGGCTGATAGCCAGAAACTGGTCCTATGATGCTTGATTCCGGTCCAAGGAAGACCTGGCTTGGCAGTTCGGGCTGGACTGTTCCCATGAGGCACAGGGTCAAGGCTGATTTGCATATGGCCATGTCTGAATTGAGGGGGTGTGGTGAGCAAAAAAACAATGGATTTAGGCGCAGATCTCTGTACTGGGGTGGATGTATGACATTGTTCTGCATTCTGTCCATCAACTGTTGTTTTTGCATTTTTCACCCCGAGTGGGACGGGTATGCTCAGACGTGAGTCCCGTGCTCTCCACACCACTGGAGTCAAGCTATCCTGGCTGAAGACGGCTGATCCCCAGAAACCGGTCTGAGGATGCTTGATTCCAGTCCAAGGAAGACCTGGCTTGGCAGTTCGGGCTGGACTGTTCGCATGAGGCACAGGGTCAAGGCTGATTTGCATATGGCCATGTCTGAATTGGGGTGGTGTGGTGAGCAAAAAAACGATGGATTTAGGCCCAGATCTCTGTACTGGGGTGAATGTATGACATTGTTCTGCATTCTGTCCATCTACTGTTGTTTTTGCATTTTTCACCCCGAGTGGGACGGGTATGCTCAGACGTGAGTCCCGTGCTCTACACATCACTGGAGTCAAGCTATCCTGGAGGAAGACGGCTGATAGCCAGAAACCGGTCCTAGGATGCTTGATTCCGGTCCAAGGACACCTGGCTTGGCAGTTCGGACTGGACTGTTCCCATGAGGCACAGGGTCAAGGCTGATTTGCATATGGCTATGTCTGAATTGGGGTGGTGTGGTGAGCAAAAAAACGATGGATTTAGGCCCAGATCTCTATACTGGGGTGAATGTATGACATTGTTCTGCATTCTGTCCATCAACTGTTGTTTTTGCATTTTTCACCCCGAGTGGGACGGGTATGCTCAGACGTGAGTCCCGTGCTCTCCACACCACTGGAGTCAAGCTATCCTGGCTGAAGACGGCTGATAGCCAGAAAGCGGTCCGAGGATGCTTGATTCCGGTCCAAGGAAGACCTGGCTTGGCAGTTCGGGCTGGACTGTTCGCATGAGGCACAGGGTCAAGGCTGATTTGCATATGGCCATGTCTGAATTGGGGTGGTGCGGTGAGCAAAAAAACGATGGATTTAGGCCCAGATCACTGTACTGGGGTGAATGTATGACATTGTTCTGCATTCTGTCCATCAACTGTTGTTTTTGCATTTTTCACCCCGAGTGGGACGGGTATGCTCAGACGTGAGTCCCGTGCTCTCCACACCACTGGAGTCAAGCTATCCTGGCTGAAGACGGCTGATAGCCAGAAACCGGTCCTAGGCTGCTTGATTCCGGTCCAAAGAAGACCTGGCTTGGCAGTTCGGGCTGGACTGTTCCCATGAGGCACAGGGTCAAGGCTGATTTGCATATGGCCATGTCTGAATTGGGTTGGTGTGGTGAGCAAAAAAACGATGGATTTAGGCCCAGATCTCTGTACTGGGGTGAATGTATGACATTGTTCTGCATTCTGTCCATCAACTGTTGTTTTTGCATTTTTCACCCCGAGTGGGACGGGTATGCTCATACGTGAGTCCCGTGCTCTCCACACCACTGGAGTCAAGCTATCCTGGCTGAAGACGGCTGATAGCCAGAAACTGGTCCTAGGATGCTTGATTCCGGTCCAAGGAAGACCTGGCTTGGCAGTTCGGGCTGGACTGTTCCCATGAGGCACAGGGTCAAGGCTGATTTGCATATGGCCATGTCTGAATTGAGGGGGTGTGGTGAGCAAAAAAACGATGGATTTAGGCGCAGATCTCTGTACTGGGGTGGATGTATGACATTGTTCTGCATTCTGTCCATCAACTGTTGTTTTTGCATTTTTCACCCCGAGTGGGACGGGTATGCTCAGACGTGAGTCCCGTGCTCTCCACACCACTGGAGTCAAGCTATCCTGGCTGAAGACGGCTGATAGCCAGAAACCGGTCTGAGGGTGCTTGATTCCAGTCCAAGGAAGACCTGGCTTGGCAGTTCGGGCTGGACTGTTCGCATGAGGCACAGGGTCAAGGCTGATTTGCATATGGCCATGTCTGAATTGGGGTGGTGTGGTGAGCAAACAAACGATGGATTTAGGCCCAGATCTCTGTACTGGGGTGAATGTATGACATTGTTCTGCATTCTGTCCATCTACTGTTGTTTTTGCATTTTTCACCCCGAGTGGGACGGGTATGCTCAGACGTGAGTCCCGTGCTCTACACATCACTGGAGTCAAGCTATCCTGGAGGAAGATGGCTGATAGCCAGAAACCAGTCCTAGGATGCTTGATTCCGGTCCAAGGAAGACCTGGCTTCACAGTTCGGACTGGACTGTTCCCATGAGGCACAGGGTCAAGGCTGATTTGCATATGGCCATGTCTGAATTGGGGTGGTGTGGTGAGCAAAAAAACGATGGATTTAGGCCCAGATCTCTATACTGGGGTGAATGTATGACATTGTTCTGCATTCTGTCCATCAACTGTTGTTTTTGCATTTTTCACCCCGAGTGGGACGGGTATGCTCAGACGTGAGTCCCGTGCTCTCCACACCACTGGAGTCAAGCTATCCTGGCTGAAGACGGCTGATAGCCAGAAACCGGTCCGAGGATGCTTGATTCCGGTCCAAGGAAGACCTGGCTTGGCAGTTCGGGCTGGACTGTTCGCATGAGGCACAGGGTCAAGGCTGATTTGCATATGGCCATGTCTGAATTGGGGTGGTGCGGTGAGCAAAAAAACGATGGATTTAGGCCCAGATCACTGTACTGGGGTGAATGTATGACATTGTTCTGCATTCTGTCCATCAACTGTTGTTTTTGCATTTTTCACCCCGAGTGGGACGGGTATGCTCAGACGTGAGTCCCGTGCTCTCCACACCACTGGAGTCAAGCTATCCTGGCTGAAGACGGCTGATAGCCAGAAACCGGTCCTAGGATGCTTGATTCCGGTCCATGGAAGACCTGGCTTGGCAGTTCGGGCTGGACTGTTCCCATGAGGCACAGGGTCAAGGCTGATTTGCGTATGGCCATGTCTGAATTGGGTTGGTGTGGTGAGCAAAAAAACGATGGATTTAGGCCCAGATCTCTGTACTGGGGTGAATGTATGACATTGTTCTGCATTCTGTCCATCAACTGTTGTTTTTGCATTTTTCACCCCGAGTGGGACGGGTATGCTCAGACGTGAGTCCTGTGCTCTCCACACCACTGGAGTCAAGCTATCCTGGCTGAAGACGGCTGATAGCCAGAAACTGGTCCTAGGATGCTTGATTCCGGTCCAAGGAAGACCTGGCTTGGCAGTTCGGGCTGGACTGTTCCCATGAGGCACAGGGTCAAGGCTGATTTGCATATGGCCATATCTGAATTGAGGGGGTGTGGTGAGCAAAAAAACGATGGATTTAGGCCCAGATCTCTGTACTGGGGTGGATGTATGACATTGTTCTGCATTCTGTCCATCAACTGTTGTTTTTGTATTTTTCACCCCGAGTGGGACGGGTATGCTCAGACGTGAGTCCCGTACTCTCCAAACCACTGGAGTCAAGCTATCCTGGCTGAAGACGGCTGATAGCCAGAAACCGGTCTGAGGATGCTTGATTCCGGTCCAAGGAAGACCTGGCTTGGCAGTTCGGGCTGGACTGTTCCCATGAGGCACAGGGTCACGGCTGATTTGCATATGGCCATGTCTGAATTGGGGTGGTGTGGTGAGCAAAAAAACGATGGATTTAGGCCCAGATCTCTGTACTGGGGTGAATGTATGACATTGTTCTGCATTCTGTCCATCAACTGTTGTGTTTGCATTTTTCACCCCGAGTGGGACGGGTATGCTCAGACGTGAGTCCCGTGCTCTCCACACCACTGGAGTCAAGCTATCCTGGCTGAAGACGGCTGATAGCTAGAAACCGGTCCTAGGATGCTTGATTCCGCTCCAAGGAAGACCTGGCTTGGCAGTTCGGGCTGGACTGTTCCCATGAGGCACAGGGTCAAGGCTGATTTGCATATGGCCATGTCTGAATTGAGGGGGTGTAGTGAGCAAGAAAACGATGGATTTAGGCCCAGATCTCTGTACTGGGGTGGATGTATGACATTGTTCTGCATTCTGTCCATCAACTGTTGTTTTTGCATTTTTGACCCCGAGTGGGACAGGTATGCTCAGACGTGAGTCCCGTGCTCTCCACACTACTGGAGTCAAGCTATCCTGGCTGAAGACGGCTGATAGCCAGAAACCGGTCCTAGGATGCTTGATTCTGTTCCAAGGAAGACCTGGCTTGGCAGTTCGGGCTGGACTGTTCCCATGAGGCACAGGGTCAAGGCTGATTTGCATATGGCCATGTCTGAATTGGGGTGGTGTGGTGAGCAAAAAAAGTGATGGATTTAGGACCAGATCTCTGTACTGGGGTGAATGTATGACATTGTTCTGCATTCTGTCCATCAACTGTTGTTTTTGCATTTTTCACCCCGAGTGGGATGGGTATGCTCAGACGTGAGTCCCGTGCTCTCCACACCACTGGAGTCAAGCTATCCTGGCTGAAGACGGCTGATAGCCAGAAACCGGTCCTACGATGCTTGATTCCGGTCCAAGGAAGACCTGGCTTGGCAGTTTGGGCTGGACTGTTCCCATGAGGCACAGGGTCAAGGCTGATTTGCACATGGCCATGTCTGAATTGGGGTGGTGTGGTGAGCAAAAAAATGATGGATTTAGGCCCAGATCTCTTTACTGGGGTGAATGTATGACATTGTTCTGCATTCTGTCCATCAACTGTTGTTTTTGCATTTTTCACTCGAGTGGGACGGGTATGCTCAGACATGAGTCCCGTGCTCTCCACACCAGTGGAGTCAAGCTATCCTGGCTGAAGACGGCTGATAGCCAGAAACCAGTCCTAGGATGCTTGATTCCGGTCCAAGGAAGACCTGTCTTGGCAATTCGGGCTGGACTGTTCCCATGAGGCACAGGGTTAAGGCTGATTTGCATATGGCCATGTCTGAATTGGGGTGGTGTGGTGAGCAAAAAAATGATGGATTTAGGCCCAGATCTCTGTACTGGGGTGAATGTATGACATTGTTCTGCATTCTGTCCATCAACTGTTGTTTTTGCATTTTTCACCCCGAGTGGGACGGGTATGCTCAGACGTGAGTCCCGTGCTCTCCACACCACTGGAGTCAAGCTATCCTGGCTGAAGACGGCTGATAGCTAGAAACCGGTCCTAGGATGCTTGATTCCGCTCCAAGGAAGACCTGGCTTGGCAGTTCGGGCTGGACTGTTCCCATGAGGCACAGGGTCAAGGCTGATTTGCATATGGCCATGTCTGAATTGAGGGGGTGTAGTGAGCAAGAAAACGATGGATTTAGGCCCAGATCTCTGTACTGGGGTGGATGTATGACATTGTTCTGCATTCTGTCCATCAACTGTTGTTTTTGCATTTTTGACCCCGAGTGGGACAGGTATGCTCAGACGTGAGTCCCGTGCTCTCCACACTACTGGAGTCAAGCTATCCTGGCTGAAGACGGCTGATAGCCAGAAACCGGTCCTAGGATGCTTGATTCTGTTCCAAGGAAGACCTGGCTTGGCAGTTCGGGCTGGACTGTTCCCATGAGGCACAGGGTCAAGGCTGATTTGCATATGGCCATGTCTGAATTGGGGTGGTGTGGTGAGCAAAAAAATGATGGATTTAGGACCAGATCTCTGTACTGGGGTGAATGTATGACATTGTTCTGCATTCTGTCCATCAACTGTTGTTTTTGCATTTTTCACCCCGAGTGGGATGGGTATGCTCAGACGTGAGTCCCGTGCTCTCCACACCACTGGAGTCAAGCTATCCTGGCTGAAGACGGCTGATAGCCAGAAACCGGTCCTAGGATGCTTGATTCCGGTCCATGGAAGACCTGGCTTGGCAGTTCGGGCTGGACTGTTCCCATGAGGCACAGGGTCAAGGCTGATTTGCGTATGGCCATGTCTGAATTGGGTTGGTGTGGTGAGCAAAAAAACGATGGATTTAGGCCCAGATCTCTGTACTGGGGTGAATGTATGACATTGTTCTGCATTCTGTCCATCAACTGTTGTTTTTGCATTTTTCACCCCGAGTGGGATGGGTATGCTCAGACGTGAGTCCCGTGCTCTCCACACCACTGGAGTCAAGCTATCCTGGCTGAAGACGGCTGATAGCCAGAAACCGGTCCTACGATGCTTGATTCCGGTCCAAGGAAGACCTGGCTTGGCAGTTTGGGCTGGACTGTTCCCATGAGGCACAGGGTCAAGGCTGATTTGCACATGGCCATGTCTGAATTGGGGTGGTGTGGTGAGCAAAAAAATGATGGATTTAGGCCCAGATCTCTTTACTGGGGTGAATGTATGACATTGTTCTGCATTCTGTCCATCAACTGTTGTTTTTGCATTTTTCACTCGAGTGGGACGGGTATGCTCAGACATGAGTCCCGTGCTCTCCACACCAGTGGAGTCAAGCTATCCTGGCTGAAGACGGCTGATAGCCAGAAACCAGTCCTAGGATGCTTGATTCCGGTCCAAGGAAGACCTGTCTTGGCAATTCGGGCTGGACTGTTCCCATGAGGCACAGGGTTAAGGCTGATTTGCATATGGCCATGTCTGAATTGGGGTGGTGTGGTGAGCAAAAAAATGATGGATTTAGGCCCAGATCTCTGTACTGGGGTGAATGTATGACATTGTTCTGCATTCTGTCCATCAACTGTTGTTTTTGCATTTTTCACCCCGAGTGGGACGGGTATGCTCAGACGTGAGTCCCGTGCTCTCCACACCACTGGAGTCAAGCTATCCTGGCTGAAGATGGCTGATAGCCAGAAACCGGTCCTAGGATGCTTGATTCCGCTCCAAGGAAGACCTGGCTTGGCAGTTCGGGCTGGACTGTTCCCATGAGGCACAGGGTCAAGGCTGATTTGCATATGGCCATGTCTGAATTGGGTTGGTGTGGTGAGCAAAAAAACGATGGATTTAGGCCCATATCTCTGTACTGGGGTGAATGTATGACATTGTTCTGCATTCTGTCCATCAACTGTTGTTTTTGCATTTTTCACCCCGAGTGGGACGGGTATGCTCAGACGTGAGTCCCGTGCTCTCCACACCACTGGAGTCAAGCTATCCTGGCTGAAGACGGCTGATAGCCAGAAACTGGTCCTAGGATGCTTGATTCCGGTCCAAGGAAGACCTGGCTTGGCAGTTCGGGCTGGACTGTTCCCATGAGGCACAGGGTCAAGGCTGATTTGCATATGGCCATGTCTGAATTGGGGTGGTGTGGTGAGCAAAAAAACGATGGATTTAGGCCCAGATCTCTGTACTGGGGTGAATGTATGACATTGTTCTGCATTCTGTCCATCAACTGTTGTTTTTGCATTTTTCTCCCCGAGTGGGACGGGTATGCTCAGACGTGAGTCCCGTGCTCTCCACACCACTGGAGTCAAGCTATCCTGGCTGAAGACGCCTGATAGCCGGAAACCGGTCCTAGGATGCTTGATTCCGCTCCAAGGAAGACCTGGCTTGGCAGTTCGGGCTGGACTGTTCCCATGAGGCACAGGGTCAAGGCTGATTTGCATATGGCCATGTCTGAATTGAGTGGGTGTAGTGAGCAAGAAAACGATGGATTTAGGCCCAGATCTCTGTACTGGGGTGGATGTATGACATTGTTCTGCATTCTGTCCATCAACTGTTGTTTTTGCATTTTTGACCCTGAGTGGGACAGGTATGCTCAGACGTGAGTCCCGTGCTCTCCACACCACTGGAGTCAAGCTATCCTGGCTGAAGACGGCTGATAGCCAGAAACCGGTCCTAGGATGCTTGATTCCGGTCCAAGGAAGACCTGGCTTGGCAGTTCGGGCTGGACTGTTCCCATGAGGCACAGGGTCAAGGCTGATTTGCATATGGCCATGTCTGAATTGGGGTGGTGTGGTGAGCAAAAAAATGATGGATTTAGGCCCAGATCTCTGTACTGGGGTGAATGTATGACATTGTTCTGCATTCTGTCCATCAACTGTTGTTTTTGCATTTTTCACCCCGAGTGGGACGGGTATGCTCAGACGTGAGTCCCGTGCTCTCCACACCACTGGAGTCAAGCTATCCTGGCTGATGACGGCTGATAACCAGAAACCGGTCCTACGATGCTTGATTCCGGTCCAAGGAAGACCTGGCTTGGCAGTTTGGGCTGGACTGTTCCCATGAGGCACAGGGTCAAGGCTGATTTGCATATGGCCATGTCTGAATTGGGGTGGTGTGGTGAGCAAAAAAATGATGGATTTAGGCCCAGATCTACGTGAGGCCGCTGGCTGAGGTGGTGAAGCTCTGTGGTATGACCATGGTGTCATACGCAGATGATACCCAGCTAGCGGTCACGATCAGCGGGGACTCTGGGGTGGATGCCCCAAGATTCAGAGAAGGACTTAGGGCGGTGGCTGGTTGGATGACGTCCAACTGTCTCCAACTTAACGCCAAAAAAACGGAGGTGATGGTCTTTGGGAAGCGGACGGACCTTTGGGGAGATACCTGGTGGCCCCCTGAGTTGGGTCCCTCCCCCACTCCGGTTGCGGAGATCAAAAATCTTGGTGTCTGGCTGGACCCTTCCCTCAACTTTGTTGGTCACACTAAAAGGACGGCGGCGTGCTGCTTTGGCATCTTGCGCAATCTGCGACCTGCCCTTAAATATTTTGATGCCGCAACCCGTCAACTTGTGGTACAAGCAACGGTTTTGGCTCGGCTGGACTATGCCAGCTCCCTTTTCATAGGGTTAAACCAGGCCGAGCTAACCCGACTTCAAAGAGTGCAGAACGCAGCGGCCAGAGCAATCGTAGGTCTTCCTAGGTTTTGCTCGGCCGGTCCAACCTTGCGAGCCTTGCATTGGTTACCCGTTAGGCAGCGGATCCATTTTAAAGTACTGTGCATATCTTTCAAGATTCTGAAGGGCCTACCGCCTCCCTTACTGTGCCAACTTTTGTGCTCTTACATCCCGGGCCGCACTTTGCGTTCGTTGGACCAAGAACTAGCGGCAGCCCCTCGGTTCAAACTCAGTCGGGCGGGGGGTCGCTCTTTTAGGGTGCGGGCAGCCGCGCTCTGGAACGCTCTCCCCTTGAAACTCCGGACCCTTGGCGACTTGCTTTCCTTCCGCAAGGCCGCTAAAACCCTTCTGTTCTCTGAGTTATGTTAAAATCCATACCCCCATTTTTAAATAATATTTTCTGTTTTCTGTTGTGTTGTGTTCGCCACCTTGTCGGTGCGCCGGGACGCTCCTTCGCTGGAGCAGCCGTGCGCAATACAAATAGCCCTAACATAACATAACATAACATCTCTGTACTGGGGTGAATGTATGACATTGTTCTGCATTCTGTCCATCAACTGTTGTTTTTGCATTTTTCACTCGAGTGGGACGGGTATGCTCAGACGTGAGTCCCGTGCTCTCCACACCACTGGAGTCAAGCGATCCTGGCTGAAGACGGCTGATAGCCAGAAACCGGTCCTACGATGCTTGATTCCGGTCCAAGGAAGACCTGGCTTGGCAGTTTGGGCTGGACTGTTCCCATGAGGCACAGGGTCAAGGCTGATTTGCACATGGCCATGTCTGAATTGGGGTGGTGTGGTGAGCAAAAAAACGATGGATTTAGGCCCAGATCTCTGAACTGGGGTGAATGTATGACATTGTTCTGCATTCTGTCCATCAACTGTTGTTTTTGCAGTTTTTCACTCGAGTGGGACGGGTATGCTCAGACATGAGTCCCGTGCTCTCCACACCAGTGGAGTCAAGCTATCCTGGCTGAAGAAGGCTGTTAGCCAGAAACCAGTCCTAGGATGCTTGATTCCGGTCCAAGGAAGACCTGGCTTGGCAATTCAGGCTGGACTGTTCCCATGAGGCACAGGGTCAAGGCTGATTTGCATATGGCCATATCTGAATTGGGGTGGTGTGGTGAGCAAAAAAATGATGGATTTAGGCCCAGATCTCTGTACTGGGGTGAATGTATGACATTGTTCTGCATTCTGTCCATCAACTGTTGTTTTTGCATTTTTCACCCCGAGTGGGACGGGTATGCTCAGACGTGAGTCCCGTGCTCTCCACACCATCGGAGTCAAGCTATCCTGGATGAAGACGGCTGATAGCCAGAAACCGGTCCTAGGATGCTTGATTCCGGTCCAAGGAAGACCTGGCTTGGCAGTTCAGGCTGGACTGTTCCCATGAGGCACAGGGTCAAGGCTGATTTGCATATGGCCCTGTCTGAATTGGGGTGGTGTGGTGAGCAAAAAAACGATGGATTTAGGCCCAGATCTCTGTACTGGGGTGAATGTATGACATTGTTCTGCATTCTGTCCATCAACTGTTGTTTTTGCATTTTTCACCCCGAGTGGGACGGGTATGCTCAGACGTGAGTCCCGTGCTCTCCACACCACTGGAGTCAAGCTATCCTGGCTGAAGACGGCTGATAGCCAGAAACCGGTCCTAGGATGCTTGATTCCGGTCCAAGGAAGACCTGGCTTGGCAGTTCGGGCTGGACTGTTCCCATGAGGCACAGGGTCAAGGCTGATTTGCATATGGCCATGTCTGAATTGGGGTGGTGTGGTGAGCAAAAAAACGATGGATTTAGGCCCAGATCTCTGTACTGGGGTGAATGTATGACATTGTTCTGCATTCTGTCCATCAACTGTTGTTTTTGCATTTTCACCCCGAGTGGGACGGGTATGCTCAGACGTGAGTCCTGTGCTCTCCACACCACTGGAGTCAAGCTATCCTGGCTGAAGACGGCAGATAGCCAGAAACCGGTCCTAGGATGCTTGATTCCGCTCCAAGGAAGACCTGGCTTGGCAGTTCGGGCTGGACTGTTCCCATGAGGCACAGGGTCAAGGCTGATTTGCATATGGCCATGTCTGAATTGAGGGGGTGTGGTGAGCAAGAAAACGATGGATTTAGGCCCAGATCTCTGTACTGGGGTGGATGTATGACATTGTTCTGCATTCTGTCCATCAACTGTCTTTTTTGCATTTTTCACCCCGAGTGGGACAGGTATGCTCAGACGTGAGTCCCGTGCTCTCCACACCACTGGAGTCAAGCTATCCTGGCTGAAGACGGCTGATAGCCAGAAACCGGTCCTAGGATGCTTGATTCCGGTCCAAGGAAGACCTGGCATGGCAGTTCGGGCTGGACTGTTCCCATGAGGCACAGGGTCAAGGCTGATTTGCATATGGCCATGTCTGAATTGGGGTGGTGTGGTGAGCAAAAAAATGATGGATTTAGGCCCAGATCTCTGTACTGGGGTGAATGTATGACATTGTTCTGCATTCTGTCCATCAACTGTTGTTTTTGCATTTTTCACCCCGAGTGGGACGGGTATGCTCAGACGTGAGTCCCGTGCTCTCCACACCACTGGAGTCAAGCTATCCTGGCTGAAGACGGCTGATAGCCAGAAACCGGTCCTAGGATGCTTGATTCCGGTCCAAGGAAGACCTGGCTTGGCAGTTTAGGCTGGACTGTTCCCATGAGGCACAGGGTCAAGGCTGATTTGCACATGGCCATGTCTGAATTGGGGTGGTGTGGTGAGCAAAAAAACGATGGATTTAGGCCCAGATATCTGTACTGGGGTGAATGTATGACATTGTTCTGCATTCTGTCCATCAACTGTTGTTTTTGCATTTTTCACTCGAGTGGGACGGGTATGCTCAGACGTGAGTCCCGTGTTCTCCACACCAGTGGAGTCAAGCTATCCTGGCTGAAGACGGCTGATAGCCAGAAACCAGTCCTAGGATGCTTGATTCCGGTCCAAGGAAGACCTGGCTTGGCAATTCGGGCTGGACTGTTCCCATGAGGCACAGGGTCAAGGCTGATTTGCATATGGCCATGTCTGAATTGGGGTGGTGTGGTGAGCAAAAAAACAATGGATTTAGGCCCAGATCTCTGTACTGGGGTGAATGTATGACATTGTTCTGCATTCTGTCCATCAACTGTTGTTTTTGCATTTATCACCCCGAGTGGGACGGGTATGCTCAGACGTGAGTCCCGTGCTCTCCACACCACTGGAGTCAAGCTATCCTGGCTGAAGGCGGCTGATAGCCAGAAACCGGTCCTAGTTACTTGATTCCGGTCCAAGGAAGACCTGGCTTGGCAGTTCGGGCTTGACTGTTCCCATGAGGCACAGGGTCAAGGCTGATTTGCATATGGCCATGTCTGAATTGGGGTGGTGTGGTGAGCAAAAAAACGATGGATTTAGGCCCAGATCTCTGTACTGGGGTGAATGTATGACATTGTTCTGCATTCTGTCCATCAACAGTTGTTTTTGCATTTTTCACCCCGAGTGGGACGGGTATGCTCAGACGTGAGTCCCGTGCTCTCCACACCACTGGAGTCAAGCTATCCTGGCTGAAGACGGCTGATAGCCAGAAACCGGTCCTAGGATGCTTGATTCCGGTCCAAGGAAGACCTGGCTTGGCAGTTCGGTCTGGACTGTTCCCATGAGGCACAGGGTCAAGGCTGATTTGCATATGGCCATGTCTGAATTGGGGTGGTGTGGTGAGCAAAAAAACGATGGATTTAGGCCCAGATCTCTGTACTGGGGTGAATGTATGACATTGTTCTGCATTCTGTCCATCAACTGTTGTTTTTGCATTTTTCACCCCGAGTGGGACGGGTATGCTCAGACGTGAGTCCCGTGCTCTCCACACCACTGGAGTCAAGCTATCCTGGCTGAAGGCGGCTGATAGCCAGAAACCGGTCCTAGTTACTTGATTCCGGTCCAAGGAAGACCTGGCTTGGCAGTTCGGGCTGGACTGTTCCCATGAGGCACAGGGTCAAGGCTGATTTGCATATGGCCATGTCTGAATTGGGGTGGTGTGGTGAGCAAAAAAACGATGGATTTAGGCCCAGATCTCTGTACTGGGGTGAATGTATGACATTGTTCTGCATTCTGTCCATCAACTGTTGTTTTTGCATTTTTCACCCCGAGTGGGACGGGTATGCTCAGACGTGAGTCCCGTGCTCTCCACACCATTGGAGTCAAGCTATCCTGGATGAAGACGGCTGATAGCCAGAAACCGGTCCTAGGATGCTTGATTCCGGTCCAAGGAAGACCTGGCTTGGCAGTTCGGGCTGGACTGTTCCCATGAGGCACAGGGTCAAGGCTGATTTGCATATGGCCATGTCTGAATTGGGGTGGTGTGGTGAGCAAAAAAACGATGGATTTAGGCCCAGATCTCTGTACTGGGGTGAATGTATGACATTGTTCTGCATTCTGTCCATCAACTGTTGTTTTTGCATTTTTCACCCCGAGTGGGACGGGTATGCTCAGACCTGAGTCCCGTGCTCTCCACACCACTGGAGTCAAGCTATCCTGGCTGAAGACGGCTGATAGCCAGAAACCGGTCCTAGGATGCTTGATTCCGGTCCAAGGAAGACCTGGCTTGGCAGTTCGGGCTGGACTGTTCCCATGAGGCACAGGGTCAAGGCTGATTTGCATATGGCCATGTCTGAATTGGGGTGGTGTGGTGAGCAAAAAAACGATGAATTTAGGCCCAGATCTCTGTACTGGGGTGAATGTATGACATTGTTCTGCATTCTGTCCATCAACTGTTGTTTTTGCATTTTTCACCCCGAGTGGGACAGGTATGCTCAGACGTGAGTCCCGTGCTCTCCACACCACTGGAGTCAAGCTATCCTGGCTGAAGACGGCTGATAGCCAGAAACCGGTCCTAGGATGCTTGATTCTGGTCCAAGGAAGACCTGGCTTGGCAGTTCGGGCTGGACTGTTCCCATGAGGCACAGGGTCAAGGCTGATTTGCATATGGCCATGTCTGAATTGGGGTGGTGTGGTGAGCAAAAAAACAATGAATTTAGGCCCAGATCTCTGTACTGGGGTGAATGTATGACATTGTTCTGCATTCTGTCCATCAACTGTTGTTTTTGCATTTTTCACCCCGAGTGGGACGGGTATGCTCAGACGTGAGTCCCGTGCTCTCCACACCACTGGAGTCAAGCTATCCTGGCTGAAGATGGCTGATAGCCAGAAACCGGTCCTAGGATGCTTGATTCCGCTCCAAGGAAGACCTGGCTTGGCAGTTCGGGCTGGACTGTTCCCATGAGGCACAGGGTCAAGGCTGATTTGCATATGGCCATGTCTGAATTTAGGGGGTGTGGTGAGCAAGAAAACGATGGATTTAGGCCCAGATCTCTGTACTGGGGTGAATGTATGACATTGTTCTGCATTCTGTCCATCAACTGTTGTTTTTGCATTTTTCACCCCGAGTGGGACGGGTATGCTCAGACGTGAGTCCCGTGCTCTCCACACCATTGGAGTCAAGCTATCCTGGATGAAGACGGCTGATAGCCAGAAACCGGTCCTAGGATGCTTGATTCCGGTCCAAGGAAGACCTGGCTTGGCAGTTCGGGCTGGACTGTTCCCATGAGGGTCAGGGTCAAGGCTGATTTGCATATGGCCATGTCTGAATTGGGGTGGTGTGGTGAGCAAAAAAACGATGGATTTAGGCCCAGATCTCTGTACTGGGGTGAATGTATGACATTGTTCTGCATTCTGTCCATCAACTGTTGTTTTTGCATTTTTCACCCCGAGTGGGACGGGTATGCTCAGACGTGAGTCCCGTGCTCTCCACACCACTGGAGTCAAGCTATCCTGGCTGAAGACGGCTGATAGCCAGAAACCGGTCCTACGATGCTTGATTCCGGTCCAAGGAAGACCTGGCTTGGCAGTTCGGTCTGGGCTGTTCCCATGAGGCACAGGGTCAAGGCTGATTTGCATATGGCCATGTCTGAATTGGGGTGGTGTGGTGAGCAAAAAAATGATGGATTTAGGCTCAGATCTCTGTACTGGGGTGAATGTATGACATTGTTCTGCATTCTGTCCATCAACTGTTGTTTTTGCATTTTTCACCCCGAGTGGGACGGGTATGCTCAGACGTGAGTCCCGTGCTCTCCACACCACTGGAGTCAAGCTATCCTGGCTGAAGGCGGCTGATAGCCAGAAACCGGTCCTAGTTACTTGATTCCGGTCCAAGGAAGACCTGGCTTGGCAGTTCGGGCTGGACTCTTCCCATGAGGCACAGGGTCAAGGCTGATTTGCATATGGCCATGTCTGAATTGGGGTGGTGAGGTGAGCAAAAAAATGATGGATTTAGGCCCAGATCTCTGTACTGGGGTGAATGTATGACATTGTTCTGCATTCTGTCCATCAACTGTTGTTTTTGCATTTTTCACCCCGAGTGGGACGGGTATGCTCAGACGTGAGTCCCGTGCTCTCCACACCATTGGAGTCAAGCTATCCTGGATGAAGACGGCTGATAGCCAGAAACCGGTCCTAGGATGCTTGATTCCGATCCAAGGAAGACCTGGCTTGGCAGTTCGGGCTGGACTGTTCCCATGAGGCACAGGGTCAAGGCTGATTTGCATATGGCCCTGTCTGAATTGGGGTGGTGTGGTGAGCAAAAAAACGATGGATTTAGGCCCAGATCTCTGTACTGGGGTGAATGTATGACATTGTTCTGCATTCTGTCCATCAACTGTTGTTTTTGCATTTTTCACCCCGAGTGGGACAGGTATGCTCAGACGTGAGTCCCGTGCTCTCCACACCACTGGAGTCAAGCTATCCTGGCTGAAGACGGCTGATAGCCAGAAACCGGTCCTAGGATGCTTGATTCCGGTCCAAGGAAGACCTGGCTTGGCAGTTCGGGCTGGACTGTTCCCATGAGGCACAGGGTCAAGGCTGATTTGCATATGGCCATGTCTGAATTGGGGTGGTGTGGTGAGCAAAAAAACGATGGATTTAGGCCCAGATCTCTGTACTGGGGTGAATGTATGACATTGTTCTGCATTCTGTCCATCAACTGTTGTTTTTGCATTTTTCACCCCGAGTGGGACGGGTATGCTCAGACGTGAGTCCCGTGCTCTCCACACCACTGGAGTCAAGCTATCCTGGCTGAAGACGGCAGATAGCCAGAAACCGGTCCTAGGATGCTTGATTCCGCTCCAAGGAAGACCTGGCTTGGCAGTTCGGGCTGGACTGTTCCCATGAGGCACAGGGTCAAGGCTGATTTGCATATGGCCATGTCTGAATTGAGGGGGTGTGGTGAGCAAGAAAACGATGGATTTAGGCCCAGATCTCTGTACTGGGGTGGATGTATGACATTGTTCTGCATTCTGTCCATCAACTGTCTTTTTTGCATTTTTCACCCCGAGTGGGACAGGTATGCTCAGACGTGAGTCCCGTGCTCTCCACACCACTGGAGTCAAGCTATCCTGGCTGAAGACGGCTGATAGCCAGAAACCGGTCCTAGGATGCTTGATTCCGGTCCAAGGAAGACCTGGCTTGGCAGTTCGGTCTGGACTGTTCCCATGAGGCACAGGGTCAAGGCTGATTTGCATATGGCCATGTCTGAATTGGGGTGGTGTGGTGAGCAAAAAAACGATGGATTTAGGCCCAGATCTCTGTACTGGGGTGAATGTATGACATTGTTCTGCATTCTGTCCATCAACTGTTGTTTTTGCATTTTTCACCCCGAGTGGGACGGGTATGCTCAGACGTGAGTCCCGTGCTCTCCACACCACTGGAGTCAAGCTATCCTGGCTGAAGGCGGCTGATAGCCAGAAACCGGTCCTAGTTACTTGATTCCGGTCCAAGGAAGACCTGGCTTGGCAGTTCGGGCTGGACTGTTCCCATGAGGCACAGGGTCAAGGCTGATTTGCATATGGCCATGTCTGAATTGGGGTGGTGTGGTGAGCAAAAAAACGATGGATTTAGGCCCAGATCTCTGTACTGGGGTGAATGTATGACATTGTTCTGCATTCTGTCCATCAACTGTTGTTTTTGCATTTTTCACCCCGAGTGGGACGGGTATGCTCAGACGTGAGTCCCGTGCTCTCCACACCATTGGAGTCAAGCTATCCTGGATGAAGACGGCTGATAGCCAGAAACCGGTCCTAGGATGCTTGATTCCGGTCCAAGGAAGACCTGGCTTGGCAGTTCGGGCTGGACTGTTCCCATGAGGCACAGGGTCAAGGCTGATTTGCATATGGCCATGTCTGAATTGGGGTGGTGTGGTGAGCAAAAAAACGATGGATTTAGGCCCAGATCTCTGTACTGGGGTGAATGTATGACATTGTTCTGCATTCTGTCCATCAACTGTTGTTTTTGCATTTTTCACCCCGAGTGGGACGGGTATGCTCAGACCTGAGTCCCGTGCTCTCCACACCACTGGAGTCAAGCTATCCTGGCTGAAGACGGCTGATAGCCAGAAACCGGTCCTAGGATGCTTGATTCCGGTCCAAGGAAGACCTGGCTTGGCAGTTCGGGCTGGACTGTTCCCATGAGGCACAGGGTCAAGGCTGATTTGCATATGGCCATGTCTGAATTGGGGTGGTGTGGTGAGCAAAAAAACGATGAATTTAGGCCCAGATCTCTGTACTGGGGTGAATGTATGACATTGTTCTGCATTCTGTCCATCAACTGTTGTTTTTGCATTTTTCACCCCGAGTGGGACAGGTATGCTCAGACGTGAGTCCCGTGCTCTCCACACCACTGGAGTCAAGCTATCCTGGCTGAAGACGGCTGATAGCCAGAAACCGGTCCTAGGATGCTTGATTCTGGTCCAAGGAAGACCTGGCTTGGCAGTTCGGGCTGGACTGTTCCCATGAGGCACAGGGTCAAGGCTGATTTGTATATGGCCATGTCTGAATTGGGGTGGTGTGGTGAGCAAAAAAACAATGAATTTAGGCCCAGATCTCTGTACTGGGGTGAATGTATGACATTGTTCTGCATTCTGTCCATCAACTGTTGTTTTTGCATTTTTTACCCCGAGTGGGACGGGTATGCTCAGACGTGAGTCCCGTGCTCTCCACACCACTGGAGTCAAGCTATCCTGGCTGAAGATGGCTGATAGCCAGAAACCGGTCCTAGGATGCTTGATTCCGCTCCAAGGAAGACCTGGCTTGGCAGTTCGGGCTGGACTGTTCCCATGAGGCACAGGGTCAAGGCTGATTTGCATATGGCCATGTCTGAATTTAGGGGGTGTGGTGAGCAAGAAAACGATGGATTTAGGCCCAGATCTCTGTACTGGGGTGAATGTATGACATTGTTCTGCATTCTGTCCATCAACTGTTGTTTTTGCATTTTTCACCCCGAGTGGGACGGGTATGCTCAGACGTGAGTCCCGTGCTCTCCACACCATTGGAGTCAAGCTATCCTGGATGAAGACGGCTGATAGCCAGAAACCGGTCCTAGGATGCTTGATTCCGGTCCAAGGAAGACCTGGCTTGGCAGTTCGGGCTGGACTGTTCCCATGAGGGTCAGGGTCAAGGCTGATTTGCATATGGCCATGTCTGAATTGGGGTGGTGTGGTGAGCAAAAAAACGATGGATTTAGGCCCAGATCTCTGTACTGGGGTGAATGTATGACATTGTTCTGCATTCTGTCCATCAACTGTTGTTTTTGCATTTTTCACCCCGAGTGGGACGGGTATGCTCAGACGTGAGTCCCGTGCTCTCCACACCACTGGAGTCAAGCTATCCTGGCTGAAGACGGCTGATAGCCAGAAACCGGTCCTACGATGCTTGATTCCGGTCCAAGGAAGACCTGGCTTGGCAGTTCGGTCTGGGCTGTTCCCATGAGGCACAGGGTCAAGGCTGATTTGCATATGGCCATGTCTGAATTGGGGTGGTGTGGTGAGCAAAAAAATGATGGATTTAGGCTCAGATCTCTGTACTGGGGTGAATGTATGACATTGTTCTGCATTCTGTCCATCAACTGTTGTTTTTGCATTTTTCACCCCGAGTGGGACGGGTATGCTCAGACGTGAGTCCCGTGCTCTCCACACCACTGGAGTCAAGCTATCCTGGCTGAAGGCGGCTGATAGCCAGAAACCGGTCCTAGTTACTTGATTCCGGTCCAAGGAAGACCTGGCTTGGCAGTTCGGGCTGGACTCTTCCCATGAGGCACAGGGTCAAGGCTGATTTGCATATGGCCATGTCTGAATTGGGGTGGTGAGGTGAGCAAAAAAATGATGGATTTAGGCCCAGATCTCTGTACTGGGGTGAATGTATGACATTGTTCTGCATTCTGTCCATCAACTGTTGTTTTTGCATTTTTCACCCCGAGTGGGACGGGTATGCTCAGACGTGAGTCCCGTGCTCTCCACACCATTGGAGTCAAGCTATCCTGGATGAAGACGGCTGATAGCCAGAAACCGGTCCTAGGATGCTTGATTCCGATCCAAGGAAGACCTGGCTTGGCAGTTCGGGCTGGACTGTTCCCATGAGGCACAGGGTCAAGGCTGATTTGCATATGGCCCTGTCTGAATTGGGGTGGTGTGGTGAGCAAAAAAACGATGGATTTAGGCCCAGATCTCTGTACTGGGGTGAATGTATGACATTGTTCTGCATTCTGTCCATCAACTGTTGTTTTTGCATTTTTCACCCCGAGTGGGACAGGTATGCTCAGACGTGAGTCCCGTGCTCTCCACACCACTGGAGTCAAGCTATCCTGGCTGAAGACGGCTGATAGCCAGAAACCGGTCCTAGGATGCTTGATTCCGGTCCAAGGAAGACCTGGCTTGGCAGTTCGGGCTGGACTGTTCCCATGAGGCACAGGGTCAAGGCTGATTTGCATATGGCCATGTCTGAATTGGGGTGGTGTGGTGAGCAAAAAAACTATGGATTTAGGCCCAGATCTCTGTACTGGGGTGAATGTATGACATTGTTCTGCATTCTGTCCATCAACTGTTGTTTTTGCATTTTTCACCCCGAGTGGGACGGGTATGCTCAGACGTGAGTCCCGTGCTCTCCACACCACTGGAGTCAAGCTATCCTGGCTGAAGACGGCAGATAGCCAGAAACCGGTCCTAGGATGCTTGATTCCGCTCCAAGGAAGACCTGGCTTGGCAGTTCGGGCTGGACTGTTCCCATGAGGCACAGGGTCAAGGCTGATTTGCATATGGCCATGTCTGAATTGAGGGGGTGTGGTGAGCAAGAAAACGATGGATTTAGGCCCAGATCTCTGTACTGGGGTGGATGTATGACATTGTTCTGCATTCTGTCCATCAACTGTCTTTTTTGCATTTTTCACCCCGAGTGGGACAGGTATGCTCAGACGTGAGTCCCGTGCTCTCCACACCACTGGAGTCAAGCTATCCTGGCTGAAGGCGGCTGATAGCCAGAAACCGGTCCTAGTTACTTGATTCCGGTCCAAGGAAGACCTGGCTTGGCAGTTCGGGCTTGACTGTTCCCATGAGGCACAGGGTCAAGGCTGATTTGCATATGGCCATGTCTGAATTGGGGTGGTGTGGTGAGCAAAAAAACGATGGATTTAGGCCCAGATCTCTGTACTGGGGTGAATGTATGACATTGTTCTGCATTCTGTCCATCAACTGTTGTTTTTGCATTTTTCACCCCTAGTGGGACGGGTATGCTCAGACGTGAGTCCCGTGCTCTCCACACCACTGAAGTCAAGCTATCCTGGCTGAAGACGGCTGATAGCCAGAAACCGGTCCTAGGATGCTTGATTCCGGTCCAAGGAAGACCTGGCTTGGCAGTTCGGTCTGGACTGTTCCCATGAGGCACAGGGTCAAGGCTGATTTGCATATGGCCATGTCTGAATTGGGGTGGTGTGGTGAGCAAAAAAACGATGGATTTAGGCCCAGATCTCTGTACTGGGGTGAATGTATGACATTGTTCTGCATTCTGTCCATCAACTGTTGTTTTTGCATTTTTCACCCCGAGTGGGACGGGTATGCTCAGACGTGAGTCCCGTGCTCTCCACACCACTGGAGTCAAGCTATCCTGGCTGAAGGCGGCTGATAGCCAGAAACCGGTCCTAGTTACTTGATTCCGGTCCAAGGAAGACCTGGCTTGGCAGTTCGGGCTGGACTGTTCCCATGAGGCACAGGGTCAAGGCTGATTTGCATATGGCCATGTCTGAATTGGGGTGGTGTGGTGAGCAAAAAAACGATGGATTTAGGCCCAGATCTCTGTACTGGGGTGAATGTATGACATTGTTCTGCATTCTGTCCATCAACTGTTGTTTTTGCATTTTTCACCCCGAGTGGGACGGGTATGCTCAGACGTGAGTCCCGTGCTCTCCACACCATTGGAGTCAAGCTATCCTGGATGAAGACGGCTGATAGCCAGAAACCGGTCCTAGGATGCTTGATTCCGGTCCAAGGAAGACCTGGCTTGGCAGTTCGGGCTGGACTGTTCCCATGAGGCACAGGATCAAGGCTGATTTGCATATGGCCATGTCTGAATTGGGGTGGTGTGGTGAGCAAAGAAACGATGGATTTAGCCCCAGATCTCTGTACTGGGGTGAATGTATGACATTGTTCTGCATTCTGTCCATCAACTGTTGTTTTTGCATTTTTCACTCGAGTGGGACGGGTATGCTCAGACATGAGTCCCGTGCTCTCCACACCAGTGGAGTCAAGCTATCCTGGCTGAAGACGGCTGATAGCCAGAAACCAGTCCTAGGATGCTTGATTCCGGTCCAAGGAAGACCTGGCTTGGCAATTCGGGCTGGACTGTTCCCATGAGGCACAGGGTCAAGGCTGATTTGCATATGGCCATGTCTGAATTGGGGTGGTGTGGTGAGCAAAAAAACGATGGATTTAGGCCCAGATCTCTGTACTGGGGTGAATGTATGACATTGTTCTGTATTCTGTCCATCAACTGTTGTTTTTGCATTTTTCACCCCAAGTGGGACGGGTATGCTCAGACGTGAGTCCCGTGCTCTCCACACCACTGGAGTCAAGCTATCCTGGCTGAAGACGGCTGATAGCCAGAAACCGGTCCTAGGATGCTTGATTCCGGTCCAAGGAAGACCTGGCTTGGCAGTTCGGTCTGGACTGTTCCCATGAGGCACAGGGTCAAGGCTGATTTGCATATGGCCATGTCTGAATTGGGGTGGTGTGGTGAGCAAAAAAATGAAGGATTTAGGCCCAGATCTCTGTACTGGGGTGAATGTATGACATTGTTCTGCATTCTGTCCATCAACTGTTGTTTTTGCATTTTTCACCCCGAGTGGGACGGGTATGCTCAGACGTGAGTCCCGTGCTCTCCACACCACTGGAGTCAAGCTATCCTGGCTGAAGGCGGCTGATAGCCAGAAACCGGTCCTAGTTACTTGATTCCGGTCCAAGGAAGACCTGGCTTGGCAGTTCGGGCTGGACTCTTCCCATGAGGCACAGGGTCAAGGCTGCTTTGCATATGGCCATGTCTGAATTGGGGTGGTGAGGTGAGCAAAAAAATGATGGATTTAGGCCCAGATCTCTGTACTGGGGTGAATGTATGACATTGTTCTGCATTCTGTCCATCAACTGTTGTTTTTGCATTTTTCACCCCGAGTGGGACGGGTATGCTCAGACGTGAGTCCCGTGCTCTCCACACCATTGGAGTCAAGCTATCCTGGATGAAGACGGCTGATAGCCAGAAACCGGTCCTAGGATGCTTGATTCCGGTCCAAGGAAGACCTGGCTTGGCAGTTCGGGCTGGACTGTTCCCATGAGGCACAGGGTCAAGGCTGATTTGCATATGGCCATGTCTGAATTGGGGTGGTGTGGTGAGCAAAAAAACGATGGATTTAGGCCCAGATCTCTGTACTGGGGTGAATGTATGACATTGTTCTGCATTCTGTCCATCAACTGTTGTTTTTGCATTTTTCACCCCGAGTGGGACGGGTATGCTCAGACGTGAGTCCCATGCTCTCCACACCACTGGAGTCAAGCTATCCTGGCTGAAGACGGCTGATAGCCAGAAACCGGTCCTAGGATGCTTGATTCCGGTCCAAGGAAGACCTGGCTTGGCAGTTCGGGCTGGACTGTTCCCATGAGGCACAGGGTCAAGGCTGATTTGCATATGGCCATGTCTGAATTGGGGTGGTGTGGTGAGCAGAAAAACAATGGATTTAGGCCCAGATCTCTGTACTGGGGTGAATGTATGACATTGTTCTGCATTCTGTCCATCAACTGTTGTTTTTGCATTTTTCACCCCGAGTGGGACGGGTATGCTCAGACGTGAGTCCCGTGCTCTCCACACCACTGGAGTCAAGCTATCCTGGCTGAAGACGGCTGATAGCCAGAAACCGGTCCTAGGATGCTTGATTCCACTCCAAGGAAGACCTGGCTTGGCAGTTCGGGCTGGACTGTTCCCATGAGGCACAGGGTCAAGGCTGATTTGCATATGGCCATGTCTGAATTTAGGGGGTGTGGTGAGCAAGAAAACGATGGATTTAGGCCCAGATCTCTGTACTGGGGTGAATGTATGACATTGTTCTGCATTCTGTCCATCAACTGTTGTTTTTGCATTTTTCACCCCGAGTGTGACGGGTATGCTCAGACGTGAGTCCCGTGCTCTCCACACCACTGGAGTCAAGCTATCCTGGCTGAAGACGGCTGATAGCCAGAAACCGGTCCTAGGATGCTTGATTCCGGTCCAAGGAAGACCTGGCTTGGCAGTTCGGGCTGGACTGTTCCCATGAGGCACAGGGTCAAGGCTGATTTGCATATGGCCATGTCTGAATTGGGGTGGTGTGGTGAGCAAAAAAACGATGGATTTAGGCCCAGATCTCTGTACTGGGGTGAATGTATGACATTGTTCTGCATTCTGTCCATCAACTGTTGTTTTTGCATTTTTCACCCCGAGTGGGACGGGTATGCTCAGACGTGAGTCCCGTGCTCTCCACACCACTGGAGTCAAGCTATCCTGGCTGAAGACGGCTGATAGCCAGAAACCGGTCCTAGGATGCTTGATTCCGCTCCAAGGAAGACCTGGCTTGGCAGTTCGGGCTGGACTGTTCCCATGAGGCACAGGGTCAAGGCTGATTTGCATATGGCCATGTCTGAATTTAGGGGGTGTGGTGAGCAAGAAAACGATGGATTTAGGCCCAGATCTCTGTACTGGGGTGGATGTATGACATTGTTCTGCATTCTGTCCATCAACTGTCTTTTTTGCATTTTTCACCCCGAGTGGGATAGGTATGCTCAGACGTGAGTCCCGTGCTCGTCACACACCATTGGAGTCAAGCTATCCTGGCTGAAGACGGCTGATAGCCAGAAACCGGTCCTAGGATGCTTGATTCCGGTCCAAGGAAGACCTGGCTTGGCAGTTCGGGCTGGACTGTTCCCATGAGGCACAGGGTCAAGGCTGATTTGCATATGGCCATGTCTGAATTGGGGTGGTGTGGTGAGCAAAAAAATGATGGATTTAGGCCCAGATCTCTGTACTGGGGTGAATGTATGACATTGTTCTGCATTCTGTCCATCAAATGTTGTTTTTGCATTTTTCACCCTGAGTGGGACGGGTATGCTCAGACGTGAGTCCCGTGCTCTCCACACCACTGGAGTCAAGCTATCCTGGCTGAAGACGGCTGATAGCCAGAAACCGGTCCTAGGATGCTTGATTCCGGTCCAAGGAAGACCTGGCTTGGCAGTTTGGGCTGGACTGTTCCCATGAGGCACAGGGTCAAGGCTGATTTGCACATGGCCATGTCTGAATTGGGGTGGTGTGGTGAGCAAATGAACGATGGATTTAGGCCCAGATCTCTGTACTGGGGTGAATGTATGACATTGTTCTGCATTCTGTCCATCAACTGTTGTTTTTGCATTTTTCACTCGAGTGGGACGGGTATGCTCAGACGTGAGTCCCGTGCTCTCCACACCAGTGGAGTCAAGCTATCCTGGCTGAAGATGGCTGATAGCCAGAAACCGGTCCTAGGATGCTTGATTCCGGTCCAAGGAAGACCTGGCTTGGCAGTTCGGGCTGGACTGTTCCCATGAGGCACAGGGTCAAGGCTGATTTGCATATGGCCATGTCTGAATTGGGGTGGTGTGGTGAGCAAAAAAATGATGGATTTAGGCCCAGATCTCTGTACTGGGGTGAATGTATGACATTGTTCTGCATTCTGTCCATCAACTGTTGTTTTTGCATTTTTCACCCCGAGTGGGACGGGTATGCTCAGACGTGAGTCCCGTGCTCTCCACACCACTGGAGTCAAGCTATCCTGGCTGAAGATGGCTGATAGCCAGAAACCGGTCCTAGGATGCTTGATTCCGGTCCAAGGAAGACCTGACTTGGCAGTTTGGGCTGGACTGTTCCTATGAGGCACAGGGTCAAGGCTGATTTGCATATGGCCATGTCTGAATTTAGGGGGTGTGGTGAGCAAGAAAACGATGGATTTAGGCCCAGATCTCTGTACTGGGGTGGATGTATGACATTGTTCTGCATTCTGTCCATCAACTGTCTTTTTTGCATTTTTCACCCCGAGTGGGATAGGTATGCTCAGACGTGAGTCCCGTGCTCGTCACACACCATTGGAGTCAAGCTATCCTGGCTGAAGACGGCTGATAGCCAGAAACCGGTCCTAGGATGCTTGATTCCGGTCCAAGGAAGACCTGGCTTGGCAGTTCGGGCTGGACTGTTCCCATGAGGCACAGGGTCAAGGCTGATTTGCATATGGCCATGTCTGAATTGGGGTGGTGTGGTGAGCAAAAAAATGATGGATTTAGGCCCAGATCTCTGTACTGGGGTGAATGTATGACATTGTTCTGCATTCTGTCCATCAAATGTTGTTTTTGCATTTTTCACCCTGAGTGGGACGGGTATGCTCAGACGTGAGTCCCGTGCTCTCCACACCACTGGAGTCAAGCTATCCTGGCTGAAGACGGCTGATAGCCAGAAACCGGTCCTAGGATGCTTGATTCCGGTCCAAGGAAGACCTGGCTTGGCAGTTTGGGCTGGACTGTTCCCATGAGGCACAGGGTCAAGGCTGATTTGCACATGGCCATGTCTGAATTGGGGTGGTGTGGTGAGCAAATGAACGATGGATTTAGGCCCAGATCTCTGTACTGGGGTGAATGTATGACATTGTTCTGCATTCTGTCCATCAACTGTTGTTTTTGCATTTTTCACTCGAGTGGGACGGGTATGCTCAGACGTGAGTCCCGTGCTCTCCACACCAGTGGAGTCAAGCTATCCTGGCTGAAGATGGCTGATAGCCAGAAACCGGTCCTAGGATGCTTGATTCCGGTCCAAGGAAGACCTGGATTGGCAGTTCGGGCTGGACTGTTCCCATCAGGCACAGGGTCAAGGCTGATTTGCATATGGCCATGTCTGAATTGGGGTGGTGTGGTGAGCAAAAAAATGATGGATTTAGGCCCAGATCTCTGTACTGGGGTGAATGTATGACATTGTTCTGCATTCTGTCCATCAACTGTTGTTTTTGCATTTTTCACCCCGAGTGGGACGGGTATGCTCAGACGTGAGTCCCGTGCTCTCCACACCACTGGAGTCAAGCTATCCTGGCTGAAGATGGCTGATAGCCAGAAACCGGTCCTAGGATGCTTGATTCCGGTCCAAGGAAGACCTGACTTGGCAGTTTGGGCTGGACTGTTCCTATGAGGCACAGGGTCAAGGCTGATTTGCACATGGCCATGTCTAAATTGAGTTGGTGTGGTGAGCAAAAAAACAATGGATTTAGGCCCAGATCTCTGTACTGGGGTGAATGTATGACATTGTTCTGCATTCTGTCCATCAACTGTTGTTTTTGCATTTTTCACCCCGAGTGGGACGGGTATGCTCAGACGTGAGTCCCGTGCTCTCCACACCACTGGAGTCAAGCTATCCTGGCTGAAGACGGCTGATAGCCAGAAACCGGTCCTAGGATGCTTGATTCCGGTCCAAGGAAGACCTGGCTTGGCAGTTCGGGCTGGACTGTTCCCATGAGGCACAGGGTCAAGGCTGATTTGCATATGGCCATGTCTGAATTGGGGTGGTGTGGTGAGCAAAAAAACGATGGATTTAGGCCCAGATCTCTGTACTGGGGTGAATGTATGACATTGTTCTGCATTCTGTCCATCAACTGTTGTTTTTGCATTTTTCACCCCGAGTGGGACGGGTATGCTCAGACGTGAGTCCCGTGCTCTCCACACCACTGGAGTCAAGCTATCCTGGCTGAAGATGGCTGATAGCCAGAAACCGGTCCTAGGATGCTTGATTCCGCTCCAAGGAAGACCTGGCTTGGCAGTTCGGGCTGGACTGTTCCCATGAGGCACAGGGTCAAGGCTTATTTGCATATGGCCATGTCTGAATTTAGGGGGTGTGGTGAGCAAGAAAACGATGGATTTAGGCCCAGATCTCTGTACTGGGGTGAATGTATGACATTGTTCTGCATTCTGTCCATCAACTGTTGTTTTTGCATTTTTCACCCCGAGTGGGACGGGTATGCTCAGACGTGAGTCCCGTGCTCTCCACACCATTGGAGTCAAGCTATCCTGGATGAAGACGGCTGATAGCCAGAAACCGGTCCTAGGATGCTTGATTCCGGTCCAAGGAAGACCTGGCTTGGCAGTTCGGGCTGGACTGTTCCCATGAGGCACAGGGTCAAGGCTGATTTGCATATGGCCATGTCTGAATTGGGGTGGTGTGGTGAGCAAAAAAACGAGGGATTTAGGCCCAGATCTCTGTACTGGGGTGAATGTATGACATTGTTCTGCATTCTGTCCATCAACTGTTGTTTTTGCATTTTTCACCCCGAGTGGGACGGGTATGCTCAGACGTGAGTCCCGTGCTCTCCACACCACTGGAGTCAAGCTATCCTGGCTGAAGACGGCTGATAGCCAGAAACCGGTCCTAGGATGCTTGATTCCGGTCCAAGGAAGACCTGGCTTGGCAGTTCGGGCTGGACTGTTCCCATGAGGCACAGGGTCAAGGCTGATTTGCATATGGCCATGTCTGAATTGGGGTGGTGTGGTGAGCAAAAAAACGATGGATTTAGGCCCAGATCTCTGTACTGGGGTGAATGTATGACATTGTTCTGCATTCTGTCCATCAACTGTTGTTTTTGCATTTTTCACCCCGAGTGGGACGGGTATGCTCAGACGTGAGTCCCGTGCTCTCCACACCACTGGAGTCAAGCTATCCTGGCTGAAGGCGGCTGATAGCCAGAAACCGGTCCTAGTTACTTGATTCCGGTCCAAGGAAGACCTGGCTTGGCAGTTCGGGCTGGACTGTTCCCATGAGGCACAGGGTCAAGGCTGATTTGCATATGGCCATGTCTGAATTGGGGTGGTGTGGTGAGCAAAAAAACGATGGATTTAGGCCCAGATCTCTGTACTGGGGTGAATGTATGACATTGTTCTGCATTCTGTCCATCAACTGTTGTTTTTGCATTTTTCACCCCGAGTGGGACGGGTATGCTCAGACGTGAGTCCCGTGCTCTCCACACCATTGGAGTCAAGCTATCCTGGATGAAGACGGCTGATAGCCAGAAACCGGTCCTAGGATGCTTGATTCCGGTCCAAGGAAGACCTGGCTTGGCAGTTCGGGCTGGACTGTTCCCATGAGGCACAGGATCAAGGCTGATTTGCATATGGCCATGTCTGAATTGGGGTGGTGTGGTGAGCAAAGAAACGATGGATTTAGCCCCAGATCTCTGTACTGGGGTGAATGTATGACATTGTTCTGCATTCTGTCCATCAACTGTTGTTTTTGCATTTTTCACTCGAGTGGGACGGGTATGCTCAGACATGAGTCCCGTGCTCTCCACACCAGTGGAGTCAAGCTATCCTGGCTGAAGACGGCTGATAGCCAGAAACCAGTCCTAGGATGCTTGATTCCGGTCCAAGGAAGACCTGGCTTGGCAATTCGGGCTGGACTGTTCCCATGAGGCACAGGGTCAAGGCTGATTTGCATATGGCCATGTCTGAATTGGGGTGGTGTGGTGAGCAAAAAAACGATGGATTTAGGCCCAGATCTCTGTACTGGGGTGAATGTATGACATTGTTCTGTATTCTGTCCATCAACTGTTGTTTTTGCATTTTTCACCCCAAGTGGGACGGGTATGCTCAGACGTGAGTCCCGTGCTCTCCACACCACTGGAGTCAAGCTATCCTGGCTGAAGACGGCTGATAGCCAGAAACCGGTCCTAGGATGCTTGATTCCGGTCCAAGGAAGACCTGGCTTGGCAGTTCGGTCTGGACTGTTCCCATGAGGCACAGGGTCAAGGCTGATTTGCATATGGCCATGTCTGAATTGGGGTGGTGTGGTGAGCAAAAAAATGAAGGATTTAGGCCCAGATCTCTGTACTGGGGTGAATGTATGACATTGTTCTGCATTCTGTCCATCAACTGTTGTTTTTGCATTTTTCACCCCGAGTGGGACGGGTATGCTCAGACGTGAGTCCCGTGCTCTCCACACCACTGGAGTCAAGCTATCCTGGCTGAAGGCGGCTGATAGCCAGAAACCGGTCCTAGTTACTTGATTCCGGTCCAAGGAAGACCTGGCTTGGCAGTTCGGGCTGGACTCTTCCCATGAGGCACAGGGTCAAGGCTGCTTTGCATATGGCCATGTCTGAATTGGGGTGGTGAGGTGAGCAAAAAAATGATGGATTTAGGCCCAGATCTCTGTACTGGGGTGAATGTATGACATTGTTCTGCATTCTGTCCATCAACTGTTGTTTTTGCATTTTTCACCCCGAGTGGGACGGGTATGCTCAGACGTGAGTCCCGTGCTCTCCACACCATTGGAGTCAAGCTATCCTGGATGAAGACGGCTGATAGCCAGAAACCGGTCCTAGGATGCTTGATTCCGGTCCAAGGAAGACCTGGCTTGGCAGTTCGGGCTGGACTGTTCCCATGAGGCACAGGGTCAAGGCTGATTTGCATATGGCCATGTCTGAATTGGGGTGGTGTGGTGAGCAAAAAAACGATGGATTTAGGCCCAGATCTCTGTACTGGGGTGAATGTATGACATTGTTCTGCATTCTGTCCATCAACTGTTGTTTTTGCATTTTTCACCCCGAGTGGGACGGGTATGCTCAGACGTGAGTCCCATGCTCTCCACACCACTGGAGTCAAGCTATCCTGGCTGAAGACGGCTGATAGCCAGAAACCGGTCCTAGGATGCTTGATTCCGGTCCAAGGAAGACCTGGCTTGGCAGTTCGGGCTGGACTGTTCCCATGAGGCACAGGGTCAAGGCTGATTTGCATATGGCCATGTCTGAATTGGGGTGGTGTGGTGAGCAGAAAAACGATGGATTTAGGCCCAGATCTCTGTACTGGGGTGAATGTATGACATTGTTCTGCATTCTGTCCATCAACTGTTGTTTTTGCATTTTTCACCCCGAGTGGGACGGGTATGCTCAGACGTGAGTCCCGTGCTCTCCACACCACTGGAGTCAAGCTATCCTGGCTGAAGACGGCTGATAGCCAGAAACCGGTCCTAGGATGCTTGATTCCACTCCAAGGAAGACCTGGCTTGGCAGTTCGGGCTGGACTGTTCCCATGAGGCACAGGGTCAAGGCTGATTTGCATATGGCCATGTCTGAATTTAGGGGGTGTGGTGAGCAAGAAAACGATGGATTTAGGCCCATATCTCTGTACTGGGGTGAATGTATGACATTGTTCTGCATTCTGTCCATCAACTGTTGTTTTTGCATTTTTCACCCCGAGTGTGACGGGTATGCTCAGACGTGAGTCCCGTGCTCTCCACACCACTGGAGTCAAGCTATCCTGGCTGAAGACGGCTGATAGCCAGAAACCGGTCCTAGGATGCTTGATTCCGGTCCAAGGAAGACCTGGCTTGGCAGTTCGGGCTGGACTGTTCCCATGAGGCACAGGGTCAAGGCTGATTTGCATATGGCCATGTCTGAATTGGGGTGGTGTGGTGAGCAAAAAAACGATGGATTTAGGCCCAGATCTCTGTACTGGGGTGAATGTATGACATTGTTCTGCATTCTGTCCATCAACTGTTGTTTTTGCATTTTTCACCCCGAGTGGGACGGGTATGCTCAGACGTGAGTCCCGTGCTCTCCACACCACTGGAGTCAAGCTATCCTGGCTGAAGACGGCTGATAGCCAGAAACCGGTCCTAGGATGCTTGATTCCGCTCCAAGGAAGACCTGGCTTGGCAGTTCGGGCTGGACTGTTCCCATGAGGCACAGGGTCAAGGCTGATTTGCATATGGCCATGTCTGAATTTAGGGGGTGTGGTGAGCAAGAAAACGATGGATTTAGGCCCAGATCTCTGTACTGGGGTGGATGTATGACATTGTTCTGCATTCTGTCCATCAACTGTCTTTTTTGCATTTTTCACCCCGAGTGGGATAGGTATGCTCAGACGTGAGTCCCGTGCTCGTCACACACCATTGGAGTCAAGCTATCCTGGCTGAAGACGGCTGATAGCCAGAAACCGGTCCTAGGATGCTTGATTCCGGTCCAAGGAAGACCTGGCTTGGCAGTTCGGGCTGGACTGTTCCCATGAGGCACAGGGTCAAGGCTGATTTGCATATGGCCATGTCTGAATTGGGGTGGTGTGGTGAGCAAAAAAATGATGGATTTAGGCCCAGATCTCTGTACTGGGGTGAATGTATGACATTGTTCTGCATTCTGTCCATCAAATGTTGTTTTTGCATTTTTCACCCTGAGTGGGACGGGTATGCTCAGACGTGAGTCCCGTGCTCTCCACACCACTGGAGTCAAGCTATCCTGGCTGAAGACGGCTGATAGCCAGAAACCGGTCCTAGGATGCTTGATTCCGGTCCAAGGAAGACCTGGCTTGGCAGTTTGGGCTGGACTGTTCCCATGAGGCACAGGGTCAAGGCTGATTTGCACATGGCCATGTCTGAATTGGGGTGGTGTGGTGAGCAAATGAACGATGGATTTAGGCCCAGATCTCTGTACTGGGGTGAATGTATGACATTGTTCTGCATTCTGTCCATCAACTGTTGTTTTTGCATTTTTCACTCGAGTGGGACGGGTATGCTCAGACGTGAGTCCCGTGCTCTCCACACCAGTGGAGTCAAGCTATCCTGGCTGAAGATGGCTGATAGCCAGAAACCGGTCCTAGGATGCTTGATTCCGGTCCAAGGAAGACCTGGCTTGGCAGTTCGGGCTGGACTGTTCCCATGAGGCACAGGGTCAAGGCTGATTTGCATATGGCCATGTCTGAATTGGGGTGGTGTGGTGAGCAAAAAAATGATGGATTTAGGCCCAGATCTCTGTACTGGGGTGAATGTATGACATTGTTCTGCATTCTGTCCATCAACTGTTGTTTTTGCATTTTTCACCCCGAGTGGGACGGGTATGCTCAGACGTGAGTCCCGTGCTCTCCACACCACTGGAGTCAAGCTATCCTGGCTGAAGATGGCTGATAGCCAGAAACCGGTCCTAGGATGCTTGATTCCGGTCCAAGGAAGACCTGACTTGGCAGTTTGGGCTGGACTGTTCCTATGAGGCACAGGGTCAAGGCTGATTTGCACATGGCCATGTCTAAATTGAGTTGGTGTGGTGAGCAAAAAAACAATGGATTTAGGCCCAGATCTCTGTACTGGGGTGAATGTATGACATTGTTCTGCATTCTGTCCATCAACTGTTGTTTTTGCATTTTTCACCCCGAGTGGGACGGGTATGCTCAGACGTGAGTCCCGTGCTCTCCACACCACTGGAGTCAAGCTATCCTGGCTGAAGACGGCTGATAGCCAGAAACCGGTCCTAGGATGCTTGATTCCGGTCCAAGGAAGACCTGGCTTGGCAGTTCGGGCTGGACTGTTCCCATGAGGCACAGGGTCAAGGCTGATTTGCATATGGCCATGTCTGAATTGGGGTGGTGTGGTGAGCAAAAAAACGATGGATTTAGGCCCAGATCTCTGTACTGGGGTGAATGTATGACATTGTTCTGCATTCTGTCCATCAACTGTTGTTTTTGCATTTTTCACCCCGAGTGGGACGGGTATGCTCAGACGTGAGTCCCGTGCTCTCCACACCACTGGAGTCAAGCTATCCTGGCTGAAGATGGCTGATAGCCAGAAACCGGTCCTAGGATGCTTGATTCCGCTCCAAGGAAGACCTGGCTTGGCAGTTCGGGCTGGACTGTTCCCATGAGGCACAGGGTCAAGGCTTATTTGCATATGGCCATGTCTGAATTTAGGGGGTGTGGTGAGCAAGAAAACGATGGATTTAGGCCCAGATCTCTGTACTGGGGTGAATGTATGACATTGTTCTGCATTCTGTCCATCAACTGTTGTTTTTGCATTTTTCACCCCGAGTGGGACGGGTATGCTCAGACGTGAGTCCCGTGCTCTCCACACCATTGGAGTCAAGCTATCCTGGATGAAGACGGCTGATAGCCAGAAACCGGTCCTAGGATGCTTGATTCCGGTCCAAGGAAGACCTGGCTTGGCAGTTCGGGCTGGACTGTTCCCATGAGGCACAGGGTCAAGGCTGATTTGCATATGGCCATGTCTGAATTGGGGTGGTGTGGTGAGCAAAAAAACGAGGGATTTAGGCCCAGATCTCTGTACTGGGGTGAATGTATGACATTGTTCTGCATTCTGTCCATCAACTGTTGTTTTTGCATTTTTCACCCCGAGTGGGACGGGTATGCTCAGACGTGAGTCCCGTGCTCTCCACACCACTGGAGTCAAGCTATCCTGGCTGAAGACGGCTGATAGCCAGAAACCGGTCCTAGGATGCTTGATTCCGGTCCAAGGAAGACCTGGCTTGGCAGTTCGGGCTGGACTGTTCCCATGAGGCACAGGGTCAAGGCTGATTTGCATATGGCCATGTCTGAATTGGGGTGGTGTGGTGAGCAAAAAAATGATGGATTTAGGCCCAGATCTCTGTACTGGGGTGAATGTATGACATTGTTCTGCATTCTGTCCATCAATTGTTGTTTTTGCATTTTTCACCCTGAGTGGGACGGGTATGCTCAGACGTGAGTCCAGTGCTCTCCACACCACTGGAGTCAAGCTATCCTGGCTGAAGACGGCTGATAGCCAGAAACCGGTCCTAGGATGCTTGATTCCGGTCCAAGGAAGACCTGGCTTGGCAGTTTGGGCTGGACTGTTCCCATGAGGCACAGGGTCAAGGCTGATTTGCACATGGCCATGTCTGAATTGGGGTGGTGTGGTGAGCAAAAAAACGATGGATTTAGGCCCAGATCTCTGTACTGGGGTGAATGTATGACATTGTTCTGCATTCTGTCCATCAACTGTTGTTTTTGCATTTTTCACTCGAGTGGGACGGGTATGCTCAGACGTGAGTCCTGTGCTCTCCACACCAGTGGAGTCAAGCTATCCTGGCTGAAGATGGCTGATAGCCAGAAACCGGTCCTAGGATGCTTGATTCCGGTCCAAGGAAGACCTGGCTTGGCAGTTCGGGCTGGACTGTTCCCATGAGGCACAGGGTCAAGGCTGATTTGCATATGGCCATGTCTGAATTGGGGTGGTGTGGTGAGCAAAAAAATGATGGATTTAGGCCCAGATCTCTGTACTGGGGTGAATGTATGACATTGTTCTGCATTCTGTCCATCAACTGTTGTTTTTGCATTTTTCACCCCGAGTGGGACGGGTATGCTCAGATGTGAGTCCCGTGCTCTCCACACCACTGGAGTCAAGCTATCCTGGCTGAAGATGGCTGATAGCCAGAAACCGGTCCTAGGATGCTTGATTCCGGTCCAAGGAAGACCTGACTTGGCAGTTTGGGCTGGACTGTTCCTATGAGGCACAGGGTCAAGGCTGATTTGCACATGGCCATGTCTAAATTGAGTTGGTGTGGTGAGCAAAAAAACAATGGATTTAGGCCCAGATCTCTGTACTGGGGTGAATGTATGACATTGTTCTGCATTCTGTCCATCAACTGTTGTTTTTGCATTTTTCACCCCGAGTGGGACGGGTATGCTCAGACGTGAGTCCCGTGCTCTCCACACCACTGGAGTCAAGCTATCCTGGCTGAAGACGGCTGATAGCCAGAAACCGGTCCTAGGATGCTTGATTCCGGTCCAAGGAAGACCTGGCTTGGCAGTTCGGGCTGGACTGTTCCCATGAGGCACAGGGTCAAGGCTGATTTGCATATGGCCATGTCTGAATTGGGGTGGTGTGGTGAGCAAAAAAACGATGGATTTAGGCCCAGATCTCTGTACTGGGGTGAATGTATGACATTGTTCTGCATTCTGTCCATCAACTGTTGTTTTTGCATTTTTCACCCCGAGTGGGACGGGTATGCTCAGACGTGAGTCCCGTGCTCTCCACACCACTGGAGTCAAGCTATCCTGGCTGAAGATGGCTGATAGCCAGAAACCGGTCCTAGGATGCTTGATTCCGCTCCAAGGAAGACCTGGCTTGGCAGTTCGGGCTGGACTGTTCCCATGAGGCACAGGGTCAAGGCTGATTTGCATATGGCCATGTCTGAATTTAGGGGGTGTGGTGAGCAAGAAAACAATGGATTTAGGCCCAGATCTCTGTACTGGGGTGAATGTATGACATTGTTCTGCATTCTGTCCATCAACTGTTGTTTTTGCATTTTTTACCCCGAGTGGGACGGGTATGCTCAGACGTGAGTCCCGTGCTCTCCACACCATTGGAGTCAAGCTATCCTGGATGAAGACGGCTGATAGCCAGAAACCGGTCCTAGGATGCTTGATTCCGGTCCAAGGAAGACCTGGCTTGGCAGTTCGGGCTGGACTGTTCCCATGAGGCACAGGGTCAAGGCTGATTTTCATATGGCCATGTCTGAATTTAGGGGGTGTGGTGAGCAAGAAAACGATGGATTTAGGCCCAGATCTCTGTACTGGGGTGAATGTATGACATTGTTCTGCATTCTGTCCATCAACTGTTGTTTTTGCATTTTTCACCCCGAGTGGGACGGGTATGCTCAGACGTGAGTCCCGTGCTCTCCACACCATTGGAGTCAAGCTATCCTGGATGAAGACGGCTGATAGCCAGAAACCGGTCCTAGGATGCTTGATTCCGGTCCAAGGAAGACCTGGCTTGGCAGTTCGGGCTGGACTGTTCCCATGAGGCACAGGGTCAAGGCTGATTTGCATATGGCCATGTCTGAATTGGGGTGGTGTGGTGAGCAAAAAAACGATGGATTTAGGCCCAGATCTCTGTACTGGGGTGAATGTATGACATTGTTCTGCATTCTGTCCATCAACTGTTGTTTTTGCATTTTTCACCCCGAGTGGGACGGGTATGCTCAGACGTGAGTCCCGTGCTCTCCACACCACTGGAGTCAAGCTATCCTGGCTGAAGACGGCTGATAGCCAGAAACCGGTCCTAGGATGCTTGATTCCGGTCCAAGGAAGACCTGGCTTGGCAGTTTGGGCTGGACTGTTCCCATGAGGCACAGGGTCAAGGCTGATTTGCACATGGCCATGTCTGAATTGGGGTGGTGTGGTGAGCAAAAAAACGATGGATTTAGGCCCAGATATCTGTACTGGGGTGAATGTATGACATTGTTCTGCATTCTGTCCATCAACTGTTGTTTTTGCATTTTTCACTCGAGTGGGACGGGTATGCTCAGACGTGAGTCCCGTGTTCTCCACACCAGTGGAGTCAAGCTATCCTGGCTGAAGACGGCTGATAGCCAGAAACCAGTCCTAGGATGCTTGATTCCGGTCCAAGGAAGACCTGGCTTGGCAATTCGGGCTGGACTGTTCCCATGAGGCACAGGGTCAAGGCTGATTTGCATATGGCCATGTCTGAATTGGGGTGGTGTGGTGAGCAAAAAAACAATGGATTTAGGCCCAGATCTCTGTACTGGGGTGAATGTATGACATTGTTCTGCATTCTGTCCATCAACTGTTGTTTTTGCATTTATCACCCCGAGTGGGACGGGTATGCTCAGACGTGAGTCCCGTGCTCTCCACACCACTGGAGTCAAGCTATCCTGGCTGAAGGCGGCTGATAGCCAGAAACCGGTCCTAGTTACTTGATTCCGGTCCAAGGAAGACCTGGCTTGGCAGTTCGGGCTTGACTGTTCCCATGAGGCACAGGGTCAAGGCTGATTTGCATATGGCCATGTCTGAATTGGGGTGGTGTGGTGAGCAAAAAAACGATGGATTTAGGCCCAGATCTCTGTACTGGGGTGAATGTATGACATTGTTCTGCATTCTGTCCATCAACAGTTGTTTTTGCATTTTTCACCCCGAGTGGGACGGGTATGCTCAGACGTGAGTCCCGTGCTCTCCACACCACTGGAGTCAAGCTATCCTGGCTGAAGACGGCTGATAGCCAGAAACCGGTCCTAGGATGCTTGATTCCGGTCCAAGGAAGACCTGGCTTGGCAGTTCGGTCTGGACTGTTCCCATGAGGCACAGGGTCAAGGCTGATTTGCATATGGCCATGTCTGAATTGGGGTGGTGTGGTGAGCAAAAAAACGATGGATTTAGGCCCAGATCTCTGTACTGGGGTGAATGTATGACATTGTTCTGCATTCTGTCCATCAACTGTTGTTTTTGCATTTTTCACCCCGAGTGGGACGGGTATGCTCAGACGTGAGTCCCGTGCTCTCCACACCACTGGAGTCAAGCTATCCTGGCTGAAGGCGGCTGATAGCCAGAAACCGGTCCTAGTTACTTGATTCCGGTCCAAGGAAGACCTGGCTTGGCAGTTCGGGCTGGACTGTTCCCATGAGGCACAGGGTCAAGGCTGATTTGCATATGGCCATGTCTGAATTGGGGTGGTGTGGTGAGCAAAAAAACGATGGATTTAGGCCCAGATCTCTGTACTGGGGTGAATGTATGACATTGTTCTGCATTCTGTCCATCAACTGTTGTTTTTGCATTTTTCACCCCGAGTGGGACGGGTATGCTCAGACGTGAGTCCCGTGCTCTCCACACCATTGGAGTCAAGCTATCCTGGATGAAGACGGCTGATAGCCAGAAACCGGTCCTAGGATGCTTGATTCCGGTCCAAGGAAGACCTGGCTTGGCAGTTCGGGCTGGACTGTTCCCATGAGGCACAGGGTCAAGGCTGATTTGCATATGGCCATGTCTGAATTGGGGTGGTGTGGTGAGCAAAAAAACGATGGATTTAGGCCCAGATCTCTGTACTGGGGTGAATGTATGACATTGTTCTGCATTCTGTCCATCAACTGTTGTTTTTGCATTTTTCACCCCGAGTGGGACGGGTATGCTCAGACCTGAGTCCCGTGCTCTCCACACCACTGGAGTCAAGCTATCCTGGCTGAAGACGGCTGATAGCCAGAAACCGGTCCTAGGATGCTTGATTCCGGTCCAAGGAAGACCTGGCTTGGCAGTTCGGGCTGGACTGTTCCCATGAGGCACAGGGTCAAGGCTGATTTGCATATGGCCATGTCTGAATTGGGGTGGTGTGGTGAGCAAAAAAACGATGAATTTAGGCCCAGATCTCTGTACTGGGGTGAATGTATGACATTGTTCTGCATTCTGTCCATCAACTGTTGTTTTTGCATTTTTCACCCCGAGTGGGACAGGTATGCTCAGACGTGAGTCCCGTGCTCTCCACACCACTGGAGTCAAGCTATCCTGGCTGAAGACGGCTGATAGCCAGAAACCGGTCCTAGGATGCTTGATTCTGGTCCAAGGAAGACCTGGCTTGGCAGTTCGGGCTGGACTGTTCCCATGAGGCACAGGGTCAAGGCTGATTTGCATATGGCCATGTCTGAATTGGGGTGGTGTGGTGAGCAAAAAAACGAGGGATTTAGGCCCAGATCTCTGTACTGGGGTGAATGTATGACATTGTTCTGCATTCTGTCCATCAACTGTTGTTTTTGCATTTTTCACCCCGAGTGGGACGGGTATGCTCAGACGTGAGTCCCGTGCTCTCCACACCACTGGAGTCAAGCTATCCTGGCTGAAGACGGCTGATAGCCAGAAACCGGTCCTAGGATGCTTGATTCCGGTCCAAGGAAGACCTGGCTTGGCAGTTCGGGCTGGACTGTTCCCATGAGGCACAGGGTCAAGGCTGATTTGCATATGGCCATGTCTGAATTGGGGTGGTGTGGTGAGCAAAAAAATGATGGATTTAGGCCCAGATCTCTGTACTGGGGTGAATGTATGACATTGTTCTGCATTCTGTCCATCAATTGTTGTTTTTGCATTTTTCACCCTGAGTGGGACGGGTATGCTCAGACGTGAGTCCAGTGCTCTCCACACCACTGGAGTCAAGCTATCCTGGCTGAAGACGGCTGATAGCCAGAAACCGGTCCTAGGATGCTTGATTCCGGTCCAAGGAAGACCTGGCTTGGCAGTTTGGGCTGGACTGTTCCCATGAGGCACAGGGTCAAGGCTGATTTGCACATGGCCATGTCTGAATTGGGGTGGTGTGGTGAGCAAAAAAACGATGGATTTAGGCCCAGATCTCTGTACTGGGGTGAATGTATGACATTGTTCTGCATTCTGTCCATCAACTGTTGTTTTTGCATTTTTCACTCGAGTGGGACGGGTATGCTCAGACGTGAGTCCTGTGCTCTCCACACCAGTGGAGTCAAGCTATCCTGGCTGAAGATGGCTGATAGCCAGAAACCGGTCCTAGGATGCTTGATTCCGGTCCAAGGAAGACCTGGCTTGGCAGTTCGGGCTGGACTGTTCCCATGAGGCACAGGGTCAAGGCTGATTTGCATATGGCCATGTCTGAATTGGGGTGGTGTGGTGAGCAAAAAAATGATGGATTTAGGCCCAGATCTCTGTACTGGGGTGAATGTATGACATTGTTCTGCATTCTGTCCATCAACTGTTGTTTTTGCATTTTTCACCCCGAGTGGGACGGGTATGCTCAGATGTGAGTCCCGTGCTCTCCACACCACTGGAGTCAAGCTATCCTGGCTGAAGATGGCTGATAGCCAGAAACCGGTCCTAGGATGCTTGATTCCGGTCCAAGGAAGACCTGACTTGGCAGTTTGGGCTGGACTGTTCCTATGAGGCACAGGGTCAAGGCTGATTTGCACATGGCCATGTCTAAATTGAGTTGGTGTGGTGAGCAAAAAAACAATGGATTTAGGCCCAGATCTCTGTACTGGGGTGAATGTATGACATTGTTCTGCATTCTGTCCATCAACTGTTGTTTTTGCATTTTTCACCCCGAGTGGGACGGGTATGCTCAGACGTGAGTCCCGTGCTCTCCACACCACTGGAGTCAAGCTATCCTGGCTGAAGACGGCTGATAGCCAGAAACCGGTCCTAGGATGCTTGATTCCGGTCCAAGGAAGACCTGGCTTGGCAGTTCGGGCTGGACTGTTCCCATGAGGCACAGGGTCAAGGCTGATTTGCATATGGCCATGTCTGAATTGGGGTGGTGTGGTGAGCAAAAAAACGATGGATTTAGGCCCAGATCTCTGTACTGGGGTGAATGTATGACATTGTTCTGCATTCTGTCCATCAACTGTTGTTTTTGCATTTTTCACCCCGAGTGGGACGGGTATGCTCAGACGTGAGTCCCGTGCTCTCCACACCACTGGAGTCAAGCTATCCTGGCTGAAGATGGCTGATAGCCAGAAACCGGTCCTAGGATGCTTGATTCCGCTCCAAGGAAGACCTGGCTTGGCAGTTCGGGCTGGACTGTTCCCATGAGGCACAGGGTCAAGGCTGATTTGCATATGGCCATGTCTGAATTTAGGGGGTGTGGTGAGCAAGAAAACAATGGATTTAGGCCCAGATCTCTGTACTGGGGTGAATGTATGACATTGTTCTGCATTCTGTCCATCAACTGTTGTTTTTGCATTTTTTACCCCGAGTGGGACGGGTATGCTCAGACGTGAGTCCCGTGCTCTCCACACCATTGGAGTCAAGCTATCCTGGATGAAGACGGCTGATAGCCAGAAACCGGTCCTAGGATGCTTGATTCCGGTCCAAGGAAGACCTGGCTTGGCAGTTCGGGCTGGACTGTTCCCATGAGGCACAGGGTCAAGGCTGATTTTCATATGGCCATGTCTGAATTTAGGGGGTGTGGTGAGCAAGAAAACGATGGATTTAGGCCCAGATCTCTGTACTGGGGTGAATGTATGACATTGTTCTGCATTCTGTCCATCAACTGTTGTTTTTGCATTTTTCACCCCGAGTGGGACGGGTATGCTCAGACGTGAGTCCCGTGCTCTCCACACCATTGGAGTCAAGCTATCCTGGATGAAGACGGCTGATAGCCAGAAACCGGTCCTAGGATGCTTGATTCCGGTCCAAGGAAGACCTGGCTTGGCAGTTCGGGCTGGACTGTTCCCATGAAGCACAGGGTCAAGGCTGATTTGCATATGGCCATGTCTGAATTGGGGTGGTGTGGTGAGCAAAAAAACGATGGATTTAGGCCCAGATCTCTGTACTGGGGTGAATGTATGACATTGTTCTGCATTCTGTCCATCAACTGTTGTTTTTGCATTTTTCACCCCGAGTGGGACGGGTATGCTCAGACGTGAGTCCCGTGCTCTCCACACCACTGGAGTCAAGCTATCCTGGCTGAAGACGGCTGATAGCCAGAAACCGGTCCTAGGATGCTTGATTCCGGTCCAAGGAAGACCTGGCTTGGCAGTTTGGGCTGGACTGTTCCCATGAGGCACAGGGTCAAGGCTGATTTGCACATGGCCATGTCTGAATTGGGGTGGTGTGGTGAGCAAAAAAACGATGGATTTAGGCCCAGATATCTGTACTGGGGTGAATGTATGACATTGTTCTGCATTCTGTCCATCAACTGTTGTTTTTGCATTTTTCACTCGAGTGGGACGGGTATGCTCAGACGTGAGTCCCGTGTTCTCCACACCAGTGGAGTCAAGCTATCCTGGCTGAAGACGGCTGATAGCCAGAAACCAGTCCTAGGATGCTTGATTCCGGTCCAAGGAAGACCTGGCTTGGCAATTCGGGCTGGACTGTTCCCATGAGGCACAGGGTCAAGGCTGATTTGCATATGGCCATGTCTGAATTGGGGTGGTGTGGTGAGCAAAAAAACAATGGATTTAGGCCCAGATCTCTGTACTGGGGTGAATGTATGACATTGTTCTGCATTCTGTCCATCAACTGTTGTTTTTGCATTTATCACCCCGAGTGGGACGGGTATGCTCAGACGTGAGTCCCGTGCTCTCCACACCACTGGAGTCAAGCTATCCTGGCTGAAGGCGGCTGATAGCCAGAAACCGGTCCTAGTTACTTGATTCCGGTCCAAGGAAGACCTGGCTTGGCAGTTCGGGCTTGACTGTTCCCATGAGGCACAGGGTCAAGGCTGATTTGCATATGACCATGTCTGAATTGGGGTGGTGTGGTGAGCAAAAAAACGATGGATTTAGGCCCAGATCTCTGTACTGGGGTGAATGTATGACATTGTTCTGCATTCTGTCCATCAACAGTTGTTTTTGCATTTTTCACCCCGAGTGGGACGGGTATGCTCAGACGTGAGTCCCGTGCTCTCCACACCACTGGAGTCAAGCTATCCTGGCTGAAGACGGCTGATAGCCAGAAACCGGTCCTAGGATGCTTGATTCCGGTCCAAGGAAGACCTGGCTTGGCAGTTCGGTCTGGACTGTTCCCATGAGGCACAGGGTCAAGGCTGATTTGCATATGGCCATGTCTGAATTGGGGTGGTGTGGTGAGCAAAAAAACGATGGATTTAGGCCCAGATCTCTGTACTGGGGTGAATGTATGACATTGTTCTGCATTCTGTCCATCAACTGTTGTTTTTGCATTTTTCACCCCGAGTGGGACGGGTATGCTCAGACGTGAGTCCCGTGCTCTCCACACCACTGGAGTCAAGCTATCCTGGCTGAAGGCGGCTGATAGCCAGAAACCGGTCCTAGTTACTTGATTCCGGTCCAAGGAAGACCTGGCTTGGCAGTTCGGGCTGGACTGTTCCCATGAGGCACAGGGTCAAGGCTGATTTGCATATGGCCATGTCTGAATTGGGGTGGTGTGGTGAGCAAAAAAACGATGGATTTAGGCCCAGATCTCTGTACTGGGGTGAATGTATGACATTGTTCTGCATTCTGTCCATCAACTGTTGTTTTTGCATTTTTCACCCCGAGTGGGACGGGTATGCTCAGACGTGAGTCCCGTGCTCTCCACACCATTGGAGTCAAGCTATCCTGGATGAAGACGGCTGATAGCCAGAAACCGGTCCTAGGATGCTTGATTCCGGTCCAAGGAAGACCTGGCTTGGCAGTTCGGGCTGGACTGTTCCCATGAGGCACAGGGTCAAGGCTGATTTGCATATGGCCATGTCTGAATTGGGGTGGTGTGGTGAGCAAAAAAACGATGGATTTAGGCCCAGATCTCTGTACTGGGGTGAATGTATGACATTGTTCTGCATTCTGTCCATCAACTGTTGTTTTTGCATTTTTCACCCCGAGTGGGACAGGTATGCTCAGACGTGAGTCCCGTGCTCTCCACACCACTGGAGTCAAGCTATCCTGGCTGAAGACGGCTGATAGCCAGAAACCGGTCCTAGGATGCTTGATTCTGGTCCAAGGAAGACCTGGCTTGGCAGTTCGGGCTGGACTGTTCCCATGAGGCACAGGGTCAAGGCTGATTTGCATATGGCCATGTCTGAATTGGGGTGGTGTGGTGAGCAAAAAAACAATGGATTTAGGCCCAGATCTCTGTACTGGGGTGAATGTATGACATTGTTCTGCATTCTGTCCATCAACTGTTGTTTTTGCATTTTTCACCCCGAGTGGGACGGGTATGCTCAGACGTGAGTCCCGTGCTCTCCACACCACTGGAGTCAAGCTATCCTGGCTGAAGATGGCTGATAGCCAGAAACCGGTCCTAGGATGCTTGATTCCGCTCCAAGGAAGACCTGGCTTGGCAGTTCGGGCTGGACTGTTCCCATGAGGCACAGGGTCAAGGCTGATTTGCATATGGCCATGTCTGAATTTAGGGGGTGTGGTGAGCAAGAAAACGATGGATTTAGGCCCAGATCTCTGTACTGGGGTGAATGTATGACATTGTTCTGCATTCTGTCCATCAACTGTTGTTTTTGCATTTTTCACCCCGAGTGGGACGGGTATGCTCAGACGTGAGTCCCGTGCTCTCCACACCATTGGAGTCAAGCTATCCTGGATGAAGACGGCTGATAGCCAGAAACCGGTCCTAGGATGCTTGATTCCGGTCCAAGGAAGACCTGGCTTGGCAGTTCGGGCTGGACTGTTCCCATGAGGGTCAGGGTCAAGGCTGATTTGCATATGGCCATGTCTGAATTGGGGTGGTGTGGTGAGCAAAAAAACGATGGATTTAGGCCCAGATCTCTGTACTGGGGTGAATGTATGACATTGTTCTGCATTCTGTCCATCAACTGTTGTTTTTGCATTTTTCACCCCGAGTGGGACGGGTATGCTCAGACGTGAGTCCCGTGCTCTCCACACCACTGGAGTCAAGCTATCCTGACTGAAGACGGCTGATAGCCAGAAACCGGTCCTACGATGCTTGATTCCGGTCCAAGGAAGACCTGGCTTGGCAGTTCGGTCTGGGCTGTTCCCATGAGGCACAGGGTCAAGGCTGATTTGCATATGGCCATGTCTGAATTGGGGTGGTGTGGTGAGCAAAAAAATGATGGATTTAGGCTCAGATCTCTGTACTGGGGTGAATGTATGACATTGTTCTGCATTCTGTCCATCAACTGTTGTTTTTGCATTTTTCACCCCGAGTGGGACGGGTATGCTCAGACGTGAGTCCCGTGCTCTCCACACCACTGGAGTCAAGCTATCCTGGCTGAAGGCGGCTGATAGCCAGAAACCGGTCCTAGTTACTTGATTCCGGTCCAAGGAAGACCTGGCTTGGCAGTTCGGGCTGGACTCTTCCCATGAGGCACAGGGTCAAGGCTGATTTGCATATGGCCATGTCTGAATTGGGGTGGTGAGGTGAGCAAAAAAATGATGGATTTAGGCCCAGATCTCTGTACTGGGGTGAATGTATGACATTGTTCTGCATTCTGTCCATCAACTGTTGTTTTTGCATTTTTCACCCCGAGTGGGACGGGTATGCTCAGACGTGAGTCCCGTGCTCTCCACACCATTGGAGTCAAGCTATCCTGGATGAAGACGGCTGATAGCCAGAAACCGGTCCTAGGATGCTTGATTCCGGTCCAAGGAAGACCTGGCTTGGCAGTTCGGGCTGGACTGTTCCCATGAGGCACAGGGTCAAGGCTGATTTGCATATGGCCATGTCTGAATTGGGGTGGTGTGGTGAGCAAAAAAACGATGGATTTAGGCCCAGATCTCTGTACTGGGGTGAATGTATGACATTGTTCTGCATTCTGTCCATCAACTGTTGTTTTTGCATTTTTCACCCCGAGTGGGACGGGTATGCTCAGACGTGAGTCCCGTGCTCTCCACACCACTGGAGTCAAGCTATCCTGGCTGAAGACGGCAGATAGCCAGAAACCGGTCCTAGGATGCTTGATTCCGCTCCAAGGAAGACCTGGCTTGGCAGTTCGGGCTGGACTGTTCCCATGAGGCACAGGGTCAAGGCTGATTTGCATATGGCCATGTCTGAATTGAGGGGGTGTGGTGAGCAAGAAAACGATGGATTTAGGCCCAGATCTCTGTACTGGGGTGGATGTATGACATTGTTCTGCATTCTGTCCATCAACTGTCTTTTTTGCATTTTTCACCCCGAGTGGGACAGGTATGCTCAGACGTGAGTCCCGTGCTCTCCACACCACTGGAGTCAAGCTATCCTGGCTGAAGACGGCTGATAGCCAGAAACCGGTCCTAGGATGCTTGATTCCGGTCCAAGGAAGACCTGGCATGGCAGTTCGGGCTGGACTGTTCCCATGAGGCACAGGGTCAAGGCTGATTTGCATATGGCCATGTCTGAATTGGGGTGGTGTGGTGAGCAAAAAAATGATGGATTTAGGCCCAGATCTCTGTACTGGGGTGAATGTATGACATTGTTCTGCATTCTGTCCATCAACTGTTGTTTTTGCATTTTTCACCCCGAGTGGGACGGGTATGCTCAGACGTGAGTCCCGTGCTATCCACACCACTGGAGTCAAGCTATCCTGGCTGAAGACGGCTGATAGCCAGAAACCGGTCCTAGGATGCTTGATTCCGGTCCAAGGAAGACCTGGCTTGGCAGTTTGGGCTGGACTGTTCCCATGAGGCACAGGGTCAAGGCTGATTTGCACATGGCCATGTCTGAATTGGGGTGGTGTGGTGAGCAAAAAAACGATGGATTTAGGCCCAGATATCTGTACTGGGGTGAATGTATGACATTGTTCTGCATTCTGTCCATCAACTGTTGTTTTTGCATTTTTCACTCGAGTGGGACGGGTATGCTCAGACGTGAGTCCCGTGTTCTCCACACCAGTGGAGTCAAGCTATCCTGGCTGAAGACGGCTGATAGCCAGAAACCAGTCCTAGGATGCTTGATTCCGGTCCAAGGAAGACCTGGCTTGGCAATTCGGGCTGGACTGTTCCCATGAGGCACAGGGTCAAGGCTGATTTGCATATGGCCATGTCTGAATTGGGGTGGTGTGGTGAGCAAAAAAACAATGGATTTAGGCCCAGATCTCTGTACTGGGGTGAATGTATGACATTGTTCTGCATTCTGTCCATCAACTGTTGTTTTTGCATTTTTCACCCCGAGTGGGACGGGTATGCTCAGACGTGAGTCCCGTGCTCTCCACACCACTGGAGTCAAGCTATCCTGGCTGAAGGCGGCTGATAGCCAGAAACCGGTCCTAGTTACTTGATTCCGGTCCAAGGAAGACCTGGCTTGGCAGTTCGGGCTGGACTGTTCCCATGAGGCACAGGGTCAAGGCTGATTTGCATATGGCCATGTCTGAATTGGGGTGGTGTGGTGAGCAAAAAAACGATGGATTTAGGCCCAGATCTCTGTACTGGGGTGAATGTATGACATTGTTCTGCATTCTGTCCATCAACTGTTGTTTTTGCATTTTTCACCCCGAGTGGGACAGGTATGCTCAGACGTGAGTCCCGTGCTCTCCACACCATTGGAGTCAAGCTATCCTGGATGAAGACGGCTGATAGCCAGAAACCGGTCCTAGGATGCTTGATTCCGGTCCAAGGAAGACCTGGCTTGGCAGTTCGGGCTGGACTGTTCCCATGAGGCACAGGGTCAAGGCTGATTTGCATATGGCCATGTCTGAATTGGGGTGGTGTGGTGAGCAAAAAAACGATGGATTTAGGCCCAGATCTCTGTACTGGGGTGAATGTATGACATTGTTCTGCATTCTGTCCATCAACTGTTGTTTTTGCATTTTTCACCCCGAGTGGGACGGGTATGCTCAGACCTGAGTCCCGTGCTCTCCACACCACTGGAGTCAAGCTATCCTGGCTGAAGACGGCTGATAGCCAGAAACCGGTCCTAGGATGCTTGATTCCGGTCCAAGGAAGACCTGGCTTGGCAGTTCGGGCTGGACTGTTCCCATGAGGCACAGGGTCAAGGCTGATTTGCATATGGCCATGTCTGAATTGGGGTGGTGTGGTGAGCAAAAAAACGATGAATTTAGGCCCAGATCTCTGTACTGGGGTGAATGTATGACATTGTTCTGCATTCTGTCCATCAACTGTTGTTTTTGCATTTTTCACCCCGAGTGGGACGGGTATGCTCAGACGTGAGTCCCGTGCTCTCCACACCACTGGAGTCAAGCTATCCTGGCTGAAGATGGCTGATAGCCAGAAACCGGTCCTAGGATGCTTGATTCCGCTCCAAGGAAGACCTGGCTTGGCAGTTCGGGCTGGACTGTTCCCATGAGGCACAGGGTCAAGGCTGATTTGCATATGGCCATGTCTGAATTTAGGGGGTGTGGTGAGCAAGAAAACGATGGATTTAGGCCCAGATCTCTACTGGGGTGAATGTATGACATTGTTCTGCATTCTGTCCATCAACTGTTGTTTTTGCATTTTTCACCCCGAGTGGGACGGGTATGCTCAGACGTGAGTCCCGTGCTCTCCACACCACTGGAGTCAAGCTATCCTGGCTGAAGACGGCTGATAGCCAGAAACCGGTCCTAGGATGCTTGATTCCGGTCCAAGGAAGACCTGGCTTGGCAGTTCGGTCTGGACTGTTCCCATGAGGCACAGGGTCAAGGCTGATTTGCATATGGCCATGTCTGAATTGGGGTGGTGTGGTGAGCAAAAAAACGATGGATTTAGGCCCAGATCTCTGTACTGGGGTGAATGTATGACATTGTTCTGCATTCTGTCCATCAACTGTTGTTTTTGCATTTTTCACCCCGAGTGGGACGGGTATGCTCAGACGTGAGTCCCGTGCTCTCCACACCACTGGAGTCAAGCTATCCTGGCTGAAGGCGGCTGATAGCCAGAAACCGGTCCTAGTTACTTGATTCCGGTCCAAGGAAGACCTGGCTTGGCAGTTCGGGCTGGACTGTTCCCATGAGGCACAGGGTCAAGGCTGATTTGCATATGGCCATGTCTGAATTGGGGTGGTGTGGTGAGCAAAAAAACGATGGATTTAGGCCCAGATCTCTGTACTGGGGTGAATGTATGACATTGTTCTGCATTCTGTCCATCAACTGTTGTTTTTGCATTTTTCACCCCGAGTGGGACAGGTATGCTCAGACGTGAGTCCCGTGCTCTCCACACCATTGGAGTCAAGCTATCCTGGATGAAGACGGCTGATAGCCAGAAACCGGTCCTAGGATGCTTGATTCCGGTCCAAGGAAGACCTGGCTTGGCAGTTCGGGCTGGACTGTTCCCATGAGGCACAGGGTCAAGGCTGATTTGCATATGGCCATGTCTGAATTGGGGTGGTGTGGTGAGCAAAAAAACGATGGATTTAGGCCCAGATCTCTGTACTGGGGTGAATGTATGACATTGTTCTGCATTCTGTCCATCAACTGTTGTTTTTGCATTTTTCACCCCGAGTGGGACGGGTATGCTCAGACCTGAGTCCCGTGCTCTCCACACCACTGGAGTCAAGCTATCCTGGCTGAAGACGGCTGATAGCCAGAAACCGGTCCTAGGATGCTTGATTCCGGTCCAAGGAAGACCTGGCTTGGCAGTTCGGGCTGGACTGTTCCCATGAGGCACAGGGTCAAGGCTGATTTGCATATGGCCATGTCTGAATTGGGGTGGTGTGGTGAGCAAAAAAACGATGAATTTAGGCCCAGATCTCTGTACTGGGGTGAATGTATGACATTGTTCTGCATTCTGTCCATCAACTGTTGTTTTTGCATTTTTCACCCCGAGTGGGACGGGTATGCTCAGACGTGAGTCCCGTGCTCTCCACACCACTGGAGTCAAGCTATCCTGGCTGAAGATGGCTGATAGCCAGAAACCGGTCCTAGGATGCTTGATTCCGCTCCAAGGAAGACCTGGCTTGGCAGTTCGGGCTGGACTGTTCCCATGAGGCACAGGGTCAAGGCTGATTTGCATATGGCCATGTCTGAATTTAGGGGGTGTGGTGAGCAAGAAAACGATGGATTTAGGCCCAGATCTCTACTGGGGTGAATGTATGACATTGTTCTGCATTCTGTCCATCAACTGTTGTTTTTGCATTTTTCACCCCGAGTGGGACGGGTATGCTCAGACGTGAGTCCCGTGCTCTCCACACCATTGGAGTCAAGCTATCCTGGATGAAGACGGCTGATAGCCAGAAACTGGTCCTAGGATGCTTGATTCCGGTCCAAGGAAGACCTGGCTTGGCAGTTCGGGCTGGACTGTTCCCATGAGGCACAGGGTCAAGGCTGATTTGCATATGGCCATGTCTGAATTGGGGTGGTGTGGTGAGCAAAAAAACGATGGATTTAGGCCCAGATGTCTGTACTGGGGTGAATGTATGACATTGTTCTGCATTCTGTCCATCAACTGTTGTTTTTGCATTTTTCACCCCGAGTGGGACGGGTATGCTCAGACGTGAGTCCCGTGCTCTCCACACCACTGGAGTCAAGCTATCCTGGCTGAAGACGGCTGATAGCCAGAAACCGGTCCTAGGATGCTTGATTCCGGTCCAAGGAAGACCTGGCTTGGCAGTTCGGGCTGGACTGTTCCCATGAGGCACAGGGTCAAGGCTGATTTGCATATGGCCATGTCTGAATTGGGGTGGTGTGGTGAGCAAAAAAACAATGGATTTAGGCCCAGATCTCTGTACTGGGGTGAATGTATGACATTGTTCTGCATTCTGTCCATCAACTGTTGTTTTTGCATTTTTCACCCCGAGTGGGACGGGTATGCTCAGACGTGAGTCCCGTGCTCTCCACACCACTGGAGTCAAGCTATCCTGGCTGAAGATGGCTGATAGCCAGAAACCGGTCCTAGGATGCTTGATTCCGCTCCAAGGAAGACCTGGCTTGGCAGTTCGGGCTGGACTGTTCCCATGAGGCACAGGGTCAAGGCTGATTTGCATATGGCCATGTCTGAATTTAGGGGGTGTGGTGAGCAAGAAAACGATGGATTTAGGCCCAGATCTCTGTACTGGGGTGAATGTATGACATTGTTCTGCATTCTGTCCATCAACTGTTGTTTTTGCATTTTTCACCCCGAGTGGGACGGGTATGCTCAGACGTGAGTCCCGTGCTCTCCACACCATTGGAGTCAAGCTATCCTGGATGAAGACGGCTGATAGCCAGAAACCGGTCCTAGGATGCTTGATTCCGGTCCAAGGAAGACCTGGCTTGGCAGTTCGGGCTGGACTGTTCCCATGAGGGTCAGGGTCAAGGCTGATTTGCATATGGCCATGTCTGAATTGGGGTGGTGTGGTGAGCAAAAAAACGATGGATTTAGGCCCAGATCTCTGTACTGGGGTGAATGTATGACATTGTTCTGCATTCTGTCCATCAACTGTTGTTTTTGCATTTTTCACCCCGAGTGGGACGGGTATGTTCAGACGTGAGTCCCGTGCTCTCCACACCACTGGAGTCAAGCTATCCTGGCTGAAGACGGCTGATAGCCAGAAACCGGTCCTAGGATGCTTGATTCCGGTCCAAGGAAGACCTGGCTTGGCAGTTCGGGCTGGACTGTTCCCATGAGGCACAGGGTCAAGGCTGATTTGCATATGGCCATGTCTGAATTGGGGTGGTGTGGTGAGCAAAAAAACGATGGATTTAGGCCCAGATCTCTGTACTGGGGTGAATGTATGACATTGTTCTGCATTCTGTCCATCAACTGTTGTTTTTGCATTTTTCACCCCGAGTGGGACGGGTATGCTCAGACGTGAGTCCCGTGCTCTCCACACCACTGGAGTCAAGCTATCCTGGCTGAAGATGGCTGATAGCCAGAAACCGGTCCTAGGATGCTTGATTCCGCTCCAAGGAAGACCTGGCTTGCAGGTTCGGGCTGGACTGTTCCCATGAGGCACAGGGTCAAGGCTGATTTGCATATGGCCATGTCTGAATTTAGGGGGTGTGGTGAGCAAGAAAACGATGGATTTAGGCCCAGATCTCTGTACTGGGGTGAATGTATGACATTGTTCTGCATTCTGTCCATCAACTGTTGTTTTTGCATTTTTCACCCCGAGTGGGACGGGTATGCTCAGACGTGAGTCCCGTGCTCTCCACACCACTGGAGTCAAGCTATCCTGGCTGAAGACGGCTGATAGCCAGAAACCGGTCCTAGGATGCTTGATTCCGGTCCAAGGAAGACCTGGCTTGGCAGTTCGGGCTGGACTGTTCCCATGAGGCACAGGGTCAAGGCTGATTTGCATATGGCCATGTCTGAATTGGGGTGGTGTGGTGAGCAAAAAAACGATGGATTTAGGCCCAGATCTCTGTACTGGGGTGAATGTATGACATTGTTCTGCATTCTGTCCATCAACTGTTGTTTTTGCATTTTTCACCCCGAGTGGGACGGGTATGCTCAGACGTGAGTCCCGTGCTCTCCACACCATTGGAGTCAAGCTATCCTGGATGAAGACGGCTGATAGCCAGAAACCGGTCCTAGGATGCTTGATTCCGGTCCAAGGAAGACCTGGCTTGGCAGTTCGGGCTGGACTGTTCCCATGAGGCACAGGGTCAAGGCTGATTTGCATATGGCCATGTCTGAATTGGGGTGGTGTGGTGAGCAAAAAAACGATGGATTTAGGCCCAGATCTCTGTACTGGGGTGAATGTATGACATTGTTCTGCATTCTGTCCATCAACTGTTGTTTTTGCATTTTTCACCCCGAGTGGGACGGGTATGCTCAGACGTGAGTCCCATGCTCTCCACACCACTGGAGTCAAGCTATCCTGGCTGAAGACGGCTGATAGCCAGAAACCGGTCCTAGGATGCTTGATTCCGGTCCAAGGAAGACCTGGCTTGGCAGTTCGGGCTGGACTGTTCCCATGAGGCACAGGGTCAAGGCTGATTTGCATATGGCCATGTCTGAATTGGGGTGGTGTGGTGAGCAGAAAAACGATGGATTTAGGCCCAGATCTCTGTACTGGGGTGAATGTATGACATTGTTCTGCATTCTGTCCATCAACTGTTGTTTTTGCATTTTTCACCCCGAGTGGGACGGGTATGCTCAGACGTGAGTCCCGTGCTCTCCACACCACTGGAGTCAAGCTATCCTGGCTGAAGACGGCTGATAGCCAGAAACCGGTCCTAGGATGCTTGATTCCACTCCAAGGAAGACCTGGCTTGGCAGTTCGGGCTGGACTGTTCCCATGAGGCACAGGGTCAAGGCTGATTTGCATATGGCCATGTCTGAATTTAGGGGGTGTGGTGAGCAAGAAAACGATGGATTTAGGCCCAGATCTCTGTACTGGGGTGAATGTATGACATTGTTCTGCATTCTGTCCATCAACTGTTGTTTTTGCATTTTTCACCCCGAGTGTGACGGGTATGCTCAGACGTGAGTCCCGTGCTCTCCACACCACTGGAGTCAAGCTATCCTGGCTGAAGACGGCTGATAGCCAGAAACCGGTCCTAGGATGCTTGATTCCGGTCCAAGGAAGACCTGGCTTGGCAGTTCGGGCTGGACTGTTCCCATGAGGCACAGGGTCAAGGCTGATTTGCATATGGCCATGTCTGAATTGGGGTGGTGTGGTGAGCAAAAAAACGATGGATTTAGGCCCAGATCTCTGTACTGGGGTGAATGTATGACATTGTTCTGCATTCTGTCCATCAACTGTTGTTTTTGCATTTTTCACCCCGAGTGGGACGGGTATGCTCAGACGTGAGTCCCGTGCTCTCCACACCACTGGAGTCAAGCTATCCTGGCTGAAGACGGCTGATAGCCAGAAACCGGTCCTAGGATGCTTGATTCCGCTCCAAGGAAGACCTGGCTTGGCAGTTCGGGCTGGACTGTTCCCATGAGGCACAGGGTCAAGGCTGATTTGCATATGGCCATGTCTGAATTTAGGGGGTGTGGTGAGCAAGAAAACGATGGATTTAGGCCCAGATCTCTGTACTGGGGTGGATGTATGACATTGTTCTGCATTCTGTCCATCAACTGTCTTTTTTGCATTTTTCACCCCGAGTGGGACAGGTATGCTCAGACGTGAGTCCCGTGCTCGTCACACACCATTGGAGTCAAGCTATCCTGGCTGAAGACGGCTGATAGCCAGAAACCGGTCCTAGGATGCTTGATTCCGGTCCAAGGAAGACCTGGCTTGGCAGTTCGGGCTGGACTGTTCCCATGAGGCACAGGGTCAAGGCTGATTTGCATATGGCCATGTCTGAATTGGGGTGGTGTGGTGAGCAAAAAAATGATGGATTTAGGCCCAGATCTCTGTACTGGGGTGAATGTATGACATTGTTCTGCATTCTGTCCATCAAATGTTGTTTTTGCATTTTTCACCCTGAGTGGGACGGGTATGCTCAGACGTGAGTCCCGTGCTCTCCACACCACTGGAGTCAAGCTATCCTGGCTGAAGACGGCTGATAGCCAGAAACCGGTCCTAGGATGCTTGATTCCGGTCCAAGGAAGACCTGGCTTGGCAGTTTGGGCTGGACTGTTCCCATGAGGCACAGGGTCAAGGCTGATTTGCACATGGCCATGTCTGAATTGGGGTGGTGTGGTGAGCAAATGAACGATGGATTTAGGCCCAGATCTCTGTACTGGGGTGAATGTATGACATTGTTCTGCATTCTGTCCATCAACTGTTGTTTTTGCATTTTTCACTCGAGTGGGACGGGTATGCTCAGACGTGAGTCCCGTGCTCTCCACACCAGTGGAGTCAAGCTATCCTGGCTGAAGATGGCTGATAGCCAGAAACCGGTCCGAGGATGCTTGATTCCGGTCCAAGGAAGACCTGGCTTGGCAGTTCGGGCTGGACTGTTCCCATGAGGCACAGGGTCAAGGCTGATTTGCATATGGCCATGTCTGAATTGGGGTGGTGTGGTGAGCAAAAAAATGATGGATTTAGGCCCAGATCTCTGTACTGGGGTGAATGTATGACATTGTTCTGCATTCTGTCCATCAACTGTTGTTTTTGCATTTTTCACCCCGAGTGGGACGGGTATGCTCAGACGTGAGTCCCGTGCTCTCCACACCACTGGAGTCAAGCTATCCTGGCTGAAGATGGCTGATAGCCAGAAACCGGTCCTAGGATGCTTGATTCCGGTCCAAGGAAGACCTGACTTGGCAGTTTGGGCTGGACTGTTCCTATGAGGCACAGGGTCAAGGCTGATTTGCACATGGCCATGTCTAAATTGAGTTGGTGTGGTGAGCAAAAAAACAATGGATTTAGGCCCAGATCTCTGTACTGGGGTGAATGTATGACATTGTTCTGCATTCTGTCCATCAACTGTTGTTTTTGCATTTTTCACCCCGAGTGGGACGGGTATGCTCAGACGTGAGTCCCGTGCTCTCCACACCACTGGAGTCAAGCTATCCTGGCTGAAGATGGCTGATAGCCAGAAACCGGTTCTAGGATGCTTGATTCCGCTCCAAGGAAGACCTGGCTTGGCAGTTCGGGCTGGACTGTTCCCATGAGGCACAGGGTCAAGGCTTATTTGCATATGGCCATGTCTGAATTTAGGGGGTGTGGTGATCAAGAAAACGATGGATTTAGGCCCAGATCTCTGTACTGGGGTGAATGTATGACATTGTTCTGCATTCTGTCCATCAACTGTTGTTTTTGCATTTTTCACCCCGAGTGGGACGGGTATGCTCAGACGTGAGTCCCGTGCTCTCCACACCATTGGAGTCAAGCTATCCTGGATGAAGACGGCTGATAGCCAGAAACCGGTCCTAGGATGCTTGATTCCGGTCCAAGGAAGACCTGGCTTGGCAGTTCGGGCTGGACTGTTCCCATGAGGCACAGGGTCAAGGCTGATTTGCATATGGCCATGTCTGAATTGGGGTGGTGTGGTGAGCAAAAAAACGAGGGATTTAGGCCCAGATCTCTGTACTGGGGTGAATGTATGACATTGTTCTGCATTCTGTCCATCAACTGTTGTTTTTGCATTTTTCACCCCGAGTGGGACGGGTATGCTCAGACGTGAGTCCCGTGCTCTCCACACCACTGGAGTCAAGCTATCCTGGCTGAAGACGGCTGATAGCCAGAAACCGGTCCTAGGATGCTTGATTCCGGTCCAAGGAAGACCTGGCTTGGCAGTTCGGGCTGGACTGTTCCCATGAGGCACAGGGTCAAGGCTGATTTGCATATGGCCATGTCTGAATTGGGGTGGTGTGGTGAGCAAAAAAATGATGGATTTAGGCCCAGATCTCTGTACTGGGGTGAATGTATGACATTGTTCTGCATTCTGTCCATCAAATGTTGTTTTTGCATTTTTCACCCTGAGTGGGACGGGTATGCTCAGACGTGAGTCCCGTGCTCTCCACACCACTGGAGTCAAGCTATCCTGGCTGAAGACGGCTGATAGCCAGAAACCGGTCCTAGGATGCTTGATTCCGGTCCAAGGAAGACCTGGCTTGGCAGTTTGGGCTGGACTGTTCCCATGAGGCACAGGGTCAAGGCTGATTTGCACATGGCCATGTCTGAATTGGGGTGGTGTGGTGAGCAAATGAACGATGGATTTAGGCCCAGATCTCTGTACTGGGGTGAATGTATGACATTGTTCTGCATTCTGTCCATCAACTGTTGTTTTTGCATTTTTCACTCGAGTGGGACGGGTATGCTCAGACGTGAGTCCCGTGCTCTCCACACCAGTGGAGTCAAGCTATCCTGGCTGAAGATGGCTGATAGCCAGAAACCGGTCCTAGGATGCTTGATTCCGGTCCAAGGAAGACCTGGCTTGGCAGTTCGGGCTGGACTGTTCCCATGAGGCACAGGGTCAAGGCTGATTTGCATATGGCCATGTCTGAATTGGGGTGGTGTGGTGAGCAAAAAAATGATGGATTTAGGCCCAGATCTCTGTACTGGGGTGAATGTATGACATTGTTCTGCATTCTGTCCATCAACTGTTGTTTTTGCATTTTTCACCCCGAGTGGGACGGGTATGCTCAGACGTGAGTCCCGTGCTCTCCACACCACTGGAGTCAAGCTATCCTGGCTGAAGATGGCTGATAGCCAGAAACCGGTCCTAGGATGCTTGATTCCGGTCCAAGGAAGACCTGACTTGGCAGTTTGGGCTGGACTGTTCCTATGAGGCACAGGGTCAAGGCTGATTTGCACATGGCCATGTCTAAATTGAGTTGGTGTGGTGAGCAAAAAAACAATGGATTTAGGCCCAGATCTCTGTACTGGGGTGAATGTATGACATTGTTCTGCATTCTGTCCATCAACTGTTGTTTTTGCATTTTTCACCCCGAGTGGGACGGGTATGCTCAGACGTGAGTCCCGTGCTCTCCACACCACTGGAGTCAAGCTATCCTGGCTGAAGATGGCTGATAGCCAGAAACCGGTCCTAGGATGCTTGATTCCGCTCCAAGGAAGACCTGGCTTGGCAGTTCGGGCTGGACTGTTCCCATGAGGCACAGGGTCAAGGCTTATTTGCATATGGCCATGTCTGAATTTAGGGGGTGTGGTGAGCAAGAAAACGATGGATTTAGGCCCAGATCTCTGTACTGGGGTGAATGTATGACATTGTTCTGCATTCTGTCCATCAACTGTTGTTTTTGCATTTTTCACCCCGAGTGGGACGGGTATGCTCAGACGTGAGTCCCGTGCTCTCCACACCATTGGAGTCAAGCTATCCTGGATGAAGACGGCTGATAGCCAGAAACCGGTCCTAGGATGCTTGATTCCGGTCCAAGGAAGACCTGGCTTGGCAGTTCGGGCTGGACTGTTCCCATGAGGCACAGGGTCAAGGCTGATTTGCATATGGCCATGTCTGAATTGGGGTGGTGTGGTGAGCAAAAAAACGAGGGATTTAGGCCCAGATCTCTGTACTGGGGTGAATGTATGACATTGTTCTGCATTCTGTCCATCAACTGTTGTTTTTGCATTTTTCACCCCGAGTGGGACGGGTATGCTCAGACGTGAGTCCCGTGCTCTCCACACCACTGGAGTCAAGCTATCCTGGCTGAAGACGGCTGATAGCCAGAAACCGGTCCTAGGATGCTTGATTCCGGTCCAAGGAAGACCTGGCTTGGCAGTTCGGGCTGGACTGTTCCCATGAGGCACAGGGTCAAGGCTGATTTGCATATGGCCATGTCTGAATTGGGGTGGTGTGGTGAGCAAAAAAATGATGGATTTAGGCCCAGATCTCTGTACTGGGGTGAATGTATGACATTGTTCTGCATTCTGTCCATCAAATGTTGTTTTTGCATTTTTCACCCTGAGTGGGACGGGTATGCTCAGACGTGTGTCCAGTGCTCTCCACACCACTGGAGTCAAGCTATCCTGGCTGAAGACGGCTGATAGCCAGAAACCGGTCCTAGGATGCTTGATTCCGGTCCAAGGAAGACCTGGCTTGGCAGTTTGGGCTGGACTGTTCCCATGAGGCACAGGGTCAAGGCTGATTTGCACATGGCCATGTCTGAATTGGGGTGGTGTGGTGAGCAAAAAAACGATGGATTTAGGCCCAGATCTCTGTACTGGGGTGAATGTATGACATTGTTCTGCATTCTGTCCATCAACTGTTGTTTTTGCATTTTTCACTCGAGTGGGACGGGTATGCTCAGACGTGAGTCCTGTGCTCTCCACACCAGTGGTGTCAAGCTATCCTGGCTGAAGATGGCTGATAGCCAGAAACCGGTCCTAGGATGCTTGATTCCGGTCCAAGGAAGACCTGGCTTGGCAGTTCGGGCTGGACTGTTCCCATGAGGCACAGGGTCAAGGCTGATTTGCATATGGCCATGTCTGAATTGGGGTGGTGTGGTGAGCAAAAAAATGATGGATATAGGCCCAGATCTCTGTACTGGGGTGAATGTATGACATTGTTCTGCATTCTGTCCATCAACTGTTGTTTTTGCATTTTTCACCCCGAGTGGGACGGGTATGCTCAGACGTGAGTCCCGTGCTCTCCACACCACTGGAGTCAAGCTATCCTGGCTGAAGATGGCTGATAGCCAGAAACCGGTCCTAGGATGCTTGATTCCGGTCCAAGGAAGACCTGACTTGGCAGTTTGGGCTGGACTGTTCCTATGAGGCACAGGGTCAAGGCTGATTTGCACATGGCCATGTCTAAATTGAGTTGGTGTGGTGAGCAAAAAAACAATGGATTTAGGCCCAGATCTCTGTACTGGGGTGAATGTATGACATTGTTCTGCATTCTGTCCATCAACTGTTGTTTTTGCATTTTTCACCCCGAGTGGGACGGGTATGCTCAGACGTGAGTCCCGTGCTCTCCACACCACTGGAGTCAAGCTATCCTGGCTGAAGACGGCTGATAGCCAGAAACCGGTCCTAGGATGCTTGATTCCGGTCCAAGGAAGACCTGGCTTGGCAGTTCGGGCTGGACTGTTCCCATGAGGCACAGGGTCAAGGCTGATTTGCATATGGCCATGTCTGAATTGGGGTGGTGTGGTGAGCAAAAAAACGATGGATTTAGGCCCAGATCTCTGTACTGGGGTGAATGTATGACATTGTTCTGCATTCTGTCCATCAACTGTTGTTTTTGCATTTTTCACCCCGAGTGGGACGGGTATGCTCAGACGTGAGTCCCGTGCTCTCCACACCACTGGAGTCAAGCTATCCTGGCTGAAGATGGCTGATAGCCAGAAACCGGTCCTAGGATGCTTGATTCCGCTCCAAGGAAGACCTGGCTTGGCAGTTCGGGCTGGACTGTTCCCATGAGGCACAGGGTCAAGGCTGATTTGCATATGGCCATGTCTGAATTTAGGGGGTGTGGTGAGCAAGAAAACAATGGATTTAGGCCCAGATCTCTGTACTGGGGTGAATGTATGACATTGTTCTGCATTCTGTCCATCAACTGTTGTTTTTGCATTTTTTACCCCGAGTGGGACGGGTATGCTCAGACGTGAGTCCCGTGCTCTCCACACCATTGGAGTCAAGCTATCCTGGATGAAGACGGCTGATAGCCAGAAACCGGTCCTAGGATGCTTGATTCCGGTCCAAGGAAGACCTGGCTTGGCAGTTCGGGCTGGACTGTTCCCATGAGGCACAGGGTCAAGGCTGATTTTCATATGGCCATGTCTGAATTTAGGGGGTGTGGTGAGCAAGAAAACGATGGATTTAGGCCCAGATCTCTGTACTGGGGTGAATGTATGACATTGTTCTGCATTCTGTCCATCAACTGTTGTTTTTGCATTTTTCACCCCGAGTGGGACGGGTATGCTCAGACGTGAGTCCCGTGCTCTCCACACCATTGGAGTCAAGCTATCCTGGATGAAGACGGCTGATAGCCAGAAACCGGTCCTAGGATGCTTGATTCCGTTCCAAGGAAGACCTGGCTTGGCAGTTCGGGCTGGACTGTTCCCATGAGGCACAGGGTCAAGGCTGATTTGCATATGGCCATGTCTGAATTGGGGTGGTGTGGTGAGCAAAAAAACGATGGATTTAGGCCCAGATCTCTGTACTGGGGTGAATGTATGACATTGTTCTGCATTCTGTCCATCAACTGTTGTTTTTGCATTTTTCACCCCGAGTGGGACGGGTATGCTCAGACGTGAGTCCCGTGCTCTCCACACCACTGGAGTCAAGCTATCCTGGCTGAAGACGGCTGATAGCCAGAAACCGGTCCTAGGATGCTTGATTCCGGTCCATGGAAGACCTGGCTTGGCAGTTCGGGCTGGACTGTTCCCATGAGTAAGCATGGGCGGATTTTGCGGATTGGCAATCCGCGAACTTGCGTATTTACGGATTCGCAATCCGCGAAGATCCGCGAACTCTAGCGGACTTGCGGATTTTTCCGTTTTTTGTGTTGGCGCGTGTTTGCGCCGATTTTGGGACAAGTTCGCAATTGCGAACTTACTTTTCGGCTTGCAACGGCCGCGACTATGTTGTTTCTACGTCTGGTTTATCATCACAGGTTCACAGCACCCTCTGTTTCACCACTGCCACCCTCTGGGACACCCATGCCACCCTCTAGTACATCCTCACAGGCACCTATTAGGTTTATTTATTACTGTAGATTATGGTGGTTGAAAAAAGCTAGCACACCTGCCCTTCTTCAACTGCCATCAATTAATTTGTGTTTCATTAATGTGTCAGTAATTTTGAAAGTTCCAGTCTGGCTGGCACCTGCTTCCTTCCTTATCTGTAATTTGCTTTTTGTTGCAGTGAATTTTTTTTTTTACAGGACCTTTATGGTGCTATTCTATGAGCCTGCTGTTTGGGTCATAGCAGGGTCATAGAATTGTTGCAAACTCTGGAGGGGCCCATCAGGAAGCACTACCTTGAATGTTACTAATGTTAAGTTTGAACTTTTGCACCTGCTCATTGCTTTCATTTTAGCTAAAATCGTTTTTTTTGCAATTTCGCGCGTTATTTGGGGCGCGAATCCGTGCGAGATCGATTTCGGAAGCCGCGAATACGTGCGAATACAAAATTGTTTTTGTTGCGACGTGTATATTCGCGTGATCTTGCGCGTGTTCGCGAGGCGCTTCTAGCTATTCGTTTGCCAAGTTACCCTATCGGTCGTACACGGGCGCGGCCATCTTGTTGGCGTGACGTAATTCCGTTTCCGCCCGCTATGTGTAATCTCGCAAAGTGTGCTGCTCGCGAGTACAAGTTCGCGCGTACTCGCAAGGAAAATCTCGCGCGAACTTACCCACGCGGTCGTGAACGGGCGCGGCCATCTTGTTTCTCATTCATTGCTATGGTTCTGGGCATGCTTTCTCTATCCTCTCTCAATCTCTGCCATCCTTTGCTTGTTTGAAGTTTTTTTGATCTAATTTTACTTATTATCTAACCCTCTATTTTTCTAGCTCTATATTTTTGTGTTTTCTGCAGCTTTTAGTTACTTTTAAACTACTTTTTTAAACTCTTTTCTTTTCTTCTTCACTATTCTATTTCTTCTTTATCATTTAAGTTTATTTCTGCCCAGACCATGGTAAAGGGAGCCGGGAAGCACCCTGAGAAGGGGAAGGGTCCCGCACCCCGTGCCCGGCTCCCGTGCGGGCGTTTAAGGGGGGAGCAAGTGGTCCCGAGGGAGATCTTCAGCGCGGAGGAAGTGGCGGCACTGATCTTCCATGTCCAGCGCCGCCTCCCCAAGACGATCCTGGGAGGCGGCAAGATCGCGACCGGCTATGGCATCCGGGAGCGCCGCCAGCGGTGGGAGAAGGTGTGCCGGGCCATGTACAAGATCTCTGGGGTCCGGCGCACATATAACCAGGCCACCCACCGCTGGACCGATGTCATGGACCGGGAGCGGGACTTGCTGGACGCGCTCGGCGTAGAGGTCCCCGGGCTTGGTGAGTAGTAGTAGTAGTACATTTACTACTCTGTTTTATCCTGCTCTGTTATTTGCAAATCTTTGTTCTTTACCAAGAGCAATAATGCTGCCGATTACATTGAGGTAAATTATATTTCAAAATCTTCTATGCATTTCATTTTCAGGTGCACTGCTCTCCTTCTCAGTAGCCTTGCTTGCTACTATGCTTCTTTGTTTTGTATGTTGTGTTGAGAAGCATTTCATTGGCCTGAGAAATTATGTATCAGTGTACTGTAAAGAAAAGAACTGCGTAATGCTAGACAGTAAGGGTCATATTTTCAATTACCGGCGCATCCCTGCAAAGTAGCAGGGATGCGGCAGTAATTGTGTGCCATGCCACCACCACCCATTGGCCCAAAACGTCACAGAAGCCTTACGCATCTGTGCCGTAAAGGCAGCGCATTGCTGGAGTTGCGTGCCAACGATGGCGCAGCTCCAGCAATGCTCTGGGGTACCCTATCTCCCCAATGCTGCATCAAGCCGTACGTCGGCTTCAAGCGCGCAGGGTTTGAGTCATGCATCATTGTCATAAAAATGACTGATTGACATCTTGTAGATTTCCCTCAGCCACTTTTAGGATTCGTTCCTGCGCAGGTACGCCCTCCCTTGCGCCGGAACGCCCCCTGATGGCGCAGGGCTTTACAACGTGATGCATCGCCCATATGCCCATATGTGTTTTTTTTTTTAATATATACGCCGCACCAACACCATGGCGAGTCTTTTGTTCTGCCGCTGCGTCAGAAAAGGCACGCAACAATGGAGGAAAATCAGCCGCAACTTCCGCAAGGGACTTATAAATCAGCCCCAACAGACTGAAGTCCAGTGTCCTTCCTTCAGACAGTCACATGGCTATCAGAAGAAATAGTGGCGGTGGTGGCGGGTGGATTGATAGTTTGAGTATTCACTGATCTGCAAGCAGGATGGACTTTGTCTGTCACGTGTTGCGCACTACTGCCTGCAGTGCCAGGCCTAGGCAAACCTCTTTAGTAGTCTGTTTATTGAGTTACATAGGAACTTTCTAAGTCAACGTTCCGCAAATCAGGCAATACGAATAACGTAGTATACCACATGAGATAGATCCCGTGGAATAGTTGTCTATCTATTTGCTATTTTTCCAAAATATGTTGTTATTGTTCTTTTGAAATGTTTGATTTGGTTGAAAAATCTCATCCATGTTTTATGGTTTTTCTTTCTTTCATGTTGTACATCAGCTCCCCCCAAGGGCAAGAGGACACAGGAGGAGGGTGCTGAGGATGCAGGCCAGGATCGGGCAGGCGAGGGCTCCTTTGCTGGCCCCAGTAAGTTTACATTTTACTAAACAGTACCTATTTTTTCCTAGCGTTCCTCATTCGATTTTTTCTAAATCGTCTTTGATCTTCTTGTAGACTGGATATAAATTCTTATCCTGCCTCGAATATGACTCCCTGTGGTATTACTAGACTATTCTTATTAGTCTGTCTGTGTAGCTAACTAAGATTGGACATTTGGCAATTCCATTGGACTCCCATTATATTCAGCAATACCTCTATGCACTGTCTCCTTACTGACTAGATAGTGTGGCAGAGTCATTCAGCTCCCGAAGTCACCGATTATAGATCCCCAATGATCTCTAGATTATCGTACGCAGGACAAGAGAGTAGTACGGAGTCACAGCACAGTCAAGAAGTGTCAGAGGCACTCATGCTTGCAAAAATTCCAAAACCTTTAGCTCATCCACTCTAGTCTAGAGGAACAAAAACCACAGAGTCTATTTAAGTGTAAAAGCTTTATTAAAAGTAAACACATTTATTGAAATCTACTTTGTCATAAAACTATTTAACTGTAAACGGAAAAGTGGTTAGTGCTGACGATTAATTGGACACATTTCTTGTGGTCGAGCCGAACTCTCACCTACTTTGAACTTGATCCTGGTCGTGTTCTTAGGACTCAGGAGTCAAGCTTCTGTCTGTTAGGAGAAAAAGTGGTGCGTGTTAAAAATCAAAAGCAAGCATTCATCAGTTGTGCATAAAAGTGCAGCAAGACAACAGCCTTCCCTGGAAAATGGGACATTTTTACTATGGAGTAGACAGTCACAAATTATTACATTGTATTCTGTTTTTTTAACATTTCTCCTAGACCAAATATTATATAGTAGTGAGTGGTGTATTCTAACTTTCTTAAATGTACTTTGTAGGTGTAACATCTGGTGACGGGGCCAGCGCGGAGGTGGCTGATGTGTTGGACTTGGACTCGGAGGCCTCTGGGGAGGATGCGGCGGTAGAAGAGCTGGTGGCCGTTCCTGTGGGGGATCAAACGGTGGTGGCGGAAACAGGTAAGCTATATATTCCTTACTTATTGAGATTGAAGACTGCATAGTGTGCTTTCTGCACGGGTGTATTACAATTACAAATCAACCAGGTAGTAGCCTCCTCGAAATGTACTTCGACTTAGCTGTGAAGTTTTTGGTGAGAAGAATCCCAATAAGTTCTTAGACGAACGTGATGGATGGGATGAACGAAAAGCGAAAGAAGGGTGTAAGTAAGTGGGACGCGAACTTGTATGATGGCTGGCAAAGAAGAACGATATGTGTTTGCTTGGACCCAGAGGTGGCTGGGAAGGAAAGAATATGGTATGGTGCATGGCTGGGTCAATGATGAAGCAAGGATGGGTGGAAGGACAGCAGCCTGGGTGGGTGAAACAGAAACTGTATGTGTGCGTATACTTTGAATGAATGGATACCTGGAGCATGGTATTCTCTGACTCTTACATAGCAAATGTGTATCTAGAGAGAGTAGATGGTCGCCAGGTGAAGTAAGTGTTACCTTGAAGAGCATGTACCACCGCACCCGCACGTCCGTCCCAGTGCAGGGAAGGCAAGGAAAAGAAATTGTAAATGTGTCCAATACTACCATGAATAGTAGCAGTACTTTGTATTGCGTTTGCATTCACAGCATATATCTGGTTATTACGGTGGACACTCCGTACCTCTCTTAATAACTTTAGTTTACTTGTAGTACGTCATTCATGTGTGGGTGTATCACTGTGTTCACTCAATATTAAGCAAAGCACCTAAAGTCATCTCATCTGTCATTAAATACGTCCCATGTGAAGTGATAGATAATCAAATTAGTTAGCTTCTTCAGTTTCCTTTTCTAGTACTCATTTGCACTGTAGGGTGAAAGGTAAATTAATTAAGCAGTAGCCCTTGTAACAGAGTATTCTCAGTGCCACCCGTAATAGAAAAGTAATAGCTTCACCACCTGCATGTACTGGACCGGTACAGTAACGCAAGTCTGTCTCCATCATCATGGTGTGCAACTTTTTTTCTCGGGTGCAACTTCACTGTGCTGTGTCCATGTCATTCTGCCGGCTTGCATAAGATAACGTACCCATTTCCCTAAACAAGAGAGAAGAAGAAGAATAAGACTGGTGTACTGTCATAGTCGACTGTAATGGAAGTCCATAGTGGTCGTAGAATTAGTTCATTAAACTACCACTACTGTTAGAGCAAGGATGCAGAAGTGGGAGGGTTACATAGATACTGTCCTCAATAGTTATGTACTGTGCTTTCAATTTGCTACTTGTACTCTGTGACCCAACTTTCGGCTCAATCACTTTGTGTTATTAATAAGGAGCATTGGTTACAGACTATGTCTTTCTTTCTTCATATAGTTGCTCCTTCCAAATCAACAACAAGGAGGGAGCAGGCTAGATTGGCCCGGCAACGGAGGCTGGAGGCCACAGTCGCCGAGTATCGGCGGCTGGTGGCCCTGGAGGAGGAGGAGGACACGCAGTCGAGCGGGGCAACATCTTCGACTGTGACCACTGCATCCTCCTCCGTGACTAAACCAGCGGGACCGAGCCGGGCTAAGAAAGCCGACCGCCACCGCCAAGCACCCGAAATACCAGCTGCCCCCCACAGGAGCTGCAAGGAACGCCAACACCGCCTACGAGTCCGCATGTCCAACCTGGAGCAGGAGGTCCTGAGGTATAAGACCTTGGTTAAGGGCCTCCGCTCCGAGCTTGCCACCCTCCGCAAGGAGTATGATGCCCATGCCGCATCATGCACCAGCACCAGCACCCTCCAGTAGTGGAGTGTCCCTTGCCCTTTTTTTATAGACTTTTGGGGGGTGGGATTTGGGAGTTGGGATCGTTTTGGGACGTTTCAGAGACAATCGTTGGGGTTAGGGTGGGTGAGGGAGATTATTTTGTTAGGGATAAATAAATATATTTTTCAACTACTTTATCTGACCATACCTGTTTTTTACTGCTTTTCAGTCTGGTGGGTGGGGGGCGGGGGTGTAACAGTAACTTTGTTTTCCTGAACAGTCGTAGGACTTTAGTAGTACAACCGTCAATCTCTTGTCTACTCCGAAATAATACTCCATTATACTACCTCCCACCAAACGCTTATCTTACCTGTAATTTGTGTTAGAAATTAGGGCTAGGCCCAGGGCTGGCTCCAGGTGAAATGGGGATTAACGTTGTCATTCCTGGGCGGTGTTACTAGTGGTGTGACACAGTGGCAGTTGCATGCCTATGGAAAAAAAGAAAACGAAACCTTGTTTGTACTCCTTACTGTAGCATTACAACGGTTACGGTACGATCGAGAAAATAGCAGGTGACAGTACACTAGAACAGTGCCATAATGTAGCCTAACAAATGGTAAAGTATTGCAAGTATAACTAGTACTTGCGTTGAATTTATTTGACATTGGCTACTACTACTAGAAGATATAGTACTGAAGCTGAGTAAGTCTAGAAGATATCCTCGTATTCCTTCACCAGCCTGTTGCTGCTATCACCTTATCCTCCCCAGCAAGTGTGTGGAATTATTGATGTCATTTTAGTCAGACATCAAGCAAAACAACACAGCCCGGGGGAAGAGGGTTAGGGTTTGTAAAATGGATGGGAATGGGGGTTTCTTTTTGGGTAGGTTTTGTTGAGAGAAGAAAAAAAAAGCAGAGCATGGACAAACAATAATTGAAGATACAGAGTTTACAGACAATCTTTGGTTACAAAGTAAAGGTAAGCACATGCAGTCACACTCATAGAATAAAAGACAACAATGGATACTGTATCTGTATTGCGTATGTTGTTGGAGTTGTCCTGTTGAAATTGGTAAGTAAGTTGCATGCAGCAAACAATTCCTCTTATTGGCGGCACTCCTCCATTCCAGCTGACGCTTCGTCCATCAATGTGGTGGTGACCACTGACAGAAGAGACACCCTGTCCACTGCCTGCCTGGCGGATGTTGACTGAAACCCGGCCTGTAATTATTGAACGGAAAACAGGAAGTGCTATTACAATACCACTGATAAATAAATAAAAGGTATGTACGCTGTGTGGTTCAAAAAGTCACACTTTGATTTCCCTAATAGACAGTACAATATTTTTGAAATTGCGTGCTCTGTCTGAGTCACCTTTTTAAGGATCAATAAGTATGGCCAAAATATTATAGCGGATCTTTCCCCTCAAGGTGGGTGTACTACTGTGTTTTAGAACAAAATTTGACCTTCCCAGCAATGCTCCCACCAAGACCCTTACTAAAGCCAGTCGCAAAAATGTAGAAGAACCCAATCATATCTCCAAAAACGATGCCTAGCAGAAAAATGGTTACAAAACGTACTTTGAAAGTAACAGTAGACCCAAATACAGACCGTGGATTGTATTCAAACCACTTGCCTGCAAGCAAAAGTATCCATAGCCAGCATCGCTCCAACAGTGCTCTACAACAACAGAACCGCGTTGCAATAGAACCCCCCTAAACACATGCAATCCTGCTGCTAGGGCTAACCCTAACGAACCCTAACTTACAAAAAGTGCAAAAACTGGTGTTTCCTTATGGATTTTGTCCAACAAACTTCTAGCCGGTATTAGACCTTCCCAGGAATGCCCCAGGCAAGACCCGCCAACCCACCCGCAAAAAAACACGCGACACAACACCACCAAACAGCGAAAAAGCTAAATCTCATACTTACAATGTCTCTCGGCCTTCGGTCCAAACGCGGCGCTGTGCAGCTAGGTCGTCATCATCATCAATCATCATAACTCCTGTTTTCCACCACGGATTTCCTGAAAAGCAAATGCAATCAAGATTAGACTGTCGCAGCAGTGCTTCGACAGAGACCCCGGCCGCAACCCACCCACGAACAGCAGGAAGCCCCCCAAAACGCTACATTGAGCAAGATGTCTGAAGAAATGGCAAAAAAAAGGCTGTTCCTTATGGATTTTGTCCAAAACACTTGTATCCGGTATTAGACCTTCCCAGGAATGCCCCAGGCAAGACCCGCCGGCGTCAACCCACCCGCAAAAAAACACCCGACAACACCCCCAAACAGCGAAAAAGCTAAATCTCATACTTACAATATCTCTCGGCCTTCGGTCCAAAGTAACGCGCTGTGCAGCTAGGTCATCATCAATCATCATAACTCCTGTTTTCCACCACGGATTTCCTGAAAAGCAAATGCAATCAAGATTAGACTGTCGCAGCAGTGCTTCGACAGAGACCCCGGCCGCAACCCACCCACGAACAGCAGGAAGCCCCCCAAAACGCTACATTGAGCAAGATGTCTGAAGAAATGGCAAAAAAAAGGCTGTTCCTTATGGATTTTGTCCAAAACACTTGTATCCGGTATTAGACCTTCCCAGGAATGCCCCAGGCAAGACCCGCCGGCGCCAACCCACCCGCAAAAAAACACCCGACAACACCCCCAAACAGCGAAAAAGCTAAATCTCATACTTACAATATCTCTCGGCCTTCGGTCCAAAGTAACGCGCTGTGCAGCTAGGTCATCATCAATCATCATAACTCCTGTTTTCCACCACGGATTTCCTGAAAAGCAAATGCAATCAAGATTAGACTGTCGCAGCAGTGCTTCGACAGAGACCCCGGCCGCAACCCACCCACGAACAGCAGGAAGCCCCCCAAAACGCTACATTGAGCAAGATGTCTGAAGAAATGGCAAAAAAAAGGCTGTTCCTTATGGATTTTGTCCAAAACACTTGTATCCGGTATTAGACCTTCCCAGGAATGCCCCAGGCAAGACCCGCCGGCGCCAACCCACCCGCAAAAAAACACCCGACAACACCCCCAAACAGCGAAAAAGCTAAATCTCATACTTACAATATCTCTCGGCCTTCGGTCCAAAGTAACGCGCTGTGCAGCTAGGTCATCATCAATCATCATAACTCCTGTTTTCCACCACGGATTTCCTGAAAAGCAAATGCAATCAAGATTAGACTGTCGCAGCAGTGCTTCGACAGAGACCCCGGCCGCAACCCACCCACGAACAGCAGGAAGCCCCCCAAAAGGCTACATTGAGCAAGATGTCTGAAGAAATGGCAAAAAAAAGGCTGTTCCTTATGGATTTTGTCCAAAACACTTGTATCCGGTATTAGACCTTCCCAGGAATGCCCCAGGCAAGACCCGCCGGCGCCAACCCACCCGCAAAAAAACACCCGACAACACCCCCAAACAGCGAAAAAGCTAAATCTCATACTTACAATATCTCTCGGCCTTCGGTCCAAAGTAACGCGCTGTGCAGCTAGGTCATCATCAATCATCATAACTCCTGTTTTCCACCACGGATTTCCTGAAAAGCAAATGCAATCAAGATTAGACTGTCGCAGCAGTGCTTCGACAGACACCAAAAATTACACACAAACCCCCGGAACCCCGCCAAAGAGCACCTCAAAGGCAAGCAAGTCAGCAAAAACGGCAAGAAATTTCCACCTCATATTTGGTCCAAAACACTTTTGTCCATTATTAGAGCTTCACAGCAATGGGCCCAAAACCGTCAACTCACCCGCAAAGAAGTACAACACCCCCACAAGTGCTGAGTCTTTCTTCATTGTGCGTAATCCAGCACTCTGCTTGGAGGGAAATCGCAGTCTGGAGGAGGAGGATAGAGGAGCATGTTCTTCAGAACTTGTGAACCTGAGGAATGTAGACTGCGGCACCTTCAAATCAATAAGCAAACAAGTGAAGACAGTTCTGATGATGGTCTTGTTTTTGGGATTAGGTGATTAAAGTTTGAATTAAATTAACTGTGCAAAACAAAGAAAGAGAGACACAAAGCACACAGGAATAAAAGTGAATAAGGACGAAAAAGAAAGTTCTTGATTGATTGTCTCATTTTCAGGGCTCGGTGTCAGGGAATAAGAACAAGATTTCGTCATCATACTCTGCGAATTCAGGCTGGATGAGGTCAGTGGCACCGAACAGAGAAAAAATCCCCTCATCTACGTTGCTGTCCTCATCGTCTTCATGTGGCGTGCTTTCTCGCACTTTGTAATCTGGTGGTATGAGGTGCTGATTCATCTTGATCATTGTCAGCCGCTCCACATTTTTGGGCGATAGGCGGCTCCGTTTGGCAGTTACAATGCCACCAGCAGCACTGAAAACACGTTCAGAAGACACACTTGCGAGTGGGCAAGACAAATAGTTTATAGCCAGGTTGTAGAGCTGTGGCCACAATTGTTTTTTGCCATGCCAATACTGCAATGGCTCCTCATTAAGAAAGACCACTGTTGAGTCATTCAGATAGTCCTGCACCATCGACTCAAGGTCATCAACTGTTCCTCCACTTTGCTTACTTTTTGCTGTGCCTGTGACATTTTTTAGAGAACCATACCCCATCAAACTTAGCCAATCCTCCTCCCCAGCCACTGTTAGTGTTGTCATTGTGTGTGGTGCAGATGATCCAGTTGCCGGTGTCTTTAACGGCTGAGAGGTCACTTGTGCCCCAGCCACAGGTGCAGAAGTGGATTCTTGTGACTGCGGATGGCCTGCTGATGCTGATGCTGATGTACTGGCTTCTCCTTCAATAACCTGCCGTTCTTTTTCAAACCTCTTGGCTGACCAGGCTAACCAATGTTTGTACTTTTGAACATCTGCATCAGCGAAAGGAAAGAATGCGTTGTCTGCCAGCGCCTTTTTGTAGCGTGGATCCAGAATAGTAGCACAAATGTAATGCTGATCTGAGTTGATGTTTTTAAGACGTTCATCACCACGTAGGCGATGTAATAATTTCTCAGACAAAATGAAATGGTTTTTTTTTTTTTCATCTTTTTCAAACTCAGAAGAAACCGCCATCAGTTGGTGCTCCAGTATGCACAACAATGGGATAGCTTTTCCCAAATTACAGTCCTCTTGGCTGACTGCACGCGTGAAGAACTCAAAAGGACGAAGCATGTCTGTCAGGCTTTTAACTATGGCCCATTGCGCCTTACTCATCCGCAGGTCCTCCTTCTGAGATGTAGCCTCTGTCAAGAAATAGTGATCGAGTACCGTATACTGCTCATGCAGACGCTCAAGCATGTAGAAGGTTGAGTTCCAACGTGTTGCCACCTCCTGGATGAGTGCTTTCACTGGCATTCCACGTTGAAGTAGCAGTCTCCGCAGATGCTTCCGGGCCTTAAAAGAATGGCTGAAATGGTTGCACATTTTGCGGCAGGTGGCCATTACCTCGAACGCTGGACTCTCTTTATCACTCAAGAATTTTTGAACTACCAGGTTGATACAGTGCGCCAAACACGGCACTCTAACATGGTGACCCTGTGACATGGCCTTAACTACATTGGCGCCATTATCCGTGGAAACATAACCAATCTTGCGTTTTAGGGGGGATAGCATTGACAACACCTTTTTGTCAAACTCTTCCAAAAGGTTTTCTGCTGTGTGACTTTTCTCCAAGGCAAACATGGCTAGTGTTGCATGTTTCCGAGCAGCTTTGAAAACTTGGTCCGGGTCAACACCTGCGTTTAGCTTTGCTATAACACCTGAAAAAGAGACCCAGTGTGCAGTGATGCACATGTAATCATCGCCTGGGCCACTGGTCCACATGTCTGTTGTCAGATGTATTGTGTGAACAGCACTCTTCTGCAAAGCTGCCCCAATCGCCTGCAGCACATCTTCATGTAGTGCTGGAACCGCAACTCTGGCAAAATAGAACCGGCTCGGAACCTTCCATTTAGGGCAGAGCGTTGCAACTAATTCAAGAAAACCTACCGCTTCTACAAAAGAAAAAGGTAGAAGGTCCACAGCTAGCATTTTAGCCAGCTTAGTGTTATACAGACGCGTCAGTGGGTGGTTGCGTTCATATGGCACGTCTGAAGTAAGCATTGTTCTAATGTTGGCCTGGACCAAGCATTTACGGGCTGATAATGACTTCGTTGACCCAATTTTGCTCGCTGGTGAACTTTTGTGCGTTGGTGTCTCACTCGCTCCAACACTCTTAGTGTGCCTCACATTGGGTGTGCTGCTGAGAGGGGTACTGGGTGTAAGGGAAGTGTTTGACACGTCTTCTTCCTGCTCGTCAACATCAGATGAAACATCAACGTTTCCTTGATTTTGGCCTTTCTTGATCGCAGCTAGGTGCGCAAACCATTGGACAGCGTGCTTTCTGTCAAGATGACCACTCTGGCCGCCGGTACCATAGTTGCTACCTGGCTTACCACGACTAACTGCAAGCTTACAAAGGGTACAAATGGCAAACCTTGGATTTTTGGGACAAACAGTAAAGAAGTCCCAAACTGGGGACTTGAAGTGTCTTTGGGACCTGGAGGAGGCGGCGATACTGGTGGTGGTGGTGGTCATGAAGCTAATGCCAGATGAAGTGGAGGATCTGGATTGGCCAACTTTTGTACGTTTTCCACTTTCACCGCCACTAATTAAGGTCGAGGTTGACGCAGGTCTCTTCTTGCCAGAAAGAAATATGGAAGCGGGACGAGTTGGTGTACTACTTAACTCCAATGATTGTGGTGTTTCCACTGCCTCCTCATCGACAACATCATCATCATCATCATCACGCGCAGCAGCTCTTCGGGCTAGGGTCAAAATGTCTGTTTGCTGCATGCCCGCTGGGGCTGCAGTGACCTTTATGATGACTGGGTCGTCGTTGGCAGAGTCTTCATCAGCAGCAGTATCCGCCACTTCTTGTTGAGCCTCATCACACTCCATAAGTCTGAGACTTTGGACGAGCTTCCTTTTACGCTTAAGTACCTTTGTTGGATCATGGTGTGCCTCACTCTCAGACGGCTGTGGTGCTGGTTCCCAAGTTTGATCCGTATCATCAGAAGGAGGTGTGCTTGAAGAGGATGTAGACACCACCCTTGATCTCTTCCTTGCTAGGGTTGTGGAAGACAATGAAGGATCATCAGGAGGAGTGGCTTCCTCAAATGATACCTCGCCTTGATTGTCGATTTCCTGATGTGCCCCTACTTCGGGAGGAACAACTATTGTGGGCACTTGTGACCCTCCATGCACCTCTGCTTGCGCATCTCCTTGCGCTGCCTCTCCTTCCACATGTACTTGGGCTTGTACTTGCACATGTGATTGTTGTTGCCGCTGTGGTTGTTCAACACTCGTCAGATGAGCTACAACAACCTGTGTTGATTGAGGGACATTGCTGCTGCTTTCTTGCGATGAGCCAACATCACTGGTCGATGGTGATTGAAGAAGTATACTGGCTGCCTCTGCAGCACTCAAGGGCTTGGACTTAAGTTGGCGTGGTGGTGGTGGTGGCACTGAGCCCAATGGAGCGGGGGTGCTGCTGCCAGCTTGGTCCCCAGCAGATCCCGCTGCAGCTGCTGCAGGCATACTTTTTTTTTTACTCACAAAAAAAGGGGCGGGCGGCACACCAGTGTCCTTGGTAACTTGCTTCTTCTGCTCCTTACTGGCACCTTTCTTGCTAGAGGAGCTACGGGTTACTTTTTTTGGGGCCATCTTCTTCAGAGCAGGTCAGCAGGCAGCAGTTGCACGAGTTGCAGAGGGTTCTGTGTCCAGACGTGACGTCGCGTGACGTTATGCTGCACACACCGCTGCAGGACTTCTTCCTGGCACTGGTGGTTCTATTGAGTCTTCTTGTGCACCTAAAAGCAATGGAAGACAGAGGAACATCAGTTCAGTTATACACCCCAAAAAATCGACAAAACACAGAAAAATGAGCACAATCCCATGCCATCCATGATGTTTACATTGAAGACACCCCACAGAAAGACTAGGGACATGCAAGTATGCAACACTCACTACCCCTGGGCATAAGGGATGAAAAGTAGGCAAAATAAGTGCAGGCCTCAGACACTGCCTCTCCTCAAAATGGCCCCCTTACACCCCAAGCACATGTTGCCTGTACCAGCCAGCACTCAAGATGGCCACCACCACCACCCACATGGCCAGTCCACATCAACAGTACACCCCCAAAAAACAGAAAAACTGCCAGAAATCACCACAATCCAATGCCATCCATGATGTTTACATCAAAAAGAGTGAGACAACACCACAGGCACACTCAGTCCATGCACCACCACCACCCCTGGGCAAGCAAAAGGCCACACCAGCAGCCCCCCAAAAACGACAAAAAACAATAAAATAAGCACAATCCCAGCCCATCCATGGCCTCAATTATGTTTAAATTCAAGAAGACACCCCACAGAAAGACTAGGCCCATGCAACACTCACCACCCCTGGGCAAAGGGCCACACCAGCAGGCCCAAAAAAACGACAAAAAACAATAAAATCTGCACAATCCCAGCCCATCCATGGCCTCAATGGTGTTTAAATTCAAGAAGACACCCCACAGAAAGACTAGGCCCATGCAACACTCACCACCCCTGGGCAAAGGGCCACACCAGCAGGCCCAAAAAAACGACAAAAACCAATAAAATCTGCACATTCCCAGTCCATCCATGACCTCAATGGTGTTTAAATTCAAGAAGACACCCCTCAGAAACACTAGGCCCATGCAACACTCACTACCCCTGGGCATAAGGGATGAAAAGTAGGCAAAATAAGTGCAGGCCTCAGACACTGCCTCTCCTCAAAATGGCCCCCTTACACCCCAAGCACATGTTGCCTGTACCAGCCAGCACTCAAGATGGCCACCACCACCACCCACATGGCCAGTCCACATCAACAGTACACCCCCAAAAAACAGAAAAACTGCCAGAAATCACCACAATCCAATGCCATCCATGATGTTTACATCAAAAAGAGTGAGACAACACCACAGGCACACTCAGTCCATGCACCACCACCACCCCTGGGCAAGCAAAAGGCCACACCAGCAGCCCCCCAAAAACGACAAAAAACAATAAAATAAGCACAATCCCAGCCCATCCATGGCCTCAATTATGTTTAAATTCAAGAAGACACCCCACAGAAAGACTAGGCCCATGCAACACTCACCACCCCTGGGCAAAGGGCCACACCAGCAGGCCCAAAAAAACGACAAAAAACAATAAAATCTGCACAATCCCAGCCCATCCATGGCCTCAATGGTGTTTAAATTCAAGAAGACACCCCACAGAAAGACTAGGCCCATGCAACACTCACCACCCCTGGGCAAAGGGCCACACCAGCAGGCCCAAAAAAACGACAAAAAAACAATAAAATCTGCACAATCCCAGCCCATCCATGGCCTCAATGGTGTTTAAATTCAAGAAGACACCCCACAGAAAGACTAGGCCCATGCAACACTCACCACCCCTGGGCAAAGGGCCACACCAGCAGGCCCAAAAAAACGACAAAAAACAATAAAATCTGCACAATCCCAGCCCATCCATGGCCTCAATGGTGTTTAAATTCAAGAAGACACCCCTCAGAAACACTAGGCCCATGCAACACTCACTACCCCTGGGCATAAGGGATGAAAAGTAGGCAAAATAAGTGCAGGCCTCAGACACTGCCTCTCCTCAAAATGGCCCCCTTACACCCCAAGCACATGTTGCCTGTACCAGCCAGCACTCAAGATGGCCACCACCACCACCCACATGGCCAGTCCACATCAACAGTACACCCCCAAAAAACAGAAAAACAGCCAGAAATCACCACAATCCAATGCCATCCATGATGTTTACATCAAAGAGAGTGAGACAACACCACAGGCACACTCAGTCCATGCACCACCACCACCCCTGGGCAAGCAAAAGGCCACACCAGCAGCCCCCCAAAAACGACAAAAAACAATAAAATAAGCACAATCCCAGCCCATCCATGGCCTCAATTATGTTTAAATTCAAGAAGACACCCCACAGAAAGACCAGGCCCATGCAACACTCACCACCCCTGGGCAAAGGGCCACACCAGCAGGCCCAAAAAAACGACAAAAAACAATAAAATCTGCACAATCCCAGCCCATCCATGGCCTCAATGGTGTTTAAATTCAAGAAGACACCCCACAGAAAGACTAGGCCCATGCAACACTCACCACCCCTGGGCAAAGGGCCACACCAGCAGGCCCAAAAAAACGACAAAAAACAATAAAATCTGCACAATCCCAGCCCATCCATGGCCTCAATGGTGTTTAAATTCAAGAAGACACCCCTCAGAAACACTAGGCCCATGCAACACTCACTACCCCTGGGCATAAGGGATGAAAAGTAGGCAAAATAAGTGCAGGCCTCAGACACTGCCTCTCCTCAAAATGGCCCCCTTACACCCCAAGCACATGTTGCCTGTACCAGCCAGCACTCAAGATGGCCACCACCACCACCCACATGGCCAGACCACATCAACAGTACACCCCCAAAAAACAGAAAAACAGCCAGAAATCACCACAATCCAATGCCATCCATGATGTTTACATCAAAGAGAGTGAGACAACACCACAGGCACACTCAGTCCATGCACCACCACCACCCCTGGGCAAGCAAAAGGCCACACCAGCAGCCCCCCAAAAACGACAAAAAACAATAAAATAAGCACAATCCCAGCCCATCCATGGCCTCAATTATGTTTAAATTCAAGAAGACACCCCACAGAAAGACTAGGCCCATGCAACACTCACCACCCCTGGGCAAAGGGCCACACCAGCAGGCCCAAAAAAACGACAAAAAACAATAAAATCTGCACAATCCCAGCCCATCCATGGCCTCAATGGTGTTTAAATTCAACAAAACAGTTGTATCATGCACCCATAACCAACCCTGGTCCTACTGGATACTGTGGCTACCCACAATATAATTTATTTAATTTTCTGAAAAAGTTCCAAAATTGTACTTGCAGCAACTGTAATGCCCCAAACAAACTTACTTGTGAAAGTTGATTTCTAATCCAAAAGTGATCCAAAGACAGTCAAAAAGGCCTCAAATCCAAATATCCAGCAGCACCCACAAAAAGTAATCCTTCCAGCTCCAGATCCAAATGAAAGTGACCAGGAGATGGACAAAGCACTGGGAGGAGCCTGCTGGACAGGAACAGGAAGTTGGAGACTGTGGGGCACTTCCTTCCTCCCCCCCCCCAAAATGGACTCCTTGCAAAAAAAAAGGCCATGCAAATGTCAACCTGAGGAGTGATTCTGATAAAAATCATAATTTTCTGAAGGTTTATCCTGTTTGCTGGTGATTTTCTTGTGCGAAATTGCAAAATCTCTATTTCGCAAGTGCGAGATTGTTCCTTTCCGCCGCAACTACATGTTCGCAATTGCGAACTCTCGCGAGGTGTGCTGTGCAAGGTGGCAAGCCGCGAGTACGTATTCGCGGGCGACAAACTCCCGCGGGAACACGCAGCAAGATCTAAAATGGCGCGTCACTCGCAAAGAAAAACAACTCGGCAAACGCTAAAATGACGGAAAGTGAACGCCGTGCACCACGCCGCGCGCCGCAACCAAGCAAAAAATCCGCCGCGAGCGGATTCACGGATTTTCGACAAATTCGCGAGCGTTCGCGGATTGCGGATTTGCCGAAAATCCGAAAAATCCGCGAGCGGAGCGGATTTTACGCCCATGCTTACCCATGAGGCACAGGGTCAAGGCTGATTTGCATATGGCCATGTCTGAATTGGGGTGGTGTGGTGAGCAAAAAAACGATGGATTTAGGCCCAGATCTCTGTACTGGGGTGAATGTATGACATTGTTCTGCATTCTGTCCATCAACTGTTGTTTTTGCATTTTTCACCCCGAGTGGGACGGGTATGCTCAGACGTGAGTCCCGTGCTCTCCACACCACTGGAGTCAAGCTATCCTGGCTGAAGATGGCTGATAGCCAGAAACCGGTCCTAGGATGCTTGATTCCGCTCCAAGGAAGACCTGGCTTGGCAGTTCGGGCTGGACTGTTCCCATGAGGCACAGGGTCAAGGCTGATTTGCATATGGCCATGTCTGAATTTAGGGGGTGTGGTGAGCAAGAAAACGATGGATTTAGGCCCAGATCTCTGTACTGGGGTGAATGTATGACATTGTTCTGCATTCTGTCCATCAACTGTTGTTTTTGCATTTTTCACCCCGAGTGGGACGGGTATGCTCAGACGTGAGTCCCGTGCTCTCCACACCACTGGAGTCAAGCTATCCTGGCTGAAGATGGCTGATAGCCAGAAACCGGTCCTAGGATGCTTGATTCCGCTCCAAGGAAGACCTGGCTTGGCAGTTCGGGCTGGACTGTTCCCATGAGGCACAGGGTCAAGGCTGATTTGCATATGGCCATGTCTGAATTTAGGGGGTGTGGTGAGCAAGAAAACGATGGATTTAGGCCCAGATCTCTACTGGGGTGAATGTATGACATTGTTCTGCATTCTGTCCATCAACTGTTGTTTTTGCATTTTTCACCCCGAGTGGGACGGGTATGCTCAGACGTGAGTCCCGTGCTCTCCACACCATTGGAGTCAAGCTATCCTGGATGAAGACGGCTGATAGCCAGAAACTGGTCCTAGGATGCTTGATTCCGGTCCAAGGAAGACCTGGCTTGGCAGTTCGGGCTGGACTGTTCCCATGAGGCACAGGGTCAAGGCTGATTTGCATATGGCCATGTCTGAATTGGGGTGGTGTGGTGAGCAAAAAAACGATGGATTTAGGCCCAGATCTCTGTACTGGGGTGAATGTATGACATTGTTCTGCATTCTGTCCATCAACTGTTGTTTTTGCATTTTTCACCCCGAGTGGGACGGGTATGCTCAGACGTGAGTCCCGTGCTCTCCACACCACTGGAGTCAAGCTATCCTGGCTGAAGACGGCTGATAGCCAGAAACCGGTCCTAGGATGCTTGATTCCGGTCCAAGGAAGACCTGGCTTGGCAGTTCGGGCTGGACTGTTCCCATGAGGCACAGGGTCAAGGCTGATTTGCATATGGCCATGTCTGAATTGGGGTGGTGTGGTGAGCAAAAAAACAATGGATTTAGGCCCAGATCTCTGTACTGGGGTGAATGTATGACATTGTTCTGCATTCTGTCCATCAACTGTTGTTTTTGCATTTTTCACCCCGAGTGGGACGGGTATGCTCAGACGTGAGTCCCGTGCTCTCCACACCACTGGAGTCAAGCTATCCTGGCTGAAGATGGCTGATAGCCAGAAACCGGTCCTAGGATGCTTGATTCCGCTCCAAGGAAGACCTGGCTTGGCAGTTCGGGCTGGACTGTTCCCATGAGGCACAGGGTCAAGGCTGATTTGCATATGGCCATGTCTGAATTTAGGGGGTGTGGTGAGCAAGAAAACGATGGATTTAGGCCCAGATCTCTGTACTGGGGTGAATGTATGACATTGTTCTGCATTCTGTCCATCAACTGTTGTTTTTGCATTTTTCACCCCGAGTGGGACGGGTATGCTCAGACGTGAGTCCCGTGCTCTCCACACCATTGGAGTCAAGCTATCCTGGATGAAGACGGCTGATAGCCAGAAACCGGTCCTAGGATGCTTGATTCCGGTCCAAGGAAGACCTGGCTTGGCAGTTCGGGCTGGACTGTTCCCATGAGGGTCAGGGTCAAGGCTGATTTGCATATGGCCATGTCTGAATTGGGGTGGTGTGGTGAGCAAAAAAACGATGGATTTAGGCCCAGATCTCTGTACTGGGGTGAATGTATGACATTGTTCTGCATTCTGTCCATCAACTGTTGTTTTTGCATTTTTCACCCCGAGTGGGACGGGTATGCTCAGACGTGAGTCCCGTGCTCTCCACACCACTGGAGTCAAGCTATCCTGGCTGAAGACGGCTGATAGCCAGAAACCGGTCCTAGGATGCTTGATTCCGGTCCAAGGAAGACCTGGCTTGGCAGTTCGGGCTGGACTGTTCCCATGAGGCACAGGGTCAAGGCTGATTTGCATATGGCCATGTCTGAATTGGGGTGGTGTGGTGAGCAAAAAAACGATGGATTTAGGCCCAGATCTCTGTACTGGGGTGAATGTATGACATTGTTCTGCATTCTGTCCATCAACTGTTGTTTTTGCATTTTTCACCCCGAGTGGGACGGGTATGCTCAGACGTGAGTCCCGTGCTCTCCACACCACTGGAGTCAAGCTATCCTGGCTGAAGATGGCTGATAGCCAGAAACCGGTCCTAGGATGCTTGATTCCGCTCCAAGGAAGACCTGGCTTGCAGGTTCGGGCTGGACTGTTCCCATGAGGCACAGGGTCAATGCTGATTTGCATATGGCCATGTCTGAATTTAGGGGGTGTGGTGAGCAAGAAAACGATGGATTTAGGCCCAGATCTCTGTACTGGGGTGAATGTATGACATTGTTCTGCATTCTGTCCATCAACTGTTGTTTTTGCATTTTTCACCCCGAGTGGGACGGGTATGCTCAGACGTGAGTCCCGTGCTCTCCACACCACTGGAGTCAAGCTATCCTGGCTGAAGACGGCTGATAGCCAGAAACCGGTCCTAGGATGCTTGATTCCGGTCCAAGGAAGACCTGGCTTGGCAGTTTGGGCTGGACTGTTCCCATGAGGCACAGGGTCAAGGCTGATTTGCATATGGCCATGTCTGAATTGGGGTGGTGTGGTGAGCAAAAAAACGATGGATTTAGGCCCAGATCTCTGTACTGGGGTGAATGTATGACATTGTTCTGCATTCTGTCCATCAACTGTTGTTTTTGCATTTTTCACCCCGAGTGGGACGGGTATGCTCAGACGTGAGTCCCGTGCTCTCCACACCATTGGAGTCAAGCTATCCTGGATGAAGACGGCTGATAGCCAGAAACCGGTCCTAGGATGCTTGATTCCGGTCCAAGGAAGACCTGGCTTGGCAGTTCGGGCTGGACTGTTCCCATGAGGCACAGGGTCAAGGCTGATTTGCATATGGCCATGTCTGAATTGGGGTGGTGTGGTGAGCAAAAAAACGATGGATTTAGGCCCAGATCTCTGTACTGGGGTGAATGTATGACATTGTTCTGCATTCTGTCCATCAACTGTTGTTTTTGCATTTTTCACCCCGAGTGGGACGGGTATGCTCAGACGTGAGTCCCATGCTCTCCACACCACTGGAGTCAAGCTATCCTGGCTGAAGACGGCTGATAGCCAGAAACCGGTCCTAGGATGCTTGATTCCGGTCCAAGGAAGACCTGGCTTGGCAGTTCGGGCTGGACTGTTCCCATGAGGCACAGGGTCAAGGCTGATTTGCATATGGCCATGTCTGAATTGGGGTGGTGTGGTGAGCAGAAAAACGATGGATTTAGGCCCAGATCTCTGTACTGGGGTGAATGTATGACATTGTTCTGCATTCTGTCCATCAACTGTTGTTTTTGCATTTTTCACCCCGAGTGGGACGGGTATGCTCAGACGTGAGTCCCGTGCTCTCCACACCACTGGAGTCAAGCTATCCTGGCTGAAGACGGCTGATAGCCAGAAACCGGTCCTAGGATGCTTGATTCCGCTCCAAGGAAGACCTGGCTTGGCAGTTCGGGCTGGACTGTTCCCATGAGGCACAGGGTCAAGGCTGATTTGCATATGGCCATGTCTGAATTTAGGGGGTCTGGTGAGCAAGAAAACGATGGATTTAGGCTCAGATCTCTGTACTGGGGTGAATGTATGACATTGTTCTGCATTCTGTCCATCAACTGTTGTTTTTGCATTTTTTACCCTGAGTGGGACGGGTATGCTCAGACGTGAGTCCCGTGCTCTCCACACCACTGGAGTCAAGCTATCCTGGCTGAAGACGGCTGATAGCCAGAAACCGGTCCTAGGATGCTTGATTCCGGTCCAAGGAAGACCTGGCTTGGCAGTTCGGGCTGGACTGTTCCCATGAGGCACAGGGTCAAGGCTGATTTGCATATGGCCATGTCTGAATTGGGGTGGTGTGGTGAGCAAAAAAACGATGGATTTAGGCCCAGATCTCTGTACTGGGGTGAATGTATGACATTGTTCTGCATTCTGTCCATCAACTGTTGTTTTTGCATTTTTCACCCCGAGTGGGACGGGTATGCTCAGACGTGAGTCCCGTGCTCTCCACACCACTGGAGTCAAGCTATCCTGGCTGAAGACGGCTGATAGCCAGAAACCGGTCCTAGGATGCTTGATTCCGCTCCAAGGAAGACCTGGCTTGGCAGTTCGGGCTGGACTGTTCCCATGAGGCACAGGGTCAAGGCTGATTTGCATATGGCCATGTCTGAATTTAGGGGGTGTGGTGAGCAAGAAAACGATGGATTTAGGCCCAGATCTCTGTACTGGGGTGGATGTATGACATTGTTCTGCATTCTGTCCATCAACTGTCTTTTTTGCATTTTTCACCCCGAGTGGGACAGGTATGCTCAGACGTGAGTCCCGTGCTCGTCACACACCACTGGAGTCAAGCTATCCTGGCTGAAGACGGCTGATAGCCAGAAACCGGTCCTAGGATGCTTGATTCCGGTCCAAGGAAGACCTGGCTTGGCAGTTCGGGCTGGACTGTTCCCATGAGGCACAGGGTCAAGGCTGATTTGCATATGGCCATGTCTGAATTGGGGTGGTGTGGTGAGCAAAAAAATGATGGATTTAGGCCCAGATCTCTGTACTGGGGTGAATGTATGACATTGTTCTGCATTCTGTCCATCAAATGTTGTTTTTGCATTTTTCACCCTGAGTGGGACGGGTATGCTCAGACGTGAGTCCCGTGCTCTCCACACCACTGGAGTCAAGCTATCCTGGCTGAAGACGGCTGATAGCCAGAAACCGGTCCTAGGATGCTTGATTCCGGTCCAAGGAAGACCTGGCTTGGCAGTTTGGGCTGGACTGTTCCCATGAGGCACAGGGTCAAGGCTGATTTGCACATGGCCATGTCTGAATTGGGGTGGTGTGGTGAGCAAATGAACGATGGATTTAGGCCCAGATCTCTGTACTGGGGTGAATGTATGACATTGTTCTGCATTCTGTCCATCAACTGTTGTTTTTGCATTTTTCACTCGAGTGGGACGGGTATGCTCAGACGTGAGTCCCGTGCTCTCCACACCAGTGGAGTCAAGCTATCCTGGCTGAAGATGGCTGATAGCCAGAAACCGGTCCTAGGATGCTTGATTCCGGTCCAAGGAAGACCTGGCTTGGCAGTTCGGGCTGGACTGTTCCCATGAGGCACAGGGTCAAGGCTGATTTGCATATGGCCATGTCTGAATTGGGGTGGTGTGGTGAGCAAAAAAATGATGGATTTAGGCCCAGATCTCTGTACTGGGGTGAATGTATGACATTGTTCTGCATTCTGTCCATCAACTGTTGTTTTTGCATTTTTCACCCCGAGTGGGACGGGTATGCTCAGACGTGAGTCCCGTGCTCTCCACACCACTGGAGTCAAGCTATCCTGGCTGAAGATGGCTGATAGCCAGAAACCGGTCCTAGGATGCTTGATTCCGGTCCAAGGAAGACCTGGCTTGGCAGTTTGGGCTGGACTGTTCCCATGAGGCACAGGGTCAAGGCTGATTTGCACATGGCCATGTCTGAATTGGGGTGGTGTGGTGAGCAAATGAACGATGGATTTAGGCCCAGATCTCTGTACTGGGGTGAATGTATGACATTGTTCTGCATTCTGTCCATCAACTGTTGTTTTTGCATTTTTCACTCGAGTGGGACGGGTATGCTCAGACGTGAGTCCCGTGCTCTCCACACCAGTGGAGTCAAGCTATCCTGGCTGAAGATGGCTGATAGCCAGAAACCGGTCCTAGGATGCTTGATTCCGGTCCAAGGAAGACCTGGCTTGGCAGTTCGGGCTGGACTGTTCCCATGAGGCACAGGGTCAAGGCTGATTTGCATATGGCCATGTCTGAATTGGGGTGGTGTGGTGAGCAAAAAAATGATGGATTTAGGCCCAGATCTCTGTACTGGGGTGAATGTATGACATTGTTCTGCATTCTGTCCATCAACTGTTGTTTTTGCATTTTTCACCCCGAGTGGGACGGGTATGCTCAGACGTGAGTCCCGTGCTCTCCACACCACTGGAGTCAAGCTATCCTGGCTGAAGATGGCTGATAGCCAGAAACCGGTCCTAGGATGCTTGATTCTGGTCCAAGGAAGACCTGACTTGGCAGTTTGGGCTGGACTGTTCCTATGAGGCACAGGGTCAAGGCTGATTTGCAAATGGCCATGTCTAAATTGAGTTGGTGTGGTGAGCAAAAAAACAATGGATTTAGGCCCAGATCTCTGTACTGGGGTGAATGTATGACATTGTTCTGCATTCTGTCCATCAACTGTTGTTTTTGCATTTTTCACCCCGAGTGGGACGGGTATGCTCAGACGTGAGTCCCGTGCTCTCCACACCATTGGAGTCAAGCTATCCTGGATGAAGACGGCTGATAGCCAGAAACCGGTCCTAGGATGCTTGATTCCGGTCCAAGGAAGACCTGGCTTGGCAGTTCGGGCTGGACTGTTCCCATGAGGCACAGGGTCAAGGCTGATTTGCATATGGCCATGTCTGAATTGGGGTGGTGTGGTGAGCAAAAAAACGAGGGATTTAGGCCAGATCTCTGTACTGGGGTGAATGTATGACATTGTTCTGCATTCTGTCCATCAACTGTTGTTTTTGCATTTTTCACCCCGAGTGGGACGGGTATGCTCAGACGTGAGTCCCGTGCTCTCCACACCACTGGAGTCAAGCTATCCTGGCTGAAGACGGCTGATAGCCAGAAACCGGTCCTAGGATGCTTGATTCCGGTCCAAGGAAGACCTGGCTTGGCAGTTCGGGCTGGACTGTTCCCATGAGGCACAGGGTCAAGGCTGATTTGCATATGGCCATGTCTGAATTGGGGTGGTGTGGTGAGCAAAAAAATGATGGATTTAGGCCCAGATCTCTGTACTGGGGTGAATGTATGACATTGTTCTGCATTCTGTCCATCAAATGTTGTTTTTGCATTTTTCACCCTGAGTGGGACGGGTATGCTCAGACGTGAGTCCAGTACTCTCCACACCACTGGAGTCAAGCTATCCTGGCTGAAGACGGCTGATAGCCAGAAACCGGTCCTAGGATGCTTGATTCCGGTCCAAGGAAGACCTGGCTTGGCAGTTTGGGCTGGACTGTTCCCATGAGGCACAGGGTCAAGGCTGATTTGCACATGGCCATGTCTGAATTGGGGTGGTGTGGTGAGCAAAAAAACGATGGATTTAGGCCCAGATCTCTGTACTGGGGTGAATGTATGACATTGTTCTGCATTCTGTCCATCAACTGTTGTTTTTGCATTTTTCACTCGAGTGGGACGGGAATGCTCAGACGTGAGTCCTGTGCTCTCCACACCAGTGGAGTCAAGCTATCCTGGCTGAAGATGGCTGATAGCCAGAAACCGGTCCTAGGATGCTTGATTCCGGTCCAAGGAAGACCTGGCTTGGCAGTTCGGGCTGGACTGTTCCCATGAGGCACAGGGTCAAGGCTGATTTGCATATGGCCATGTCTGAATTGGGGTGGTGTGGTGAGCAAAAAAATGATGGATTTAGGCCCAGATCTCTGTACTGGGGTGAATGTATGACATTGTTCTGCATTCTGTCCATCAACTGTTGTTTTTGCATTTTTCACCCCGAGTGGGACGGGTATGCTCAGACGTGAGTCCCGTGCTCTCCACACCACTGGAGTCAAGCTATCCTGGCTGAAGATGGCTGATAGCCAGAAACCGGTCCTAGGATGCTTGATTCCGGTCCAAGGAAGACCTGACTTGGCAGTTTGGGCTGGACTGTTCCTATGAGGCACAGGGTCAAGGCTGATTTGCACATGGCCATGTCTAAATTGAGTTGGTGTGGTGAGCAAAAAAACAATGGATTTAGGCCCAGATCTCTGTACTGGGGTGAATGTATGACATTGTTCTGCATTCTGTCCATCAACTGTTGTTTTTGCATTTTTCACCCCGAGTGGGACGGGTATGCTCAGACGTGAGTCCCGTGCTCTCCACACCACTGGAGTCAAGCTATCCTGGCTGAAGACGGCTGATAGCCAGAAACCGGTCCTAGGATGCTTGATTCCGGTCCAAGGAAGACCTGGCTTGGCAGTTTGGGCTGGACTGTTCCCATGAGGCACAGGGTCAAGGCTGATTTGCATATGGCCATGTCTGAATTGGGGTGGTGTGGTGAGCAAAAAAACGATGGATTTAGGCCCAGATCTCTGTACTGGGGTGAATGTATGACATTGTTCTGCATTCTGTCCATCAACTGTTGTTTTTGCATTTTTCACCCCGAGTGGGACGGGTATGCTCAGACGTGAGTCCCGTGCTCTCCACACCACTGGAGTCAAGCTATCCTGGCTGAAGATGGCTGATAGCCAGAAACCGGTCCTAGGATGCTTGATTCCGCTCCAAGGAAGACCTGGCTTGGCAGTTCGGGCTGGACTGTTCCCATGAGGCACAGGGTCAAGGCTGATTTGCATATGGCCATGTCTGAATTTAGGGGGTGTGGTGAGCAAGAAAACAATGGATTTAGGCCCAGATCTCTGTACTGGGGTGAATGTATGACATTGTTCTGCATTCTGTCCATCAACTGTTGTTTTTGCATTTTTTACCCCGAGTGGGACGGGTATGCTCAGACGTGAGTCCCGTGCTCTCCACACCATTGGAGTCAAGCTATCCTGGATGAAGACGGCTGATAGCCAGAAACCGGTCCTAGGATGCTTGATTCCGGTCCAAGGAAGACCTGGCTTGGCAGTTCGGGCTGGACTGTTCCCATGAGGCACAGGGTCAAGGCTGATTTTCATATGGCCATGTCTGAATTTAGGGGGTGTGGTGAGCAAGAAAACGATGGATTTAGGCCCAGATCTCTGTACTGGGGTGAATGTATGACATTGTTCTGCATTCTGTCCATCAACTGTTGTTTTTGCATTTTTCACCCCGAGTGGGACGGGTATGCTCAGACGTGAGTCCCGTGCTCTCCACACCACTGGAGTCAAGCTATCCTGGCTGAAGACGGCTGATAGCCAGAAACCGGTCCTAGGATGCTTGATTCCGGTCCATGGAAGACCTGGCTTGGCAGTTCGGGCTGGACTGTTCCCATGAGGCACAGGGTCAAGGCTGATTTGCATATGGCCATGTCTGAATTGGGGTGGTGTGGTGAGCAAAAAAACGATGGATTTAGGCCCAGATCTCTGTACTGGGGTGAATGTATGACATTGTTCTGCATTCTGTCCATCAACTGTTGTTTTTGCATTTTTCACCCCGAGTGGGACGGGTATGCTCAGACGTGAGTCCCGTGCTCTCCACACCACTGGAGTCAAGCTATCCTGGATGAAGATGGCTGATAGCCAGAAACCGGTCCTAGGATGCTTGATTCCGCTCCAAGGAAGACCTGGCTTGGCAGTTCGGGCTGGACTGTTCCCATGAGGCACAGGGTCAAGGCTGATTTGCATATGGCCATGTCTGAATTTAGGGGGTGTGGTGAGCAAGAAAACGATGGATTTAGGCCCAGATCTCTGTACTGGGGTGAATGTATGACATTGTTCTGCATTCTGTCCATCAACTGTTGTTTTTGCATTTTTCACCCCGAGTGGGACGGGTATGCTCAGACGTGAGTCCCGTGCTCTCCACACCACTGGAGTCAAGCTATCCTGGCTGAAGACGGCTGATAGCCAGAAACCGGTCCTAGGATGCTTGATTCCGGTCCAAGGAAGACCTGGCTTGGCAGTTCGGGCTGGACTGTTCCCATGAGGCAAAGGGTCAAGGCTGATTTGCATATGGCCATGTCTGAATTGGGGTGGTGTGGTGAGCAAAAAAACAATGGATTTAGGCCCAGATCTCTGTACTGGGGTGAATGTATGACATTGTTCTGCATTCTGTCCATCAACTGTTGTTTTTGCATTTTTCACCCCGAGTGGGACGGGTATGCTCAGACGTGAGTCCCGTGCTCTCCACACCATTGGAGTCAAGCTATCCTGGATGAAGACGGCTGATAGCCAAAAACCGGTCCTAGGATGCTTGATTCCGGTCCAAGGAAGACCTGGCTTGGCAGTTCGGGCTGGACTGTTCCCATGAGGCACAGGGTCAAGGCTGATTTGCATATGGCCATGTCTGAATTGGGGTGGTGTGGTGAGCAAAAAAACGATGGATTTAGGCCCAGATCTCTGTACTGGGGTGAATGTATGACATTGTTCTGCATTCTGTCCATCAACTGTTGTTTTTGCATTTTTCACCCCGAGTGGGACGGGTATGCTCAGACGTGAGTCCCGTGCTCTCTACACCACTGGAGTCAAGCTATCCTGGCTGAAGACGGCTGATAGCCAGAAACCGGTCCTAGGATGCTTGATTCCGGTCCAAGGAAGACCTGGCTTGGCAGTTCGGGCTGGACTGTTCCCATGAGGCACAGGGTCAAGGCTGATTTGCATATGGCCATGTCTGAATTGGGGTGGTGTGGTGAGCAAAAAAACGATGGATTTAGGCCCAGATCTCTGTACTGGGGTGAATGTATGACATTGTTCTGCATTCTGTCCATCAACTGTTGTTTTTGCATTTTTCACCCCGAGTGGGACGGGTATGCTCAGACGTGAGTCCCGTGCTCTCCACACCACTGGAGTCAAGCTATCCTGTCTGAAGATGGCTAATAGCCAGAAACCGGTCCTAGGATGCTTGATTCCGCTCCAAGGAAGACCTGGCTTGGCAGTTCGGGCTGGACTGTTCCCATGAGGCACAGGGTCAAGGCTGATTTGCATATGGCCATGTCTGAATTTAGGGGGTGTGGTGAGCAAGAAAACGATGGATTTAGGCCTAGATCTCTGTACTGGGGTGAATGTATGACATTGTTCTGCATTCTGTCCATCAACTGTTGTTTTTGCATTTTTCACCCCGAGTGGGACGGGTATGCTCAGACGTGAGTCCCGTGCTCTCCACACCACTGGAGTCAAGCTATCCTGGCTGAAGATGGCTGATAGCCAGAAACCGGTCCTAGGATGCTTGATTCCGGTCCAAGGAAGACCTGGCTTGGCAGTTCGGGCTGGACTGTTCCCATGAGGCACAGGGTCAAGGCTGATTTGCATATGGCCATGTCTGAATTGGGGTGGTGTGGTGAGCAAAAAAACGATGGATTTAGGCCCAGATCTCTGTACTGGGGTGAATGTATGACATTGTTCTGCATTCTGTCCATCAACTGTTGTTTTTGCAATTTTCACACCGAGTGGGACGGGTATGCTCAGACGTGAGTCCCGTGCTCTCCACACCACTGGAGTCAAGCTATCCTGGCTGAAGATGGCTGATAGCCAGAAACCGGTCCTAGGATGCTTGATTCCGCTCCAAGGAAGACCTGGCTTGGCAGTTCGGGCTGGACTGTTCCCATGAGGCACAGGGTCAAGGCTGATTTGCATATGGCCATGTCTGAATTTAGGGGGTGTGGTGAGCAAGAAAACGATGGATTTAGGCCCAGATCTCTGTACTGGGGTGAATGTATGACATTGTTCTGCATTCTGTCCATCAACTGTTGTTTTTGCATTTTTCACCCCGAGTGGGACGGGTATGCTCAGACGTGAGTCCCGTGCTCTCCACACCATTGGAGTCAAGCTATCCTGGATGAAGACGGCTGATAGCCAGAAACCGGTCCTAGGATGCTTGATTCCGGTCCAAGGAAGACCTGGCTTGGCAGTTCGGGCTGGACTGTTCCCATGAGGCACAGGGTCAAGGCTGATTTGCATATGGCCATGTCTGAATTTAGGGGGTGTGGTGAGCAAGAAAACGATGGATTTAGGCCCAGATCTCTGTACTGGGGTGAATGTATGACATTGTTCTGCATTCTGTCCATCAACTGTTGTTTTTGCATTTTTCACCCCGAGTGGGACGGGTATGCTCAGACGTGAGTCCCGTGCTCTCCACACCATTGGAGTCAAGCTATCCTGGATGAAGACGGCTGATAGCCAGAAACCGGTCCTAGGATGCTTGATTCCGGTCCAAGGAAGACCTGGCTTGGCAGTTCGGGCTGGACTGTTCCCATGAGGCACAGGGTCAAGGCTGATTTGCATATGGCCATGTCTGAATTGGGGTGGTGTGGTGAGCAAAAAAACGATGGATTTAGGCCCAGATCTCTGTACTGGGGTGAATGTATGACATTGTTCTGCATTCTGTCCATCAACTGTTGTTTTTGCATTTTTCACCCCGAGTGGGACGGGTATGCTCAGACGTGAGTCCCGTGCTCTCCACACCACTGGAGTCAAGCTATCCTGGCTGAAGACGGCTGATAGCCAGAAACCGGTCCTAGGATGCTTGATTCCGGTCCAAGGAAGACCTGGCTTGGCAGTTCGGGCTGGACTGTTCCCATGAGGCACAGGGTCAAGGCTGATTTGCATATGGCCATGTCTGAATTGGGGTGGTGTGGTGAGCAAAAAAACGATGGATTTAGGCCCAGATCTCTGTACTGGGGTGAATGTATGACATTGTTCTGCATTCTGTCCATCAACTGTTGTTTTTGCATTTTTCACCCCGAGTGGGACGGGTATGCTCAGACGTGAGTCCCGTGCTCTCCACACCACTGGAGTCAAGCTATCCTGGCTGAAGACGGCTGATAGCCAGAAACCGGTCCTAGGATGCTTGATTCCGGTCCAAGGAAGACCTGGCTTGGCAGTTCGGGCTGGACTGTTCCCATGAGGCACAGGGTCAAGGCTGATTTGCATATGGCCATGTCTGAATTGGGGTGGTGTGGTGAGCAAAAAAACGATGGATTTAGGCCCAGATCTCTGTACTGGGGTGAATGTATGACATTGTTCTGCATTCTGTCCATCAACTGTTGTTTTTGCATTTTTCACCCCGAGTGGGACGGGTATGCTCAGACGTGAGTCCCGTGCTCTCCACACCACTGGAGTCAAGCTATCCTGTCTGAAGATGGCTAATAGCCAGAAACCGGTCCTAGGATGCTTGATTCCGCTCCAAGGAAGACCTGGCTTGGCAGTTCGGGCTGGACTGTTCCCATGAGGCACAGGGTCAAGGCTGATTTGCATATGGCCATGTCTGAATTTAGGGGGTGTGGTGAGCAAGAAAACGATGGATTTAGGCCTAGATCTCTGTACTGGGGTGAATGTATGACATTGTTCTGCATTCTGTCCATCAACTGTTGTTTTTGCATTTTTCACCCCGAGTGGGACGGGTATGCTCAGACGTGAGTCCCGTGCTCTCCACACCACTGGAGTCAAGCTATCCTGGCTGAAGACGGCTGATAGCCAGAAACCGGTCCTAGGATGCTTGATTCCGGTCCAAGGAAGACCTGGCTTGGCAGTTCGGGCTGGACTGTTCCCATGAGGCACAGGGTCAAGGCTGATTTGCATATGGCCATATCTGAATTGGGGTGGTGCGGTGAGCAAAAAAACGATGGATTTAGGCCCAGATCTCTGTACTGGGGTGAATGTATGACATTGTTCTGCATTCTGTCCATCAACTGTTGTTTTTGCATTTTTCACCCCGAGTGGGACGGGTATGCTCAGACGTGAGTCCCGTGCTCTCCACACCACTGGAGTCAAGCTATCCTGGCTGAAGACGGCTGATAGCCAGAAACCGGTCCTAGGATGCTTGATTCCGGTCCAAGGAAGACCTGGCTTGGCAGTTCGGGCTGGACTGTTCCCATGGGGCACAGGGTCAAGGCTGATTTGCATATGGCCATGTCTGAATTGGGGTGGTGTGGTGAGCAAAAAAATGATGGATTTAGGCCCAGATCTCTGTACTGGGGTGAATGTATGACATTGTTCTGCATTCTGTCCATCAAATGTTGTTTTTGCATTTTTCACCCTGAGTGGGACGGGTATGCTCAGACGTGAGTCCCGTGCTCTCCACACCACTGGAGTCAAGCTATCCTGGCTGAAGACGGCTGATAGCCAGAAACCGGTCCTGGGATGCTTGATTCCGGTCCAAGGAAGACCTGGCTTGGCAGTTTGGGCTGGACTGTTCCCATGAGGCACAGGGTCAAGGCTGATTTGCACATGGCCATGTCTGAATTGGGGTGGTGTGGTGAGCAAAAAAACGATGGATTTAGGCCCAGATCTCTGTACTGGGGTGAATGTATGACATTGTTCTGCATTCTGTCCATCAACTGTTGTTTTTGCATTTTTCACTCGAGTGGGACGGGTATGCTCAGACGTGAGTCCCGTGCTCTCCACACCAGTGGAGTCAAGCTATCCTGGCTGAAGATGGCTGATAGCCAGAAACCGGTCCTAGGATGCTTGATTCCGGTCCAAGGAAGACCTGGCTTGGCAGTTCGGGCTGGACTGTTCCCATGAGGCACAGGGTCAAGGCTGATTTGCATATGGCCATGTCTGAATTGGGGTGGTGTGGTGAGCAAAAAAATGATGGATTTAGGCCCAGATCTCTGTACTGGGGTGAATGTATGACATTGTTCTGCATTCTGTCCATCAACTGTTGTTTTTGCATTTTTCACCCCGAGTGGGACGGGTATGCTCAGACGTGAGTCCCGTGCTCTCCACACCACTGGAGTCAAGCTATCCTGGCTGAAGATGGCTGATAGCCAGAAACCGGTCCTAGGATGCTTGATTCCGGTCCAAGGAAGACCTGACTTGGCAGTTTGGGCTGGACTGTTCCTATGAGGCACAGGGTCAAGGCTGATTTGCACATGGCCATGTCTAAATTGAGTTGGTGTGGTGAGCAAAAAAACAATGGATTTAGGCCTAGATCTCTGTACTGGGGTGAATGTATGACATTGTTCTGCATTCTGTCCATCAACTGTTGTTTTTGCATTTTTCACCCCGAGTGGGACGGGTATGCTCAGACGTGAGTCCCGTGCTCTCCACACCACTGGAGTCAAGCTATCCTGGCTGAAGACGGCTGATAGCCAGAAACCGGTCCTAGGATGCTTGATTCCGGTCCAAGGAAGACCTGGCTTGGCAGATCGGGCTGGACTGTTCCCATGAGGCACAGGGTCAAGGCTGATTTGCATATGGCCATGTCTGAATTGGGGTGGTGTGGTGAGCAAAAAAACGATGGATTTAGGCCCAGATCTCTGTACTGGGGTGAATGTATGACATTGTTCTGCATTCTGTCCATCAACTGTTGTTTTTGCATTTTTCACCCCGAGTGGGACGGGTATGCTCAGACGTGAGTCCCGTGCTCTCCACACCACTGGAGTCAAGCTATCCTGGCTGAAGATGGCTGATAGCCAGAAACCGGTCCTAGGATGCTTGATTCCGCTCCAAGGAAGACCTGGCTTGGCAGTTCGGGCTGGACTGTTCCCATGAGGCACAGGGTCAAGGCTGATTTGCATATGGCCATGTCTGAATTTAGGGGGTGTGGTGAGCAAGAAAACGATGGATTTAGGCCCAGATCTCTGTACTGGGGTGAATGTATGACATTGTTCTGCATTCTGTCCATCAACTGTTGTTTTTGCATTTTTCACCCCGAGTGGGACGGGTATGCTCAGACGTGAGTCCCGTGCTCTCCACACCATTGGAGTCAAGCTATCCTGGATGAAGACGGCTGATAGCCAGAAACCGGTCCTAGGATGCTTGATTCCGGTCCAAGGAAGACCTGGCTTGGCAGTTCGGGCTGGACTGTTCCCATGAGGCACAGGGTCAAGGCTGATTTGCATATGGCCATGTCTGAATTGGGGTGGTGTGGTGAGCAAAAAAACGAGGGATTTAGGCCCAGATCTCTGTACTGGGGTGAATGTATGACATTGTTCTGCATTCTGTCCATCAACTGTTGTTTTTGCATTTTTCACCCCGAGTGGGACGGGTATGCTCAGACGTGAGTCCCGTGCTCTCCACACCACTGGAGTCAAGCTATCCTGGCTGAAGACGGCTGATAGCCAGAAACCGGTCCTAGGATGCTTGATTCCGGTCCAAGGAAGACCTGGCTTGGCAGTTCGGGCTGGACTGTTCCCATGAGGCACAGGGTCAAGGCTGATTTGCATATGGCCATGTCTGAATTGGGGTGGTGTGGTGAGCAAAAAAATGATGGATTTAGGCCCAGATCTCTGTACTGGGGTGAATGTATGACATTGTTCTGCATTCTGTCCATCAAATGTTGTTTTTGCATTTTTCACCCTGAGTGGGACGGGTATGCTCAGACGTGAGTCCCGTGCTCTCCACACCACTGGAGTCAAGCTATCCTGGCTGAAGACGGCTGATAGCCAGAAACCGGTCCTAGGATGCTTGATTCCGGTCCAAGGAAGACCTGGCTTGGCAGTTTGGGCTGGACTGTTCCCATGAGGCACAGGGTCAAGGCTGATTTGCACATGGCCATGTCTGAATTGGGGTGGTGTGGTGAGCAAAAAAACGATGGATTTAGGCCCAGATCTCTGTACTGGGGTGAATGTATGACATTGTTCTGCATTCTGTCCATCAACTGTTGTTTTTGCATTTTTCACTCGAGTGGGACGGGTATGCTCAGACGTGAGTCCCGTGCTCTCCACACCAGTGGAGTCAAGCTATCCTGGCTGAAGATGGCTGATAGCCAGAAACCGGTCCTAGGATGCTTGATTCCGGTCCAAGGAAGACCTGGCTTGGCAGTTCGGGCTGGACTGTTCCCATGAGGCACAGGGTCAAGGCTGATTTGCATATGGCCATGTCTGAATTGGGGTGGTGTGGTGAGCAAAAAAATGATGGATTTAGGCCCAGATCTCTGTACTGGGGTGAATGTATGACATTGTTCTGCATTCTGTCCATCAACTGTTGTTTTTGCATTTTTCACCCCGAGTGGGACGGGTATGCTCAGACGTGAGTCCCGTGCTCTCCACACCACTGGAGTCAAGCTATCCTGGCTGAAGATGGCTGATAGCCAGAAACCGGTCCTAGGATGCTTGATTCCGGTCCAAGGAAGACCTGACTTGGCAGTTTGGGCTGGACTGTTCCTATGAGGCACAGGGTCAAGGCTGATTTGCACATGGCCATGTCTAAATTGAGTTTGTGTGGTGAGCAAAAAAACAATGGATTTAGGCCCAGATCTCTGTACTGGGGTGAATGTATGACATTGTTCTGCATTCTGTCCATCAACTGTTGTTTTTGCATTTTTCACCCCGAGTGGGACTGGTATGCTCAGACGTGAGTCCCGTGCTCTCCACACCACTGGAGTCAAGCTATCCTGGCTGAAGACGGCTGATAGCCAGAAACCGGTCCTAGGATGCTTGATTCCGGTCCAAGGAAGACCTGGCTTGGCAGTTCGGGCTGGACTGTTCCCATGAGGCACAGGGTCAAGGCTGATTTGCATATGGCCATGTCTGAATTGGGGTGGTGTGGTGAGCAAAAAAACGATGGATTTAGGCCCAGATCTCTGTACTGGGGTGAATGTATGACATTGTTCTGCATTCTGTCCATCAACTGTTGTTTTTGCATTTTTCACCCCGAGTGGGACTGGTATGCTCAGACGTGAGTCCCGTGCTCTCCACACCACTGGAGTCAAGCTATCCTGGCTGAAGACGGCTGATAGCCAGAAACCGGTCCTAGGATGCTTGATTCCGGTCCAAGGAAGACCTGGCTTGGCAGGTCGGGCTGGACTGTTCCTATGAGGCACAGGGTCAAGGCTGATTTGCACATGGCCATGTCTAAATTGAGTTGGTGTGGTGAGCAAAAAAACAATGGATTTAGGCCCAGATCTCTGTACTGGGGTGAATGTATGACATTGTTCTGCATTCTGTCCATCAACTGTTGTTTTTGCATTTTTCACCCCGAGTGGGACTGGTATGCTCAGACGTGAGTCCTGTGCTCTCCACACCACTGGAGTCAAGCTATCCTGGCTGAAGACGGCTGATAGCCAGAAACCGGTCCTAGGATGCTTGATTCCGGTCCAAGGAAGACCTGGCTTGGCAGTTCGGGCTGGACTGTTCCCATGAGGCACAGGGTCAAGGCTGATTTGCATATGGCCATGTCTGAATTGGGGTGGTGTGGTGAGCAAAAAAACGATGGATTTAGGCCCTGATCTCTGTACTGGGGTGAATGTATGACATTGTTCTGCATTCTGTCCATCAACTGTTGTTTTTGCATTTTTCACCCCGAGTGGGACGGGTATGCTCAGACGTGAGTCCCGTGCTCTCCACACCACTGGAGTCAAGCTATCCTGGCTGAAGATGGCTGATAGCCAGAAACCGGTCCTAGGATGCTTGATTCCGCTCCAAGGAAGACCTGGCTTGGCAGTTCGGGCTGGACTGTTCCCATGAGGCACAGGGTCAAGGCTGATTTGCATATGGCCATGTCTGAATTGGGGTGGTGTGGTGAGCAAAAAAATGATGGATTTAGGCCCAGATCTCTGTACTGGGGTGAATGTATGACATTGTTCTGCATTCTGTCCATCAAATGTTGTTTTTGCATTTTTCACCCTGAGTGGGACGGGTATGCTCAGACGTGAGTCCCGTGCTCTCCACACCACTGGAGTCAAGCTATCCTGGCTGAAGACGGCTGATAGCCAGAAACCGGTCCTAGGATGCTTGATTCCGGTCCAAGGAAGACCTGGCTTGGCAGTTTGGGCTGGACTGTTCCCATGAGGCACAGGGTCAAGGCTGATTTGCACATGGCCATGTCTGAATTGGGGTGGTGTGGTGAGCAAAAAAACGATGGATTTAGGCCCAGATCTCTGTACTGGGGTGAATGTATGACATTGTTCTGCATTCTGTCCATCAACTGTTGTTTTTGCATTTTTCACTCGAGTGGGACGGGTATGCTCAGACGTGAGTCCCGTGCTCTCCACACCAGTGGAGTCAAGCTATCCTGGCTGAAGATGGCTGATAGCCAGAAACCGGTCCTAGGATGCTTGATTCCGGTCCAAGGAAGACCTGGCTTGGCAGTTCGGGCTGGACTGTTCCCATGAGGCACAGGGTCAAGGCTGATTTGCATATGGCCATGTCTGAATTGGGGTGGTGTGGTGAGCAAAAAAATGATGGATTTAGGCCCAGATCTCTGTACTGGGGTGAATGTATGACATTGTTCTGCATTCTGTCCATCAACTGTTGTTTTTGCATTTTTCACCCCGAGTGGGACGGGTATGCTCAGACGTGAGTCCCGTGCTCTCCACACCACTGGAGTCAAGCTATCCTGGCTGAAGATGGCTGATAGCCAGAAACCGGTCCTAGGATGCTTGATTCCGGTCCAAGGAAGACCTGACTTGGCAGTTTGGGCTGGACTGTTCCTATGAGGCACAGGGTCAAGGCTGATTTGCACATGGCCATGTCTAAATTGAGTTGGTGTGGTGAGCAAAAAAACAATGGATTTAGGCCTAGATCTCTGTACTGGGGTGAATGTATGACATTGTTCTGCATTCTGTCCATCAACTGTTGTTTTTGCATTTTTCACCCCGAGTGGGACGGGTATGCTCAGACGTGAGTCCCGTGCTCTCCACACCACTGGAGTCAAGCTATCCTGGCTGAAGACGGCTGATAGCCAGAAACCGGTCCTAGGATGCTTGATTCCGGTCCAAGGAAGACCTGGCTTGGCAGATCGGGCTGGACTGTTCCCATGAGGCTCAGGGTCAAGGCTGATTTGCATATGGCCATGTCTGAATTGGGGTGGTGTGGTGAGCAAAAAAACGATGGATTTAGGCCCAGATCTCTGTACTGGGGTGAATGTATGACATTGTTCTGCATTCTGTCCATCAACTGTTGTTTTTGCATTTTTCACCCCGAGTGGGACGGGTATGCTCAGACGTGAGTCCCGTGCTCTCCACACCACTGGAGTCAAGCTATCCTGGCTGAAGATGGCTGATAGCCAGAAACCGGTCCTAGGATGCTTGATTCCGCTCCAAGGAAGACCTGGCTTGGCAGTTCGGGCTGGACTGTTCCCATGAGGCACAGGGTCAAGGCTGATTTGCATATGGCCATGTCTGAATTTAGGGGGTGTGGTGAGCAAGAAAACGATGGATTTAGGCCCAGATCTCTGTACTGGGGTGAATGTATGACATTGTTCTGCATTCTGTCCATCAACTGTTGTTTTTGCATTTTTCACCCCGAGTGGGACGGGTATGCTCAGACGTGAGTCCCGTGCTCTCCACACCATTGGAGTCAAGCTATCCTGGATGAAGATGGCTGATAGCCAGAAACCGGTCCTAGGATGCTTGATTCCGGTCCAAGGAAGACCTGGCTTGGCAGTTCGGGCTGGACTGTTCCCATGAGGCACAGGGTCAAGGCTGATTTGCATATGGCCATGTCTGAATTGGGGTGGTGTGGTGAGCAAAAAAACGAGGGATTTAGGCCCAGATCTCTGTACTGGGGTGAATGTATGACATTGTTCTGCATTCTGTCCATCAACTGTTGTTTTTGCATTTTTCACCCCGAGTGGGACGGGTATGCTCAGACGTGAGTCCCGTGCTCTCCACACCACTGGAGTCAAGCTATCCTGGCTGAAGACGGCTGATAGCCAGAAACCGGTCCTAGGATGCTTGATTCCGGTCCAAGGAAGACCTGGCTTGGCAGTTCGGGCTGGACTGTTCCCATGAGGCACAGGGTCAAGGCTGATTTGCATATGGCCATGTCTGAATTGGGGTGGTGTGGTGAGCAAAAAAACGAGGGATTTAGGCCCAGATCTCTGTACTGGGGTGAATGTATGACATTGTTCTGCATTCTGTCCATCAACTGTTGTTTTTGCATTTTTCACCCCGAGTGGGACGGGTATGCTCAGACGTGAGTCCCGTGCTCTCCACACCACTGGAGTCAAGCTATCCTGGCTGAAGACGGCTGATAGCCAGAAACCGGTCCTAGGATGCTTGATTCCGGTCCAAGGAAGACCTGGCTTGGCAGTTCGGGCTGGACTGTTCCCATGAGGCACAGGGTCAAGGCTGATTTGCATATGGCCATGTCTGAATTGGGGTGGTGTGGTGAGCAAAAAAATGATGGATTTAGGCCCAGATCTCTGTACTGGGGTGAATGTATGACATTGTTCTGCATTCTGTCCATCAAATGTTGTTTTTGCATTTTTCACCCTGAGTGGGACGGGTATGCTCAGACGTGAGTCCCGTGCTCTCCACACCACTGGAGTCAAGCTATCCTGGCTGAAGACGGCTGATAGCCAGAAACCGGTCCTAGGATGCTTGATTCCGGTCCAAGGAAGACCTGGCTTGGCAGTTTGGGCTGGACTGTTCCCATGAGGCACAGGGTCAAGGCTGATTTGCACATGGCCATGTCTGAATTGGGGTGGTGTGGTGAGCAAAAAAACGATGGATTTAGGCCCAGATCTCTGTACTGGGGTGAATGTATGACATTGTTCTGCATTCTGTCCATCAACTGTTGTTTTTGCATTTTTCACTCGAGTGGGACGGGTATGCTCAGACGTGAGTCCCGTGCTCTCCACACCAGTGGAGTCAAGCTATCCTGGCTGAAGATGGCTGATAGCCAGAAACCGGTCCTAGGATGCTTGATTCCGGTCCAAGGAAGACCTGGCTTGGCAGTTCGGGCTGGACTGTTCCCATGAGGCACAGGGTCAAGGCTGATTTGCATATGGCCATGTCTGAATTGGGGTGGTGTGGTGAGCAAAAAAATGATGGATTTAGGCCCAGATCTCTGTACTGGGGTGAATGTATGACATTGTTCTGCATTCTGTCCATCAACTGTTGTTTTTGCATTTTTCACCCCGAGTGGGACGGGTATGCTCAGACGTGAGTCCCGTGCTCTCCACACCACTGGAGTCAAGCTATCCTGGCTGAAGACGGCTGATAGCCAGAAACCGGTCCTAGGATGCTTGATTCCGGTCCAAGGAAGACCTGACTTGGCAGTTTGGGCTGGACTGTTCCTATGAGGCACAGGGTCAAGGCTGATTTGCACATGGCCATGTCTAAATTGAGTTTGTGTGGTGAGCAAAAAAACAATGGATTTAGGCCCAGATCTCTGTACTGGGGTGAATGTATGACATTGTTCTGCATTCTGTCCATCAACTGTTGTTTTTGCATTTTTCACCCCGAGTGGGACTGGTATGCTCAGACGTGAGTCCCGTGCTCTCCACACCACTGGAGTCAAGCTATCCTGGCTGAAGACGGCTGATAGCCAGAAACCGGTCCTAGGATGCTTGATTCCGGTCCAAGGAAGACCTGGCTTGGCAGTTCGGGCTGGACTGTTCGCATGAGGCACAGGGTCAAGGCTGATTTGCATATGGCCATGTCTGAATTGGGGTGGTGTGGTGAGCAAAAAAACGATGGATTTAGGCCCAGATCTCTGTACTGGGGTGAATGTATGACATTGTTCTGCATTCTGTCCATCAACTGTTGTTTTTGCATTTTTCACCCCGAGTGGGACTGGTATGCTCAGACGTGAGTCCCGTGCTCTCCACACCACTGGAGTCAAGCTATCCTGGCTGAAGACGGCTGATAGCCAGAAACCGGTCCTAGGATGCTTGATTCCGGTCCAAGGAAGACCTGGCTTGGCAGTTCGGGCTGGACTGTTCCTATGAGGCACAGGGTCAAGGCTGATTTGCACATGGCCATGTCTAAATTGAGTTGGTGTGGTGAGCAAAAAAACAATGGATTTAGGCCCAGATCTCTGTACTGGGGTGAATGTATGACATTGTTCTGCATTCTGTCCATCAACTGTTGTTTTTGCATTTTTCACCCCGAGTGGGACTGGTATGCTCAGACGTGAGTCCTGTGCTCTCCACACCACTGGAGTCAAGCTATCCTGGCTGAAGACGGCTGATAGCCAGAAACCGGTCCTAGGATGCTTGATTCCGGTCCAAGGAAGACCTGGCTTGGCAGTTCGGGCTGGACTGTTCCCATGAGGCACAGGGTCAAGGCTGATTTGCATATGGCCATGTCTGAATTGGGGTGGTGTGGTGAGCAAAAAAACGATGGATTTAGGCCCTGATCTCTGTACTGGGGTGAATGTATGACATTGTTCTGCATTCTGTCCATCAACTGTTGTTTTTGCATTTTTCACTCCGAGTGGGACGGGTATGCTCAGACGTGAGTCCCGTGCTCTCCACACCACTGGAGTCAAGCTATCCTGGCTGAAGATGGCTGATAGCCAGAAACCGGTCCTAGGATGCTTGATTCCGCTCCAAGGAAGACCTGGCTTGGCAGTTCGGGCTGGACTGTTCCCATGAGGCACAGGGTCAAGGCTGATTTGCATATGGCCATGTCTGAATTTAGGGGGTGTGGTGAGTAAGCATGGGCGTAAAATCCGCTCCGCTCGCGGATTTTCGGCAAATTCGCAATCCGCGAACTCTCGCGAATTTGTCGAAAATCCGTGAATCCGCTCGCGGCGGATTTTTTGCTTGGTTGCGGCGCGCGGCGTGGTGCACGGCGTTCACTTTCCGTCATTTAGCGTTTGCCGAGTTGTTTTTCTTTGCGAGTGACGCGCCATTTTAGATCTTGCTGCGTGTTCCCGCGGGAGTTTAGCGCCCGCGAATACGTACTCGCGGCTTGCCACCTTGCACAGCACACCTCGCGAGAGTTCGCAATTGCGAACACGTAGTTGCGGCGGAAAGGAACAATCTCGCACTTGCGAAATAGAGATTTTGCAATTTCGCACAAGAAAATCACCAGCAAACAGGATAAACCTTCAGAAAATTATGATTTTTATCAGAATCACTCCTCAGGTTGACATTTGCCTGGCCTTTTTTTTTGCAAGGAGTCCATTTTGGGGGGGGGAGGAAGGAAGTGCCCCACAGTCTCCAACTTCCTGTTCCTGTCCAGCAGGCTCCTCCCAGTGCTTTGTCCATCTCCTGGTCACTTTCATTTGGATCTGGAGCTGGAAGGATTACTTTTTGTGGGTGCTGCTGGATATTTGGATTTGAGGCCTTTTTGACTGTCTTTGGATCACTTTTGGATTAGAAATCAACTTTCACAAGTAAGTTTGTTTGGGGCATTACAGTTGCTGCAAGTAAAATTTTGGAACTTTTTCAGAACATTAAATAAATTATATTGTGGGTAGCCACAGTATCCAGTAGGACCAGGGTTGGTTAGGGGTGCATGATACAAATGTTTTGTTGAATTTAAACACCATTGAGGCCATGGATGGGCTGGGATTGTGCTGATTTTTGTCGTTTTTTTGGGCCTGCTGGTGGGGCCCTTTGCCCAGGGGTGGTGAGTGTTGCATGGGCCTAGTCTTTCTGTGGGGTGTCTTCTTGAATTTAAACATAATTGAGGCCATGGATGGGCTGGGATTGTGCTGATTTTATTGTTTTTTGTCGTTTTTGGGGGGGTGCTGGTGTGGCCTTTTGCCCAGGGGTGGTGGTGCATGGACTGAGTGTGCATGTGGTGTGGTCTCACTCTCTTTAATGTAAACATCATGGATGGCATTGGATTGTGGTGATTTCTGGCTGTTTTTCTGTTTTTTGGGGGTGTACTGTTGATGTGGACTGGCCATGTGGGTGGTGGTGGTGGCCATCTTGAGTGCTGGCTGGTACAGGCAACATGTGCTTGGGGTGTAAGGGAGGGGCCATTTTGAGGAGAGGCAGTGTCTGAGGCCTGCACTTATTTTGCCTACTTTTCATCCATTATGCCCAGGGGTGGTGAGTGTTGCATGGGCCTAGTCTTTCTGTGGGGTGTCTTCTTGAATTTAAACATAATTGAGGCCATGGATGGGCTGGGATTGTGCTGATTTTATTGTTTTTTGTCGTTTTTGGGGGGGTGCTGGTGTGGCCTTTTGCCCAGGGGTGGTGGTGCATGGACTGAGTGTGCCTGTGGTGTGGTCTCACTCTCTTTAATGTAAACATCATGGATGGCATTGGATTGTGGTGATTTCTGGCTGTTTTTCTGTTTTTTGGGGGTGTACTGTTGATGTGGACTGGCCATGTGGGTGGTGGTGGTGGCCATCTTGAGTGCTGGCTGGTACAGGCAACATGTGCTTGGGGTGTAAGGGAGGGGCCATTTTGAGGAGAGGCAGTGTCTGAGGCCTGCACTTATTTTGCCTACTTTTCATCCATTATGCCCAGGGGTAGTGAGTGTGCATGGGCCTAGTGTTTCTGAGGGGTGTCTTCTTGAATTTAAACACCATTGAGGCCATGGATGGGCTGGGATTGTGCTGATTTTATTGTTTTTTGTCGGCTTTGGGGGGGTGCTGGTGTGGCCTTTTGCCCAGGGGTGGTGGTGCATGGACTGAGTGTGCCTGTGGTTTGGTCTCACTCTCTTTAATGTAAACATCATGGATGGCATTGGATTGTGGTGATTTCTGGCTGTTTTTCTGTTTTTTGGGGGTGTACTGTTGATGTGGACTGGCCATGTGGGTGGTGGTGGTGGCCATCTTGAGTGCTGGCTGGTACAGGCAACATGTGCTTGGGGTGTAAGGGAGGGGCCATTTTGAGGAGAGGCAGTGTCTGAGGCCTGCACTTATTTTGCCTACTTTTCATCCATTATGCCCAGGGGTAGTGAGTGTGCATGGGCCTAGTGTTTCTGAGGGGTGTCTTCTTGAATTTAAACACCATTGAGGCCATGGATGGGCTGGGATTGTGCTGATTTTATTGTTTTTTGTCGTTTTTTTGGGCCTGCTGGTGGGGCCCTTTGGCCAGGGGTGGTGAGTGTTGCATGGGCCTAGTCTTTCTGTGGGGTGTCTTCTTGAATTTAAACATAATTGAGGCCATGGATGGGCTGGGATTGTGCTGATTTTATTGTTTTTTGTCGTTTTTGGGGGGGTGCTGGTGTGGCCTTTTGCCCAGGGGTGGTGGTGCATGGACTGAGTGTGCCTGTGGTGTGGTCTCACTCTCTTTAATGTAAACATCATGGATGGCATTGGATTGTGGTGATTTCTGGCTGTTTTTCTGTTTTTTGGGGGTGTACTGTTGATGTGGACTGGCCATGTGGGTGGTGGTGGTGGCCATCTTGAGTGCTGGCTGGTACAGGCAACATGTGCTTGGGGTGTAAGGGGCCATTTTGAGGAGAGGCAGTGTCTGAGGCCTGCACTTATTTTGCCTACTTTTCATCCATTATGCCCAGGGGTAGTGAGTGTTGCATGGGCCTAGTGTTTCTGAGGGGTGTCTTCTTGAATTTAAACACCATTGAGGCCATGGATGGGCTGGGATTGTGCTGATTTTATTGTTTTTTGTCGTTTTTTTGGGCCTGCTGGTGGGGCCCTTTGGCCAGGGGTGGTGAGTGTTGCATGGGCCTAGTCTTTCTGTGGGGTGTCTTCTTGAATTTAAACATAATTGAGGCCATGGATGGGCTGGGATTGTGCTGATTTTATTGTTTTTTGTCGTTTTTGGGGGGGTGCTGGTGTGGCCTTTTGCCCAGGGGTGGTGGTGCATGGACTGAGTGTGCCTGTGGTGTGGTCTCACTCTCTTTAATGTAAACATCATGGATGGCATTGGATTGTGGTGATTTCTGGCTGTTTTTCTGTTTTTTTGGGGGTGTACTGTTGATGTGGACTGGCCATGTGGGTGGTGGTGGTGGCCATCTTGAGTGCTGGCTGGTACAGGCAACATGTGCTTGGGGTGTAAGGGGCCATTTTGAGGAGAGGCAGTGTCTGAGGCCTGCACTTATTTTGCCTACTTTTCATCCATTATGCCCAGGGGTAGTGACTGAGTGTTGCATACTTGCATGTCCCACTCCCTAGTCTTTCTGTGGGGTGTCTTCAATGTAAACATCATGGATGGCATGGGATTGTGCTCATTTTTCTGTGCTTTGTCGATTTTTTGGGGTGTATAACTGAACTGATGTTCCTCTGTCTTCCATTGCTTTTAGGTGCACAAAAAGACTCAAGAGAACCACCAGTGCCAGGAAGAAGTCCTGCAGCGGTGTGTGTGTGCAGCATAACGTCACGCGACGTCACGTCTGGACACAGAACCCTCTGCAACTCGTGCAACTGCTGCCGTGCTGACCTGCTCTGAAGAAGATGGCCCCCAAAAAAGTAACCCGTAGCTCCACTAGCAAGAAAGGTGCCAGTAAGGAGCAGAAGAAGCAAGTTACCAAGGACACTGGTGTGCTGCCCGCCCCTTTTTTTGGGAGTAAAAAAAAAAGTATGCCTGCAGCAGCAGCAGCGGGATCTGCTGGGGACCAAGCTGGCAGCAGCACCCCCGCTCCATTGGGCTCAGTGCCACCACCACCACCACGCCAACTTAAGTCCAAGCCCTTGAGTGCTGCAGAGGCAGCCAGTATAGTTGTTCAATCACCATCGACCAGTGATGTTGGCTCATCGCAAGAAAGCAGCAGCAATGTCCCTCAATCAACACAGGTTGTTGTAGCTCATCTGACGAGTGTTGAACAACCACAGCCGCAACAACAATCACATGTGCAAGTACAAGCCCAAGTACATGTGGAAGGAGAGGCAGCGCAAGGAGATGCGCAAGCAGAGGTGCATGGAGGGTCACAACAAGTGCCCACAATAGTTGTTTCTCCCGAAGTAGGGGCACATCAGGAAATCGACAATCAAGGCGAGGTATCATTTGAGGAAGCCACTCCTCCTGATGATCCTTCATTGTCTTCCACACCCCTAGCAAGGAAGAGATCAAGGGTGGTGTCTACATCTTCTTCAAGCACACCTCCTTCTGATGATACGGATCAAACTTGGGAACCAGCACCACAGCCGTCTGAGAGTGAGGCACACCATGATCCGACAAAGGTAGTTAAGCGTAAAAGGAAGCTCGTCCAAAGTCTCAGAGTTATGGAGTGTGATGAGTCTCAACAAGAAGTGGCGGATACTGCTGCTGATGAAGACTCTGCCAACGACGACCCAGTCATCATAAAGGTCACTGCAGCCCCAGCGGGCATGCAGCAAACAGACATTTTGACCCTAGCCCGAAGAGCTGCTGAGTGTGATGATGATGATAATGTTGTCGATGAGGAGGCAGTGGAAACACCACAATCATTGGAGTTAAGTAGTACACCAACTCGTCCCGCTTCCATATTTCTTTCTGGCAAGAAGAGACCTCCGTCAAACTCGACCTTAATTAGTGGCGGTGAAAGTGCAAAACGTACAAAAGTTGGGCAATCCAGATCCTCCACTTCATCTGGCATTAGCTTCATGACCACCACCACCAGTATCGCCGCCTCCTCCATGTCCCACAGACACTTCAAGTCCCCAGTTTGGGACTTCTTTACTGTTTGTCCAAAAAATCCAAAGTTTGCCATTTGTACCATTTGTAAGCAAGCAGTTAGTCGTGGTAAGCCAGGTACCAACTATGGTACCGGAGGCCAGAGAGGTCATCTTAGGAGACAGCACACTGTCAAATGGTTTGCGCACCTAGATGCGATCAAGAAAGGCCAAATTCAAGGAAACGTTGATGTTTCATCTGATGATGACGAGCAGGAAGAAGACGTGTCAAACACTTCCCTTACACCCAGTACCCCTGTCAGCAGCACACCCAATGTGAGGCACACTAAGAGTGTTGGAGCGAGTGAGACACCAACGCACAAAAGTTCACCAGCGAGCAAAATTGGGTCAACGAAGTCATTATCAGCCCGTAAATGCTTGGTCCAGGGCAACATTAGAACAATGCTTACTTCAGACGTGCCATATGAACGCAACCACCCACTGACGCGTCTGTATAACACTAAGCTGGCTAAAATGCTAGCTGTGGACCTTCTACCTTTTTCTTTTGTAGAAGCGGTAGGTTTTCTTGAATTAGTGGCAACGCTCTGCCCTAAATGGAAGGTTCCGAGCCGGTTCTATTTTGCCAGAGTTGCGGTTCCAGCACTACATGAAGATGTGCTGGAGGCGATTGGGGCAGCTTTGCAGAAGAGTGCTGTTCACACAATACATCTGACAACAGACATGTGGACCAGTGGCGCAGGCGCTGATTACATGTGCATCACTGCACACTGGGTCTCTTTTTCAGGTGTTAAAGCAAAGCTAAACGCAGGTGTTGACCCGGACAAAGTTTTCAAAGCTGCTCGGAAACATGCAACACTAGCCATGTTTGGCTTGGAGAAAAGTCACACAGCAGAAAACCTTTTGGAAGAGTTTGACAAAAAGGTCTTGAACATGCTATCCCCCCTAAAACGCAAGATTGGTTATGTTTCCACGGATAATGGCGCCAATGTAGTTAAGGCCATGTTGCAGGGTCACTATTTTAGAGTGCCGTGTTTGGCGCACTGTATCAACCTGGTAGTTCAAAAATTCTTGAGTGATAAAGGCAGTACAGCGTTCGAGGTAATGGCCACCTGCCGCAAAATGTGCAACCATTTCAGCCATTCTTTTAAGGCCCGGAAGCATCTGAGGAGACTGCTACTTCAACGTGGAATGCCAGTGAAAGCACTCATCCAGGAGGTGGCAACACGTTGGAACTCAACCTTCTACATGCTTGAGCGTCTGTATGAGCAGTATACGGTACTCGATCACTATTTCTTCACAGAGGGTACATCTCAGAAGGAGGACCTGCGGATGAGTGCGGCGCAATGGGACATAGTTAAAAGCCTGACAGACATGCTTCGTCCTTTTGAGTTCTTCACGCGTGCAGTCAGCCAGGAGGACTGTAATTTGGGAAAAGCTATCCCATTGTTGTGCATGCTGGAGCACCAACTGATGGCGGTGTCTTCTGAGTTTGAAAAAGATGAAAAAAAAAAAGACCATTTTATTTTGTCTCAGAAATTATTAGAGCGCCTACGTGGTGATGAACGTCTTAAAATGATCAACTCAGAACAGCATTACATTTGTGCTACTATTCTGGATCCACGCTACAAAAAGGCGCTGGAAGACGAAGCATTCTTTCCTTTTGCTGATGCAGATGTTCAAAAGTACAAACATTGGTTAGCCTGGTCAGCCAAGAGGTTTGAAAAAGAACGGCAGGTTATTGAAGGAGAAGCCAGTACATCAGCATCAGCATCAGCAGGCCATCCCCAGTCACAAGAATCCACTTCTGCACCAGTGGCTGAAGTGACGTCTCAGCCGTTAAAGACACCGGCAACTGGATCATCTGCACCACACACAACAAAAACAGTGGCTGCTGTAGAGGATTGGCTAAGTTTGCTTGGGTATGGTTCTCGAAAAAAAGTCACAGGCACAGCAAAAAGTAAGCTAAGTGGAGGAACCGCTGATGACCTTGAGTCGATGGTGCAGGACTATCTGAATGACTCAACAGAGGTCTTTCTTAATGAGGAGCCATTGCAGTATTGGCATGGCAAAAAACAATTGTGGCCACAGCTCTCCAACCTGGCTATAAACTATTTGTCTTGCCCACTCGCAAGTGTGTCTTCTGAACGTGTTTTCAGTGCTGCTGGTGGCATTGTAACTCCCAAACGGAGCCGCCTCTCGCCCAAAAATGTGGAGCGGCTGACAATGATCAAGATGAATCAGCACCTCATACCACCAGATTACAAAGTACGAGAAAGCACGCCGCATGAAGACGAGGAGGACGGCAACGTAGATGAGGGGATTTTTTCTCTGTTCGGTGGCACTGACCTCATCCAGCCTGAATTCGCAGAGTATGATGACGAAATCTTGTTCTTATTCCCTGACACCGAGCCCTGAAAATGAGACAATCAATCAAGAACTTTCTTTTTCGTCCTTATTCACTTTTATTCCTGTGTGCTTTGTGTCTCTCTTTCTTTGTTTTGCACAGTTAATTTAATTCAAACTTTAATCACCTAATCCCAAAAACAAGACCATCATCAGAACTGTCTTCACTTGTTTGCTTATTGATTTGAAGGTGCCGCAGTCTACATTCCTCAGGTTCACAAGTTCTGAAGAACATGCTCCTCTATCCTCCTCCTCCAGACTGCGATTTCCCTCCAAGCAGAGTGCTGGATTACGCCCAATGAAGAAAGACTCAGCACTTGTGGGGGTGTTGTACTCCTTTGCGGGTGAGTTGACGGATTTGGGCCCATTGCTGTGAAGCTCTAATAATGGACAAAAGTGTTTTGGACCAAATATGAGGTGGAAATTTCTTGACGTTTTTGCTGACTTGCTTGACTTTGAGGTGCTCTTTGGCGGGGTTCCGGGTGTTTGTGGCTAATTTTTGTTGTCTGTCGAAGCACTGCTGCGAGCCTGCGACAGTCTAATCTTGATTGCATTTGCTTTTCAGGAAATCCGTGGTGGAAAACAGGAGTTATGATGATTGATGATGATGATGATGACCTAGCTGCACAGCGCCGCGTTTGGACCGAAGGCCGAGAGACATTGTAAGTATGAGATTTAGCTTTTTCGCTGTTTGGGGGTGTTGTCGGGTGTTTTTTTGCGGGTGGGTTGGCGGGTCTTGCCTGGGGCATTCCTGGGAAGGTCTAATACCGGATAGAAGTGTTTTGGACAAAATCCATAAGGAACAGCCTTTTTTTTGCTATTTCTTCTGACATCTTGCTCAATGTAGCGTTTTGGGGGGCTTCCTGCTGTTCGTGGGTGGGTTGCGGCCGGGGTCTCTGTCGAAGCACTGCTGCGACAGTCTAATCTTGATTGCATTTGCTTTTCAGGAAATCCGTGGTGGAAAACAGGAGTTATGATGATTGATGATGATGATGATGACCTAGCTGCACAGCGCCGCGTTTGGACCGAAGGCCGAGAGACATTGTAAGTATGAGATTTCGCTTTTTCGCTGTTTGGGGGTGTTGTCGGGTGTTTTTTTGCGGGTGGGTTGGCGGGTCTTGCCTGGGGCATTCCTGGGAAGGTCTAATACCGGATAGAAGTTTGTTGGACAAAATCCATAAGGAAACACCAGTTTTGGCACTTTTTGTAAGTTAGGGTTCGTTAGGGTTAGCCCTAGCAGCAGGATTGCATGTGTTTCGGGGGGTTCTATTGCAACGCAGTTCTGTTGTTGTAGAGCACTGTTGGAGCGATGCTGGCTATGGATACTTTTGCTTGCTTGCAAGTGGTTTGAATACAATCCACGGTCTGTATTTGGGCCTACTGTTACTTTCAAAGTACGTTTTGTAACCATTTTTCTGCTAGGCATCGTTTTTGGAGATCTGATTGGGGTTCTTCTACATTTTTGCGACTGGCTTTAGTAAGGGTCTTGGTGGGAGCATTGCTGGGAAGGTCAAATTTTGTTCTAAAACACAGTAGTACACCTACCTTGAGGGGAAAGATCCGCTATAATATTTTGGCCATACTTATTAATCCTTAAAAAGGTGACTCAGACAGAGCACGCAATTTCAAAAATATTGTACTGTCTATTAGGGAAATCAAAGTGTCACTTTTTGAACCACACAGCGTACATACCTTTTATTTATTTATCAGTGGTATTGTAATAGCACTTCCTGTTTTCCGTTCAATAATTACAGGCCGGGTTTCAGTCAACATCCGCCAGGCAGGCAGTGGACAGGGTGTCTTCTGTCAGTGGTCACCACATTGATGGACGAAGCGTCAGCTGGAATGGAGGAGTGCCGCCAATAAGAGGAATTGTTTGCTGCATGCAACTTACTTACCAAATTCAACAGGACAACTCCAACAACATACGCAATACAGATACAGTATCCATTGTTGTCTTTTATTCTATGAGTGTGACTGCATGTGCTTACCTTTAGTTTGTAACCAAAGATTGTCTGTATCTTCAATTATTGTTTGTCCATGCTCTGCTTTTTTTTTCTTCTCTCAACAAAACCTACCCAAAAAGAAACCCCCATTCCCATCCATTTTACAAACCCTAACCCTCTTCCCCCGGGCTGTGTTGTTTTGCTTGATGTCTGACTAAAATGATATCAATAATTCCACACACTTGCTGGGGAGGATAAGGTCATAGCAACAGGCTGGTGAAGGAATACGAGGATATCTTCTAGACTTACTCAGCTTCAGTACTATATCTTCTAGTAGTAGTAGCCAATGTCAAATAAATTCAACGCAAGTACTAGTTATACTTGCAAGCAAATACTTTACCATTTGTTAGGCTACATTATGGCACTGTTCTAGTGTACTGTCACCTGCTATTTTCTCGATCGTACCGTAACCGTTGTAATGCTACAGTAAGGAGGACAAACAAGGTTTCGTTTTCTTTTTTTCCATAGGCATGCAACTGCCACTGTGTCACACCACTAGTACCACCGCAATGAGGAAATGTCACCCGCCCAGGATTGACAACGTTAATCCCCATTTCACCTGGAGCCAGCCCTGGGCCTAGCCCTAATTTCTAACACAAATTACAGGTAAGATAAGCGTTTGGTGGGAGGTAGTATAATGGAGTATTATTTCGGAGTAGACAAGAGATTGACGGTTGTACTACTAAAGTCCTACGACTGTTCAGGAAAACAAAGTTACTGTTACACCCCCGCCCCCCACCCACCAGACTGAAAAGCAGTAAAAAACAGGTATGGTCAGATAAAGTTTAAAAATATATTTATTTAGCCCTAACAAAATAATCTCCCTCACCCACCCTAACCCCAACGATTGTCTCTGAAACGTCCCAAAACGATCCCAACTCCCAAATCCCACCCCCCAAAAGTCTATAAAAAAAGGGCAAGGGACACTCCACTACTGGAGGGTGCTGGTGCTGGTGCATGATGCGGCATGGGCATCATACTCCTTGCGGAGGGTGGCAAGCTCGGAGCGGAGGCCCTTAACCAAGTTCTTATACTTCAGGACCTCCTGCTCCAGGTTGGACATGCGGACTCGTAGGCGGCGTTGGCGGTCCTTGCAGCTCCTGTGGGGGGCAGCTGGTATTTCGGTTGCTTGGCGGTGGCGGTCATCTTTCTTAGCCCGGCTCGGTCCTGCTGGCTTAGTCACGGAGGAGGATGCAGTGGTCACAGTCGAGGATGTCGTTGTTGCCCCGCTTGACTGCGTGTCCTCCTCCTCCTCCAGGGCCACCAGCCGCCGATATTCGGCGACAGTGGCCTCCAGCCTCCGTTGCCGGGCCAATCTAGCCTGCTCCCTCCTTGTTGTTGATTTGGAAGGAGCAACTATATGAAGAAAGAAAGACATAGTCTGTAACCAATGCTCCTTATTAATAACACAAAGTGATTGAGCCGAAAGTTGGGTCACAGAGTACAAGTAGCAAATTGAAAGCACAGTACATAACTATTGAGGACAGTATCTATGTAACCTCCCACTTCTGCATCCTTGCTCTAACATTAGTGGTAGTTTAATGAACAAATTCTACGACCACTATGGACTTCCATTACAGTCGACTATGACAGTACACCAGTCTTATTCTTCTTCTTCTCGCTTGTTTAGGGAAATTGTTACGTTATCTTATGCAAGCCGGCAGAATGACATGGACAGCACAGTGAACTTGCACCCAAGAAAAAAAGTTGCACACCATGATGAGTGAGACAGACTTGCGTTACTGTACCGGTCCAGTACATGCAGGTGGTGAAGCTATTACTTTTCTATTACGGGTGGCACTGAGAATACTCTGTTACAAGGGCTACTGCTTAATTAATTTACCTTTCACCCTACAGTGCAAATGAGTACTAGAAAATGAAAATGAAGAAGCTAACTAATTTGATTATCTATCACTTCACATGGGACGTATTTGATGACATATGAGATGACTTTAGGTGCTTTGCTTAATATTGAGTGAACAGTGATACACCCACACATGAATGACGTACTACAAGTAAACTAAAGTTATTAAGAGAGGTACGGAGTGTCCACCGTAATAACCAGATATATGCTGTGATTGCAAACGCAATACAAAGTACTGCTACTATTCATGGTAGTATTGGACACATTTACAATTTCTTTTCCTTGCCTTCCCTGCACTGGAACGGACGTGCGGGTGCGGTGGTACATGCTCTTCAAGGTAACACTTACTTCACCTGGCGACCATCTACTCTCTCTAGATACACATGTGCTATCTAAGACTCAGAGAATACCATGCTCCGGGCATCCATTCAGTCAAAGTATACGCACACATACAGTTTCTGTTTCACCCAGGCTGCTGTCCTTCCACCCATCCTTGCTTCATCATTGACCCAGCCATGCACCATACCATATTCTTTCCTTCCCAGCCACCTCGGGGGCCAAGCAAACACATATCGTTCTTCTTTGCCAGCCATCATACAAGTTCGCGTCCCACTTACTTACACCCTTCTTTCGCTTTTCGTTCATCCCATCCATCACGTTCGTCTAAGAACTTATTGGGATTCTTCTCACCAAAAACTTCACAGCTAAGTCGAAGTACATTTCGAGGAGGCTACTACCTGGTTGATTTGTAATTGTAATACACCCGTGCAGAAAGCACACTATGCAGTCTTCAATCTCAATAAGTAAGGAATATATAGCTTACCTGTTTCCGCCACCACCGTTTGAACCCCCACAGGACCGTCCGCCGGCTCTTGCACCGCCTCCTCCCCAGAGTCCTCCGAGTCCTCGCCCAACACAGCCACCTCCGCGCTGGCCCCGTCACCAGATGTTACACCTACGAAGTACATTTAAGAATGTTAGAATACACCACTCACTACTATATAATATTTGGTCTAGGAGAAATGTTAAAAAAACAGAATACAATGTAATAATTTGTGACTGTCTACTCCATAGTAAAAATGTCCCATTTTCCAGGGAAGGCTGTTGTCTTGCTGCACTTTTATGCACAACTGATGAATGCTTGCTTTTGATTTTTAACACGCACCACTTTTTCTCCTAACAGACAGAAGCTTGACTCCTAAGAACACGACCAGGATCAAGTTCAAACCAGGTGAGAGCTCGGCTCGACCACAAGAAATGTGTCCAATTTATCGTAAGCACTAACCACTTTTCCATTTTCAGTTAAATAGTTTTATGACAAAGTAGATTTTAATAAATGTGTTTACTTTTAATAAAGCTTTTAAACTTAAATAGACTCTGTGGTTTTTGTTCCTCCAGACTAGAGTGGATGAGCTAAAGGTTTTGGAATTTTTGCACGCATGAGTGCCTCTGACACTTCTTGACTGTGCTGTGACTCCGTACTACTCTCTTGTCCTGCGTGCGATAATCTAGAGATCATTGGGGATCTATAATCGGTGACTTCGGGAGCTGAATGACTCTGCCACACTATCTAGTCAGTAAGGAGACAGTGCATAGAGGTATTGCTGAATATAATGGGAGTCCATGGAATTGCCAAATGTCCAATCTTAGTTAGCTACACAGACAGACTAATAAGAATAGTCTAGTAATACCACAGGGAGTCATATTCGAGGCAGGATAAGAATTTATATCCAGTCTACAAGAAGATCAAAGACGATTTAGAAAAAATCGAATGAGGAACGCTAGGAAAAAATAGGTACTGTTTATTAAAATGTAAACTTACTGGGGCCAGCAAAGGAGCCCTCGCCTGCCCGATCCTGGCCTGCATCCTCAGCACCCTCCTCCTGTGTCCTCTTGCCCTTGGGGGGAGCTGATGTACAACATGAAAGGAAGAAAGAAAAAACAGAAAACATGAATGAGATTTTTCAACCAAATCAAACATTTCAAAAGAACAATAACAAAATATTTTGGAAAAATAGCAAATAGATAGACAACTATTCCACGGGATCTATCTCATGTGGTATACTACGTTATTCGTATTGCCTGATTTGCGGAACGTTGACTTAGAAAGTTCCTATGTAACTCAATAAACAGACTACTAAAGAGGTTTGCCTAGGCCTGGCACTGCAGGCAGCAGTGCGCAGCACGCGAAGTGACAGACAAAGTCCATCCTGCTTGCAGATCAGTGAATACTCAAACTATCAATCCACCCGCCACCACCGCCACTATTTCTTCTTATAGCCATGTGTCTAAAGGAAGGACTGGACTTCAGTCTGTTGGGGCTGATTTAGAAGTCCCTTGCGGAAGTTGCGGCTCATTTTCCTCCATTGTTGCGTGCCTTTTGTGACGCAGCGGCAGAACAAAAGACTCGCCATGGTGTTGGTGCGGCGTATATATTAAAAAAAAACACATATGGGCATATGGGCGATGCATCACGTTGTAAAGCCCTGCGCCATCAGGGGGCGTTCCGGCGCAAGGGAGGGCGTACCTGCGCAGGAACGAATCCTAAAAGTGGCTGAGGGAAATCGACAAGATGTCAATCAGTCACTTTTAGGACAATGATGCATGACTCAAACCCTGCGCGCTTGAAGCCGACGTACGGCTTGATGCAGCATTGGGGAGATAGGGTACCCCAGAGCATTGCTGGAGCTGCGCCATCGTTGGCACGCAACTCCAGCAATGCGCTGCCTTTACGGCACAGATGCGTAAGGCTTCTGTGACGTTTTGGGCCAATGGGTGGTGGTGGCATGGCACACAATTACTGCCGCATTCCTGCTACTTTGCAGGGATGCGCCGGTAATTGAAAATATGACCCTTACTGTCTAGCATTACGCAGTTCTTATCTTTACACTACACTCATACATAATTTCTCAGGCCAATGAAATGCTTCTGAACACAACATACAAAACAAAGAAGCATAGTAGCAAGCAAGGCTACTGAGAAGGAGAGCAGTGCACCTGAAATGCATAGAAGATTTTGAAATATAATTTACCTCAATGTAATCGGCAGCATTATTGCTCTTGGTAAAGAACAAAGATTTGCAAATAACAGAGCAGGATAAAACAGAGTAGTAAATGTACTACTACTACTACTCACCAAGCCCGGGGACCTCTACGCCGAGCGCGTCCAACAAGTCCCGCTCCCGGTCCATGACATCGGTCCAGCGGTGGGTGGCCTGGTTATATGTGCGCCGGACCCCAGAGATCTTGTACATGGCCCGGCACACCTTCTCCCACCGCTTGCGACGCTCCCGGATGCCATAGCCAGTCGCGATCTTGCCGCCTCCCAGGATCGTCTTGGGGAGGCGGCGCTGGACGTGGAAGACGAGTGCCGCCACTTCCTCCGCGCTGAAGATCTCCCTCGGGACCACTTGCTCCCCCCTTAAACGCCCGCACGGGAGCCGGGCACGGGGTGCGGGACCCTTCCCCTTCTCAGGGTGCTTCCCGGCTCCCTTTACCATGGTCTGGGCAGAAATAGAGGTTCTAAAGACATGCTAACTAGGAGCCACAAAAAGAATGGGAAACACACACGTGGGTGGTTCGACTCCAGGTGTACAGCTGCCCTAAAGAATTTGAAGAAAGTTTTAAATGCTATTCCCAAAGATAGGGTGCAAATTTCCAAGGCCAGACGAGAGTATAAGAGGGAAATTAACCATCGGAAGGCAATAATGAAAAGGGAGGCCTGGGAAGCTTTGGGGGAAGCTGCCAGGAATAAGGACACTAACCTCTTTTGGAAAGTTATAAGATCGGTATATAACACAAAAGTTAGTGACAATTGCATAGATGTAGCAATTACGGCAGAGCTCTGGGTAGAACACTAGGGCAAACTTTATACCAATAGCCAGGGGGACACCCAGAACCAACAAAAGGAAGCCTCATCCTTGAATAATTTAATTCAGGATTACCAGTCAAGTGACCCCCCCAGTATCCCCCTATCCAATTGATCTGGTTTTTACCTCTCTAGAAGTGGAAAATGCCATCAGGGAAAGCCCATCAGGGAAAGCTCCTGGCCCCGACCACACCCCTGTGGACGTTTACAAAACAAACCTCGAATTCTGGGCTCCCCTCTTAACTAACGTTTTAAATATGGGAAACAAATGTGGCTTAATTAACACCTGGTCAGATGCAATTGTAGTGCCCATCTTTAAAAAGGGGAATAGGGACGATCCTGCTTGCTACCGTCCTATATCTCTATTGGACGGCCTCATGAAAATTGCAGGAAGGATCGTCCTTAAGAGAATCCAACATTGGGAGACAGAGAAAAAGGTCATCTCCGAACTCCAATACGGGTTCCGAAAGGGAATGGGTACCCAGGAACAATGTTTAAACCTGTCCCTATTGATCTCCAAATACACCGAGGCCAAAAAAAGGGACCTGTTTGTTACCTTTGTTGACCTCAGCTCAGCATTTGATTGTGTGGACCATCTCCAGCTCTGGTCAACATTGGAACATATCGGGGTGGATCCCACCATCATCATATTCATAAAAGAACTATATAGAGATGCCGGGGCTAGAGTGAGGTTCGGGTCCCAGGGTCAATGCACACAGAAATTTGCCATAAATAGAGGGGTTAGGCAAGGCTGCATACTTGCGCCCCTCTTATTTAGTTTTTATATAAATTCTATCGTAGAGCATTTAATAAATCTGCCAAGTGACTACCCAGCTGTCAATGGTAGGCCTGTACCCATTCTTTTATATGCCGATGACGCGGCAATCATGTCTAGGACTAAGGTAGGGCTGCAGAGAGCAGTAACTGAATTCTCATCCTACATGGGGAAACGAAATCTGAAAGTGAACATCTCCAAAACTTTCTCCATGTCATGCACCCAAAAGAACAAAAGGCCACAATGTTCGATATATCTTGACGAGCAAAGAATTGAGTGCACGGACACCTTTTGCTATCTGGGTGTTGTTTTTGAGAGGAAAGGAGGTTGGAAACACGCAGTATCTGCTAGGAAACTTGCCTTTAGTCGTGCCATTGGGGCTCTGCGAACTTTCGCAGCAAAAATCGGGGGCAAACCGACTGCTGAAATGTTACAGATCTATCAAGCCAAGTGTATAGCGACAGTCACTTATGGAGCAGGCCTATGGGGCTTTGAAAATGTGTCCTCGCTACAAACCTGTGAGAACCTTTTTATCCGTTATTTACTAGGTGTGAGTAAATCTACTTCGACTTTTATTACCCACATTGAGACTGGCCTCAAATACCTTAGCGACACTATAAAGTTATCACCGTGTTTGCTGTGGCACAAAATCTGGACCACTATGGAATGCCAATTTAACAGAGAACTCATCATGGACTGTAAGAACTTGGATGGTGCATCCAAAATCAAATGGCTACGATACGTCCAGCTGATGTTCTCTAAAATTGGACACCCCGAATTTTATGATGCTCCAGAGTCCCTAGAAAACTTGTCTAGGCCAGTTCTCAAAAAACTCTTAATCACACAATTGGAAAGCGCCAGATGGAACATTGAGAAACTTAAGAGTTCTACCCTGAGTTATCAAAAAATTACCCCTATTGAAGGTTTACAAATGTATCTCAGGATCGAAACTGCACCTTACCCTCGTATGCTTCTTACAAGGCTGCGTTTAGGTACCTTTTTCCGTATGGTCACCCTCCCAAAACACAATGATTGGACTTCGGCGAATTTAATTTGCCCATGCGATGACCATTCTTCGCAAAGTAACATTCATATTATGTTCTTCTGTAATCTCTACTCCGCCCCGAGGAAATTATTCCTCTTACCTCTTCTTAAATCCTGGGGCATAAGAACATGTAAAACTGCTTATCTGAAGTTACTTTTGTTAGATGAGGTGTATGTTATCTTTGTTGTTTCTCGTTTTTTAATGTCAGTGATGAAATACAGAAACTCTATGGTGTAAGCCTTACATGTTTAAATTCTCTAGAAGTTCTAACATGAGACTTTTCGGTTATATGTTTATCGCTGACTTTTTATATATGGAAAAATGTTTTACAGATTCCTTATAAATTTTTTCAATGTGGAAATCTTTTTAAATTCATGGTATAAACTGTACCTGTATGCTTTTATGATTTCTCAGATAAATCGAATAAAGCCAAATTTGAATTTGAATTTGAATAGAGTTAAATGATAAACAAGAAATAGAATAGTGAAGAAGAAAAGAAAAGAGTTTAAAAAAGTAGTTTAAAAGTAACTAAAAGCTGCAGAAAACACAAAAATATAGAGCTAGAAAAATAGAGGGATAGATAATAAGTAAAATTAGATCAAAAAACTTCAAACAAGCAAAGGATGGCAGAGATTGAGAGAGGATAGAGAAAGCATGCCCAGAACCATAGCAATGAATGAGAAACAAGATGGCCGCGCCCGTTCACGACCGCGTGGGTAAGTTCGCGTGAGATTTTCCTTGCGAGTACGCGCGAAATTGTACTAGCGAGCAGCACACTTTGCGAGATTACACATAGCGGCCGGAAACGGAATTACGTCACGCCAACAAGATGGCCGCGCCCGTGTACGACCGATAGGGTAACTTGGCAAACGTATAGCTAGAAGCGCCTCGCGAACACGCGCAAGATCACGCGAACATACACGTCGCACAAAAAACAATTTTGTATTCGCACGTATTCGCGGCTTCCGAAATCGATCTCGCACGGATTCGAGCCCCAAAAAACGCGCGAAATTGCAGAAAAAAAAGATTTTAGCTAAACTGAAAGCAATGAGCAGGTGCAAAAGTTCAAACTTAACATTAGTAACATTCAAGGTAGTGCTTCCTGAGGGGCCCCTCCAGAGTTTGCAACTATTCTATGACCCTGCTATGACCCAAACAGCAGGCTCATAGAATAGCTACAAGTAGACCATAAAGGTCCTGTGAAAAAAAATTTCACTGCAACAAAAAGCAAATTACAGATAAGGAAGGAAGCAGGTGCCAGCCAGACTGGAAGTTTCAAAATTACTGACACATTAATGACCCACAAATTAATTGATGGCAGTTGAAGAAGGGCAGGTGTGCTTGCTTTTTTCAACCACCATAATCTACAGTGATAAATAAACCTAATGGGTGGCAGTGAGGATGTACCAGAGGGTGGCATGGGTGTCCCAGAGGGTGGCAGTGGTGAAACAGAGGGTGCTGTGAACCTGTGATGATAAACCAGACGTAGAAACAACATAGTCGCGGCAGTTGCGAGCCGAAAAGTAAGTTCGCAATTGCAAACTTGTCCCAAAATCGGCGCGAACGCGCGCCAACACAAAAAACGGGAAAATCCGCAAATCCGCTAGAGTTCGCGGATCTTCGCGGATTGCGAATCCGTAAATCCGCAAGTTCGCGTACGCGAGATCCGCTAGATCCGCCCATGCTTAGTGGTGAGCAAGAAAACGATGGATTTAGGCCCAGATCTCTGTACTGGGGTGAATGTATGACATTGTTCTGCATTCTGTCCATCAACTGTTGTTTTTGCATTTTTCACCCCGAGTGGGACGGGTATGCTCAGACGTGAGTCCCGTGCTCTCCACACCATTGGAGTCAAGCTATCCTGGATGAAGACGGCTGATAGCCAGAAACCGGTCCTAGGATGCTTGATTCCGGTCCAAGGAAGACCTGGCTTGGCAGTTCGGGCTGGACTGTTCCCATGAGGCACAGGGTCAAGGCTGATTTGCATATGGCCATGTCTGAATTGGGGTGGTGTGGTGAGCAAAAAAACGATGGATTTAGGCCCAGATCTCTGTACTGGGGTGAATGTATGACATTGTTCTGCATTCTGTCCATCAACTGTTGTTTTTGCATTTTTCACCCCGAGTGGGACGGGTATGCTCAGACGTGAGTCCCGTGCTCTCCACACCACTGGAGTCAAGCTATCCTGGCTGAAGACGGCTGATAGCCAGAAACCGGTCCTAGGATGCTTGATTCCGGTCCAAGGAAGACCTGGCTTGGCAGTTCGGGCTGGACTGTTCCCATGAGGCACAGGGTCAAGGCTGATTTGCATATGGCCATGTCTGAATTGGGGTGGTGTGGTGAGCAAAAAAACGATGGATTTAGGCCCAGATCTCTGTACTGGGGTGAATGTATGACATTGTTCTGCATTCTGTCCATCAACTGTTGTTTTTGCATTTTTCACCCCGAGTGGGACGGGTATGCTCAGACGTGAGTCCCGTGCTCTCCACACCACTGGAGTCAAGCTATCCTGGCTGTAGATGGCTGATAGCCAGAAACCGGTCCTAGGATGCTTGATTCCGCTCCAAGGAAGACCTGGCTTGGCAGTTCGGGCTGGACTGTTCCCATGAGGCACAGGGTCAAGGCTGATTTGCATATGGCCATGTCTGAATTTAGGGGGTGTGGTGAGCAAGAAAACGATGGATTTAGGCCCAGATCTCTGTACTGGGGTGAATGTATGACATTGTTCTGCATTCTGTCCATCAACTGTTGTTTTTGCATTTTTCACCCCGAGTGGGACGGGTATGCTCAGACGTGAGTCCCGTGCTCTCCACACCACTGGAGTCAAGCTATCCTGGCTGAAGACGGCTGATAGCCAGAAACCGGTCCTAGGATGCTTGATTCCGGTCCAAGGAAGACCTGGCTTGGCAGTTCGGGCTGGACTGTTCCCATGAGGCAAAGGGTCAAGGCTGATTTGCATATGGCCATGTCTGAATTGGGGTGGTGTGGTGAGCAAAAAAACGATGGATTTAGGCCCAGATCTCTGTACTGGGGTGAATGTATGACATTGTTCTGCATTCTGTCCATCAACTGTTGTTTTTGCATTTTTCACCCCGAGTGGGACGGGTATGCTCAGACGTGAGTCCCTTGCTCTCCACACCATTGGAGTCAAGCTATCCTGGATGAAGACGGCTGATAGCCAGAAACCGGTCCTAGGATGCTTGATTCCGGTCCAAGGAAGACCTGGCTTGGCAGTTCGGGCTGGACTGTTCCCATGAGGCACAGGGTCAAGGCTGATTTGCATATGGCCATGTCTGAATTGGGGTGGTGTGGTGAGCAAAAAAACGATGGATTTAGGCCCAGATCTCTGTACTGGGGTGAATGTATGACATTGTTCTGCATTCTGTCCATCAACTGTTGTTTTTGCATTTTTCACCCCGAGTGGGACGGGTATGCTCAGACGTGAGTCCCGTGCTCTCCACACCACTGGAGTCAAGCTATCCTGGCTGAAGACGGCTGATAGCCAGAAACCGGTCCTAGGATGCTTGATTCCGGTCCAAGGAAGACCTGGCTTGGCAGTTCGGGCTGGACTGTTCCCATGAGGCACAGGGTCAAGGCTGATTTGCATATGGCCATGTCTGAATTGGGGTGGTGTGGTGAGCAAAAAAACGATGGATTTAGGCCCAGATCTCTGTACTGGGGTGAATGTATGACATTGTTCTGCATTCTGTCCATCAACTGTTGTTTTTGCATTTTTCACCCCGAGTGGGACGGGTATGCTCAGACGTGAGTCCCGTGCTCTCCACACCACTGGAGTCAAGCTATCCTGGCTGAAGACGGCTGATAGCCAGAAACCGGTCCTAGGATGCTTGATTCCGGTCCAAGGAAGACCTGGCTTGGCAGTTCGGGCTGGACTGTTCCCATGAGGCACAGGGTCAAGGCTGATTTGCATATGGCCATGTCTGAATTGGGGTGGTGTGGTGAGCAAAAAAACGATGGATTTAGGCCCAGATCTCTGTACTGGGGTGAATGTATGACATTGTTCTGCATTCTGTCCATCAACTGTTGTTTTTGCATTTTTCACCCCGAGTGGGACGGGTATGCTCAGACGTGAGTCCCGTGCTCTCCACACCACTGGAGTCAAGCTATCCTGGCTGTAGATGGCTGATAGCCAGAAACCGGTCGTAGGATGCTTGATTCCGCTCCAAGGAAGACCTGGCTTGGCAGTTCGGGCTGGACTGTTCCCATGAGGCACAGGGTCAAGGCTGATTTGCATATGGCCATGTCTGAATTTAGGGGGTGTGGTGAGCAAGAAAACGATGGATTTAGGCCCAGATCTCTGTACTGGGGTGAATGTATGACATTGTTCTGCATTCTGTCCATCAACTGTTGTTTTTGCATTTTTCACCCCGAGTGGGACGGGTATGCTCAGACGTGAGTCCCGTGCTCTCCACACCACTGGAGTCAAGCTATCCTGTCTGAAGATGGCTAATAGCCAGAAACCGGTCCTAGGATGCTTGATTCCGCTCCAAGGAAGACCTGGCTTGGCAGTTCGGGCTGGACTGTTCCCATGAGGCACAGGGTCAAGGCTGATTTGCATATGGCCATGTCTGAATTTAGGGGGTGTGGTGAGCAAGAAAACGATGGATTTAGGCCTAGATCTCTGTACTGGGGTGAATGTATGACATTGTTCTGCATTCTGTCCATCAACTGTTGTTTTTGCATTTTTCACCCCGAGTGGGACGGGTATGCTCAGACGTGAGTCCCGTGCTCTCCACACCAGTGGAGTCAAGCTATCCTGGCTGAAGACGGCTGATAGCCAGAAACCGGTCCTAGGATGCTTGATTCCGGTCCAAGGAAGACCTGGCTTGGCAGTTCGGGCTGGACTGTTCCCATGAGGCACAGGGTCAAGGCTGATTTGCATATGGCCATGTCTGAATTGGGGTGGTGTGGTGAGCAAAAAAACGATGGATTTAGGCCCAGATCTCTGTACTGGGGTGAATGTATGACATTGTTCTGCATTCTGTCCATCAACTGTTGTTTTTGCATTTTTCACCCCGAGTGGGACGGGTATGCTCAGACGTGAGTCCCGTGCTCTCCACACCACTGGAGTCAAGCTATCCTGGCTGTAGATGGCTGATAGCCAGAAACCGGTCCTAGGATGCTTGATTCCGCTCCAAGGAAGACCTGGCTTGGCAGTTCGGGCTGGACTGTTCCCATGAGGCACAGGGTCAAGGCTGATTTGCATATGGCCATGTCTGAATTTAGGGGGTGTGGTGAGCAAGAAAACGATGGATTTAGGCCCAGATCTCTGTACTGGGGTGAATGTATGACATTGTTCTGCATTCTGTCCATCAACTGTTGTTTTTGCATTTTTCACCCCGAGTGGGACGGGTATGCTCAGACGTGAGTCCCGTGCTCTCCACACCACTGGAGTCAAGCTATCCTGGCTGAAGACGGCTGATAGCCAGAAACCGGTCCTAGGATGCTTGATTCCGGTCCAAGGAAGACCTGGCTTGGCAGTTCGGGCTGGACTGTTCCCATGAGGCAAAGGGTCAAGGCTGATTTGCATATGGCCATGTCTGAATTGGGGTGGTGTGGTGAGCAAAAAAACGATGGATTTAGGCCCAGATCTCTGTACTGGGGTGAATGTATGACATTGTTCTGCATTCTGTCCATCAACTGTTGTTTTTGCATTTTTCACCCCGAGTGGGACGGGTATGCTCAGACGTGAGTCCCGTGCTCTCCACACCATTGGAGTCAAGCTATCCTGGATGAAGACGGCTGATAGCCAGAAACCGGTCCTAGGATGCTTGATTCCGGTCCAAGGAAGACCTGGCTTGGCAGTTCGGGCTGGACTGTTCCCATGAGGCACAGGGTCAAGGCTGATTTGCATATGGCCATGTCTGAATTGGGGTGGTGTGGTGAGCAAAAAAACGATGGATTTAGGCCCAGATCTCTGTACTGGGGTGAATGTATGACATTGTTCTGCATTCTGTCCATCAACTGTTGTTTTTGCATTTTTCACCCCGAGTGGGACGGGTATGCTCAGACGTGAGTCCCGTGCTCTCCACACCACTGGAGTCAAGCTATCCTGGCTGAAGACGGCTGATAGCCAGAAACCGGTCCTAGGATGCTTGATTCCGGTCCAAGGAAGACCTGGCTTGGCAGTTCGGGCTGGACTGTTCCCATGAGGCACAGGGTCAAGGCTGATTTGCATATGGCCATGTCTGAATTGGGGTGGTGTGGTGAGCAAAAAAACGATGGATTTAGGCCCAGATCTCTGTACTGGGGTGAATGTATGACATTGTTCTGCATTCTGTCCATCAACTGTTGTTTTTGCATTTTTCACCCCGAGTGGGACGGGTATGCTCAGACGTGAGTCCCGTGCTCTCCACACCACTGGAGTCAAGCTATCCTGGCTGAAGACGGCTGATAGCCAGAAACCGGTCCTAGGATGCTTGATTCCGGTCCAAGGAAGACCTGGCTTGGCAGTTCGGGCTGGACTGTTCCCATGAGGCACAGGGTCAAGGCTGATTTGCATATGGCCATGTCTGAATTGGGGTGGTGTGGTGAGCAAAAAAACGATGGATTTAGGCCCAGATCTCTGTACTGGGGTGAATGTATGACATTGTTCTGCATTCTGTCCATCAACTGTTGTTTTTGCATTTTTCACCCCGAGTGGGACGGGTATGCTCAGACGTGAGTCCCGTGCTCTCCACACCACTGGAGTCAAGCTATCCTGGCTGTAGATGGCTGATAGCCAGAAACCGGTCGTAGGATGCTTGATTCCGCTCCAAGGAAGACCTGGCTTGGCAGTTCGGGCTGGACTGTTCCCATGAGGCACAGGGTCAAGGCTGATTTGCATATGGCCATGTCTGAATTTAGGGGGTGTGGTGAGCAAGAAAACGATGGATTTAGGCCCAGATCTCTGTACTGGGGTGAATGTATGACATTGTTCTGCATTCTGTCCATCAACTGTTGTTTTTGCATTTTTCACCCCGAGTGGGACGGGTATGCTCAGACGTGAGTCCCGTGCTCTCCACACCACTGGAGTCAAGCTATCCTGTCTGAAGATGGCTAATAGCCAGAAACCGGTCCTAGGATGCTTGATTCCGCTCCAAGGAAGACCTGGCTTGGCAGTTCGGGCTGGACTGTTCCCATGAGGCACAGGGTCAAGGCTGATTTGCATATGGCCATGTCTGAATTTAGGGGGTGTGGTGAGCAAGAAAACGATGGATTTAGGCCTAGATCTCTGTACTGGGGTGAATGTATGACATTGTTCTGCATTCTGTCCATCAACTGTTGTTTTTGCATTTTTCACCCCGAGTGGGACGGGTATGCTCAGACGTGAGTCCCGTGCTCTCCACACCACTGGAGTCAAGCTATCCTGGCTGAAGACGGCTGATAGCCAGAAACCGGTCCTAGGATGCTTGATTCCGGTCCAAGGAAGACCTGGCTTGGCAGTTCGGGCTGGACTGTTCCCATGAGGCACAGGGTCAAGGCTGATTTGCATATGGCCATGTCTGAATTGGGGTGGTGCGGTGAGCAAAAAAATGATGGATTTAGGCCCAGATCTCTGTACTGGGGTGAATGTATGACATTGTTCTGCATTCTGTCCATCAACTGTTGTTTTTGCATTTTTCACCCCGAGTGGGACGGGTATGCTCAGACGTGAGTCCCGTGCTCTCCACACCACTGGAGTCAAGCTATCCTGGCTGAAGACGGCTGATAGCCAGAAACCGGTCCTAGGATGCTTGATTCCGGTCCAAGGAAGACCTGGCTTGGCAGTTCGGGCTGGACTGTTCCCATGAGGCACAGGGTCAAGGCTGATTTGCATATGGCCATGTTTGAATTGGGGTGGTGTGGTGAGCAAAAAAACGATGGATTTAGGCCCAGATCTCTGTACTGGGGTGAATGTATGACATTGTTCTGCATTCTGTCCATCAACTGTTGTTTTTGCATTTTTCACCCCGAGTGGGACGGGTATGCTCAGACGTGAGTCCCGTGCTCTCCACACCACTGGAGTCAAGCTATCCTGTCTGAAGATGGCTAATAGCCAGAAACCGGTCCTAGGATGCTTGATTCCGCTCCAAGGAAGACCTGGCTTGGCAGTTCGGGCTGGACTGTTCCCATGAGGCACAGGGTCAAGGCTGATTTGCATATGGCCATGTCTGAATTTAGGGGGTGTGGTGAGCAAGAAAACGATGGATTTAGGCCTAGATCTCTGTACTGGGGTGAATGTATGACATTGTTCTGCATTCTGTCCATCAACTGTTGTTTTTGCATTTTTCACCCCGAGTGGGACGGGTATGCTCAGACGTGAGTCCCGTGCTCTCCACACCACTGGAGTCAAGCTATCCTGGCTGAAGACGGCTGATAGCCAGAAACCGGTCCTAGGATGCTTGATTCCGGTCCAAGGAAGACCTGGCTTGGCAGTTCGGGCTGGACTGTTCCCATGAGGCACAGGGTCAAGGCTGATTCGCATATGGCCATGTCTGAATTGGGGTGGTGCGGTGAGCAAAAAAATGATGGATTTAGGCCCAGATCTCTGTACTGGGGTGAATGTATGACATTGTTCTGCATTCTGTCCATCAACTGTTGTTTTTGCATTTTTCACCCCGAGTGGGACGGGTATGCTCAGACGTGAGTCCCGTGCTCTCCACACCACTGGAGTCAAGCTATCCTGGCTGAAGACGGCTGATAGCCAGAAACCGGTCCTAGGATGCTTGATTCCGGTCCAAGGAAGACCTGGCTTGGCAGTTCGGGCTGGACTGTTCCCATGAGGCACAGGGTCAAGGCTGATTTGCATATGGCCATGTCTGAATTGGGGTGGTGTGGTGAGCAAAAAAATGATGGATTTAGGCCCAGATCTCTGTACTGGGGTGAATGTATGACATTGTTCTGCATTCTGTCCATCAAATGTTGTTTTTGCATTTTTCACCCTGAGTGGGACGGGTATGCTCAGACGTGAGTCCCGTGCTCTCCACACCACTGGAGTCAAGCTATCCTGGCTGAAGACGGCTGATAGCCAGAAACCGGTCCTAGGATGCTTGATTCCGGTCCAAGGAAGACCTGGCTTGGCAGTTTGGGCTGGACTGTTCCCATGAGGCACAGGGTCAAGGCTGATTTGCACATGGCCATGTCTAAATTGGGGTGGTGTGGTGAGCAAAAAAACGATGGATTTAGGCCCAGATCTCTGTACTGGGGTGAATGTATGACATTGTTCTGCATTCTGTCCATCAACTGTTGTTTTTGCATTTTTCACTCGAGTGGGACGGGTATGCTCAGACGTGAGTCCCGTGCTCTCCACACCAGTGGAGTCAAGCTATCCTGGCTGAAGATGGCTGATAGCCAGAAACCGGTCCTAGGATGCTTGATTCCGGTCCAAGGAAGACCTGGCTTGGCAGTTCGGGCTGGACTGTTCCCATGAGGCACAGGGTCAAGGCTGATTTGCATATGGCCATGTCTGAATTGGGGTGGTGTGGTGAGCAAAAAAATGATGGATTTAGGCCCAGATCTCTGTACTGGGGTGAATGTATGACATTGTTCTGCATTCTGTCCATCAACTGTTGTTTTTGCATTTTTCACCCCGAGTGGGACGGGTATGCTCAGACGTGAGTCCCGTGCTCTCCACACCACTGGAGTCAAGCTATCCTGGCTGAAGATGGCTGATAGCCAGAAACCGGTCCTAGGATGCTTGATTCCGGTCCAAGGAAGACCTGACTTGGCAGTTTGGGCTGGACTGTTCCTATGAGGCACAGGGTCAAGGCTGATTTGCACATGGCCATGTCTAAATTGAGTTGGTGTGGTGAGCAAAAAAACAATGGATTTAGGCCCAGATCTCTGTACTGGGGTGAATGTATGACATTGTTCTGCATTCTGTCCATCAACTGTTGTTTTTGCATTTTTCACCCCGAGTGGGACGGGTATGCTCAGACGTGAGTCCCGTGCTCTCCACACCACTGGAGTCAAGCTATCCTGGCTGAAGACGGCTGATAGCCAGAAACCGGTCCTAGGATGCTTGATTCCGGTCCAAGGAAGACCTGGCTTGGCAGTTCGGGCTGGACTGTTCCCATGAGGCACAGGGTCAAGGCTGATTTGCATATGGCCATGTCTGAATTGGGGTGGTGTGGTGAGCAAAAAAACGATGGATTTAGGCCCAGATCTCTGTACTGGGGTGAATGTATGACATTGTTCTGCATTCTGTCCATCAACTGTTGTTTTTGCATTTTTCACCCCGAGTGGGACGGGTATGCTCAGACGTAAGTCCCGTGCTCTCCACACCACTGGAGTCAAGCTATCCTGGCTGAAGATGGCTGATAGCCAGAAACCGGTCCTAGGATGCTTGATTCCGCTCCAAGGAAGACCTGGCTTGGCAGTTCGGGCTGGACTGTTCCCATGAGGCACAGGGTCAAGGCTGATTTGCATATGGCCATGTCTGAATTTAGGGGGTGTGGTGAGCAAGAAAACGATGGATTTAGGCCCAGATCTCTGTACTGGGGTGAATGTATGACATTGTTCTGCATTCTGTCCATCAACTGTTGTTTTTGCATTTTTCACCCCGAGTGGGACGGGTATGCTCAGACGTGAGTCCCGTGCTCTCCACACCACTGGAGTCAAGCTATCCTGGCTGAAGACGGCTGATAGCCAGAAACCGGTCCTAGGATGCTTGATTCCGGTCCAAGGAAGACCTGGCTTGGCAGTTCGGGCTGGACTGTTCCCATGAGGCACAGGGTCAAGGCTGATTTGCATATGGCCATGTCTGAATTGGGGTGGTGTGGTGAGCAAAAAAATGATGGATTTAGGCCCAGATCTCTGTACTGGGGTGAATGTATGACATTGTTCTGCATTCTGTCCATCAAATGTTGTTTTTGCATTTTTCACCCTGAGTGGGACGGGTATGCTCAGACGTGAGTCCCGTGCTCTCCACACCACTGGAGTCAAGCTATCCTGGCTGAAGACGGCTGATAGCCAGAAACCGGTCCTAGGATGCTTGATTCCGGTCCAAGGAAGACCTGGCTTGGCAGTTTGGGCTGGACTGTTCCCATGAGGCACAGGGTCAAGGCTGATTTGCACATGGCCATGTCTGAATTGGGGTGGTGTGGTGAGCAAAAAAACGATGGATTTAGGCCCAGATCTCTGTACTGGGGTGAATGTATGACATTGTTCTGCATTCTGTCCATCAACTGTTGTTTTTGCATTTTTCACTCGAGTGGGACGGGTATGCTCAGACGTGAGTCCCGTGCTCTCCACACCAGTGGAGTCAAGCTATCCTGGCTGAAGATGGCTGATAGCCAGAAACCGGTCCTAGGATGCTTGATTCCGGTCCAAGGAAGACCTGGCTTGGCAGTTCGGGCTGGACTGTTCCCATGAGGCACAGGGTCAAGGCTGATTTGCATATGGCCATGTCTAAATTGGGGTGGTGTGGTGAGCAAAAAAATGATGGATTTAGGCCCAGATCTCTGTACTGGGGTGAATGTATGACATTGTTCTGCATTCTGTCCATCAACTGTTGTTTTTGCATTTTTCACCCCGAGTGGGACGGGTATGCTCAGACGTGAGTCCGGTGCTCTCCACACCATTGGAGTCAAGCTATCCTGGATGAAGACGGCTGATAGCCAGAAACCGGTCCTAGGATGCTTGATTCCGGTCCAAGGAAGACCTGGCTTGGCAGTTCGGGCTGGACTGTTCCCATGAGGCACAGGGTCAAGGCTGATTTGCATATGGCCATGTCTGAATTGGGGTGGTGTGGTGAGCAAAAAAACGATGGATTTAGGCCCAGATCTCTGTACTGGGGTGAATGTATGACATTGTTCTGCATTCTGTCCATCAACTGTTGTTTTTGCATTTTTCACCCCGAGTGGGACGGGTATGCTCAGACGTGAGTCCCGTGCTCTCCACACCACTGGAGTCAAGCTATCCTGGCTGAAGACGGCTGATAGCCAGAAACCGGTCCTAGGATGCTTGATTCCGGTCCAAGGAAGACCTGGCTTGGCAGTTCGGGCTGGACTGTTCCCATGAGGCACAGGGTCAAGGCTGATTTGCATATGGCCATGTCTGAATTGGGGTGGTGTGGTGAGCAAAAAAACGATGGATTTAGGCCCAGATCTCTGTACTGGGGTGAATGTATGACATTGTTCTGCATTCTGTCCATCAACTGTTGTTTTTGCATTTTTCACCCCGAGTGGGACGGGTATGCTCAGACGTGAGTCCCGTGCTCTCCACACCACTGGAGTCAAGCTATCCTGTCTGAAGATGGCTAATAGCCAGAAACCGGTCCTAGGATGCTTGATTCCGCTCCAAGGAAGACCTGGCTTGGCAGTTCGGGCTGGACTGTTCCCATGAGGCACAGGGTCAAGGCTGATTTGCATATGGCCATGTCTGAATTTAGGGGGTGTGGTGAGCAAGAAAACGATGGATTTAGGCCTAGATCTCTGTACTGGGGTGAATGTATGACATTGTTCTGCATTCTGTCCATCAACTGTTGTTTTTGCATTTTTCACCCCGAGTGGGACGGGTATGCTCAGACGTGAGTCCCGTGCTCTCCACACCACTGGAGTCAAGCTATCCTGGCTGAAGACGGCTGATAGCCAGAAACCGGTCCTAGGATGCTTGATTCCGGTCCAAGGAAGACCTGGCTTGGCAGTTCGGGCTGGACTGTTCCCATGAGGCACAGGGTCAAGGCTGATTTGCATATGGCCATGTCTGAATTGGGGTGGTGCGGTGAGCAAAAAAATGATGGATTTAGGCCCAGATCTCTGTACTGGGGTGAATGTATGACATTGTTCTGCATTCTGTCCATCAACTGTTGTTTTTGCATTTTTCACCCCGAGTGGGACGGGTATGCTCAGACGTGAGTCCCGTGCTCTCCACACCACTGGAGTCAAGCTATCCTGGCTGAAGACGGCTGATAGCCAGAAACCGGTCCTAGGATGCTTGATTCCGGTCCAAGGAAGACCTGGCTTGGCAGTTTGGGCTGGACTGTTCCCATGAGGCACAGGGTCAAGTCTGATTTGCACATGGCCATGTCTGAATTGGGGTGGTGTGGTGAGCAAAAAAACGATGGATTTAGGCCCAGATCTCTGTACTGGGGTGAATGTATGACATTGTTCTGCATTCTGTCCATCAACTGTTGTTTTTGCATTTTTCACTCGAGTGGGACGGGTATGCTCAGACGTGAGTCCCGTGCTCTCCACACCAGTGGAGTCAAGCTATCCTGGCTGAAGATGGCTGATAGCCAGAAACCGGTCCTAGGATGCTTGATTCCGGTCCAAGGAAGACCTGGCTTGGCAGTTCGGGCTGGACTGTTCCCATGAGGCACAGGGTCAAGGCTGATTTGCATATGGCCATGTCTAAATTGGGGTGGTGTGGTGAGCAAAAAAATGATGGATTTAGGCCCAGATCTCTGTACTGGGGTGAATGTATGACATTGTTCTGCATTCTGTCCATCAACTGTTGTTTTTGCATTTTTCACCCCGAGTGGGACGGGTATGCTCAGACGTGAGTCCCGTGCTCTCCACACCATTGGAGTCAAGCTATCCTGGATGAAGACGGCTGATAGCCAGAAACCAGTCCTAGGATGCTTGATTCCGGTCCAAGGAAGACCTGGCTTGGCAGTTCGGGCTGGACTGTTCCCATGAGGCACAGGGTCAAGGCTGATTTGCATATGGCCATGTCTGAATTGGGGTGGTGTGGTGAGCAAAAAAACGATGGATTTAGGCCCAGATCTCTGTACTGGGGTGAATGTATGACATTGTTCTGCATTCTGTCCATCAACTGTTGTTTTTGCATTTTTCACCCCGAGTGGGACGGGTATGCTCAGACGTGAGTCCCGTGCTCTCCACACCACTGGAGTCAAGCTATCCTGGCTGAAGACGGCTGATAGCCAGAAACCGGTCCTAGGATGCTTGATTCCGGTCCAAGGAAGACCTGGCTTGGCAGTTCGGGCTGGACTGTTCCCATGAGGCACAGGGTCAAGGCTGATTTGCATATGGCCATGTCTGAATTGGGGTGGTGTGGTGAGCAAAAAAACGATGGATTTAGGCCCAGATCTCTGTACTGGGGTGAATGTATGACATTGTTCTGCATTCTGTCCATCAACTGTTGTTTTTGCATTTTTCACCCCGAGTGGGACGGGTATGCTCAGACGTGAGTCCCGTGCTCTCCACACCACTGGAGTCAAGCTATCCTGTCTGAAGATGGCTAATAGCCAGAAACCGGTCCTAGGATGCTTGATTCCGCTCCAAGGAAGACCTGGCTTGGCAGTTCGGGCTGGACTGTTCCCATGAGGCACAGGGTCAAGGCTGATTTGCATATGGCCATGTCTGAATTTAGGGGGTGTGGTGAGCAAGAAAACGATGGATTTAGGCCTAGATCTCTGTACTGGGGTGAATGTATGACATTGTTCTGCATTCTGTCCATCAACTGTTGTTTTTGCATTTTTCACCCCGAGTGGGACGGGTATGCTCAGACGTGAGTCCCGTGCTCTCCACACCACTGGAGTCAAGCTATCCTGGCTGAAGACGGCTGATAGCCAGAAACCGGTCCTAGGATGCTTGATTCCGGTCCAAGGAAGACCTGGCTTGGCAGTTCGGGCTGGACTGTTCCCATGAGGCACAGGGTCAAGGCTGATTTGCATATGGCCATGTCTGAATTGGGGTGGTGCGGTGAGCAAAAAAATGATGGATTTAGGCCCAGATCTCTGTACTGGGGTGAATGTATGACATTGTTCTGCATTCTGTCCATCAACTGTTGTTTTTGCATTTTTCACCCCGAGTGGGACGGGTATGCTCAGACGTGAGTCCCGTGCTCTCCACACCACTGGAGTCAAGCTATCCTGGCTGAAGACGGCTGATAGCCAGAAACCGGTCCTAGGATGCTTGATTCCGGTCCAAGGAAAACCTGGCTTGGCAGTTTGGGCTGGACTGTTCCCATGAGGCACAGGGTCAAGGCTGATTTGCACATGGCCATGTCTGAATTGGGGTGGTGTGGTGAGCAAAAAAACGATGGATTTAGGCCCAGATCTCTGTACTGGGGTGAATGTATGACATTGTTCTGCATTCTGTCCATCAACTGTTGTTTTTGCATTTTTCACTCGAGTGGGACGGGTATGCTCAGACGTGAGTCCCGTGCTCTCCACACCAGTGGAGTCAAGCTATCCTGGCTGAAGATGGCTGATAGCCAGAAACCGGTCCTAGGATGCTTGATTCCGGTCCAAGGAAGACCTGGCTTGGCAGTTCGGGCTGGACTGTTCCCATGAGGCACAGGGTCAAGGCTGATTTGCATATGGCCATGTCTGAATTGGGGTGGTGTGGTGAGCAAAAAAATGATGGATTTAGGCCCAGATCTCTGTACTGGGGTGAATGTATGACATTGTTCTGCATTCTGTCCATCAACTGTTGTTTTTGCATTTTTCACCCCGAGTGGGACGGGTATGCTCAGACGTGAGTCCCGTGCTCTCCACACCATTGGAGTCAAGCTATCCTGGATGAAGACGGCTGATAGCCAGAAACCGGTCCTAGGATGCTTGATTCCGGTCCAAGGAAGACCTGGCTTGCAGTTCGGGCTGGACTGTTCCCATGAGGCACAGGGTCAAGGCTGATTTGCATATGGCCATGTCTGAATTGGGGTGGTGTGGTGAGCAAAAAAACGATGGATTTAGGCCCAGATCTCTGTACTGGGGTGAATGTATGACATTGTTCTGCATTCTGTCCATCAACTGTTGTTTTTGCATTTTTCACCCCGAGTGGGACGGGTATGCTCAGACGTGAGTCCCGTGCTCTCCACACCACTGGAGTCAAGCTATCCTGGCTGAAGACGGCTGATAGCCAGAAACCGGTCCTAGGATGCTTGATTCCGGTCCAAGGAAAACCTGGCTTGGCAGTTCGGGCTGGACTGTTCCCATGAGGCACAGGGTCAAGGCTGATTTGCATATGGCCATGTCTGAATTGGGGTGGTGTGGTGAGCAAAAAAACGATGGATTTAGGCCCGGATCTCTGTACTGGGGTGAATGTATGACATTGTTCTGCATTCTGTCCATCAACTGTTGTTTTTGCATTTTTCACCCCGAGTGGGACGGGTATGCTCAGACGTGAGTCCCGTGCTCTCCACACCACTGGAGTCAAGCTATCCTGGCTGAAGACGGCTGATAGCCAGAAACCGGTCCTAGGATGCTTGATTCCGGTCCAAGGAAGACCTGGCTTGGCAGTTCGGGCTGGACTGTTCCCATGAGGCACAGGGTCAAGGCTGATTTGCATATGGCCATGTCTGAATTGGGGTGGTGTGGTGAGCAAAAAAACGATGGATTTAGGCCCAGATCTCTGTACTGGGGTGAATGTATGACATTGTTCTGCATTCTGTCCATCAACTGTTGTTTTTGCATTTTTCACCCCGAGTGGGACGGGTATGCTCAGACGTGAGTCCCGTGCTCTCCACACCACTGGAGTCAAGCTATCCTGTCTGAAGATGGCTAATAGCCAGAAACCGGTCCTAGGATGCTTGATTCCGCTCCAAGGAAGACCTGGCTTGGCAGTTCGGGCTGGACTGTTCCCATGAGGCACAGGGTCAAGGCTGATTTGCATATGGCCATGTCTGAATTTAGGGGGTGTGGTGAGCAAGAAAACGATGGATTTAGGCCTAGATCTCTGTACTGGGGTGAATGTATGACATTGTTCTGCATTCTGTCCATCAACTGTTGTTTTTGCATTTTTCACCCCGAGTGGGACGGGTATGCTCAGACGTGAGTCCCGTGCTCTCCACACCACTGGAGTCAAGCTATCCTGGCTGAAGACGGCTGATAGCCAGAAACCGGTCCTAGGATGCTTGATTCCGGTCCAAGGAAGACCTGGCTTGGCAGTTCGGGCTGGACTGTTCCCATGAGGCACAGGGTCAAGGCTGATTTGCATATGGCCATGTCTGAATTGGGGTGGTGCGGTGAGCAAAAAAATGATGGATTTAGGCCCAGATCTCTGTACTGGGGTGAATGTATGACATTGTTCTGCATTCTGTCCATCAACTGTTGTTTTTGCATTTTTCACCCCGAGTGGGACGGGTATGCTCAGACGTGAGTCCCGTGCTCTCCACACCACTGGAGTCAAGCTATCCTGGCTGAAGACGGCTGATAGCCAGAAACCGGTCCTAGGATGCTTGATTCCGGTCCAAGGAAGACCTGGCTTGGCAGTTCGGGCTGGACTGTTCCCATGAGGCACAGGGTCAAGGCTGATTTGCATATGGCCATGTCTGAATTGGGGTGGTGTGGTGAGCAAAAAAATGATGGATTTAGGCCCAGATCTCTGTACTGGGGTGAATGTATGACATTGTTCTGCATTCTGTCCATCAAATGTTGTTTTTGCATTTTTCACCCTGAGTGGGACGGGTATGCTCAGACGTGAGTCCCGTGCTCTCCACACCACTGGAGTCAAGCTATCCTGGCTGAAGACGGCTGATAGCCAGAAACCGGTCCTAGGATGCTTGATTCCGGTCCAAGGAAGACCTGGCTTGGCAGTTTGGGCTGGACTGTTCCCATGAGGCACAGGGTCAAGGCTGATTTGCACATGGCCATGTCTGAATTGGGGTGGTGTGGTGAGCAAAAAAACGATGGATTTAGGCCCAGATCTCTGTACTGGGGTGAATGTATGACATTGTTCTGCATTCTGTCCATCAACTGTTGTTTTTGCATTTTTCACTCGAGTGGGACGGGTATGCTCAGACGTGAGTCCCGTGCTCTCCACACCAGTGGAGTCAAGCTATCCTGGCTGAAGATGGCTGATAGCCAGAAACCGGTCCTAGGATGCTTGATTCCGGTCCAAGGAAGACCTGGCTTGGCAGTTCGGGCTGGACTGTTCCCATGAGGCACAGGGTCAAGGCTGATTTGCATATGGCCATGTCTGAATTGGGGTGGTGTGGTGAGCAAAAAAATGATGGATTTAGGCCCAGATCTCTGTACTGGGGTGAATGTATGACATTGTTCTGCATTCTGTCCATCAACTGTTGTTTTTGCATTTTTCACCCCGAGTGGGACGGGTATGCTCAGACGTGAGTCCCGTGCTCTCCACACCACTGGAGTCAAGCTATCCTGGCTGAAGATGGCTGATAGCCAGAAACCGGTCCTAGGATGCTTGATTCCGGTCCAAGGAAGACCTGACTTGGCAGTTTGGGCTGGACTGTTCCTATGAGGCACAGGGTCAAGGCTGATTTGCACATGGCCATGTCTAAATTGAGTTGGTGTGGTGAGCAAAAAAACAATGGATTTAGGCCCAGATCTCTGTACTGGGGTGAATGTATGACATTGTTCTGCATTCTGTCCATCAACTGTTGTTTTTGCATTTTTCACCCCGAGTGGGACGGGAATGCTCAGACGTGAGTCCCGTGCTCTCCACACCACTGGAGTCAAGCTATCCTGGCTGAAGACGGCTGATAGCCAGAAACCGGTCCTAGGATGCTTGATTCCGGTCCAAGGAAGACCTGGCTTGGCAGTTCGGGCTGGACTGTTCCCATGAGGCACAGGGTCAAGGCTGATTTGCATATGGCCATGTCTGAATTGGGGTGGTGTGGTGAGCAAAAAAACGATGGATTTAGGCCCAGATCTCTGTACTGGGGTGAATGTATGACATTGTTCTGCATTCTGTCCATCAACTGTTGTTTTTGCATTTTTCACCCCGAGAGGGACGGGTATGCTCAGACGTGAGTCCCGTGCTCTCCACACCACTGGAGTCAAGCTATCCTGGCTGAAGATGGCTGATAGCCAGAAACCGGTCCTAGGATGCTTGATTCCGCTCCAAGGAAGACCTGGCTTGGCAGTTCGGGCTGGACTGTTCCCATGAGGCACAGGGTCAAGGCTGATTTGCATATGGCCATGTCTGAATTTAGGGGGTGTGGTGAGCAAGAAAACGATGGATTTAGGCCCAGATCTCTGTACTGGGGTGAATGTATGACATTGTTCTGCATTCTGTCCATCAACTGTTGTTTTTGCATTTTTCACCCCGAGTGGGACGGGTATGCTCAGACGTGAGTCCCGTGCTCTCCACACCACTGGAGTCAAGCTATCCTGGCTGAAGACGGCTGATAGCCAGAAACCGGTCCTAGGAGGCTTGATTCCGGTCCAAGGAAGACCTGGCTTGGCAGTTCGGGCTGGACTGTTCCCATGAGGCACAGGGTCAAGGCTGATTTGCATATGGCCATGTCTGAATTGGGGTGGTGTGGTGAGCAAAAAAATGATGGATTTAGGCCCAGATCTCTGTACTGGGGTGAATGTATGACATTGTTCTGCATTCTGTCCATCAAATGTTGTTTTTGCATTTTTCACCCTGAGTGGGACGGGTATGCTCAGACGTGAGTCCCGTGCTCTCCACACCACTGGAGTCAAGCTATCCTGGCTGAAGACGGCTGATAGCCAGAAACCGGTCCTAGGATGCTTGATTCCGGTCCAAGGAAGACCTGGCTTGGCAGTTTGGGCTGGACTGTTCCCATGAGGCACAGGGTCAAGGCTGATTTGCATATGGCCATGTCTGAATTGGGGTGGTGTGGTGAGCAAAAAAATGATGGATTTAGGCCCAGATCTCTGTACTGGGGTGAATGTATGACATTGTTCTGCATTCTGTCCATCAAATGTTGTTTTTGCATTTTTCACCCCGAGTGGGACGGGTATGCTCAGACGTGAGTCCCGTGCTCTCCACACCACTGGAGTCAAGCTATCCTGGCTGAAGATGGCTGATAGCCAGAAACCGGTCCTAGGATGCTTGATTCCGCTCCAAGGAAGACCTGGCTTGGCAGTTCGGGCTGGACTGTTCCCATGAGGCACAGGGTCAAGGCTGATTTGCATATGGCCATGTCTGAATTTAGGGGGTGTGGTGAGCAAGAAAACGATGGATTTAGGCCCAGATCTCTGTACTGGGGTGAATGTATGACATTGTTCTGCATTCTGTCCATCAGCTGTTGTTTTTGCATTTTTCACCCCGAGTGGGACGGGTATGCTCAGACGTGAGTCCCGTGCTCTCCACACCACTGGAGTCAAGCTATCCTGGCTGAAGACGGCTGATAGCCAGAAACCGGTCCTAGGATGCTTGATTCCGGTCCAAGGAAGACCTGGCTTGGCAGTTCGGGCTGGACTGTTCCCATGAGGCACAGGGTCAAGGCTGATTTGCATATGGCCATGTCTGAATTGGGGTGGTGTGGTGAGCAAAAAAATGATGGATTTAGGCCCAGATCTCTGTACTGGGGTGAATGTATGACATTGTTCTGCATTCTGTCCATCAAATGTTGTTTTTGCATTTTTCACCCTGAGTGGGACGGGTATGCTCAGACGTGAGTCCCGTGCTCTCCACACCACTGGAGTCAAGCTATCCTGGCTGAAGACGGCTGATAGCCAGAAACCGGTCCTAGGATGCTTGATTCCGGTCCAAGGAAGACCTGGCTTGGCAGTTTGGGCTGGACTGTTCCCATGAGGCACAGGGTCAAGGCTGATTTGCACACGGCCATGTCTAAATTGAGTTGGTGTGGTGAGCAAAAAAACAATGGATTTAGGCCCAGATCTCTGTACTGGGGTGAATGTATGACATTGTTCTGCATTCTGTCCATCAACTGTTGTTTTTGCATTTTTTACCCCGAGTGGGACGGGTATGCTCAGACGTGAGTCCCGTGCTCTCCACACCATTGGAGTCAAGCTATCCTGGCTGAAGATGGCTGATAGCTAGAAACCAGTCCTAGGATGCTTGATTCCGGTCCAAGGAAGACCTGACTTGGCAGTTTGGGCTGGACTGTTCCTATGAGGCACAGGGTCAAGGCTGATTTGCACATGGCCATGTCTAAATTGAGTTGGTGTGGTGAGCAAAAAAACAATGGATTTAGGCCCAGATCTCTGTACTGGGGTGAATGTATGACATTGTTCTGCATTCTGTCCATCAACTGTTGTTTTTGCATTTTTCACCCCGAGTGGGACGGGTATGCTCAGACGTGAGTCCCGTGCTCTCCACACCACTGGAGTCAAGCTATCCTGGCTGAAGACGGCTGATAGCCAGAAACCGGTCCTAGGATGCTTGATTCCGGTCCAAGGAAGACCTGGCTTGGCAGTTCGGGCTGGACTGTTCCCATGAGGCACAGGGTCAAGGCTGATTTGCATATGGCCATGTCTGAATTGGGGTGGTGTGGTGAGCAAAAAAACGATGGATTTAGGCCCAGATCTCTGTACTGGGGTGAATGTATGACATTGTTCTGCATTCTGTCCATCAACTGTTGTTTTTGCATTTTTCACCCCGAGTGGGACGGGTATGCTCAGACGTGAGTCCCGTGCTCTCCACACCACTGGAGTCAAGCTATCCTGGCTGAAGATGGCTGATAGCCAGAAACCGGTCCTAGGATGCTTGATTCCGCTCCAAGGAAGACCTGGCTTGGCAGTTCGGGCTGGACTGTTCCCATGAGGCACAGGGTCAAGGCTGATTTGCATATGGCCATGTCTGAATTTAGGGGGTGTGGTGAGCAAGAAAACGATGGATTTAGGCCCAGATCTCTGTACTGGGGTGAATGTATGACATTGTTCTGCATTCTGTCCATCAACTGTTGTTTTTGCATTTTTCACCCCGAGTGGGACGGGTATGCTCAGACGTGAGTCCCGTGCTCTCCACACCATTGGAGTCAAGCTATCCTGGATGAAGACGGCTGATAGCCAGAAACCGGTCCTAGGATGCTTGATTCCGGTCCAAGGAAGACCTGGCTTGGCAGTTCGGGCTGGAATGTTCCTATGAGGCACAGGGTCAAGGCTGATTTTCATATGGCCATGTCTGAATTTAGGGGGTGTGGTGAGCAAGAAAACGATGGATTTAGGCCCAGATCTCTGTACTGGGGTGAATGTATGACATTGTTCTGCATTCTGTCCATCAACTGTTGTTTTTGCATTTTTCACCCCGAGTGGGACGGGTATGCTCAGACGTGAGTCCCGTGCTCTCCACACCATTGGAGTCAAGCTATCCTGGATGAAGACGGCTGATAGCCAGAAACCGGTCCTAGGATGCTTGATTCCGGTCCAAGGAAGACCTGGCTTGGCAGTTCGGGCTGGACTGTTCCCATGAGGCACAGGGTCAAGGCTGATTTGCATATGGCCATGTCTGAATTGGGGTGGTGTGGTGAGCAAAAAAACGATGGATTTAGGCCCAGATCTCTGTACTGGGGTGAATGTATGACATTGTTCTGCATTCTGTCCATCAACTGTTGTTTTTGCATTTTTCACCCCGAGTGGGACGGGTATGATCAGACGTGAGTCCCGTGCTCTCCACACCACTGGAGTCAAGCTATCCTGGCTGAAGACGGCTGATAGCCAGAAACCGGTCCTAGGATGCTTGATTCCGGTCCAAGGAAGACCTGGCTTGGCAGTTCGGGCTGGACTGTTCCCATGAGGCACAGGGTCAAGGCTGATTTGCATATGGCCATGTCTGAATTGGGGTGGTGTGGTGAGCAAAAAAACGATGGATTTAGGCCCAGATCTCTGTACTGGGGTGAATGTATGACATTGTTCTGCATTCTGTCCATCAACTGTTGTTTTTGCATTTTTCACCCCGAGTGGGACGGGTATGCTCAGACGTGAGTCCCGTGCTCTCCACACCACTGGAGTCAAGCTATCCTGGCTGAAGATGGCTGATAGCCAGAAACCGGTAATAGGATGCTTGATTCCGCTCCAAGGAAGACCTGGCTTGGCAGTTCGGGCTGGACTGTTCCCATGAGGCACAGGGTCAAGGCTGATTTGCATATGGCCATGTCTGAATTTAGGGGGTGTGGTGAGCAAGAAAACGATGGATTTAGGCCCAGATCTCTGTACTGGGGTGAATGTATGACATTGTTCTGCATTCTGTCCATCAACTGTTGTTTTTGCATTTTTCACCCCGAGTGGGACGGGTATGCTCAGACGTGAGTCCCGTGCTCTCCACACCACTGGAGTCAAGCTATCCTGGCTGAAGACGGCTGATAGCCAGAAACCGGTCCTAGGATGCTTGATTCCGGTCCAAGGAAGACCTGGCTTGGCAGTTCGGGCTGGACTGTTCCCATGAGGCAAAGGGTCAAGGCTGATTTGCATATGGCCATGTCTGAATTGGGGTGGTGTGGTGAGCAAAAAAACGATGGATTTAGGCCCAGATCTCTGTACTGGGGTGAATGTATGACATTGTTCTGCATTCTGTCCATCAACTGTTGTTTTTGCATTTTTCACCCCGAGTGGGACGGGTATGCTCAGACGTGAGTCCCGTGCTCTCCACACCATTGGAGTCAAGCTATCCTGGATGAAGACGGCTGATAGCCAGAAACCGGTCCTAGGATGCTTGATTCCGGTCCAAGGAAGACCTGGCTTGGCAGTTCGGGCTGGACTGTTCCCATGAGGCACAGGGTCAAGGCTGATTTGCATATGGCCATGTCTGAATTGGGGTGGTGTGGTGAGCAAAAAAACGATGGATTTAGGCCCAGATCTCTGTACTGGGGTGAATGTATGACATTGTTCTGCATTCTGTCCATCAACTGTTGTTTTTGCATTTTTCACCCCGAGTGGGACGGGTATGCTCAGACGTGAGTCCCGTGCTCTCCACACCACTGGAGTCAAGCTATCCTGGCTGAAGACGGCTGATAGCCAGAAACCGGTCCTAGGATGCTTGATTCCGGTCCAAGGAAGACCTGGCTTGGCAGTTCGGGCTGGACTGTTCCCATGAGGCACAGGGTCAAGGCTGATTCGCATATGGCCATGTCTGAATTTAGGGGGTGTGGTGAGCAAGAAAACGATGGATTTAGGCCCAGATCTCTGTACTGGGGTGAATGTATGACATTGTTCTGCATTCTGTCCATCAACTGTTGTTTTTGCATTTTTCACCCCGAGTGGGACGGGTATGCTCAGACGTGAGTCCCGTGCTCTCCACACCACTGGAGTCAAGCTATCCTGGCTGAAGATGGCTGATAGCCAGAAACCGGTCCTAGGATGCTTGATTCCGGTCCAAGGAAGACCTGACTTGGCAGTTTGGGCTGGACTGTTCCTATGAGGCACAGGGTCAAGGCTGATTTGCACATGGCCATGTCTAAATTGAGTTGGTGTGGTGAGCAAAAAAACAATGGATTTAGGCCCAGATCTCTGTACTGGGGTGAATGTATGACATTGTTCTGCATTCTGTCCATCAACTGTTGTTTTTGCATTTTTCACCCCGAGTGGGACGGGTATGCTCAGACGTGAGTCCCGTGCTCTCCACACCACTGGAGTCAAGCTATCCTGGCTGAAGACGGCTGATAGCCAGAAACCGGTCCTAGGATGCTTGATTCCGGTCCAAGGAAGACCTGGCTTGGCAGTTCGGGCTGGACTGTTCCCATGAGGCACAGGGTCAAGGCTGATTTGCATATGGCCATGTCTGAATTGGGGTGGTGCGGTGAGCAAAAAAACGATGGATTTAGGCCCAGATCTCTGTACTGGGGTGAATGTATGACATTGTTCTGCATTCTGTCCATCAACTGTTGTTTTTGCATTTTTCACTCGAGTGGGACGGGTATGCTCAGACGTGAGTCCCGTGCTCTCCACACCAGTGGAGTCAAGCTATCCTGGCTGAAGATGGCTGATAGCCAGAAACCGGTCCTAGGATGCTTGATTCCGGTCCAAGGAAGACCTGGCTTGGCAGTTCGGGCTGGACTGTTCCCATGAGGCACAGGGTCAAGGCTGATTTGCATATGGCCATGTCTGAATTGGGGTGGTGTGGTGAGCAAAAAAATGATGGATTTAGGCCCAGATCTCTGTACTGGGGTGAATGTATGACATTGTTCTGCATTCTGTCCATCAACTGTTGTTTTTGCATTTTTCACCCCGAGTGGGACGGGTATGCTCAGACGTGAGTCCCGTGCTCTCCACACCACTGGAGTCAAGCTATCCTGGCTGAAGATGGCTGATAGCCAGAAACCGGTCCTAGGATGCTTGATTCCGGTCCAAGGAAGACCTGACTTGGCAGTTTGGGCTGGACTGTTCCTATGAGGCACAGGGTCAAGGCTGATTTGCACATGGCCATGTCTAAATTGAGTTGGTGTGGTGAGCAAAAAAACAATGGATTTAGGCCCAGATCTCTGTACTGGGGTGAATGTATGACATTGTTCTGCATTCTGTCCATCAACTGTTGTTTTTGCATTTTTCACCCCGAGTGGGACGGGTATGCTCAGACGTGAGTCCCGTGCTCTCCACACCACTGGAGTCAAGCTATCCTGGCTGAAGACGGCTGATAGCCAGAAACCGGTCCTAGGATGCTTGATTCCGGTCCAAGGAAGACCTGGCTTGGCAGTTCGGGCTGGACTGTTCCCATGAGGCACAGGGTCAAGGCTGATTTGCATATGGCCATGTCTGAATTGGGGTGGTGTGGTGAGCAAAAAAATGATGGATTTAGGCCCAGATCTCTGTACTGGGGTGAATGTATGACATTGTTCTGCATTCTGTCCATCAAATGTTGTTTTTGCATTTTTCACCCTGAGTGGGACGGGTATGCTCAGACGTGAGTCCCGTGCTCTCCACACCACTGGAGTCAAGCTATCCTGGCTGAAGACGGCTGATAGCCAGAAACCGGTCCTAGGATGCTTGATTCCGGTCCAAGGAAGACCTGGCTTGGCAGTTTGGGCTGGACTGTTCCCATGAGGCACAGGGTCAAGGCTGATTTGCATATGGCCATGTCTGAATTGGGGTGGTGTGGTGAGCAAAAAAATGATGGATTTAGGCCCAGATCTCTGTACTGGGGTGAATGTATGACATTGTTCTGCATTCTGTCCATCAAATGTTGTTTTTGCATTTTTCACCCCGAGTGGGACGGGTATGCTCAGACGTGAGTCCCGTGCTCTCCACACCACTGGAGTCAAGCTATCCTGGCTGAAGATGGCTGATAGCCAGAAACCGGTCCTAGGATGCTTGATTCCGCTCCAAGGAAGACCTGGCTTGGCAGTTCGGGCTGGACTGTTCCCATGAGGCACAGGGTCAAGGCTGATTTGCATATGGCCATGTCTGAATTTAGGGGGTGTGGTGAGCAAGAAAACGATGGATTTAGGCCCAGATCTCTGTACTGGGGTGAATGTATGACATTGTTCTGCATTCTGTCCATCAGCTGTTGTTTTTGCATTTTTCACCCCGAGTGGGACGGGTATGCTCAGACGTGAGTCCCGTGCTCTCCACACCACTGGAGTCAAGCTATCCTGGCTGAAGACGGCTGATAGCCAGAAACCGGTCCTAGGATGCTTGATTCCGGTCCAAGGAAGACCTGGCTTGGCAGTTCGGGCTGGACTGTTCCCATGAGGCACAGGGTCAAGGCTGATTTGCATATGGCCATGTCTGAATTGGGGTGGTGTGGTGAGCAAAAAAATGATGGATTTAGGCCCAGATCTCTGTACTGGGGTGAATGTATGACATTGTTCTGCATTCTGTCCATCAAATGTTGTTTTTGCATTTTTCACCCTGAGTGGGACGGGTATGCTCAGACGTGAGTCCCGTGCTCTCCACACCACTGGAGTCAAGCTATCCTGGCTGAAGACGGCTGATAGCCAGAAACCGGTCCTAGGATGCTTGATTCCGGTCCAAGGAAGACCTGGCTTGGCAGTTTGGGCTGGACTGTTCCCATGAGGCACAGGGTCAAGGCTGATTTGCACACGGCCATGTCTAAATTGAGTTGATGTGGTGAGCAAAAAAACAATGGATTTAGGCCCAGATCTATGTACTGGGGTGAATGTATGACATTGTTCTGCATTCTGTCCATCAACTGTTGTTTTTGCATTTTTCACCCCGAGTGGGACGGGTATGCTCAGACGTGAGTCCCGTGCTCTCCACACCATTGGAGTCAAGCTATCCTGGCTGAAGATGGCTGATAGCTAGAAACCAGTCCTAGGATGCTTGATTCCGGTCCAAGGAAGACCTGACTTGGCAGTTTGGGCTGGACTGTTCCTATGAGGCACAGGGTCAAGGCTGATTTGCACACGGCCATGTCTAAATTGAGTTGGTGTGGTGAGCAAAAAAACAATGGATTTAGGCCCAGATCTCTGTACTGGGGTGAATGTATGACATTGTTCTGCATTCTGTCCATCAACTGTTGTTTTTGCATTTTTCACCCCGAGTGGGACGGGTATGCTCAGACGTGAGTCCCGTGCTCTCCACACCACTGGAGTCAAGCTATCCTGGCTGAAGACGGCTGATAGCCAGAAACCGGTCCTAGGATGCTTGATTCCGGTCCAAGGAAGACCTGGCTTGGCAGTTCGGGCTGGACTGTTCCCATGAGGCACAGGGTCAAGGCTGATTTGCATATGGCCATGTCTGAATTGGGGTGGTGTGGTGAGCAAAAAAACGATGGATTTAGGCCCAGATCTCTGTACTGGGGTGAATGTATGACATTGTTCTGCATTCTGTCCATCAACTGTTGTTTTTGCATTTTTCACCCCGAGTGGGACGGGTATGCTCAGACGTGAGTCCCGTGCTCTCCACACCACTGGAGTCAAGCTATCCTGGCTGAAGATGGCTGATAGCCAGAAACCGGTCCTAGGATGCTTGATTCCGCTCCAAGGAAGACCTGGCTTGGCAGTTCGGGCTGGACTGTTCCCATGAGGCACAGGGTCAAGGCTGATTTTCATATGGCCATGTCTGAATTTAGGGGGTGTGGTGAGCAAGAAAACGATGGATTTAGGCCCAGATCTCTGTACTGGGGTGAATGTATGACATTGTTCTGCATTCTGTCCATCAACTGTTGTTTTTGCATTTTTCACCCCGAGTGGGACGGGTATGCTCAGACGTGAGTCCCGTGCTCTCCACACCATTGGAGTCAAGCTATCCTGGATGAAGACGGCTGATAGCCAGAAACCGGTCCTAGGATGCTTGATTCCGGTCCAAGGAAGACCTGGCTTGGCAGTTCGGGCTGGACTGTTCCCATGAGGCACAGGGTCAAGGCTGATTTGCATATGGCCATGTCTGAATTGGGGTGGTGTGGTGAGCAAAAAAACGATGGATTTAGGCCCAGATCTCTGTACTGGGGTGAATGTATGACATTGTTCTGCATTCTGTCCATCAACTGTTGTTTTTGCATTTTTCACCCCGAGTGGGACGGGTATGATCAGACGTGAGTCCCGTGCTCTCCACACCACTGGAGTCAAGCTATCCTGGCTGAAGACGGCTGATAGCCAGAAACCGGTCCTAGGATGCTTGATTCCGGTCCAAGGAAGACCTGGCTTGGCAGTTCGGGCTGGACTGTTCCCATGAGGCACAGGGTCAAGGCTGATTTGCATATGGCCATGTCTGAATTGGGGTGGTGTGGTGAGCAAAAAAACGATGGATTTAGGCCCAGATCTCTGTACTGGGGTGAATGTATGACATTGTTCTGCATTCTGTCCATCAACTGTTGTTTTTGCATTTTTCACCCCGAGTGGGACGGGTATGCTCAGACGTGAGTCCCGTGCTCTCCACACCACTGGAGTCAAGCTATCCTGGCTGAAGATGGCTGATAGCCAGAAACCGGTCCTAGGATGCTTGATTCCGCTCCAAGGAAGACCTGGCTTGGCAGTTCGGGCTGGACTGTTCCCATGAGGCACAGGGTCAAGGCTGATTTGCATATGGCCATGTCTGAATTTAGGGGGTGTGGTGAGCAAGAAAACAATGGATTTAGGCCCAGATCTCTGTACTGGGGTGAATGTATGACATTGTTCTGCATTCTGTCCATCAACTGTTGTTTTTGCATTTTTCACCCCGAGTGGGACGGGTATGCTCAGACGTGAGTCCCGTGCTCTCCACACCACTGGAGTCAAGCTATCCTGGCTGAAGACGGCTGATAGCCAGAAACCGGTCCTAGTATGCTTGATTCCGGTCCAAGGAAGACCTGGCTTGGCAGTTCGGGCTGGACTGTTCCCATGAGGCAAAGGGTCAAGGCTGATTTGCATATGGCCATGTCTGAATTGGGGTGGTGTGGTGAGCAAAAAAACGATGGATTTAGGCCCAGATCTCTGTACTGGGGTGAATGTATGACATTGTTCTGCATTCTGTCCATCAACTGTTGTTTTTGCATTTTTCACCCCGAGTGGGACGGGTATGCTCAGACGTGAGTCCCGTGCTCTCCACACCATTGGAGTCAAGCTATCCTGGATGAAGACGGCTGATAGCCAGAAACCGGTCCTAGGATGCTTGATTCCGGTCCAAGGAAGACCTGGCTTGGCAGTTCGGGCTGGACTGTTCCCATGAGGCACAGGGTCAAGGCTGATTTGCATATGGCCATGTCTGAATTGGGGTGGTGTGGTGAGCAAAAAAACGATGGATTTAGGCCCAGATCTCTGTACTGGGGTGAATGTATGACATTGTTCTGCATTCTGTCCATCAACTGTTGTTTTTGCATTTTTCACCCCGAGTGGGACGGGTATGCTCAGACGTGAGTCCCGTGCTCTCCACACCACTGGAGTCAAGCTATCCTGGCTGAAGACGGCTGATAGCCAGAAACCGGTCCTAGGATGCTTGATTCCGGTCCAAGGAAGACCTGGCTTGGCAGTTCGGGCTGGACTGTTCCCATGAGGCACAGGGTCAAGGCTGATTTGCATATGGCCATGTCTGAATTGGGGTGGTGTGGTGAGCAAAAAAACGATGGATTTAGGCCCAGATCTCTGTACTGGGGTGAATGTATGACATTGTTCTGCATTCTGTCCATCAACTGTTGTTTTTGCATTTTTCACCCCGAGTGGGACGGGTATGCTCAGACGTGAGTCCCGTGCTCTCCACACCACTGGAGTCAAGCTATCCTGTCTGAAGATGGCTAATAGCCAGAAACCGGTCCTAGGATGCTTGATTCCGCTCCAAGGAAGACCTGGCTTGGCAGTTCGGGCTGGACTGTTCCCATGAGGCACAGGGTCAAGGCTGATTTGCATATGGCCATGTCTGAATTTAGGGGGTGTGGTGAGCAAGAAAACAATGGATTTAGGCCTAGATCTCTGTACTGGGGTGAATGTATGACATTGTTCTGCATTCTGTCCATCAACTGTTGTTTTTGCATTTTTCACCCCGAGTGGGACGGGTATGCTCAGACGTGAGTCCCGTGCTCTCCACACCACTGGAGTCAAGCTATCCTGGCTGAAGACGGCTGATAGCCAGAAACCGGTCCTAGGATGCTTGATTCCGGTCCAAGGAAGACCTGGCTTGGCAGTTCGGGCTGGACTGTTCCCATGAGGCACAGGGTCAAGGCTGATTTGCATATGGCCATGTCTGAATTGGGGTGGTGCGGTGAGCAAAAAAACGATGGATTTAGGCCCAGATCTCTGTACTGGGGTGAATGTATGACATTGTTCTGCATTCTGTCCATCAACTGTTGTTTCTGCATTTTTCACCCCGAGTGGGACGGGTATGCTCAGACGTGAGTCCCGTGCTCTCCACACCACTGGAGTCAAGCTATCCTGGCTGAAGACGGCTGATAGCCAGAAACCGGTCCTAGGATGCTTGATTCCGGTCCAAGGAAGACCTGGCTTGGCAGTTCGGGCTGGACTGTTCCCATGAGGCACAGGGTCAAGGCTGATTTGCATATGGCCATGTCTGAATTGGGGTGGTGTGGTGAGCAAAAAAACGATGGATTTAGGCCCAGATCTCTGTACTGGGGTGAATGTATGACATTGTTCTGCATTCTGTCCATCAACTGTTGTTTTTGCATTTTTCACCCCGAGTGGGACGGGTATGCTCAGACGTGAGTCCCGTGCTCTCCACACCACTGGAGTCAAGCTATCCTGGCTGAAGATGGCTGATAGCCAGAAACCGGTCCTAGGATGCTTGATTCCGCTCCAAGGAAGACCTGGCTTGGCAGTTCGGGCTGGACTGTTCCCATGAGGCACAGGGTCAAGGCTGATTCGCATATGGCCATGTCTGAATTTAGGGGGTGTGGTGAGCAAGAAAACGATGGATTTAGGCCCAGATCTCTGTACTGGGGTGAATGTATGACATTGTTCTGCATTCTGTCCATCAACTGTTGTTTTTGCATTTTTCACCCCGAGTGGGACGGGTATGCTCAGACGTGAGTCCCGTGCTCTCCACACCACTGGAGTCAAGCTATCCTGGCTGAAGATGGCTGATAGCCAGAAACCGGTCCTAGGATGCTTGATTCCGGTCCAAGGAAGACCTGACTTGGCAGTTTGGGCTGGACTGTTCCTATGAGGCACAGGGTCAAGGCTGATTTGCACATGGCCATGTCTAAATTGAGTTGGTGTGGTTAGCAAAAAAACAATGGATTTAGGCCCAGATCTCTGTACTGGGGTGAATGTATGACATTGTTCTGCATTCTGTCCATCAACTGTTGTTTTTGCATTTTTCACCCCGAGTGGGACGGGTATGCTCAGACGTGAGTCCCGTGCTCTCCACACCACTGGAGTCAAGCTATCCTGGCTGAAGACGGCTGATAGCCAGAAACCGGTCCTAGGATGCTTGATTCCGGTCCAAGGAAGACCTGGCTTGGCAGTTCGGGCTGGACTGTTCCCATGAGGCACAGGGTCAAGGCTGATTTGCATATGGCCATGTCTGAATTGGGGTGGTGCGGTGAGCAAAAAAACGATGGATTTAGGCCCAGATCTCTGTACTGGGGTGAATGTATGACATTGTTCTGCATTCTGTCCATCAACTGTTGTTTTTGCATTTTTCACCCCGAGTGGGACGGGTATGCTCAGACGTGAGTCCCGTGCTCTCCACACCACTGGAGTCAAGCTATCCTGGCTGAAGACGGCTGATAGCCAGAAACCGGTCCTAGGATGCTTGATTCCGGTCCAAGGAAGACCTGGCTTGGCAGTTCGGGCTGGACTGTTCCCATGAGGCACAGGGTCAAGGCTGATTTGCATATGGCCATGTCTGAATTGGGGTGGTGTGGTGAGCAAAAAAACGATGGATTTAGGCCCAGATCTCTGTACTGGGGTGAATGTATGACATTGTTCTGCATTTTGTCCATCAACTGTTGTTTTTGCATTTTTCACCCCGAGTGGGACGGGTATGCTCAGACGTGAGTCCCGTGCTCTCCACACCACTGGAGTCAAGCTATCCTGGCTGAAGATGGCTGATAGCCAGAAACCGGTCCTAGGATGCTTGATTCCGCTCCAAGGAAGACCTGGCTTGGCAGTTCGGGCTGGACTGTTCCCATGAGGCACAGGGTCAAGGCTGATTTGCATATGGCCATGTCTGAATTTAGGGGGTGTGGTGAGCAAGAAAACGATGGATTTAGGCCCAGATCTCTGTACTGGGGTGAATGTATGACATTGTTCTGCATTCTGTCCATCAACTGTTGTTTTTGCATTTTTCACCCCGAGTGGGACGGGTATGCTCAGACGTGAGTCCCGTGCTCTCCACACCACTGGAGTCAAGCTATCCTGGCTGAAGATGGCTGATAGCCAGAAACCGGTCCTAGGATGCTTGATTCCGGTCCAAGGAAGACCTGACTTGGCAGTTTGGGCTGGACTGTTCCTATGAGGCACAGGGTCAAGGCTGATTTGCACATGGCCATGTCTAAATTGAGTTGGTGTGGTGAGCAAAAAAACAATGGATTTAGGCCCAGATCTCTGTACTGGGGTGAATGTATGACATTGTTCTGCATTCTGTCCATCAACTGTTGTTTTTGCATTTTTCACCCCGAGTGGGACGGGTATGCTCAGACGTGAGTCCCGTGCTCTCCACACCACTGGAGTCAAGCTATCCTGGCTGAAGACGGCTGATAGCCAGAAACCGGTCCTAGGATGCTTGATTCCGGTCCAAGGAAGACCTGGCTTGGCAGTTCGGGCTGGACTGTTCCCATGAGGCACAGGGTCAAGGCTGATTTGCATATGGCCATGTCTGAATTGGGGTGGTGTGGTGAGCAAAAAAACGATGGATTTAGGCCCAGATCTCTGTACTGGGGTGAATGTATGACATTGTTCTGCATTCTGTCCATCAACTGTTGTTTTTGCATTTTTCACCCCGAGTGGGACGGGTATGCTCAGACGTGAGTCCCGTGCTCTCCACACCACTGGAGTCAAGCTATCCTGGCTGAAGATGGCTGATAGCCAGAAACCGGTCCTAGGATGCTTGATTCCGCTCCAAGGAAGACCTGGCTTGGCAGTTCGGGCTGGACTGTTCCCATAAGGCACAGGGTCAAGGCTGATTTGCATATGGCCATGTCTGAATTTAGGGGGTGTGGTGAGCAAGAAAACGATGGATTTAGGCCCAGATCTCTGTACTGGGGTGAATGTATGACATTGTTCTGCATTCTGTCCATCAACTGTTGTTTTTGCATTTTTCACCCCGAGTGGGACGGGTATGCTCAGACGTGAGTCCCGTGCTCTCCACACCATTGGAGTCAAGCTATCCTGGATGAAGACGGCTGATAGCCAGAAACCGGTCCTAGGATGCTTGATTCCGGTCCAAGGATGACCTGGCTTGGCAGTTCGGGCTGGACTGTTCCCATGAGGCACAGGGTCAAGGCTGATTTTCATATGGCCATGTCTGAATTTAGGGGGTGTGGTGAGCAAGAAAACGATGGATTTAGGCCCAGATCTCTGTACTGGGGTGAATGTATGACATTGTTCTGCATTCTGTCCATCAACTGTTGTTTTTGCATTTTTCACCCCGAGTGGGACGGGTATGCTCAGACGTGAGTCCCGTGCTCTCCACACCATTGGAGTCAAGCTATCCTGGATGAAGACGGCTGATAGCCAGAAACCGGTCCTAGGATGCTTGATTCCGGTCCAAGGAAGACCTGGCTTGGCAGTTCGGGCTGGACTGTTCCCATGAGGCACAGGGTCAAGGCTGATTTGCATATGGCCATGTCTGAATTGGGGTGGTGTGGTGAGCAAAAAAACGATGGATTTAGGCCCAGATCTCTGTACTGGGGTGAATGTATGACATTGTTCTGCATTCTGTCCATCAACTGTTGTTTTTGCATTTTTCACCCCGAGTGGGACGGGTATGATCAGACGTGAGTCCCGTGCTCTCCACACCACTGGAGTCAAGCTATCCTGGCTGAAGACGGCTGATAGCCAGAAACCGGTCCTAGGATGCTTGATTCCGGTCCAAGGAAGACCTGGCTTGGCAGTTCGGGCTGGACTGTTCCCATGAGGCACAGGGTCAAGGCTGATTTGCATATGGCCATGTCTGAATTGGGGTGGTGTGGTGAGCAAAAAAACGATGGATTTAGGCCCAGATCTCTGTACTGGGGTGAATGTATGACATTGTTCTGCATTCTGTCCATCAACTGTTGTTTTTGCATTTTTCACCCCGAGTGGGACGGGTATGCTCAGACGTGAGTCCCGTGCTCTCCACACCACTGGAGTCAAGCTATCCTGGCTGAAGATGGCTGATAGCCAGAAACCGGTCCTAGGATGCTTGATTCCGCTCCAAGGAAGACCTGGCTTGGCAGTTCGGGCTGGACTGTTCCCATGAGGCACAGGGTCAAGGCTGATTTGCATATGGCCATGTCTGAATTTAGGGGGTGTGGTGAGCAAGAAAACGATGGATTTAGGCCCAGATCTCTGTACTGGGGTGAATGTATGACATTGTTCTGCATTCTGTCCATCAACTGTTGTTTTTGCATTTTTCACCCCGAGTGGGACGGGTATGCTCAGACGTGAGTCCCGTGCTCTCCACACCACTGGAGTCAAGCTATCCTGGCTGAAGACGGCTGATAGCCAGAAACCGGTCCTAGGATGCTTGATTCCGGTCCAAGGAAGACCTGGCTTGGCAGTTCGGGCTGGACTGTTCCCATGAGGCAAAGGGTCAAGGCTGATTTGCATATGGCCATGTCTGAATTGGGGTGGTGTGGTGAGCAAAAAAACGATGGATTTAGGCCCAGATCTCTGTACTGGGGTGAATGTATGACATTGTTCTGCATTCTGTCCATCAACTGTTGTTTTTGCATTTTTCACCCCGAGTGGGACGGGTATGCTCAGACGTGAGTCCCGTGCTCTCCACACCATTGGAGTCAAGCTATCCTGGATGAAGACGGCTGATAGCCAGAAACCGGTCCTAGGATGCTTGATTCCGGTCCAAGGAAGACCTGGCTTGGCAGTTCGGGCTGGACTGTTCCCATGAGGCACAGGGTCAAGGCTGATTTGCATATGGCCATGTCTGAATTGGGGTGGTGTGGTGAGCAAAAAAACGATGGATTTAGGCCCAGATCTCTGTACTGGGGTGAATGTATGACATTGTTCTGCATTCTGTCCATCAACTGTTGTTTTTGCATTTTTCACCCCGAGTGGGACGGGTATGCTCAGACGTGAGTCCCGTGCTCTCCACACCACTGGAGTCAAGCTATCCTGGCTGAAGACGGCTGATAGCCAGAAACCGGTCCTAGGATGCTTGATTCCGGTCCAAGGAAGACCTGGCTTGGCAGTTCGGGCTGGACTGTTCCCATGAGGCACAGGGTCAAGGCTGATTTGCATATGGCCATGTCTGAATTGGGGTGGTGTGGTGAGCAAAAAAACGATGGATTTAGGCCCAGATCTCTGTACTGGGGTGAATGTATGACATTGTTCTGCATTCTGTCCATCAACTGTTGTTTTTGCATTTTTCACCCCGAGTGGGACGGGTATGCTCAGACGTGAGTCCCGTGCTCTCCACACCACTGGAGTCAAGCTATCCTGTCTGAAGATGGCTAATAGCCAGAAACCGGTCCTAGGATGCTTGATTCCGCTCCAAGGAAGACCTGGCTTGGCAGTTCGGGCTGGACTGTTCCCATGAGGCACAGGGTCAAGGCTGATTTGCATATGGCCATGTCTGAATTTAGGGGGTGTGGTGAGCAAGAAAACGATGGATTTAGGCCTAGATCTCTGTACTGGGGTGAATGTATGACATTGTTCTGCATTCTGTCCATCAACTGTTGTTTTTGCATTTTTCACCCCGAGTGGGACGGGTATGCTCAGACGTGAGTCCCGTGCTCTCCACACCACTGGAGTCAAGCTATCCTGGCTGAAGACGGCTGATAGCCAGAAACCGGTCCTAGGATGCTTGATTCCGGTCCAAGGAAGACCTGGCTTGGCAGTTCGGGCTGGACTGTTCCCATGAGGCACAGGGTCAAGGCTGATTTGCATATGGCCATGTCTGAATTGGGGTGGTGCGGTGAGCAAAAAAACGATGGATTTAGGCCCAGATCTCTGTACTGGGGTGAATGTATGACATTGTTCTGCATTCTGTCCATCAACTGTTGTTTTTGCATTTTTCACCCCGAGTGGGACGGGTATGCTCAGACGTGAGTCCCGTGCTCTCCACACCACTGGAGTCAAGCTATCCTGGCTGAAGACGGCTGATAGCCAGAAACCGGTCCTAGGATGCTTGATTCCGGTCCAAGGAAGACCTGGCTTGGCAGTTCGGGCTGGACTGTTCCCATGAGGCACAGGGTCAAGGCTGATTTGCATATGGCCATGTCTGAATTGGGGTGGTGTGGTGAGCAAAAAAACGATGGATTTAGGCCCAGATCTCTGTACTGGGGTGAATGTATGACATTGTTCTGCATTCTGTCCATCAACTGTTGTTTTTGCATTTTTCACCCCGAGTGGGACGGGTATGCTCAGACGTGAGTCCCGTGCTCTCCACACCACTGGAGTCAAGCTATCCTGGCTGAAGATGGCTGATAGCCAGAAACCGGTCCTAGGATGCTTGATTCCGCTCCAAGGAAGACCTGGCTTGGCAGTTCGGGCTGGACTGTTCCCATGAGGCACAGGGTCAAGGCTGATTCGCATATGGCCATGTCTGAATTTAGGGGGTGTGGTGAGCAAGAAAACGATGGATTTAGGCCCAGATCTCTGTACTGGGGTGAATGTATGACATTGTTCTGCATTCTGTCCATCAACTGTTGTTTTTGCATTTTTCACCCCGAGTGGGACGGGTATGCTCAGACGTGAGTCCCGTGCTCTCCACACCACTGGAGTCAAGCTATCCTGGCTGAAGATGGCTGATAGCCAGAAACCGGTCCTAGGATGCTTGATTCCGGTCCAAGGAAGACCTGACTTGGCAGTTTGGGCTGGACTGTTCCTATGAGGCACAGGGTCAAGGCTGATTTGCACATGGCCATGTCTAAATTGAGTTGGTGTGGTGAGCAAAAAAACAATGGATTTAGGCCCAGATCTCTGTACTGGGGTGAATGTATGACATTGTTCTGCATTCTGTCCATCAACTGTTGTTTTTGCATTTTTCACCCCGAGTGGGACGGGTATGCTCAGACGTGAGTCCCGTGCTCTCCACACCACTGGAGTCAAGCTATCCTGGCTGAAGACGGCTGATAGCCAGAAACCGGTCCTAGGATGCTTGATTCCGGTCCAAGGAAGACCTGGCTTGGCAGTTCGGGCTGGACTGTTCCCATGAGGCACAGGGTCAAGGCTGATTTGCATATGGCCATGTCTGAATTGGGGTGGTGCGGTGAGCAAAAAAACGATGGATTTAGGCCCAGATCTCTGTACTGGGGTGAATGTATGACATTGTTCTGCATTCTGTCCATCAACTGTTGTTTTTGCATTTTTCACCCCGAGTGGGACGGGTATGCTCAGACGTGAGTCCCGTGCTCTCCACACCACTGGAGTCAAGCTATCCTGGCTGAAGACGGCTGATAGCCAGAAACCGGTCCTAGGATGCTTGATTCCGGTCCAAGGAAGACCTGGCTTGGCAGTTCGGGCTGGACTGTTCCCATGAGGCACAGGGTCAAGGCTGATTTGCATATGGCCATGTCTGAATTGGGGTGGTGTGGTGAGCAAAAAAACGATGGATTTAGGCCCAGATCTCTGTACTGGGGTGAATGTATGACATTGTTCTGCATTCTGTCCATCAACTGTTGTTTTTGCATTTTTCACCCCGAGTGGGACGGGTATGCTCAGACGTGAGTCCCGTGCTCTCCACACCACTGGAGTCAAGCTATCCTGGCTGAAGATGGCTGATAGCCAGAAACCGGTCCTAGGATGCTTGATTCCGCTCCAAGGAAGACCTGGCTTGGCAGTTCGGGCTGGACTGTTCCCATGAGGCACAGGGTCAAGGCTGATTTGCATATGGCCATGTCTGAATTTAGGGGGTGTGGTGAGCAAGAAAACGATGGATTTAGGCCCAGATCTCTGTACTGGGGTGAATGTATGACATTGTTCTGCATTCTGTCCATCAACTGTTGTTTTTGCATTTTTCACCCCGAGTGGGACGGGTATGCTCAGACGTGAGTCCCGTGCTCTCCACACCACTGGAGTCAAGCTATCCTGGCTGAAGATGGCTGATAGCCAGAAACCGGTCCTAGGATGCTTGATTCCGGTCCAAGGAAGACCTGACTTGGCAGTTTGGGCTGGACTGTTCCTATGAGGCACAGGGTCAAGGCTGATTTGCACATGGCCATGTCTAAATTGAGTTGGTGTGGTGAGCAAAAAAACAATGGATTTAGGCCCAGATCTCTGTACTGGGGTGAATGTATGACATTGTTCTGCATTCTGTCCATCAACTGTTGTTTTTGCATTTTTCACCCCGAGTGGGACGGGTATGCTCAGACGTGAGTCCCGTGCTCTCCACACCACTGGAGTCAAGCTATCCTGGCTGAAGACGGCTGATAGCCAGAAACCGGTCCTAGGATGCTTGATTCCGGTCCAAGGATGACCTGGCTTGGCAGTTCGGGCTGGACTGTTCCCATGAGGCACAGGGTCAAGGCTGATTTTCATATGGCCATGTCTGAATTTAGGGGGTGTGGTGAGCAAGAAAACGATGGATTTAGGCCCAGATCTCTGTACTGGGGTGAATGTATGACATTGTTCTGCATTCTGTCCATCAACTGTTGTTTTTGCATTTTTCACCCCGAGTGGGACGGGTATGCTCAGACGTGAGTCCCGTGCTCTCCACACCATTGGAGTCAAGCTATCCTGGATGAAGACGGCTGATAGCCAGAAACCGGTCCTAGGATGCTTGATTCCGGTCCAAGGAAGACCTGGCTTGGCAGTTCGGGCTGGACTGTTCCCATGAGGCACAGGGTCAAGGCTGATTTGCATATGGCCATGTCTGAATTGGGGTGGTGTGGTGAGCAAAAAAACGATGGATTTAGGCCCAGATCTCTGTACTGGGGTGAATGTATGACATTGTTCTGCATTCTGTCCATCAACTGTTGTTTTTGCATTTTTCACCCCGAGTGGGACGGGTATGATCAGACGTGAGTCCCGTGCTCTCCACACCACTGGAGTCAAGCTATCCTGGCTGAAGACGGCTGATAGCCAGAAACCGGTCCTAGGATGCTTGATTCCGGTCCAAGGAAGACCTGGCTTGGCAGTTCAGGCTGGACTGTTCCCATGAGGCACAGGGTCAAGGCTGATTTGCATATGGCCATGTCTGAATTGGGGTGGTGTGGTGAGCAAAAAAACGATGGATTTAGGCCCAGATCTCTGTACTGGGGTGAATGTATGACATTGTTCTGCATTCTGTCCATCAACTGTTGTTTTTGCATTTTTCACCCCGAGTGGGACGGGTATGCTCAGACGTGAGTCCCGTGCTCTCCACACCACTGGAGTCAAGCTATCCTGGCTGAAGATGGCTGATAGCCAGAAACCGGTCCTAGGATGCTTGATTCCGCTCCAAGGAAGACCTGGCTTGGCAGTTCGGGCTGGACTGTTCCCATGAGGCACAGGGTCAAGGCTGATTTGCATATGGCCATGTCTGAATTTAGGGGGTGTGGTGAGCAAGAAAACGATGGATATAGGCCCAGATCTCTGTACTGGGGTGAATGTATGACATTGTTCTGCATTCTGTCCATCAACTGTTGTTTTTGCATTTTTCACCCCGAGTGGGACGGGTATGCTCAGACGTGAGTCCCGTGCTCTCCACACCACTGGAGTCAAGCTATCCTGGCTGAAGACGGCTGATAGCCAGAAACCGGTCCTAGGATGCTTGATTCCGGTCCAAGGAAGACCTGGCTTGGCAGTTCGGGCTGGACTGTTCCCATGAGGCAAAGGGTCAAGGCTGATTTGCATATGGCCATGTCTGAATTGGGGTGGTGTGGTGAGCAAAAAAACGATGGATTTAGGCCCAGATCTCTGTAATGGGGTGAATGTATGACATTGTTCTGCATTCTGTCCATCAACTGTTGTTTTTGCATTTTTCACCCCGAGTGGGACGAGTATGCTCAGACGTGAGTCCCGTGCTCTCCACACCATTGGAGTCAAGCTATCCTGGATGAAGACGGCTGATAGCCAGAAACCGGTCCTAGGATGCTTGATTCCGGTCCAAGGAAGACCTGGCTTGGCAGTTCGGGCTGGACTGTTCCCATGAGGCACAGGGTCAAGGCTGATTTGCATATGGCCATGTCTGAATTGGGGTGGTGTGGTGAGCAAAAAAACGATGGATTTAGGCCCAGATCTCTGTACTGGGGTGAATGTATGACATTGTTCTGCATTCTGTCCATCAACTGTTGTTTTTGCATTTTTCACCCCGAGTGGGACGGGTATGCTCAGACGTGAGTCCCGTGCTCTCCACACCACTGGAGTCAAGCTATCCTGGCTGAAGACGGCTGATAGCCAGAAACCGGTCCTAGGATGCTTGATTCCGGTCCAAGGAAGACCTGGCTTGGCAGTTCGGGCTGGACTGTTCCCATGAGGCACAGGGTCAAGGCTGATTTGCATATGGCCATGTCTGAATTGGGGCGGTGTGGTGAGCAAAAAAACGATGGATTTAGGCCCAGATCTCTGTACTGGGGTGAATGTATGACATTGTTCTGCATTCTGTCCATCAACTGTTGTTTTTGCATTTTTCACCCCGAGTGGGACGGGTATGCTCAGACGTGAGTCCCGTGCTCTCCACACCACTGGAGTCAAGCTATCCTGGCTGAAGATGGCTGATAGCCAGAAACCGGTCCTAGGATGCTTGATTCCGGTCCAAGGAAGACCTGACTTGGCAGTTTGGGCTGGACTGTTCCTATGAGGCACAGGGTCAAGGCTGATTTGCACATGGCCATGTCTAAATTGAGTTGGTGTGGTGAGCAAAAAAACAATGGATTTAGGCCCAGATCTCTGTACTGGGGTGAATGTATGACATTGTTCTGCATTCTGTCCATCAACTGTTGTTTTTGCATTTTTCACCCCGAGTGGGACGGGTATGCTCAGACGTGAGTCCCGTGCTCTCCACACCACTGGAGTCAAGCTATCCTGGCTGAAGACGGCTGATAGCCAGAAACCGGTCCTAGGATGCTTGATTCCGGTCCAAGGAAGACCTGGCTTGGCAGTTCGGGCTGGACTGTTCCCATGAGGCACAGGGTCAAGGCTGATTTGCATATGGCCATGTCTGAATTGGGGTGGTGTGGTGAGCAAAAAAACGATGGATTTAGGCCCAGATCTCTGTACTGGGGTGAATGTATGACATTGTTCTGCATTCTGTCCATCAACTGTTGTTTTTGCATTTTTCACCCCGAGTGGGACGGGTATGCTCAGACGTGAGTCCCGTGCTCTCCACACCACTGGAGTCAAGCTATCCTGGCTGAAGATGGCTGATAGCCAGAAACCGGTCCTAGGATGCTTGATTCCGCTCCAAGGAAGACCTGGCTTGGCAGTTCGGGCTGGACTGTTCCCATGAGGCACAGGGTCAAGGCTGATTTGCATATGGCCATGTCTGAATTTAGGGGGTGTGGTGAGCAAGAAAACGATGGATTTAGGCCCAGATCTCTGTACTGGGGTGAATGTATGACATTGTTCTGCATTCTGTCCATCAACTGTTGTTTTTGCATTTTTCACCCCGAGTGGGACGGGTATGCTCAGACGTGAGTCCCGTGCTCTCCACACCATTGGAGTCAAGCTATCCTGGATGAAGACGGCTGATAGCCAGAAACCGGTCCTAGGATGCTTGATTCCGGTCCAAGGAAGACCTGGCTTGGCAGTTCGGGCTGGACTGTTCCCATGAGGCACAGGGTCAAGGCTGATTTGCATATGGCCATGTCTGAATTGGGGTGGTGTGGTGAGCAAAAAAACGATGGATTTAGGCCCAGATCTCTGTACTGGGGTGAATGTATGACATTGTTCTGCATTCTGTCCATCAACAGTTGTTTTTGCATTTTTCACCCCGAGTAGGACGGGTATGCTCAGACGTGAGTCCCGTGCTCTCCACACCACTGGAGTCAAGCTATCCTGGCTGAAGATGGCTGATAGCCAGAAACCGGTCCTAGGATGCTTGATTCCGCTCCAAGGAAGACCTGGCTTGGCAGTTCGGGCTGGACTGTTCCCATGAGGCACAGGGTCAAGGCTGATTTGCATATGGCCATGTCTGAATTTAGGGGGTGTGGTGAGCAAGAAAACGATGGATTTAGGCCCAGATATCTGTACTGGGGTGAATGTATGACATTGTTCTGCATTCTGTCCATCAACTGTTGTTTTTGCATTTTTCACCCCGAGTGGGACGGGTATGCTCAGACGTGAGTCCCGTGCTCTCCACACCATTGGAGTCAAGCTATCCTGGATGAAGACGGCCAGGGCTTTAAGTGGGATGAAAAAACTGGGGGGTCTCTCAAAGGGGCGTGGCCAGTGTAATTAGGGGCGTGGCTTTAAAACACCCGCACTTAAAATCTGTACTTAGCATAGTGTGCCGCCCGACTTGTTTTTTGCTGTTTTGGTCATGGCATCCAGATCTGTGATACAACAAGTAACATCATACCTACAACAAGTAAGGGCTATTGGCTTTGTCAATGTTTATTAGTTGCAGAAGATAAATGAGCTGCAACTATGGCTTGTATATAATATTGACAAAGCTTCCAATTAAAGCCCTGTTGACCCTACCACAATGTTGCTGCTCTTGCGTTTCAGAAAGAGAAGGGAAATCCAGAAAGAAAATGACTCTTTAAAGGATTTCCCTTCCTCCACAACGCTTACCTGGCATTACGTCATGCCATGACTTCTCCACTAGCGAGGAGTGTGAGCAGTGTGAGCAGCGCACATTGATGTGCTTGCTGCCTCGAAACAGGTCTCTATCGGGCTTTGTTTTGCATCCTGACACTTTTTCCCGGACTGCAGTCACTGCAATCTGGGGGAAAAAACGGACCGCCTGTGCCAGGGCTCAAACAAGAGCCCGATAGAGACCCGTTTCGAGGCCCCCTGAAAAAAACTGCCGGTGCTCAGACCCCTTGAGACCCGGCCCACTTAAAGCCCTGAAGACGGCTGATAGCCAGAAACCGGTCCTAGGATGCTTGATTCCGGTCCAAGGAAGACCTGGCTTGGCAGTTCGGGCTGGACTGTTCCCATCAGGCACAGGGTCAAGGCTGATTTGCATATGGCCATGTCTGAATTGGGGTGGTGTGGTGAGCAAAAACACGATGGATTTAGGCCCAGATCTCTGTACTGGGGTGAATGTATGACATTGTTCTGCATTCTGTCCATCAACTGTTGTTTTTGCATTTTTCACCCCGAGTGGGACGGGTATGCTCAGACGTGAGTCCCGTGCTCTCCACACCACTGGAGTCAAGCTATCCTGGCTGAAGACGGCTGATAGCCAGAAACCGGTCCTAGGATGCTTGATTCCGGTCCAAGGAAGACCTGGCTTGGCAGTTCGGGCTGGACTGTTCCCATGAGGCACAGGGTCAAGGCTGATTTGCATATGGCCATGTCTGAATTGGGGTGGTGTGGTGAGCAAAAAAACGATGGATTTAGGCCCAGATCTCTGTACTGGGGTGAATGTATGACATTGTTCTGCATTCTGTCCATCAACTGTTGTTTTTGCATTTTTCACCCCGAGTGGGACGGGTATGCTCAGACGTGAGTCCCGTGCTCTCCACACCACTGGAGTCAAGCTATCCTGTCTGAAGATGGCTAATAGCCAGAAACCGGTCCTAGGATGCTTGATTCCGCTCCAAGGAAGACCTGGCTTGGCAGTTCGGGCTGGACTGTTCCCATGAGGCACAGGGTCAAGGCTGATTTGCATATGGCCATGTCTGAATTTAGGGGGTGTGGTGAGCAAGAAAACGATGGATTTAGGCCTAGATCTCTGTACTGGGGTGAATGTATGACATTGTTCTGCATTCTGTCCATCAACTGTTGTTTTTGCATTTTTCACCCCGAGTGGGACGGGTATGCTCAGACGTGAGTCCCGTGCTCTCCACACCACTGGAGTCAAGCTATCCTGGCTGAAGACGGCTGATAGCCAGAAACCGGTCCTAGGATTCTTGATTCCGGTCCAAGGAAGACCTGGCTTGGCAGTTCGGGCTGGACTGTTCCCATGAGGCACAGGGTCAAGGCTGATTTGCATATGGCCATGTCTGAATTGGGGTGGTGCGGTGAGCAAAAAAACTATGGATTTAGGCCCAGATCTCTGTACTGGGGTGAATGTATGACATTGTTCTGCATTCTGTCCATCAACTGTTGTTTTTGCATTTTTCACCCCGAGTGGGACGGGTATGCTCAGACGTGAGTCCCGTGCTCTCCACACCACTGGAGTCAAGCTATCCTGGCTGAAGACGGCTGATAGCCAGAAACCGGTCCTAGGATGCTTGATTCCGGTCCAAGGAAGACCTGGCTTGGCAGTTCGGGCTGGACTGTTCCCATGAGGCACAGGGTCAAGGCTGATTTGCATATGGCCATGTCTGAATTGGGGTGGTGTGGTGAGCAAAAAAACGATGGATTTAGGCCCAGATCTCTGTACTGGGGTGAATGTATGACATTGTTCTGCATTCTGTCCATCAACTGTTGTTTTTGCATTTTTCACCCCGAGTGGGACGGGTATGCTCAGACGTGAGTCCCGTGCTCTCCACACCACTGGAGTCAAGCTATCCTGGCTGAAGATGGCTGATAGCCAGAAACCGGTCCTAGGATGCTTGATTCCGCTCCAAGGAAGACCTGGCTTGGCAGTTCGGGCTGGACTGTTCCCATGAGGCACAGGGTCAAGGCTGATTTGCATATGGCCATGTCTGAATTTAGGGGGTGTGGTGAGCAAGAAAACGATGGATTTAGGCCCAGATCTCTGTACTGGGGTGAATGTATGACATTGTTCTGCATTCTGTCCATCAACTGTTGTTTTTGCATTTTTCACCCCGAGTGGGACGGGTATGCTCAGACGTGAGTCCCGTGCTCTCCACACCATTGGAGTCAAGCTATCCTGGATGAAGACGGCTGATAGCCAGAAACCGGTCCTAGGATGCTTGATTCCGGTCCAAGGAAGACCTGGCTTGGCAGTTCGGGCTGGACTGTTCCCATGAGGCACAGGGTCAAGGCTGATTTGCATATGGCCATGTCTGAATTTAGGGGGTGTGGTGAGCAAGAAAACGATGGATTTAGGCCCAGATCTCTGTACTGGGGTGAATGTATGACATTGTTCTGCATTCTGTCCATCAACTGTCTTTTTTGCATTTTTCACCCCGAGTGGGACAGGTATGCTCAGACGTGAGTCCCGTGCTCGTCACACACCACTGGAGTCAAGCTATCCTGGCTGAAGACGGCTGATAGCCAGAAACCGGTCCTAGGATGCTTGATTCCGGTCCAAGGAAGACCTGGCTTGGCAGTTCGGGCTGGACTGTTCCCATGAGGCACAGGGTCAAGGCTGATTTGCATATGGCCATGTCTGAATTGGGGTGGTGTGGTGAGCAAAAAAATGATGGATTTAGGCCCAGATCTCTGTACTGGGGTGAATGTATGACATTGTTCTGCATTCTGTCCATCAAATGTTGTTTTTGCATTTTTCACCCTGAGGGGGACGGGTATGCTCAGACGTGAGTCCCGTGCTCTCCACACCACTGGAGTCAAGCTATCCTGGCTGAAGACGGCTGATAGCCAGAAACCGGTCCTAGGATGCTTGATTCCGGTCCAAGGAAGACCTGGCTTGGCAGTTTGGGCTGGACTGTTCCCATGAGGCACAGGGTCAAGGCTGATTTGCACATGGCCATGTCTGAATTGGGGTGGTGTGGTGAGCAAAAAAACGATGGATTTAGGCCCAGATCTCTGTACTGGGGTGAATGTATGACATTGTTCTGCATTCTGTCCATCAACTGTTGTTTTTGCATTTTTCACTCGAGTGGGACGGGTATGCTCAGACGTGAGTCCCGTGCTCTCCACACCAGTGGAGTCAAGCTATCCTGGCTGAAGATGGCTGATAGCCAGAAACCGGTCCCAGGATGCTTGATTCCGGTCCAAGGAAGACCTGGCTTGGCAGTTCGGGCTGGACTGTTCCCATGAGGCACAGGGTCAAGGCTGATTTGCATATGGCCATGTCTGAATTGGGGTGGTGTGGTGAGCAAAAAAACGATGGATTTAGGCCCAGATCTCTGTACTGGGGTGAATGTATGACATTGTTCTGCATTCTGTCCATCAACTGTTGTTTTTGCATTTTTCACCCCGAGTGGGACGGGTATGCTCAGACGTGAGTCCCGTGCTCTCCACACCACTGGAGTCAAGCTATCCTGGCTGAAGACGGCTGATAGCCAGAAACCGGTCCTAGGATGCTTGATTCCGGTCCAAGGAAGACCTGGCTTGGCAGTTCGGGCTGGACTGTTCCCATGAGGCACAGGGTCAAGGCTGATTTGCATATGGCCATGTCTGAATTGGGGTGGTGTGGTGAGCAAAAAAACGATGGATTTAGGCCCAGATCTCTGTACTGGGGTGAATGTATGACATTGTTCTGCATTCTGTCCATCAACTGTTGTTTTTGCATTTTTCACCCCGAGTGGGACGGGTATGCTCAGACGTGAGTCCCGTGCTCTCCACACCACTGGAGTCAAGCTATCCTGTCTGAAGATGGCTAATAGCCAGAAACCGGTCCTAGGATGCTTGATTCCGCTCCAAGGAAGACCTGGCTTGGCAGTTCGGGCTGGACTGTTCCCATGAGGCACAGGGTCAAGGCTGATTTGCATATGGCCATGTCTGAATTTAGGGGGTGTGGTGAGCAAGAAAACGATGGATTTAGGCCTAGATCTCTGTACTGGGGTGAATGTATGACATTGTTCTGCATTCTGTCCATCAACTGTTGTTTTTGCATTTTTCACCCCGAGTGGGACGGGTATGCTCAGACGTGAGTCCCGTGCTCTCCACACCACTGGAGTCAAGCTATCCTGGCTGAAGACGGCTGATAGCCAGAAACCGGTCCTAGGATTCTTGATTCCGGTCCAAGGAAGACCTGGCTTGGCAGTTCGGGCTGGACTGTTCCCATGAGGCACAGGGTCAAGGCTGATTTGCATATGGCCATGTCTGAATTGGGGTGGTGCGGTGAGCAAAAAAACTATGGATTTAGGCCCAGATCTCTGTACTGGGGTGAATGTATGACATTGTTCTGCATTCTGTCCATCAACTGTTGTTTTTGCATTTTTCACCCCGAGTGGGACGGGTATGCTCAGACGTGAGTCCCGTGCTCTCCACACCACTGGAGTCAAGCTATCCTGGCTGAAGACGGCTGATAGCCAGAAACCGGTCCTAGGATGCTTGATTCCGGTCCAAGGAAGACCTGGCTTGGCAGTTCGGGCTGGACTGTTCCCATGAGGCACAGGGTCAAGGCTGATTTGCATATGGCCATGTCTGAATTGGGGTGGTGTGGTGAGCAAAAAAACGATGGATTTAGGCCCAGATCTCTGTACTGGGGTGAATGTATGACATTGTTCTGCATTCTGTCCATCAACTGTTGTTTTTGCATTTTTCACCCCGAGTGGGACGGGTATGCTCAGACGTGAGTCCCGTGCTCTCCACACCACTGGAGTCAAGCTATCCTGGCTGAAGATGGCTGATAGCCAGAAACCGGTCCTAGGATGCTTGATTCCGCTCCAAGGAAGACCTGGCTTGGCAGTTCGGGCTGGACTGTTCCCATGAGGCACAGGGTCAAGGCTGATTTGCATATGGCCATGTCTGAATTTAGGGGGTGTGGTGAGCAAGAAAACGATGGATTTAGGCCCAGATCTCTGTACTGGGGTGAATGTATGACATTGTTCTGCATTCTGTCCATCAACTGTTGTTTTTGCATTTTTCACCCCGAGTGGGACGGGTATGCTCAGACGTGAGTCCCGTGCTCTCCACACCATTGGAGTCAAGCTATCCTGGATGAAGACGGCTGATAGCCAGAAACCGGTCCTAGGATGCTTGATTCCGGTCCAAGGAAGACCTGGCTTGGCAGTTCGGGCTGGACTGTTCCCATGAGGCACAGGGTCAAGGCTGATTTGCATATGGCCATGTCTGAATTTAGGGGGTGTGGTGAGCAAGAAAACGATGGATTTAGGCCCAGATCTCTGTACTGGGGTGAATGTATGACATTGTTCTGCATTCTGTCCATCAACTGTCTTTTTTGCATTTTTCACCCCGAGTGGGACAGGTATGCTCAGACGTGAGTCCCGTGCTCGTCACACACCACTGGAGTCAAGCTATCCTGGCTGAAGACGGCTGATAGCCAGAAACCGGTCCTAGGATGCTTGATTCTGGTCCAAGGAAGACCTGGCTTGGCAGTTCGGGCTGGACTGTTCCCATGAGGCACAGGGTCAAGGCTGATTTGCATATGGCCATGTCTGAATTGGGGTGGTGTGGTGAGCAAAAAAATGATGGATTTAGGCCCAGATCTCTGTACTGGGGTGAATGTATGACATTGTTCTGCATTCTGTCCATCAAATGTTGTTTTTGCATTTTTCACCCTGAGGGGGACGGGTATGCTCAGACGTGAGTCCCGTGCTCTCCACACCACTGGAGTCAAGCTATCCTGGCTGAAGACGGCTGATAGCCAGAAACCGGTCCTAGGATGCTTGATTCCGGTCCAAGGAAGACCTGGCTTGGCAGTTTGGGCTGGACTGTTCCCATGAGGCACAGGGTCAAGGCTGATTTGCACATGGCCATGTCTGAATTGGGGTGGTGTGGTGAGCAAAAAAACGATGGATTTAGGCCCAGATCTCTGTACTGGGGTGAATGTATGACATTGTTCTGCATTCTGTCCATCAACTGTTGTTTTTGCATTTTTCACTCGAGTGGGACGGGTATGCTCAGACGTGAGTCCCGTGCTCTCCACACCAGTGGAGTCAAGCTATCCTGGCTGAAGATGGCTGATAGCCAGAAACCGGTCCCAGGATGCTTGATTCCGGTCCAAGGAAGACCTGGCTTGGCAGTTCGGGCTGGACTGTTCCCATGAGGCACAGGGTCAAGGCTGATTTGCATATGGCCATGTCTGAATTGGGGTGGTGTGGTGAGCAAAAAAACGATGGATTTAGGCCCAGATCTCTGTACTGGGGTGAATGTATGACATTGTTCTGCATTCTGTCCATCAACTGTTGTTTTTGCATTTTTCACCCCGAGTGGGACGGGTATGCTCAGACGTGAGTCCCGTGCTCTCCACACCACTGGAGTCAAGCTATCCTGGCTGAAGACGGCTGATAGCCAGAAACCGGTCCTAGGATGCTTGATTCCGGTCCAAGGAAGACCTGGCTTGGCAGTTCGGGCTGGACTGTTCCCATGAGGCACAGGGTCAAGGCTGATTTGCATATGGCCATGTCTGAATTGGGGCGGTGTGGTGAGCAAAAAAACGATGGATTTAGGCCCAGATCTCTGTACTGGGGTGAATGTATGACATTGTTCTGCATTCTGTCCATCAACTGTTGTTTTTGCATTTTTCACCCCGAGTGGGACGGGTATGCTCAGACGTGAGTCCCGTGCTCTCCACACCACTGGAGTCAAGCTATCCTGGCTGAAGATGGCTGATAGCCAGAAACCGGTCCTAGGATGCTTGATTCCGGTCCAAGGAAGACCTGACTTGGCAGTTTGGGCTGGACTGTTCCTATGAGGCACAGGGTCAAGGCTGATTTGCACATGGCCATGTCTAAATTGAGTTGGTGTGGTGAGCAAAAAAACAATGGATTTAGGCCCAGATCTCTGTACTGGGGTGAATGTATGACATTGTTCTGCATTCTGTCCATCAACTGTTGTTTTTGCATTTTTCACCCCGAGTGGGACGGGTATGCTCAGACGTGAGTCCCGTGCTCTCCACACCACTGGAGTCAAGCTATCCTGGCTGAAGACGGCTGATAGCCAGAAACCGGTCCTAGGATGCTTGATTCCGGTCCAAGGAAGACCTGGCTTGGCAGTTCGGGCTGGACTGTTCCCATGAGGCACAGGGTCAAGGCTGATTTGCATATGGCCATGTCTGAATTGGGGTGGTGTGGTGAGCAAAAAAACGATGGATTTAGGCCCAGATCTCTGTACTGGGGTGAATGTATGACATTGTTCTGCATTCTGTCCATCAACTGTTGTTTTTGCATTTTTCACCCCGAGTGGGACGGGTATGCTCAGACGTGAGTCCCGTGCTCTCCACACCACTGGAGTCAAGCTATCCTGGCTGAAGATGGCTGATAGCCAGAAACCGGTCCTAGGATGCTTGATTCCGCTCCAAGGAAGACCTGGCTTGGCAGTTCGGGCTGGACTGTTCCCATGAGGCACAGGGTCAAGGCTGATTTGCATATGGCCATGTCTGAATTTAGGGGGTGTGGTGAGCAAGAAAACGATGGATTTAGGCCCAGATCTCTGTACTGGGGTGAATGTATGACATTGTTCTGCATTCTGTCCATCAACTGTTGTTTTTGCATTTTTCACCCCGAGTGGGACGGGTATGCTCAGACGTGAGTCCCGTGCTCTCCACACCATTGGAGTCAAGCTATCCTGGATGAAGACGGCTGATAGCCAGAAACCGGTCCTAGGATGCTTGATTCCGGTCCAAGGAAGACCTGGCTTGGCAGTTCGGGCTGGACTGTTCCCATGAGGCACAGGGTCAAGGCTGATTTGCATATGGCCATGTCTGAATTGGGGTGGTGTGGTGAGCAAAAAAACGATGGATTTAGGCCCAGATCTCTGTACTGGGGTGAATGTATGACATTGTTCTGCATTCTGTCCATCAACAGTTGTTTTTGCATTTTTCACCCCGAGTAGGACGGGTATGCTCAGACGTGAGTCCCGTGCTCTCCACACCACTGGAGTCAAGCTATCCTGGCTGAAGATGGCTGATAGCCAGAAACCGGTCCTAGGATGCTTGATTCCGCTCCAAGGAAGACCTGGCTTGGCAGTTCGGGCTGGACTGTTCCCATGAGGCACAGGGTCAAGGCTGATTTGCATATGGCCATGTCTGAATTTAGGGGGTGTGGTGAGCAAGAAAACGATGGATTTAGGCCCAGATATCTGTACTGGGGTGAATGTATGACATTGTTCTGCATTCTGTCCATCAACTGTTGTTTTTGCATTTTTCACCCCGAGTGGGACGGGTATGCTCAGACGTGAGTCCCGTGCTCTCCACACCATTGGAGTCAAGCTATCCTGGATGAAGACGGCTGATAGCCAGAAACCGGTCCTAGGATGCTTGATTCCGGTCCAAGGAAGACCTGGCTTGGCAGTTCGGGCTGGACTGTTCCCATCAGGCACAGGGTCAAGGCTGATTTGCATATGGCCATGTCTGAATTGGGGTGGTGTGGTGAGCAAAAACACGATGGATTTAGGCCCAGATCTCTGTACTGGGGTGAATGTATGACATTGTTCTGCATTCTGTCCATCAACTGTTGTTTTTGCATTTTTCACCCCGAGTGGGACGGGTATGCTCAGACGTGAGTCCCGTGCTCTCCACACCACTGGAGTCAAGCTATCCTGGCTGAAGACGGCTGATAGCCAGAAACCGGTCCTAGGATGCTTGATTCCGGTCCAAGGAAGACCTGGCTTGGCAGTTCGGGCTGGACTGTTCCCATGAGGCACAGGGTCAAGGCTGATTTGCATATGGCCATGTCTGAATTGGGGTGGTGTGGTGAGCAAAAAAACGATGGATTTAGGCCCAGATCTCTGTACTGGGGTGAATGTATGACATTGTTCTGCATTCTGTCCATCAACTGTTGTTTTTGCATTTTTCACCCCGAGTGGGACGGGTATGCTCAGACGTGAGTCCCGTGCTCTCCACACCACTGGAGTCAAGCTATCCTGTCTGAAGATGGCTAATAGCCAGAAACCGGTCCTAGGATGCTTGATTCCGCTCCAAGGAAGACCTGGCTTGGCAGTTCGGGCTGGACTGTTCCCATGAGGCACAGGGTCAAGGCTGATTTGCATATGGCCATGTCTGAATTTAGGGGGTGTGGTGAGCAAGAAAACGATGGATTTAGGCCTAGATCTCTGTACTGGGGTGAATGTATGACATTGTTCTGCATTCTGTCCATCAACTGTTGTTTTTGCATTTTTCACCCCGAGTGGGACGGGTATGCTCAGACGTGAGTCCCGTGCTCTCCACACCACTGGAGTCAAGCTATCCTGGCTGAAGACGGCTGATAGCCAGAAACCGGTCCTAGGATTCTTGATTCCGGTCCAAGGAAGACCTGGCTTGGCAGTTCGGGCTGGACTGTTCCCATGAGGCACAGGGTCAAGGCTGATTTGCATATGGCCATGTCTGAATTGGGGTGGTGCGGTGAGCAAAAAAACTATGGATTTAGGCCCAGATCTCTGTACTGGGGTGAATGTATGACATTGTTCTGCATTCTGTCCATCAACTGTTGTTTTTGCATTTTTCACCCCGAGTGGGACGGGTATGCTCAGACGTGAGTCCCGTGCTCTCCACACCACTGGAGTCAAGCTATCCTGGCTGAAGACGGCTGATAGCCAGAAACCGGTCCTAGGATGCTTGATTCCGGTCCAAGGAAGACCTGGCTTGGCAGTTCGGGCTGGACTGTTCCCATGAGGCACAGGGTCAAGGCTGATTTGCATATGGCCATGTCTGAATTGGGGTGGTGTGGTGAGCAAAAAAACGATGGATTTAGGCCCAGATCTCTGTACTGGGGTGAATGTATGACATTGTTCTGCATTCTGTCCATCAACTGTTGTTTTTGCATTTTTCACCCCGAGTGGGACGGGTATGCTCAGACGTGAGTCCCGTGCTCTCCACACCACTGGAGTCAAGCTATCCTGGCTGAAGATGGCTGATAGCCAGAAACCGGTCCTAGGATGCTTGATTCCGCTCCAAGGAAGACCTGGCTTGGCAGTTCGGGCTGGACTGTTCCCATGAGGCACAGGGTCAAGGCTGATTTGCATATGGCCATGTCTGAATTTAGGGGGTGTGGTGAGCAAGAAAACGATGGATTTAGGCCCAGATCTCTGTACTGGGGTGAATGTATGACATTGTTCTGCATTCTGTCCATCAACTGTTGTTTTTGCATTTTTCACCCCGAGTGGGACGGGTATGCTCAGACGTGAGTCCCGTGCTCTCCACACCATTGGAGTCAAGCTATCCTGGATGAAGACGGCTGATAGCCAGAAACCGGTCCTAGGATGCTTGATTCCGGTCCAAGGAAGACCTGGCTTGGCAGTTCGGGCTGGACTGTTCCCATGAGGCACAGGGTCAAGGCTGATTTGCATATGGCCATGTCTGAATTTAGGGGGTGTGGTGAGCAAGAAAACGATGGATTTAGGCCCAGATCTCTGTACTGGGGTGAATGTATGACATTGTTCTGCATTCTGTCCATCAACTGTCTTTTTTGCATTTTTCACCCCGAGTGGGACAGGTATGCTCAGACGTGAGTCCCGTGCTCGTCACACACCACTGGAGTCAAGCTATCCTGGCTGAAGACGGCTGATAGCCAGAAACCGGTCCTAGGATGCTTGATTCCGGTCCAAGGAAGACCTGGCTTGGCAGTTCGGGCTGGACTGTTCCCATGAGGCACAGGGTCAAGGCTGATTTGCATATGGCCATGTCTGAATTGGGGTGGTGTGGTGAGCAAAAAAATGATGGATTTAGGCCCAGATCTCTGTACTGGGGTGAATGTATGACATTGTTCTGCATTCTGTCCATCAAATGTTGTTTTTGCATTTTTCACCCTGAGGGGGACGGGTATGCTCAGACGTGAGTCCCGTGCTCTCCACACCACTGGAGTCAAGCTATCCTGGCTGAAGACGGCTGATAGCCAGAAACCGGTCCTAGGATGCTTGATTCCGGTCCAAGGAAGACCTGGCTTGGCAGTTTGGGCTGGACTGTTCCCATGAGGCACAGGGTCAAGGCTGATTTGCACATGGCCATGTCTGAATTGGGGTGGTGTGGTGAGCAAAAAAACGATGGATTTAGGCCCAGATCTCTGTACTGGGGTGAATGTATGACATTGTTCTGCATTCTGTCCATCAACTGTTGTTTTTGCATTTTTCACTCGAGTGGGACGGGTATGCTCAGACGTGAGTCCCGTGCTCTCCACACCAGTGGAGTCAAGCTATCCTGGCTGAAGATGGCTGATAGCCAGAAACCGGTCCCAGGATGCTTGATTCCGGTCCAAGGAAGACCTGGCTTGGCAGTTCGGGCTGGACTGTTCCCATGAGGCACAGGGTCAAGGCTGATTTGCATATGGCCATGTCTGAATTGGGGTGGTGTGGTGAGCAAAAAAACGATGGATTTAGGCCCAGATCTCTGTACTGGGGTGAATGTATGACATTGTTCTGCATTCTGTCCATCAACTGTTGTTTTTGCATTTTTCACCCCGAGTGGGACGGGTATGCTCAGACGTGAGTCCCGTGCTCTCCACACCACTGGAGTCAAGCTATCCTGGCTGAAGACGGCTGATAGCCAGAAACCGGTCCTAGGATGCTTGATTCCGGTCCAAGGAAGACCTGGCTTGGCAGTTCGGGCTGGACTGTTCCCATGAGGCACAGGGTCAAGGCTGATTTGCATATGGCCATGTCTGAATTGGGGTGGTGCGGTGAGCAAAAAAACGATGGATTTAGGCCCAGATCTCTGTACTGGGGTGAATGTATGACATTGTTCTGCATTCTGTCCATCAACTGTTGTTTTTGCATTTTTCACCCCGAGTGGGACGGGTATGCTCAGACGTGAGTCCCGTGCTCTCCACACCACTGGAGTCAAGCTATCCTGGCTGAAGACGGCTGATAGCCAGAAACCGGTCCTAGGATGCTTGATTCCGGTCCAAGGAAGACCTGGCTTGGCAGTTCGGGCTGGACTGTTCCCATGAGGCACAGGGTCAAGGCTGATTTGCATATGGCCATGTCTGAATTGGGGTGGTGTGGTGAGCAAAAAAACGATGGATTTAGGCCCAGATCTCTGTACTGGGGTGAATGTATGACATTGTTCTGCATTCTGTCCATCAACTGTTGTTTTTGCATTTTTCACCCCGAGTGGGACGGGTATGCTCAGACGTGAGTCCCGTGCTCTCCACACCACTGGAGTCAAGCTATCCTGGCTGAAGATGGCTGATAGCCAGAAACCGGTCCTAGGATGCTTGATTCCGCTCCAAGGAAGACCTGGCTTGGCAGTTCGGGCTGGACTGTTCCCATGAGGCACAGGGTCAAGGCTGATTTGCATATGGCCATGTCTGAATTTAGGGGGTGTGGTGAGCAAGAAAACGATGGATTTAGGCCCAGATCTCTGTACTGGGGTGAATGTATGACATTGTTCTGCATTCTGTCCATCAACTGTTGTTTTTGCATTTTTCACCCCGAGTGGGACGGGTATGCTCAGACGTGAGTCCCGTGCTCTCCACACCACTGGAGTCAAGCTATCCTGGCTGAAGATGGCTGATAGCCAGAAACCGGTCCTAGGATGCTTGATTCCGGTCCAAGGAAGACCTGACTTGGCAGTTTGGGCTGGACTGTTCCTATGAGGCACAGGGTCAAGGCTGATTTGCACATGGCCATGTCTAAATTGAGTTGGTGTGGTGAGCAAAAAAACAATGGATTTAGGCCCAGATCTCTGTACTGGGGTGAATGTATGACATTGTTCTGCATTCTGTCCATCAACTGTTGTTTTTGCATTTTTCACCCCGAGTGGGACGGGTATGCTCAGACGTGAGTCCCGTGCTCTCCACACCACTGGAGTCAAGCTATCCTGGCTGAAGACGGCTGATAGCCAGAAACCGGTCCTAGGATGCTTGATTCCGGTCCAAGGAAGACCTGGCTTGGCAGTTCGGGCTGGACTGTTCCCATGAGGCACAGGGTCAAGGCTGATTTGCATATGGCCATGTCTGAATTGGGGTGGTGTGGTGAGCAAAAAAACGATGGATTTAGGCCCAGATCTCTGTACTGGGGTGAATGTATGACATTGTTCTGCATTCTGTCCATCAACTGTTGTTTTTGCATTTTTCACCCCGAGTGGGACGGGTATGCTCAGACGTGAGTCCCGTGCTCTCCACACCACTGGAGTCAAGCTATCCTGGCTGAAGATGGCTGATAGCCAGAAACCGGTCCTAGGATGCTTGATTCCGCTCCAAGGAAGACCTGGCTTGGCAGTTCGGGCTGGACTGTTCCCATAAGGCACAGGGTCAAGGCTGATTTGCATATGGCCATGTCTGAATTTAGGGGGTGTGGTGAGCAAGAAAACAATGGATTTAGGCCCAGATCTCTGTACTGGGGTGAATGTATGACATTGTTCTGCATTCTGTCCATCAACTGTTGTTTTTGCATTTTTCACCCCGAGTGGGACGGGTATGCTCAGACGTGAGTCCCGTGCTCTCCACACCATTGGAGTCAAGCTATCCTGGATGAAGACGGCTGATAGCCAGAAACCGGTCCTAGGATGCTTGATTCCGGTCCAAGGATGACCTGGCTTGGCAGTTCGGGCTGGACTGTTCCCATGAGGCACAGGGTCAAGGCTGATTTTCATATGGCCATGTCTGAATTTAGGGGGTGTGGTGAGCAAGAAAACGATGGATTTAGGCCCAGATCTCTGTACTGGGGTGAATGTATGACATTGTTCTGCATTCTGTCCATCAACTGTTGTTTTTGCATTTTTCACCCCGAGTGGGACGGGTATGCTCAGACGTGAGTCCCGTGCTCTCCACACCATTGGAGTCAAGCTATCCTGGATGAAGACGGCTGATAGCCAGAAACCGGTCCTAGGATGCTTGATTCCGGTCCAAGGAAGACCTGGCTTGGCAGTTCGGGCTGGACTGTTCCCATGAGGCACAGGGTCAAGGCTGATTTGCATATGGCCATGTCTGAATTGGGGTGGTGTGGTGAGCAAAAAAACGATGGATTTAGGCCCAGATCTCTGTACTGGGGTGAATGTATGACATTGTTCTGCATTCTGTCCATCAACTGTTGTTTTTGCATTTTTCACCCCGAGTGGGACGGGTATGATCAGACGTGAGTCCCGTGCTCTCCACACCACTGGAGTCAAGCTATCCTGGCTGAAGACGGCTGATAGCCAGAAACCGGTCCTAGGATGCTTGATTCCGGTCCAAGGAAGACCTGGCTTGGCAGTTCAGGCTGGACTGTTCCCATGAGGCACAGGGTCAAGGCTGATTTGCATATGGCCATGTCTGAATTGGGGTGGTGTGGTGAGCAAAAAAACGATGGATTTAGGCCCAGATCTCTGTACTGGGGTGAATGTATGACATTGTTCTGCATTCTGTCCATCAACTGTTGTTTTTGCATTTTTCACCCCGAGTGGGACGGGTATGCTCAGACGTGAGTCCCGTGCTCTCCACACCACTGGAGTCAAGCTATCCTGGCTGAAGATGGCTGATAGCCAGAAACCGGTCCTAGGATGCTTGATTCCGCTCCAAGGAAGACCTGGCTTGGCAGTTCGGGCTGGACTGTTCCCATGAGGCACAGGGTCAAGGCTGATTTGCATATGGCCATGTCTGAATTTAGGGGGTGTGGTGAGCAAGAAAACGATGGATATAGGCCCAGATCTCTGTACTGGGGTGAATGTATGACATTGTTCTGCATTCTGTCCATCAACTGTTGTTTTTGCATTTTTCACCCCGAGTGGGACGGGTATGCTCAGACGTGAGTCCCGTGCTCTCCACACCACTGGAGTCAAGCTATCCTGGCTGAAGACGGCTGATAGCCAGAAACCGGTCCTAGGATGCTTGATTCCGGTCCAAGGAAGACCTGGCTTGGCAGTTCGGGCTGGACTGTTCCCATGAGGCAAAGGGTCAAGGCTGATTTGCATATGGCCATGTCTGAATTGGGGTGGTGTGGTGAGCAAAAAAACGATGGATTTAGGCCCAGATCTCTGTAATGGGGTGAATGTATGACATTGTTCTGCATTCTGTCCATCAACTGTTGTTTTTGCATTTTTCACCCCGAGTGGGACGGGTATGCTCAGACGTGAGTCCCGTGCTCTCCACACCATTGGAGTCAAGCTATCCTGGATGAAGACGGCTGATAGCCAGAAACCGGTCCTAGGATGCTTGATTCCGGTCCAAGGAAGACCTGGCTTGGCAGTTCGGGCTGGACTGTTCCCATGAGGCACAGGGTCAAGGCTGATTTGCATATGGCCATGTCTGAATTGGGGTGGTGTGGTGAGCAAAAAAACGATGGATTTAGGCCCAGATCTCTGTACTGGGGTGAATGTATGACATTGTTCTGCATTCTGTCCATCAACTGTTGTTTTTGCATTTTTCACCCCGAGTGGGACGGGTATGCTCAGACGTGAGTCCCGTGCTCTCCACACCACTGGAGTCAAGCTATCCTGGCTGAAGACGGCTGATAGCCAGAAACCGGTCCTAGGATGCTTGATTCCGGTCCAAGGAAGACCTGGCTTGGCAGTTCGGGCTGGACTGTTCCCATGAGGCACAGGGTCAAGGCTGATTTGCATATGGCCATGTCTGAATTGGGGCGGTGTGGTGAGCAAAAAAACGATGGATTTAGGCCCAGATCTCTGTACTGGGGTGAATGTATGACATTGTTCTGCATTCTGTCCATCAACTGTTGTTTTTGCATTTTTCACCCCGAGTGGGACGGGTATGCTCAGACGTGAGTCCCGTGCTCTCCACACCACTGGAGTCAAGCTATCCTGGCTGAAGATGGCTGATAGCCAGAAACCGGTCCTAGGATGCTTGATTCCGGTCCAAGGAAGACCTGACTTGGCAGTTTGGGCTGGACTGTTCCTATGAGGCACAGGGTCAAGGCTGATTTGCACATGGCCATGTCTAAATTGAGTTGGTGTGGTGAGCAAAAAAACAATGGATTTAGGCCCAGATCTCTGTACTGGGGTGAATGTATGACATTGTTCTGCATTCTGTCCATCAACTGTTGTTTTTGCATTTTTCACCCCGAGTGGGACGGGTATGCTCAGACGTGAGTCCCGTGCTCTCCACACCACTGGAGTCAAGCTATCCTGGCTGAAGACGGCTGATAGCCAGAAACCGGTCCTAGGATGCTTGATTCCGGTCCAAGGAAGACCTGGCTTGGCAGTTCGGGCTGGACTGTTCCCATGAGGCACAGGGTCAAGGCTGATTTGCATATGGCCATGTCTGAATTGGGGTGGTGTGGTGAGCAAAAAAACGATGGATTTAGGCCCAGATCTCTGTACTGGGGTGAATGTATGACATTGTTCTGCATTCTGTCCATCAACTGTTGTTTTTGCATTTTTCACCCCGAGTGGGACGGGTATGCTCAGACGTGAGTCCCGTGCTCTCCACACCACTGGAGTCAAGCTATCCTGGCTGAAGATGGCTGATAGCCAGAAACCGGTCCTAGGATGCTTGATTCCGCTCCAAGGAAGACCTGGCTTGGCAGTTCGGGCTGGACTGTTCCCATGAGGCACAGGGTCAAGGCTGATTTGCATATGGCCATGTCTGAATTTAGGGGGTGTGGTGAGCAAGAAAACGATGGATTTAGGCCCAGATCTCTGTACTGGGGTGAATGTATGACATTGTTCTGCATTCTGTCCATCAACTGTTGTTTTTGCATTTTTCACCCCGAGTGGGACGGGTATGCTCAGACGTGAGTCCCGTGCTCTCCACACCATTGGAGTCAAGCTATCCTGGATGAAGACGGCTGATAGCCAGAAACCGGTCCTAGGATGCTTGATTCCGGTCCAAGGAAGACCTGGCTTGGCAGTTCGGGCTGGACTGTTCCCATGAGGCACAGGGTCAAGGCTGATTTGCATATGGCCATGTCTGAATTGGGGTGGTGTGGTGAGCAAAAAAACGATGGATTTAGGCCCAGATCTCTGTACTGGGGTGAATGTATGACATTGTTCTGCATTCTGTCCATCAACAGTTGTTTTTGCATTTTTCACCCCGAGTAGGACGGGTATGCTCAGACGTGAGTCCCGTGCTCTCCACACCACTGGAGTCAAGCTATCCTGGCTGAAGATGGCTGATAGCCAGAAACCGGTCCTAGGATGCTTGATTCCGCTCCAAGGAAGACCTGGCTTGGCAGTTCGGGCTGGACTGTTCCCATGAGGCACAGGGTCAAGGCTGATTTGCATATGGCCATGTCTGAATTTAGGGGGTGTGGTGAGCAAGAAAACGATGGATTTAGGCCCAGATATCTGTACTGGGGTGAATGTATGACATTGTTCTGCATTCTGTCCATCAACTGTTGTTTTTGCATTTTTCACCCCGAGTGGGACGGGTATGCTCAGACGTGAGTCCCGTGCTCTCCACACCATTGGAGTCAAGCTATCCTGGATGAAGACGGCTGATAGCCAGAAACCGGTCCTAGGATGCTTGATTCCGGTCCAAGGAAGACCTGGCTTGGCAGTTCGGGCTGGACTGTTCCCATCAGGCACAGGGTCAAGGCTGATTTGCATATGGCCATGTCTGAATTGGGGTGGTGTGGTGAGCAAAAACACGATGGATTTAGGCCCAGATCTCTGTACTGGGGTGAATGTATGACATTGTTCTGCATTCTGTCCATCAACTGTTGTTTTTGCATTTTTCACCCCGAGTGGGACGGGTATGCTCAGACGTGAGTCCCGTGCTCTCCACACCACTGGAGTCAAGCTATCCTGGCTGAAGACGGCTGATAGCCAGAAACCGGTCCTAGGATGCTTGATTCCGGTCCAAGGAAGACCTGGCTTGGCAGTTCGGGCTGGACTGTTCCCATGAGGCACAGGGTCAAGGCTGATTTGCATATGGCCATGTCTGAATTGGGGTGGTGTGGTGAGCAAAAAAACGATGGATTTAGGCCCAGATCTCTGTACTGGGGTGAATGTATGACATTGTTCTGCATTCTGTCCATCAACTGTTGTTTTTGCATTTTTCACCCCGAGTGGGACGGGTATGCTCAGACGTGAGTCCCGTGCTCTCCACACCACTGGAGTCAAGCTATCCTGTCTGAAGATGGCTAATAGCCAGAAACCGGTCCTAGGATGCTTGATTCCGCTCCAAGGAAGACCTGGCTTGGCAGTTCGGGCTGGACTGTTCCCATGAGGCACAGGGTCAAGGCTGATTTGCATATGGCCATGTCTGAATTTAGGGGGTGTGGTGAGCAAGAAAACGATGGATTTAGGCCTAGATCTCTGTACTGGGGTGAATGTATGACATTGTTCTGCATTCTGTCCATCAACTGTTGTTTTTGCATTTTTCACCCCGAGTGGGACGGGTATGCTCAGACGTGAGTCCCGTGCTCTCCACACCACTGGAGTCAAGCTATCCTGGCTGAAGACGGCTGATAGCCAGAAACCGGTCCTAGGATTCTTGATTCCGGTCCAAGGAAGACCTGGCTTGGCAGTTCGGGCTGGACTGTTCCCATGAGGCACAGGGTCAAGGCTGATTTGCATATGGCCATGTCTGAATTGGGGTGGTGCGGTGAGCAAAAAAACTATGGATTTAGGCCCAGATCTCTGTACTGGGGTGAATGTATGACATTGTTCTGCATTCTGTCCATCAACTGTTGTTTTTGCATTTTTCACCCCGAGTGGGACGGGTATGCTCAGACGTGAGTCCCGTGCTCTCCACACCACTGGAGTCAAGCTATCCTGGCTGAAGACGGCTGATAGCCAGAAACCGGTCCTAGGATGCTTGATTCCGGTCCAAGGAAGACCTGGCTTGGCAGTTCGGGCTGGACTGTTCCCATGAGGCACAGGGTCAAGGCTGATTTGCATATGGCCATGTCTGAATTGGGGTGGTGTGGTGAGCAAAAAAACGATGGATTTAGGCCCAGATCTCTGTACTGGGGTGAATGTATGACATTGTTCTGCATTCTGTCCATCAACTGTTGTTTTTGCATTTTTCACCCCGAGTGGGACGGGTATGCTCAGACGTGAGTCCCGTGCTCTCCACACCACTGGAGTCAAGCTATCCTGGCTGAAGATGGCTGATAGCCAGAAACCGGTCCTAGGATGCTTGATTCCGCTCCAAGGAAGACCTGGCTTGGCAGTTCGGGCTGGACTGTTCCCATGAGGCACAGGGTCAAGGCTGATTTGCATATGGCCATGTCTGAATTTAGGGGGTGTGGTGAGCAAGAAAACGATGGATTTAGGCCCAGATCTCTGTACTGGGGTGAATGTATGACATTGTTCTGCATTCTGTCCATCAACTGTTGTTTTTGCATTTTTTACCCCGAGTGGGACGGGTATGCTCAGACGTGAGTCCCGTGCTCTCCACACCATTGGAGTCAAGCTATCCTGGATGAAGACGGCTGATAGCCAGAAACCGGTCCTAGGATGCTTGATTCCGGTCCAAGGAAGACCTGGCTTGGCAGTTCGGGCTGGACTGTTCCCATGAGGCACAGGGTCAAGGCTGATTTGCATATGGCCATGTCTGAATTTAGGGGGTGTGGTGAGCAAGAAAACGATGGATTTAGGCCCAGATCTCTGTACTGGGGTGAATGTATGACATTGTTCTGCATTCTGTCCATCAACTGTCTTTTTTGCATTTTTCACCCCGAGTGGGACAGGTATGCTCAGACGTGAGTCCCGTGCTCGTCACACACCACTGGAGTCAAGCTATCCTGGCTGAAGACGGCTGATAGCCAGAAACCGGTCCTAGGATGCTTGATTCCGGTCCAAGGAAGACCTGGCTTGGCAGTTCGGGCTGGACTGTTCCCATGAGGCACAGGGTCAAGGCTGATTTGCATATGGCCATGTCTGAATTGGGGTGGTGTGGTGAGCAAAAAAATGATGGATTTAGGCCCAGATCTCTGTACTGGGGTGAATGTATGACATTGTTCTGCATTCTGTCCATCAAATGTTGTTTTTGCATTTTTCACCCTGAGGGGGACGGGTATGCTCAGACGTGAGTCCCGTGCTCTCCACACCACTGGAGTCAAGCTATCCTGGCTGAAGACGGCTGATAGCCAGAAACCGGTCCTAGGATGCTTGATTCCGGTCCAAGGAAGACCTGGCTTGGCAGTTTGGGCTGGACTGTTCCCATGAGGCACAGGGTCAAGGCTGATTTGCACATGGCCATGTCTGAATTGGGGTGGTGTGGTGAGCAAAAAAACGATGGATTTAGGCCCAGATCTCTGTACTGGGGTGAATGTATGACATTGTTCTGCATTCTGTCCATCAACTGTTGTTTTTGCATTTTTCACTCGAGTGGGACGGGTATGCTCAGACGTGAGTCCCGTGCTCTCCACACCAGTGGAGTCAAGCTATCCTGGCTGAAGATGGCTGATAGCCAGAAACCGGTCCCAGGATGCTTGATTCCGGTCCAAGGAAGACCTGGCTTGGCAGTTCGGGCTGGACTGTTCCCATGAGGCACAGGGTCAAGGCTGATTTGCATATGGCCATGTCTGAATTGGGGTGGTGTGGTGAGCAAAAAAATGATGGATTTAGGCCCAGATCTCTGTACTGGGGTGAATGTATGACATTGTTCTGCATTCTGTCCATCAACTGTTGTTTTTGCATTTTTCACCCCGAGTGGGACGGGTATGCTCAGACGTGAGTCCCGTGCTCTCCACACCACTGGAGTCAAGCTATCCTGGCTGAAGATGGCTGATAGCCAGAAACCGGTCCTAGGATGCTTGATTCCGGTCCAAGGAAGACCTGACTTGGCAGTTTGGGCTGGACTGTTCCTATGAGGCACAGGGTCAAGGCTGATTTGCACATGGCCATGTCTAAATTGAGTTGGTGTGGTGAGCAAAAAAACAATGGATTTAGGCCCAGATCTCTGTACTGGGGTGAATGTATGACATTGTTCTGCATTCTGTCCATCAACTGTTGTTTTTGCATTTTTCACCCCGAGTGGGACGGGTATGCTCAGACGTGAGTCCCGTGCTCTCCACACCACTGGAGTCAAGCTATCCTGGCTGAAGACGGCTGATAGCCAGAAACCGGTCCTAGGATGCTTGATTCCGGTCCAAGGAAGACCTGGCTTGGCAGTTCGGGCTGGACTGTTCCCATGAGGCACAGGGTCAAGGCTGATTTGCATATGGCCATGTCTGAATTGGGGTGGTGTGGTGAGCAAAAAAACGATGGATTTAGGCCCAGATCTCTGTACTGGGGTGAATGTATGACATTGTTCTGCATTCTGTCCATCAACTGTTGTTTTTGCATTTTTCACCCCGAGTGGGACGGGTATGCTCAGACGTGAGTCCCGTGCTCTCCACACCACTGGAGTCAAGCTATCCTGGCTGAAGATGGCTGATAGCCAGAAACCGGTCCTAGGATGCTTGATTCCGCTCCAAGGAAGACCTGGCTTGGCAGTTCGGGCTGGACTGTTCCCATGAGGCATAGGGTCAAGGCTGATTTGCATATGGCCATGTCTGAATTTAGGGGGTGTGGTGAGCAAGAAAACGATGGATTTAGGCCCAGATCTCTGTACTGGGGTGAATGTATGACATTGTTCTGCATTCTGTCCATCAACTGTTGTTTTTGCATTTTTCACCCCGAGTGGGACGGGTATGCTCAGACGTGAGTCCCGTGCTCTCCACACCATTGGAGTCAAGCTATCCTGGATGAAGACGGCTGATAGCCAGAAACCGGTCCTAGGATGCTTGATTCCGGTCCAAGGAAGACCTGGCTTGGCAGTTCGGGCTGGACTGTTCCCATGAGGCACAGGGTCAAGGCTGATTTTCATATGGCCATGTCTGAATTTAGGGGGTGTGGTGAGCAAGAAAACGATGGATTTAGGCCCAGATCTCTGTACTGGGGTGAATGTATGACATTGTTCTGCATTCTGTCCATCAACTGTTGTTTTTGCATTTTTCACCCCGAGTGGGACGGGTATGCTCAGACGTGAGTCCCGTGCTCTCCACACCATTGGAGTCAAGCTATCCTGGATGAAGACGGCTGATAGCCAGAAACCGGTCCTAGGATGCTTGATTCCGGTCCAAGGAAGACCTGGCTTGGCAGTTCGGGCTGGACTGTTCCCATGAGGCACAGGGTCAAGGCTGATTTGCATATGGCCATGTCTGAATTGGGGTGGTGTGGTGAGCAAAAAAACGATGGATTTAGGCCCAGATCTCTGTACTGGGGTGAATGTATGACATTGTTCTGCATTCTGTCCATCAACTGTTGTTTTTGCATTTTTCACCCCGAGTGGGACGGGTATGCTCAGACGTGAGTCCCGTGCTCTCCACACCACTGGAGTCAAGCTATCCTGGCTGAAGATGGCTGATAGCCAGAAACCGGTCCTAGGATGCTTGATTCCGCTCCAAGGAAGACCTGGCTTGGCAGTTCGGGCTGGACTGTTCCCATGAGGCACAGGGTCAAGGCTGATTTGCATATGGCCATGTCTGAATTTAGGGGGTGTGGTGAGCAAGAAAACGATGGATTTAGGCCCAGATCTCTGTACTGGGGTGAATGTATGACATTGTTCTGCATTCTGTCCATCAACTGTTGTTTTTGCATTTTTCACCCCGAGTGGGACGGGTATGCTCAGACGTGAGTCCCGTGCTCTCCACACCACTGGAGTCAAGCTATCCTGGCTGAAGATGGCTGATAGCCAGAAACCGGTCCTAGGATGCTTGATTCCGCTCCAAGGAAGACCTGGCTTGGCAGTTCGGGCTGGACTGTTCCCATGAGGCACAGGGTCAAGGCTGATTTGCATATGGCCATGTCTGAATTTAGGGGGTGTGGTGAGCAAGAAAACGATGGATTTAGGCCCAGATCTCTGTACTGGGGTGAATGTATGACATTGTTCTGCATTCTGTCCATCAACTGTTGTTTTTGCATTTTTCACCCCGAGTGGGACGGGTATGCTCAGACGTGAGTCCCGTGCTCTCCACACCATTGGAGTCAAGCTATCCTGGATGAAGACGGCTGATAGCCAGAAACCGGTCCTAGGATGCTTGATTCCGGTCCAAGGAAGACCTGGCTTGGCAGTTCGGGCTGGACTGTTCCCATGAGGCACAGGGTCAAGGCTGATTTTCATATGGCCATGTCTGAATTTAGGGGGTGTGGTGAGCAAGAAAACGATGGATTTAGGCCCAGATCTCTGTACTGGGGTGAATGTATGACATTGTTCTGCATTCTGTCCATCAACTGTTGTTTTTGCATTTTTCACCCCGAGTGGGACGGGTATGCTCAGACGTGAGTCCCGTGCTCTCCACACCATTGGAGTCAAGCTATCCTGGATGAAGACGGCTGATAGCCAGAAACCGGTCCTAGGATGCTTGATTCCGGTCCAAGGAAGACCTGGCTTGGCAGTTCGGGCTGGACTGTTCCCATGAGGCACAGGGTCAAGGCTGATTTGCATATGGCCATGTCTGAATTGGGGTGGTGTGGTGAGCAAAAAAACGATGGATTTAGGCCCAGATCTCTGTACTGGGGTGAATGTATGACATTGTTCTGCATTCTGTCCATCAACTGTTGTTTTTGCATTTTTCACCCCGAGTGGGACGGGTATGCTCAGACGTGAGTCCCGTGCTCTCCACACCACTGGAGTCAAGCTATCCTGGCTGAAGACGGCTGATAGCCATAAACCGGTCCTAGGATGCTTGATTCCGGTCCAAGGAAGACCTGGCTTGGCAGTTCGGGCTGGACTGTTCCCATGAGGCACAGGGTCAAGGCTGATTTGCATATGGCCATGTCTGAATTGGGGTGGTGCGGTGAGCAAAAAAACGATGGATTTAGGCCCAGATCTCTGTACTGGGGTGAATGTATGACATTGTTCTGCATTCTGTCCATCAACTGTTGTTTTTGCATTTTTCACCCCGAGTGGGACGGGTATGCTCAGACGTGAGTCCCGTGCTCTCCACACCACTGGAGTCAAGCTATCCTGGCTGAAGACGGCTGATAGCCAGAAACCGGTCCTAGGATGCTTGATTCCGGTCCAAGGAAGACCTGGCTTGGCAGTTCGGGCTGGACTGTTCCCATGAGGCACAGGGTCAAGGCTGATTTGCATATGGCCATGTCTGAATTGGGGTGGTGTGGTGAGCAAAAAAACGATGGATTTAGGCCCAGATCTCTGTACTGGGGTGAATGTATGACATTGTTCTGCATTCTGTCCATCAACTGTTGTTTTTGCATTTTTCACCCCGAGTGGGACGAGTATGCTCAGACGTGAGTCCCGTGCTCTCCACACCACTGGAGTCAAGCTATCCTGGCTGAAGATGGCTGATAGCCAGAAACCGGTCCTAGGATGCTTGATTCCGCTCCAAGGAAGACCTGGCTTGGCAGTTCGGGCTGGACTGTTCCCATGAGGCACAGGGTCAAGGCTGATTTGCATATGGCCATGTCTGAATTTAGGGGGTGTGGTGAGCAAGAAAACGATGGATTTAGGCCCAGATCTCTGTACTGGGGTGAAAGTATGACATTGTTCTGCATTCTGTCCATCAACTGTTGTTTTTGCATTTTTCACCCCGAGTGGGACGGGTATGCTCAGACGTGAGTCCCGTGCTCTCCACACCATTGGAGTCAAGCTATCCTGGATGAAGACGGCTGATAGCCAGAAACCGGTCCTAGGATGCTTGATTCCGGTCCAAGGAAGACCTGGCTTGGCAGTTCGGGCTGGACTGTTCCCATGAGGCACAGGGTCAAGGCTGATTTGCATATGGCCATGTCTGAATTTAGGGGGTGTGGTGAGCAAGAAAACGATGGATTTAGGCCCAGATCTCTGTACTGGGGTGAATGTATGACATTGTTCTGCATTCTGTCCATCAACTGTTGTTTTTGCATTTTTCACCCCGAGTGGGACGGGTATGCTCAGACGTGAGTCCCGTGCTCTCCACACCATTGGAGTCAAGCTATCCTGGATGAAGACGGCTGATAGCCAGAAACCGGTCCTAGGATGCTTGATTCCGGTCCAAGGAAGACCTGGCTTGGCAGTTCGGGCTGGACTGTTCCCATGAGGCACAGGCTCAAGGCTGATTTGCATATGGCCATGTCTGAATTGGGGTGGTGTGGTGAGCAAAAAAACGATGGATTTAGGCCCAGATCTCTGTACTGGGGTGAATGTATGACATTGTTCTGCATTCTGTCCATCAACTGTTGTTTTTGCATTTTTCACCCCGAGTGGGACGGGTATGCTCAGACGTGAGTCCCGTGCTCTCCACACCACTGGAGTCAAGCTATCCTGGCTGAAGACGGCTGATAGCCAGAAACCGGTCCTAGGATGCTTGATTCCGGTCCAAGGAAGACCTGGCTTGGCAGTTCGGGCTGGACTGTTCCCATGAGGCACAGGGTCAAGGCTGATTTGCATATGGCCATGTCTGAATTGGGGTGGTGTGGTGAGCAAAAAAACGATGGATTTAGGCCCAGATCTCTGTACTGGGGTGAATGTATGACATTGTTCTGCATTCTGTCCATCAACTGTTGTTTTTGCATTTTTCACCCCGAGTGGGACGGGTATGCTCAGACGTGAGTCCCGTGCTCTCCACACCACTGGAGTCAAGCTATCCTGGCTGAAGATGGCTGATAGCCAGAAACCGGTCCTAGGATGCTTGATTCCGGTCCAAGGAAGACCTGGCTTGGCAGTTCGGGCTGGACTGTTCCCATGAGGCAAAGGGTCAAGGCTGATTTGCATATGGCCATGTCTGAATTGGGGTGGTGTGGTGAGCAAAAAAACGATGGATTTAGGCCCAGATCTCTGTACTGGGGTGAATGTATGACATTGTTCTGCATTCTGTCCATCAACTGTTGTTTTTGCATTTTTCACCCCGAGTGGGACGGGTATGCTCAGACGTGAGTCCCGTGCTCTCCACACCATTGGAGTCAAGCTATCCTGGATGAAGACGGCTGATAGCCAGAAACCGGTCCTAGGATGCTTGATTCCGGTCCAAGGAAGACCTGGCTTGGCAGTTCGGGCTGGACTGTTCCCATGAGGCACAGGGTCAAGGCTGATTTGCATATGGCCATGTCTGAATTGGGGTGGTGTGGTGAGCAAAAAAACAATGGATTTAGGCCCAGATCTCTGTACTGGGGTGAATGTATGACATTGTTCTGCATTCTGTCCATCAACTGTTGTTTTTGCATTTTTCACCCCGAGTGGGACGGGTATGCTCAGACGTGAGTCCCGTGCTCTCCACACCACTGGAGTCAAGCTATCCTGGCTGAAGACGGCTGATAGCCAGAAACCGGTCCTAGGATGCTTGATTCCGGTCCAAGGAAGACCTGGCTTGGCAGTTCGGGCTGGACTGTTCCCATGAGGCACAGGGTCAAGGCTGATTTGCATATGGCCATGTCTGAATTGGGGTGGTGTGGTGAGCAAAAAAACGATGGATTTAGGCCCAGATCTCTGTACTGGGGTGAATGTATGACATTGTTCTGCATTCTGTCCATCAACTGTTGTTTTTGCATTTTTCACCCCGAGTGGGACGGGTATGCTCAGACGTGAGTCCCGTGCTCTCCACACCACTGGAGTCAAGCTATCCTGTCTGAAGATGGCTAATAGCCAGAAACCGGTCCTAGGATGCTTGATTCCGCTCCAAGGAAGACCTGGCTTGGCAGTTCGGGCTGGACTGTTCCCATGAGGCACAGGGTCAAGGCTGATTTGCATATGGCCATGTCTGAATTTAGGGGGTGTGGTGAGCAAGAAAACGATGGATTTAGGCCCAGATCTCTGTACTGGGGTGGATGTATGACATTGTTCTGCATTCTGTCCATCAACTGTCTTTTTTGCATTTTTCACCCCGAGTGGGACAGGTATGCTCAGACGTGAGTCCCGTGCTCGTCACACACCACTGGAGTCAAGCTATCCTGGCTGAAGACGGCTGATAGCCAGAAACCGGTCCTAGGATGCTTGATTCCGGTCCAAGGAAGACCTGGCTTGGCAGTTCGGGCTGGACTGTTCCCATGAGGCACAGGGTCAAGGCTGATTTGCATATGGCCATGTCTGTATTGGGGTGGTGTGGTGAGCAAAAAAATGATGGATTTAGGCCCAGATCTCTGTACTGGGGTGAATGTATGACATTGTTCTGCATTCTGTCCATCAAATGTTGTTTTTGCATTTTTCACCCTGAGTGGGACGGGTATGCTCAGACGTGAGTCCCGTGCTCTCCACACCACTGAAGTCAAGCTATCCTGGCTGAAGACGGCTGATAGCCAGAAACCGGTCCTAGGATGCTTGATTCCGGTCCAAGGAAGACCTGGCTTGGCAGTTTGGGCTGGACTGTTCCCATGAGGCACAGGGTCAAGGCTGATTTGCACATGGCCATGTCTGAATTGGGGTGGTGTGGTGAGCAAAAAAACGATGGATTTAGGCCCAGATCTCTGTACTGGGGTGAATGTATGACATTGTTCTGCATTTTGTCCATCAACTGTTGTTTTTGCATTTTTCACTTGAGTGGGACGGGTATGCTCAGACGTGAGTCCCGTGCTCTCCACACCAGTGGAGTCAAGCTATCCTGGCTGAAGATGGCTGATAGCCAGAAACCGGTCCTAGGATGCTTGATTCCGGTCCAAGGAAGACCTGGCTTGGCAGTTCGGGCTGGACTGTTCCCATGAGGCACAGGGTCAAGGCTGATTTGCATATGGCCATGTCTGAATTGGGGTGGTGTGGTGAGCCAAAAAATGATGGATTTAGGCCCAGATCTCTGTACTGGGGTGAATGTATGACATTGTTCTGCATTCTGTCCATCAACTGTTGTTTTTGCATTTTTCACCCCGAGTGGGACGGGTATGCTCAGACGTGAGTCCCGTGCTCTCCACACCACTGGAGTCAAGCTATCCTTACTGAAGATGGCTGATAGCCAGAAACCGGTCCTAGGATGCTTGATTCCGGGCCAAGGAAGACCTGACTTGGCAGTTTGGGCTGGACTGTTCCTATGAGGCACAGGGTCAAGGCTGATTTGCACATGGCCATGTCTAAATTGAGTTGGTGTGGTGAGCAAAAAAACAATGGATTTAGGCCCAGATCTCTGTACTGGGGTGAATGTATGACATTGTTCTGCATTCTGTCCATCAACTGTTGCTTTTGCATTTTTCACTCGAGTGGGACGGGTATGCTCAGACGTGAGTCCAGTGCTCTCCACACCAGTGGAGTCAAGCTATCCTGGCTGAAGACGGCTGATAGCCAGAAACCAGTCCTAGGATGCTTGATTCCGGTCCAAGGAAGACCTGGCTTGGCAGTTTGGGCTGGACTGTTCCCATGAGGCACAGGGTCAAGGCTGATTTGCACATGGCCATGTCTGAATTGGGGTGGTGTGGTGAGCAAAAAAACGATGGATTTAGGCCCAGATCTCTGTACTGGGGTGAATGTATGACATTGTTCTGCATTTTGTCCATCAACTGTTGTTTTTGCATTTTTCACTTGAGTGGGACGGGTATGCTCAGACGTGAGTCCCGTGCTCTCCACACCACTGGAGTCAAGCTATCCTTACTGAAGATGGCTGATAGCCAGAAACCGGTCCTAGGATGCTTGATTCCGGGCCAAGGAAGACCTGACTTGGCAGTTTGGGCTGGACTGTTCCTATGAGGCACAGGGTCAAGGCTGATTTGCACATGGCCATGTCTAAATTCAGTTGGTGTGGTGAGCAAAAAAACAATGGATTTAGGCCCAGATCTCTGTACTGGGGTGAATGTATGACATTGTTCTGCATTCTGTCCATCAACTGTTGCTTTTGCATTTTTCACTCGAGTGGGACGGGTATGCTCAGACGTGAGTCCAGTGCTCTCCACACCAGTGGAGTCAAGCTATCCTGGCTGAAGACGGCTGATAGCCAGAAACCAGTCCTAGGATGCTTGATTCCGGTCCAAGGAAGACCTGGCTTGGCAATTCGGGCTGGACTGTTCCCATGAGGCACAGGGTCAAGGCTGATTTGCATATGGCCATGTCTGAATTGGGGTGGTGTGGTGAGCAAAAAAACGATGGATTTAGGCCCAGATCTCTGTACTGGGGTGAATGTATGACATTGTTCTGCATTCTGTCCATCAACTGTTGTTTTTGCATTTTTTACCCCGAGTGGGACGGGTATGCTCAGACGTGAGTCCCGTGCTCTCCACACCACTGGAGTCAAGCTATCCCGGCTGAAGACGGCTGATAGCCAGAAACCGGTCCTAGGATGCTTGATTCCGCTCCAAGGAAGACCTGGCTTGGCAGTTCGGGCTGGACTGTTCCCATGAGGCACAGGGTCAAGGCTGATTTGCATATGGCCATGTCTGAATTGAGGGGGTGTGGTGAGCAAGAAAACGATGGATTTAGGCCCAGATCTCTGTACTGGGGTGGATGTATGACATTGTTCTGCATTCTGTCCATCAACTGTCTTTTTTGCATTTTTCACCCCGAGTGGGACAGGTATGCTCAGACGTGAGTCCCGTGCTCTCCACACCACTGGAGTCAAGCTATCCTGGCTGAAGACGGCTGATAGCCAGAAACCGGTCCTAGGATGCTTGATTCCGGTCCAAGGAAGACCTGGCATGGCAGTTCGGGCTGGACTGTTCCCATGAGGCACAGGGTCAAGGCTGATTTGCATATGGCCATGTCTGAATTGGGGTGGTGTGGTGAGCAAAAAAATGATGGATTTAGGCCCAGATCTCTGTACTGGGGTGAATGTATGACATTGTTCTGCATTCTGTCCATCAACTGTTGTTTTTGCATTTTTCACTCGAGTGGGACGGGTATGCTCAGACATGAGTCCCGTGCTCTCCACACCAGTGGAGTCAAGCTATCCTGGCTGAAGACGGCTGATAGCCAGAAACCAGTCCTAGGATGCTTGATTCCGGTCCAAGGAAGAGCTGGCTTGGCAATTCGGGCTGGACTGTTCCCATGAGGCACAGGGTCAAGGCTGATTTGCATATGGCCATGTCTGAATTGGGGTGGTGTGGTGAGCAAAAAAATGATGGATTTAGGCCCAGATCTCTGTACTGGGGTGAATGTATGACATTGTTCTGCATTCTGTCCATCAACTGTTGTTTTTGCATTTTTCACCCCGAGTGGGACGGGTATGCTCAGACGTGAGTCCCGTGCTCTCCACACCACTGGAGTCAAGCTATCCTGGCTGAAGACGGCTGATAGCCAGAAACAGGTCCTACGATGCTTGATTCCGGTCCAAGGAAGACCTGGCTTGGCAGTTTGGGCTGGACTGTTCCCATGAGGCACAGGGTCAAGGCTGATTTGCACATGGCCATGTCTGAATTGGGGTGGTGTGGTGAGCAAAAAAACGATGGATTTAGGCCCAGATCTCTGTACTGGGGTGAATGTATGACATTGTTCTGCATTCTGTCCATCAACTGTTGTTTTTGCATTTTTCACTCGAGTGGGACGGGTATGCTCAGACATGAGTCCCGTGCTCTCCACACCAGTGGAGTCAAGCTATCCTGGCTGAAGACGGCTGATAGCCAGAAACCAGTCCTAGGATGCTTGATTCCGGTCCAAGGAAGACCTGGCTTGGCAATTCGGGCTGGACTGTTCCTATGAGGCACAGGGTCAAGGCTGATTTGCATATGGCCATGTCTGAATTGGGGTGGTGTGGTGAGCAAAAAAACGATGGATTTAGGCCCAGATCTCTGTACTGGGGTGAATGTATGACATTGTTCTGTATTCTGTCCATCAACTGTTGTTTTTGCATTTTTCACCCCGAGTGGGACGGGTATGCTCAGACATGAGTCCCGTGCTCTCCACACCACTGGAGTCAAGCTATCCTGGCTGAAGACGGCTGATAGCCAGAAACCGGTCCTAGGATGCTTGATTCCGGTCCAAGGAAGACCTGGCTTGTCAGTTCGGTCTGGACTGTTCCATGAGGCACAGGGTCAAGGCTGATTTGCATATGGCCATGTCTGAATTGGGGTGGTGTGGTGAGCAAAAAAATGATGGATTTAGGCCCAGATCTCTGTACTGGGGTGAATGTATGACATTGTTCTGCATTCTGTCCATCAACTGTTGTTTTTGCATTTTTCACCCCGAGTGGGACGGGTATGCTCAGACGTGAGTCCCGTGCTCTCCACACCACTGGAGTCAAGCTATCCTGGCTGTAGGCGGCTGATAGCCAGAAACCGGTCCTAGTTACTTGATTCCGGTCCAAGGAATACCTGGCTTGGCAGTTCGGGCTGGACTCTTCCCATGAGGCACAGGGTCAAGGCTGATTTGCATATGGCCATGTCTGAATTGGGGTGGTGAGGTGAGCAAAAAAATGATGGATTTAGGCCCAGATCTCTGTACTGGGGTGAATGTATGACATTGTTCTGCATTCTGTCCATCAACTGTTGTTTTTGCATTTTTCACCCCGAGTGGGACGGGTATGCTCAGAATTGAGTCCCGTGCTCTCCACACCACTGGAGTCAAGCTATCCTGGCTGAAGGCGGCTGATAGCCAGAAACCGGTCCTAGTTACTTGATTCCGGTCCAAGGAAGACCTGGCTTGGCAGTTCGGGCTGGACTGTTCCCATGAGGCACAGGGTCAAGGCTGATTTGCATATGGCCATGTCTGAATTGGGGTGGTGTGGTGAGCAAAAAAACGATGGATTTAGGCCCAGATCTCTGTACTGGGGTGAATGTATGACATTGTTCTGCATTCTGTCCATCAACTGTTGTTTTTGCATTTTTCACCCCGAGTGGGACGGGTATGCTCAGACGTGAGTCCCGTGCTCTCCACACCATTGGAGTCAAGCTATCCTGGATGAAGACGGCTGATAGCCAGAAACCGGTCCTAGGATGCTTGATTCCGGTCCAAGGAAGACCTGGCTTGGCAGTTCGGGCTGGACTGTTCCCATGAGGCACAGGGTCAAGGTTGATTTGCATATGGCCATGTCTGAATTGGGGTGGTGTGGTGAGCAAAAAAACGATGGATTTAGGCCCAGATCTCTGTACTGGGGTGAATGTATGACATTGTTCTGCATTCTGTCCATCAACTGTTGTTTTTGCATTTTTCACCCCGAGTGGGACGGGTATGCTCAGACCTGAGTCCCGTGCTCTCCACACCACTGGAGTCAAGCTATCCTGGCTGAAGACGGCTGATAGCCAGAAACCGGTCCTAGGATGCTTGATTCCGGTCCAAGGAAGACCTGGCTTGGCAGTTCGAGCTGGACTGTTCCCATGAGGTACAGGGTCAAGGCTGATTTGCATATGGCCATGTCTGAATTTAGGGGGTGTGGTGAGCAAGAAAACGATGGATTTAGGCCCAGATCTCTGTACTGGGGTGAATGTATGACATTGTTCTGCATTCTGTCCATCAACTGTTGTTTTTGCATTTTTCACCCCGAGTGGGACGGGTATGCTCAGACGTGAGTCCCGTGCTCTCCACACCATTGGAGTCAAGCTATCCTGGATGAAGACGGCTGATAGCCAGAAACCGGTCCTAGGATGCTTGATTCCGGTCCAAGGAAGACCTGGCTTGGCAGTTCGGGCTGGACTGTTCCCATGAGGCACAGGGTCAAGGCTAATTTGCATATGGCCATGTCTGAATTGGGGTGGTGTGGTGAGCAAAAAAACGATGGATTTAGGCCCAGATCTCTGTACTGGGGTGAATGTATGACATTGTTCTGCATTCTGTCCATCAACTGTTGTTTTTGCATTTTTCACCCCGAGTGGGACGGGTATGCTCAGACGTGAGTCCCGTGCTCTCCACACCACTGGAGTCAAGCTATCCTGGCTGAAGACGGCTGATAGCCAGAAACCGTTCCTAGGATGCTTGATTCCGGTCCAAGGAAGACCTGGCTTGGCAGTTCGGGCTGGACTGTTCCCATGAGGCACAGGGTCAAGGCTGATTTGCATATGGCCATGTCTGAATTGGGGTGGTGTGGTGAGCAAAAAAACAATGGATTTAGGCCCAGATCTCTGTACTGGGGTGAATGTATGACATTGTTCTGCATTCTGTCCATCAACTGTTGTTTTTGCATTTTTCACCCCGAGTGGGACGGGTATGCTCAGACGTGAGTCCCGTGCTCTCCACACCACTGGAGTCAAGCTATCCTGGCTGAAGATGGCTGATAGCCAGAAACCGGTCCTAGGATGCTTGATTCCGCTCCAAGGAAGACCTGGCTTGGCAGTTCGGGCTGGACTGTTCCCATGAGGCACAGGGTCAAGGCTGATTTGCATATGGCCATGTCTGAATTTAGGGGGTGTGGTGAGCAAGAAAACGATGGATTTAGGCCCAGATCTCTGTACTGGGGTGAATGTATGACATTGTTCTGCATTCTGTCCATCAACTGTTGTTTTTGCATTTTTCACCCCGAGTGGGACGGGTATGCTCAGACGTGAGTCCCGTGCTCTCCACACCATTGGAGTCAAGCTATCCTGGATGAAGACGGCTGATAGCCAGAAACCGGTCCTAGGATGCTTGATTCCGGTCCAAGGAAGACCTGGCTTGGCAGTTCGGGCTGGACTGTTCCCATGAGGGTCAGGGTCAAGGCTGATTTGCATATGGCCATGTCTGAATTGGGGTGGTGTGGTGAGCAAAAAAACGATGGATTTAGGCCCAGATCTCTGTACTGGGGTGAATGTATGACATTGTTCTGCATTCTGTCCATCAACTATTGTTTTTGCATTTTTCACCCCGAGTGGGACGGGTATGCTCAGACGTGAGTCCCGTGCTCTCCACACCACTGGAGTCAAGCTATCCTGGCTGAAGACGGCTGATAGCCAGAAACCGGTCCTAGGATGCTTGATTCCGGTCCAAGGAAGACCTGGCTTGGCAGTTCGGGCTGGACTGTTCCCATGAGGCACAGGGTCAAGGCTGATTTGCATATGACCATGTCTGAATTGGGGTGGTGTGGTGAGCAAAAAAACGATGGATTTAGGCCCAGATCTCTGTACTGGGGTGAATGTATGACATTGTTCTGCATTCTGTCCATCAACTGTTGTTTTTGCATTTTTCACCCCGAGTGGGACGGGTATGCTCAGACGTGAGTCCCGTGCTCTCCACACCACTGGAGTCAAGCTATCCTGGCTGAAGACGGCTGATAGCCAGAAACCGGTCCTAGGATGCTTGATTCCGGTCCAAGGAAGACCTGGCTTGGCAGTTCGGGCTGGACTGTTCCCATGAGGCACAGGGTCAAGGCTGATTTGCATATGGCCATGTCTGAATTGGGGTGGTGTGGTGAGCAAAAAACGATGGATTTAGGCCCAGATCTCTGTACTGGGGTGAATGTATGACATTGTTCTGCATTCTGTCCATCAACTGTTGTTTTTGCATTTTTCACCCCGAGTGGGACGGGTATGCTCAGACGTGAGTCCCGTGCTCTCCACACCACTGGAGTCAAGCTATCCTGGCTGAAGACGGCTGATAGCCAGAAACCGGTCCTAGGATGCTTGATTCCGCTCCAAGGAAGACCTGGCTTGGCAGTTTGGGCTGGACTGTTCCCATGAGGCACAGGGTCAAGGCTGATTTGCATATGGCCATGTCTGAATTTAGGGGGTGTGGTGAGCAAGAAAACGATGGATTTAGGCCCAGATCTCTGTACTGGGGTGAATGTATGACATTGTTCTGCATTCTGTCCATCAACTGTTGTTTTTGCATTTTTCACCCCGAGTGGGACGGGTATGCTCAGACGTGAGTCCCGTGCTCTCCACACCACTGGAGTCAAGCTATCCTGGCTGAAGACGGCTGATAGCCAGAAACCGGTCCTAGGATGCTTGATTCCGGTCCAAGGAAGACCTGGCTTGGCAGTTCGGGCTGGACTGTTCCCATGAGGCACAGGGTCAAGGCTGATTTGCATATGGCCATGTCTGAATTGGGGTGGTGTGGTGAGCAAAAAAACGATGGATTTAGGCCCAGATCTCTGTACTGGGGTGAATGTATGACATTGTTCTGCATTCTGTCCATCAACTGTTGTTTTTGCATTGTTCACCCCGAGTGGGACGGGTATGCTCAGACGTGAGTCCCGTGCTCTCCACACCACTGGAGTCAAGCTATCCTGGCTGAAGACGGCTGATAGCCAGAAACCGGTCCTTGGATGCTTCATTCCGCTCCAAGGAAGACCTGGCTTGGCAGTTCGGGCTGGACTGTTCCCATGAGGCACAGGGTCAAGGCTGATTTGCATATGGCCATGTCTGAATTTAGGGGGTGTGGTGAGCAAGAAAACGATGGATTTAGGCCCAGATCTCTGTACTGGGGTGGATGTATGACATTGTTCTGCATTCTGTCCATCAACTGTCTTTTTTGCATTTTTCACCCCGAGTGGGACAGGTATGCTCAGACGTGAGTCCCGTGCTCGTCACACACCACTGGAGTCAAGCTATCCTGGCTGAAGACGGCTGATAGCCAGAAACCGGTCCTAGGATGCTTGATTCCGGTCCAAGGAAGACCTGGCTTGGCAGTTCGGGCTGGACTGTTCCCATGAGGCACAGGGTCAAGGCTGATTTGCATATGGCCATGTCTGAATTGGGGTGGTGTGGTGAGCAAAAAAATGATGGATTTAGGCCCAGATCTCTGTACTGGGGTGAATGTATGACATTGTTCTGCATTCTGTCCATCAAATGTTGTTTTTGCATTTTTCACCCTGAGTGGGACGGGTATGCTCAGACGTGAGTCCCGTGCTCTCCACACCACTGGAGTCAAGCTATCCTGGCTGAAGACGGCTGATAGCCAGAAACCGGTCCTAGGATGCTTGATTCCGGTCCAAGGAAGACCTGGCTTGGCAGTTTGGGCTGGACTGTTCCCATGAGGCACAGGGTCAAGGCTGATTTGCACATGGCCATGTCTGAATTGGGGTGGTGTGGTGAGCAAATGAACGATGGATTTAGGCCCAGATCTCTGTACTGGGGTGAATGTATGACATTGTTCTGCATTCTGTCCATCAACTGTTGTTTTTGCATTTTTCACTTGAGTGGGACGGGTATGCTCAGACGTGAGTCCCGTGCTCTCCACACCAGTGGAGTCAAGCTATCCTGGCTGAAGATGGCTGATAGCCAGAAACCGGTCCTAGGATGCTTGATTCCGGTCCAAGGAAGACCTGACTTGGTAGTTTGGGCTGGACTGTTCCTATGAGGCACAGGGTCAAGGCTGATTTGCACATGGCCATGTCTAAATTGAGTTGGTGTGGTGAGCAAAAAAACAATGGATTTAGGCCCAGATCTCTGTACTGGGGTGAATGTATGACATTGTTCTGCATTCTGTCCATCAACTGTTGTTTTTGCATTTTTCACCCCGAGTGGGACGGGTATGCTCAGACGTGAGTCCCGTGCTCTCCACACCACTGGAGTCAAGCTATCCTGGCTGAAGACGGCTGATAGCCAGAAACCGGTCCTAGGATGCTTGATTCCGGTCCAAGGAAGACCTGGCTTGGCAGTTCGGGCTGGACTGTTCCCATGAGGCACAGGGTCAAGGCTGATTTGCATATGGCCATGTCTGAATTGGGGTGGTGTGGTGAGCAAAAAAACGATGGATTTAGGCCCAGATCTCTGTACTGGGGTGAATGTATGACATTGTTCTGCATTCTGTCCATCAACTGTTGTTTTTGCATTTTTCACCCCGAGTGGGACGGGTATGCTCAGACGTGAGTCCCGTGCTCTCCACACCATTGGAGTCAAGCTATCCTGGATGAAGACGGCTGATAGCCAGAAACCGGTCCTAGGATGCTTGATTCCGGTCCAAGGAAGACCTGGCTTGGCAGTTCGGGCTGGACTGTTCCCATGAGGCACAGGGTCAAGGCTGATTTGCATATGGCCATGTCTGAATTGGGGTGGTGTGGTGAGCAAAAAAACGAGGGATTTAGGCCCAGATCTCTGTACTGGGGTGAATGTATGACATTGTTCTGCATTCTGTCCATCAACTGTTGTTTTTGCATTTTTCACCCCAAGTGGGACGGGTATGCTCAGACGTGAGTCCCGTGCTCTCCACACCACTGGAGTCAAGCTATCCTGGCTGAAGACGGCTGATAGCCAGAAACCGGTCCTAGGATGCTTGATTCCGGTCCAAGGAAGACCTGGCTTGGCAGTTCGGGCTGGACTGTTCCCATGAGGCACAGGGTCAAGGCTGATTTGCATATGGCCATGTCTGAATTGGGGTGGTGTGGTGAGCAAAAAAACGATGGATTTAGGCCCAGATCTCTGTACTGGGGTGAATGTATGACATTGTTCTGCATTCTGTCCATCAACTGTTATTTTTGCATTTTTCACCCCGAGTGGGACGGGTATGCTCAGACGTGAGTCCCGTGCTCTCCACACCACTGGAGTCAAGCTATCCTGGCTGAAGACGGCTGATAGCCAGAAACCGGTCCTAGGATGCTTGATTCCGGTCCAAGGAAGACCTGGCTTGGCAGTTCGGGCTGGACTGTTCCCATGAGGCACAGGGTCAAGGCTGATTTGCATATGGCCATGTCTGAATTGGGGTGGTGTGGTGAGCGAAAAAACGATGGATTTAGGCCCAGATCTCTGTACTGGGGTGAATGTATGACATTGTTCTGCATTCTGTCCATCAACTGTTGTTTTTGCATTTTTCACCCCGAGTGGGACGGGTATGCTCAGACGTGAGTCCCGTGCTCTCCACACCACTGGAGTCAAGCTATCCTGGCTGAAGATGGCTGATAGCCAGAAACCGGTCCTAGGATGCTTGATTCCGCTCCAAGGAAGACCTGGCTTGGCAGTTCGGGCTGGACTGTTCCCATGAGGCACAGGGTCAAGGCTGATTTGCATATGGCCATGTCTGAATTTAGGGGGTGTGGTGAGCAAGAAAACGATGGATTTAGGCCCAGATCTCTGTACTGGGGTGAATGTCTGACATTGTTCTGCATTCTGTCCATCAACTGTTGTTTTTGCATTTTTCACCCCGAGTGGGACAGGTATGCTCAGACGTGAGTCCCGTGCTCTCCACACCATTGGAGTCAAGCTATCCTGGATGAAGACGGCTGATAGCCAGAAACCGGTCCTAGGATGCTTGATTCCGGTCCAAGGAAGACCTGGCTTGGCAGTTCGGGCTGGACTGTTCCCATGAGGCACAGGGTCAAGGCTGATTTGCATATGGCCATGTCTGAATTGGGGTGGTGTGGTGAGCAAAAAAACAATGGATTTAGGCCCAGATCTCTGTACTGGGGTGAATGTATGAAATTGTTCTGCATTCTGTCCATCAACTGTTGTTTTTGCATTTTTCACCCCGAGTGGGACGGGTATGCTCAGACGTGAGTCCCGTGCTCTCCACACCACTGGAGTCAAGCTATCCTGGCTGAAGACGGCTGATAGCCAGAAACCGGTCCTAGGATGCTTGATTCCGGTCCAAGGAAGACCTGGCTTGGCAGTTCGGGCTGGACTGTTCCCATGAGGCACAGGGTCAAGGCTGATTTGCATATGGCCATGTCTGAATTGGGGTGGTGTGGTGAGCAAAAAAACGATGGATTTAGGCCCAGATCTCTGTACTGGGGTGAATGTATGACATTGTTCTGCATTCTGTCCATCAACTGTTGTTTTTGCATTTTTCACCCCGAGTGGGACGGGTATGCTCAGACGTGAGTCCCGTGCTCTCCACACCACTGGAGTCAAGCTATCCTGGCTGAAGATGGCTGATAGCCAGAAACCGGTCCTAGGATGCTTGATTCCGCTCCAAGGAAGACCTGGCTTGGCAGTTCGGGCTGGACTGTTCCCATGAGGCACAGGGTCAAGGCTGATTTGCATATGGCCATGTCTGAATTTAGGGGGTGTGGTGAGCAAGAAAACGATGGATTTAGGCCCAGATCTCTGTACTGGGGTGAATGTATGACATTGTTCTGCATTCTGTCCATCAACTGTTGTTTTTGCATTTTTCACCCCGAGTGGGACGGGTATGCTCAGACGTGAGTCCCGTGCTCTCCACACCATTGGAGTCAAGCTATCCTGGATGAAGACGGCTGATAGCCAGAAACCGGTCCTAGGATGCTTGATTCCGGTCCAAGGAAGACCTGGCTTGGCAGTTCGGGCTGGACTGTTCCCATGAGGCACAGGGTCAAGGCTGATTTGCATATGGCCATGTCTGAATTGGGGTGGTGTGGTGAGTAAAAAAACGATGGATTTAGGCCCAGATCTCTGTACTGGGGTGAATGTATGACATTGTTCTGCATTCTGTCCATCAACTGTTGTTTTTGCATTTTTCACCCCGAGTGGGACGGGTATGCTCAGACGTGAGTCCCGTGCTCTCCACACCAATGGAGTCAAGCTATCCTGGCTGAAGACGGCTGATAGCCAGAAACCGGTCCTAGGATGCTTGATTCCGCTCCAAGGAAGACCTGGCTTGGCAGTTCGGGCTGGACTGTTCCCATGAGGCACAGGGTGAAGGCTGATTTGCATATGGCCATGTCTGAATTTAGGGGGTGTGGTGAGCAAGAAAACGATGGATTTAGGCCCAGATCTCTGTACTGGGGTGGATGTATGACATTGTTCTGCATTCTGTCCATCAACTGTCTTTTTTGCATTTTTCACCCCGAGTGGGACAGGTATGCTCAGACGTGAGTCCCGTGCTCGTCACACACCACTGGAGTCAAGCTATCCTGGCTGAAGACGGCTGATAGCCAGAAACCGGTCCTAGGATGCTTGATTCCGGTCCAAGGAAGACCTGGCTTGGCAGTTCGGGCTGGACTGTTCCCATGAGGCACAGGGTCAAGGCTGATTTGCATATGGCCATGTCTGAATTGGGGTGGTGTGGTGAGCAAAAAAATGATGGATTTAGGCCCAGATCTCTGTACTGGGGTGAATGTATGACATTGTTCTGCTTTCTGTCCATCAAATGTTGTTTTTGCATTTTTCACCCTGAGTGGGACGGGTATGCTCAGACGTGAGTCCCGTGCTCTCCACACCACTGGAGTCAAGCTATCCTGGCTGAAGACGGCTGATAGCCAGAAACCGGTCCTAGGATGCTTGATTCCGGTCCAAGGAAGACCTGGCTTGGCAGTTTGGGCTGGACTGTTCCCATGAGGCACAGGGTCAAGGCTGATTTGCACATGGCCATGTCTGAATTGGGGTGGGGTGGTGAGCAAAAAAACGATGGATTTAGGCCCAGATCTCTGTACTGGGGTGAATGTATGACATTGTTCTGCATTCTGTCCATCAACTGTTGTTTTTGCATTTTTCACTCGAGTGGGACGGGTATGCTCAGACGTGAGTCCCGTGCTCTCCACACCAGTGGAGTCAAGCTATCCTGGCTGAAGATGGCTGATAGCCAGAAACCGGTCCTAGGATGCTTGATTCCGGTCCAAGGAAGACCTGGCTTGGCAGTTCGGGCTGGACTGTTCCCATGAGGCACAGGGTCAAGGCTGATTTGCATATGGCCATGTCTGAATTGGGGTGGTGTGGTGAGCAAAAAAATGATGGATTTAGGCCCAGATCTCTGTACTGGGGTGAATGTATGACATTGTTCTGCATTCTGTCCATCAACTGTTGTTTTTGCATTTTTCACCCCGAGTGGGACGGGTATGCTCAGACGTGAGTCCCGTGCTCTCCACACCACTGGAGTCAAGCTATCCTGGCTGAAGATGGCTGATAGCCAGAAACCGGTCCTAGGATGCTTGATTCCGGTCCAAGGAAGACCTGACTTGGCAGTTTGGGCTGGACTGTTCCTATGAGGCACAGGGTCAAGGCTGATTTGCACATGGCCATGTCTAAATTGAGTTGGTGTGGTGAGCAAAAAAACAATGGATTTAGGCCCAGATCTCTGTACTGGGGTGAATGTATGACATTGTTCTGCATTCTGTCCATCAACTGTTGCTTTTGCATTTTTCACTCGAGTGGGACGGGTATGCTCAGACGTGAGTCCCGTGCTCTCCACACCAGTGGAGTCAAGCTATCCTGGCTGAAGACGGCTGATAGCCAGAAACCAGTCCTAGGAGGATGTATGACGTTATAACGCATACTTTTACTCCGCAGACCATTACAACGCGACTTTTACACCGCATACCGTTACAACGCATAGCGCCTTGGGGCGCTGGATAGTGGTAAGTATAATTTACTATTCTAACTCCAGTCCCCGTGGACCCTAGGGAAGGTGTTGGATAGTAAATTATACTTATTCCCTATCCTAGAGCGCCCCCCAGCGCAATGCGTTGTAATGGTATGCGGAGTAATGGTCGCGTTGTAATGGGTCTGCGGAGTAAAAGATCCGTTGTAACGGGTGTATACCGTCCTAGGATGCTTGATTCCGGTCCAAGGAAGACCTGGCTTGGCAATTCGGGCTGGACTGTTCCCATGAGGCACAGGGTCAAGGCTGATTTGCATATGGCCATGTCTGAATTGGGGTGGTGTGGTGAGCAAAAAAACGATGGATTTAGGCCCAGATCTCTGTACTGGGGTGAATGTATGACATTGTTCTGCATTCTGTCCATCAACTGTTATTTTTGCATTTTTTACCCCTAGTGGGACGGGTATGCTCAGACGTGAGTCCCGTGCTCTCCACACCACTGGAGTCAAGCTATCCTGGCTGAAGACGGCTGATAGCCAGAAACCGGTCCTAGGATGCTTGATTCCGGTCCAAGGAAGACCTGGCTTGGCAGTTCGGTCTGGACTGTTCCCATGAGGCACAGGGTCAAGGCTGTTTTGCATATGGCCATGTCTGAATTGGGGTGGTGTGGCGAGCAAAAAAACGATGGATTTAGGCCCAGATCTCTGTACTGGGGTGAATGTATGACATTGTTCTGCATTCTGTCCATCAACTGTTGTTTTTGCATTTTTCACCCCGAGTGGGACGGGTATGCTCAGACGTGAGTCCCGTGCTCTCCACACCACTGGAGTCAAGCTATCCTGGCTGAAGGCGGCTGATAGCCAGAAACCGGTCCTAGTTACTTGATTCCGGTCTAAGGAAGACCTGGCTTGGTAGTTCGGGCTGGACTGTTCCCATGAGGCACAGGATCAAGGCTGATTTGCATATGGCCATGTCTGAATTGGGGTGGTGTGGTGAGCAAAGAAACGATGGATTTAGGCCCAGATCTCTGTACTGGGGTGAATGTATGACATTGTTCTGCATTCTGTCCATCAACTGTTGTTTTTGCATTTTTCACCCCGAGTGGGACGGGTATGCTCAGACGTGAGTCCCGTGCTCTCCACACCACTGGAGTCAAGCTATCCTGGCTGAAGACGGCTGATAGCCAGAAACCGGTCCTAGGATGCTTGATTCCGGTCCAAGGAAGACCTGGCTTGGCAGTTTGGGCTGGACTGTTCCCATGAGGCACAGGGTCAAGGCTGATTTGCACATGGCCATGTCTGAATTGGGGTGGTGTGGTGAGCAAAAAAACGATGGATTTAGGCCCAGATATCTGTACTGGGGTGAATGTATGACATTGTTCTGCATTCTGTCCATCAACTGTTGTTTTTGCATTTTTCACTCGAGTGGGACGGGTATGCTCAGACGTGAGTCCCGTGTTCTCCACACCAGTGAAGTCAAGCTATCCTGGCTGAAGACGGCTGATAGCCAGAAACCAGTCCTAGGATGCTTGATTCCGGTCCAAGGAAGACCTGGCTTGGCAATTCGGGCTGGACTGTTCCCATGAGGCACAGGGTCAAGGCTGATTTGCATATGGCCATGTCTGAATTGGGGTGGTGTGGTGAGCAAAAAAACAATGGATTTAGGCCCAGATCTCTGTACTGGGGTGAATGTATGACATTGTTCTGCATTCTGTCCATCAACTGTTGTTTTTGCATTTATCACCCCGAGTGGGACGGGTATGCTCAGACGTGAGTCCCGTGCTCTCCACACCACTGGAGTCAAGCTATCCTGGCTGATGGCGGCTGATAGCCAGAAACCGGTCCTAGTTACTTGATTCCGGTCCAAGGAAGACTTGGCTTGGCAGTTCGGGCTTGACTGTTCCCATGAGGCACAGGGTCAAGGCTGATTTGCATATGGCCATGTCTGAATTGGGGTGGTGTGGTGAGCAAAAAAACGATGGATTTAGGCCCAGATCTCTGTACTGGGGTGAATGTATGACATTGTTCTGCATTCTGTCCATCAACTGTTGTTTTTGCATTTTTCACCCCGAGTGGGACGGGTATGCTCAGACGTGAGTCCCGTGCTCTCCACACCACTGGAGTCAAGCTATCCTGGCTGAAGACGGCTGATAGCCAGAAACCGGTCCTAGGATGCTTGATTCCGGTCCAAGGAAGACCTGGCTTGGCAGTTCGGTCTGGACTGTTCCCATGAGGCACAGGGTCAAGGCTGATTTGCATATGGCCATGTCTGAATTGGGGTGGTGTGGTGAGCAAAAAAACGATGGATTTAGGCCCAGATCTCTGTACTGGGGTGAATGTATGACATTGTTCTGCATTCTGTCCATCAACTGTTGTTTTTGCATTTTTCACCCCGAGTGGGACGGGTATGCTCATACGTGAGTCCCGTGCTCTCCACACCACTGGAGTCAAGCTATCCTGGCTGAAGGCGGCTGATAGCCAGAAACCGGTCCTAGTTACTTGATTCCGGTCCAAGGAAGACCTGGCTTGGCAGTTCGGGCTGGACTGTTCCCATGAGGCACAGGGTCAAGGCTGATTTGCATATGGCCATGTCTGAATTGGGGTGGTGTGGTGAGCAAAAAAACGATGGATTTAGGCCCAGATCTCTGTACTGGGGTGAATGTATGACATTGTTCTGCATTCTGTCCATCAACTGTTGTTTTTGCATTTTTCACCCCGAGTGGGACGGGTATGCTCAGACGTGAGTCCCGTGCTCTCCACACCATTGGAGTCAAGCTATCCTGGATGAAGACGGCTGATAGCCAGAAACCGGTCCTAGGATGCTTGATTCCGGTCCAAAGAAGACCTGGCTTGGCAGTTCGGGCTGGACTGTTCCCATGAGGCACAGGATCAAGGCTGATTTGCATATGGCCATGTCTGAATTGGGGTGGTGTGGTGAGCAAAAAAACGATGGATTTAGGCCCAGATCTCTGTACTGGGGTGAATGTATGACATTGTTCTGCATTCTGTCCATCAACTGTTGTTTTTGCATTTTTCACCCCGAGTGGGACGGGTATGCTCAGACCTGAGTCCCGTGCTCTCCACACCACTGGAGTCAAGCTATCCTGGCTGAAGACGGCTGATAGCCAGAAACCGGTCCTAGGATGCTTGATTCCGGTCCAAGGAAGACCTGGCTTGGCAGTTCGGGCTGGACTGTTCCCATGAGGCACAGGGTCAAGGCTGATTTGCATATGGCCATGTCTGAATTGGGGTGGTGTGGTGAGCAAAAAAACGATGGATTTAGGCCCAGATCTCTGTACTGGGGTGAATGTATGACATTGTTCTGCATTCTGTCCATCAACTGTTGTTTTTGCATTTTTCACCCCGAGTGGGACGGGTATGCTCAGACGTGAGTCCCGTGCTCTCCACACCACTGGAGTCAAGCTATCCTGGCTGAAGATGGCTGATAGCCAGAAACCGGTCCTAGGATGCTTGATTCCGCTCCAAGGAAGACCTGGCTTGGCAGTTCGGGCTGGACTGTTCCCATGAGGTACAGGGTCAAGGCTGATTTGCATATGGCCATGTCTGAATTTAGGGGGTGTGGTGAGCAAGAAAACGATGGATTTAGGCCCAGATCTCTGTACTGGGGTGAATGTATGACATTGTTCTGCATTCTGTCCATCAACTGTTGTTTTTGCATTTTTCACCCCGAGTGGGACGGGTATGCTCAGACGTGAGTCCCGTGCTCTCCACACCATTGGAGTCAAGCTATCCTGGATGAAGACGGCTGATAGCCAGAAACCGGTCCTAGGATGCTTGATTCCGGTCCAAGGAAGACCTGGCTTGGCAGTTCGGGCTGGACTGTTCCCATGAGGCACAGGGTCAAGGCTGATTTGCATATGGCCATGTCTGAATTGGGGTGGTGTGGTGAGCAAAAAAACAATGGATTTAGGCCCAGATCTCTGTACTGGGGTGAATGTATGACATTGTTCTGCATTCTGTCCATCAACTGTTGTTTTTGCATTTTTCACCCCGAGTGGGACGGGTATGCTCAGACCTGAGTCCCGTGCTCTCCACACCACTGGAGTCAAGCTATCCTGGCTGAAGACGGCTGATAGCCAGAAACGGTTCCTAGGATGCTTGATTCCGGTCCAAGGAAGACCTGGCTTGGCAGTTCGGGCTGGACTGTTCCCATGAGGCACAGGGTCAAGGCTGATTTGCATATGGCCATGTCTGAATTGGGGTGGTGTGGTGAGCAAAAAAACGATGGATTTAGGCCCAGATCTCTGTACTGGGGTGAATGTATGACATTGTTCTGCATTCTGTCCATCAACTGTTGTTTTTGCATTTTTCACCCCGAGTGGGACGGGTATGCTCAGACGTGAGTCCCGTGCTCTCCACACCACTGGAGTCAAGCTATCCTGGCTGAAGATGGCTGATAGCCAGAAACCGGTCCTAGGATGCTTGATTCCGCTCCAAGGAAGACCTGGCTTGGCAGTTCGGGCTGGACTGTTCCCATGAGGCACAGGGTCAAGGCTGATTTGCATATGGCCATGTCTGAATTGGGGTGGTGTGGTGAGCAAAAAAACAATGGATTTAGGCCCAGATCTCTGTACTGGGGTGAATGTATGACATTGTTCTGCATTCTGTCCATCAACTGTTGTTTTTGCATTTTTCACCCCGAGTGGGACGGGTATGCTCAGACGTGAGTCCCGTGCTCTCCACACCACTGGAGTCAAGCTATCCTGGCTGAAGATGGCTGATAGCCAGAAACCGGTCCTAGGATGCTTGATTCCGCTCCAAGGAAGACCTGGCTTGGCAGTTCGGGCTGGACTGTTCCCATGAGGCACAGGGTCAAGGCTGATTTGCATATGGCCATGTCTGAATTTAGGGGGTGTGGTGAGCAAGAAAACGATGGATTTAGGCCCAGATCTCTGTACTGGGGTGAATGTATGACATTGTTCTGCATTCTGTCCATCAACTGTTGTTTTTGCATTTTTCACCTCGAGTGGGACGGGTATGCTCAGACGTGAGTCCCGTGCTCTCCACACCATTGGAGTCAAGCTATCCTGGATTAAGACGGCTGATAGCCAGAAACCGGTCCTAGGATGCTTGATTCCGGTCCAAGGAAGACCTGGCTTGGCAGTTCGGGCTGGACTGTTCCCATGAGGGTCAGGGTCAAGGCTGATTTGCATATGGCCATGTCTGAATTGGGGTGGTGTGGTGAGCAAAAAAACGATGGATTTAGGCCCAGATCTCTGTACTGGGGTGAATGTATGACATTGTTCTGCATTCTGTCCATCAACTGTTGTTTTTGCATTTTTCACCCCGAGTGGGACGGGTATGCTCAGACGTGAGTCCCGTGCTCTCCACACCACTGGAGTCAAGCTATCCTGGCTGAAGACGGCTGATAGCCAGAAACCGGTCCTAGGATGCTTGATTCCGGTCCAAGGAAGACCTGGCTTGGCAGTTCGGGCTGGACTGTTCCCATGAGGCACAGGGTCAAGGCTGATTTGCATATGGCCATGTCTGAATTGGGGTGGTGTGGTGAGCAAAAAAACAATGGATTTAGGCCCAGATCTCTGTACTGGGGTGAATGTATGACATTGTTCTGCATTCTGTCCATCAACTGTTGTTTTTGCATTTTTCACCCCGAGTGGGACGGGTATGCTCAGACGTGAGTCCCGTGCTCTCCACACCACTGGAGTCAAGCTATCCTGGCTGAAGATGGCTGATAGCCAGAAACCGGTCCTAGGATGCTTGATTCCGCTCCAAGGAAGACCTGGCTTGGCAGTTCGGGCTGGACTGTTCCCATGAGGCACAGGGTCAAGGCTGATTTGCATATGGCCATGTCTGAATTGGGGTGGTGTGGTGAGCAAAAAAACGATGGATTTAGGCCCAGATCTCTGTACTGGGGTGAATGTATGACATTGTTCTGCATTCTGTCCATCAACTGTTGTTTTTGCATTTTTCACCCCGAGTGGGACGGGTATGCTCAGACGTGAGTCCCGTGCTCTCCACACCACTGGAGTCAAGCTATCCTGGCTGAAGACGGCTGATAGCCAGAAACCGGTCCTAGGATGCTTGATTCCGGTCCAAGGAAGACCTGGCTTGGCAGTTCGGGCTGGACTGTTCCCATGAGGCACAGGGTCAAGGCTGATTTGCATATGGCCATGTCTGAATTGGGGTGGTGTGGTGAGCAAAAAAACGATGGATTTAGGCCCAGATCTCTGTACTGGGGTGAATGTATGACATTGTTCTGCATTCTGTCCATCAACTGTTGTTTTTGCATTTTTCACCCCGAGTGGGACGGGTATGCTCAGACGTGAGTCCCGTGCTCTCCACACCACTGGAGTCAAGCTATCCTGGCTGAAGACGGCTGATAGCCAGAAACCGGTCCTAGGATGCTTGATTCCGCTCCAAGGAAGACCTGGCTTGGCAGTTCGGGCTGGACTGTTCCCATGAGGCACAGGGTCAAGGCTGATTTGCATATGGCCATGTCTGAATTTAGGGGGTGTGGTGAGCAAGAAAGCGATGGATTTAGGCCCAGATCTCTGTACTGGGGTGAATGTATGGCATTGTTCTGCATTCTGTCCATCAACTGTTGTTTTTGCATTTTTCACCCCGAGTGGGACGGGTATGCTCAGACGTGAGTCCCGTGCTCTCCACACCACTGGAGTCAAGCTATCCTGGCTGAAGACGGCTGATAGCCAGAAACCGGTCCTAGGATGCTTGATTCCGGTCCAAGGAAGACCTGGCTTGGCAGTTCGGGCTGGACTGTTCCCATGAGGCACAGGGTCAAGGCTGATTTGCATATGGCCATGTCTGAATTGGGGTGGTGTGGTGAGCAAAAAAACGATGGATTTAGGCCCAGATCTCTGTACTGGGGTGAATGTATGACATTGTTCTGCATTCTGTCCATCAACTGTTGTTTTTGCATTTTTCACCCCGAGTGGGACGGGTATGCTCAGACGTGAGTCCCGTGCTCTCCACACCACTGGAGTCAAGCTATCCTGGCTGAAGACGGCTGATAGCCAGAAACCGGTCCTAGGATGCTTGATTCCGCTCCAAGGAAGACCTGGCTTGGCAGTTCGGGCTGGACTGTTCCCATGAGGCACAGGGTCAAGGCTGATTTGCATATGGCCATGTCTGAATTTAGGGGGTGTGGTGAGCAAGAAAACGATGGATTTAGGCCCAGATCTCTGTACTGGGGTGGATGTATGACATTGTTCTGCATTCTGTCCATCAACTGTCTTTTTTACATTTTTCACCCCGAGTGGGACAGGTATGCTCAGATGTGAGTCCCGTGCTCGTCACACACCACTGGAGTCAAGCTATCCTGGCTGAAGACGGCTGATAGCCAGAAACCGGTCCTAGGATGCTTGATTCCGGTCCAAGGAAGACCTGGCTTGGCAGTTCGGGCTGGACTGTTCCCATGAGGCACAGGGTCAAGGCTGATTTGCATATGGCCATGTCTGAATTGGGGTGGTGTGGTGAGCAAAAAAATGATGGATTTAGGCCCAGATCTCTGTACTGGGGTGAATGTATGACATTGTTCTGCATTCTGTCCATCAACTTGTTTTTGCATTTTTCACCCCGAGTGGGACGGGTATGCTCAGACGTGAGTCCCGTGCTCTCCACACCACTGGAGTCAAGCTATCCTGGCTGAAGATGGCTGATAGCCGAAACCGGTCCTAGGATGCTTGATTCCGGTCCAAGGAAGACCTGACTTGGCAGTTTGGGCTGGACTGTTCCTATGAGGCACAGGGTCAAGGCTGATTTGCACATGGCCATGTCTAAATTGAGTTGGTGTGGTGAGCAAAAAAACAATGGATTTAGGCCCAGATCTCTGTACTGGGGTGAATGTATGACATTGTTCTGCATTCTGTCCATCAACTGTTGTTTTTGCATTTTTCACCCCGAGTGGGACGGGTATGCTCAGACGTGAGTCCCGTGCTCTCCACACCACTGGAGTCAAGCTATCCTGGCTGAAGACGGCTGATAGCCAGAAACCGGTCCTAGGATGCTTGATTCCGGTCCAAGGAAGACCTGGCTTGGCAGTTCGGGCTGGACTGTTCCCATGAGGCACAGGGTCAAGGCTGATTTGCATATGGCCATGTCTGAATTGGGGTGGTGTGGTTAGCAAAAAAACGATGGATTTAGGCCCAGATCTCTGTACTGGGGTGAATGTATGACATTGTTCTGCATTCTGTCCATCAACTGTTGTTTTTGCATTTTTCACCCCGAGTGGGACGGGTATGCTCAGACGTGAGTCCCGTGCTCTCCACACCACTGGAGTCAAGCTATCCTGGCTGAAGATGGCTGATAGCCAGAAACCGGTCCTAGGATGCTTGATTCCGCTCCAAGGAAGACCTGGCTTGGCAGTTCGGGCTGGACTGTTCCCATGAGGCACAGGGTCAAGGCTGATTTGCATATGGCCATGTCTGAATTTAGGGGGTGTGGTGAGCAAGAAAACGATGGATTTAGGCCCAGATCTCTGTACTGGGGTGAATGTATGACATTGTTCTGCATTCTGTCCATCAACTGTTGTTTTTGCATTTTTCACCCCGAGTGGGACGGGTATGCTCAGACGTGAGTCCCGTGCTCTCCACACCATTGGAGTCAAGCTATCCTGGATGAAGACGGCTGATAGCCAGAAACCGGTCCTAGGATGCTTGATTCCGGTCCAAGGAAGACCTGGCTTGGCAGTTCGGGCTGGACTGTTCCCATGAGGCACAGGGTCAAGGCTGATTTGCATATGGCCATGTCTGAATTGGGGTGGTGTGGTGAGCAAAAAAACGAGGGATTTAGGCCCAGATCTCTGTACTGGGGTGAATGTATGACATTGTTCTGCATTCTGTCCATCAACTGTTGTTTTTGCATTTTTCACCCCGAGTGGGACGGGTATGCTCAGACGTGAGTCCCGTGCTCTCCACACCACTGGAGTCAAGCTATCCTGGCTGAAGACGGCTGATAGCCAGAAACCGGTCCTAGGATGCTTGATTCCGGTCCAAGGAAGACCTGGCTTGGCAGTTCGGGCTGGACTGTTCCCATGAGGCACAGGGTCAAGGCTGATTTGCATATGGCCATGTCTGAATTGGGGTGGTGTGGTGAGCAAAAAAACGATGGATTTAGGCCCAGATCTCTGTACTGGGGTGAATGTATGACATTGTTCTGCATTCTGTCCATCAACTGTTGTTTTTGCATTTTTCACCCCGAGTGGGACGGGTATGCTCAGACGTGAGTCCCGTGCTCTCCACACCACTGGAGTCAAGCTATCCTGGCTGAAGACGGCTGATAGCCAGAAACCGGTCCTAGGATGCTTGATTCCGGTCCAAGGAAGACCTGGCTTGGCAGTTCGGGCTGGACTGTTCCCATGAGGCACAGGGTCAAGGCTGATTTGCATATGGCCATGTCTGAATTGGGGTGGTGTGGTGAGCGAAAAAACGATGGATTTAGGCCCAGATCTCTGTACTGGGGTGAATGTATGACATTGTTCTGCATTCTGTCCATCAACTGTTGTTTTTGCATTTTTCACCCCGAGTGGGACGGGTATGCTCAGACGTGAGTCCCGTGCTCTCCACACCACTGGAGTCAAGCTATCCTGGCTGAAGATGGCTGATAGCCAGAAACCGGTCCTAGGATGCTTGATTCCGCTCCAAGGAAGACCTGGCTTGGCAGTTCGGGCTGGACTGTTCCCATGAGGCACAGGGTCAAGGCTGATTTGCATATGGCCATGTCTGAATTTAGGGGGTGTGGTGAGCAAGAAAACGATGGATTTAGGCCCAGATCTCTGTACTGGGGTGAATGTCTGACATTGTTCTGCATTCTGTCCATCAACTGTTGTTTTTGCATTTTTCACCCCGAGTGGGACGGGTATGCTCAGACGTGAGTCCCGTGCTCTCCACACCATTGGAGTCAAGCTATCCTGGATGAAGACGGCTGATAGCCAGAAACCGGTCCTAGGATGCTTGATTCCGGTCCAAGGAAGACCTGGCTTGGCAGTTCGGGCTGGACTGTTCCCATGAGGCACAGGGTCAAGGCTGATTTGCATATGGCCATGTCTGAATTGGGGTGGTGTGGTGAGCAAAAAAACGATGGATTTAGGCCCAGATCTCTGTACTGGGGTGAATGTATGACATTGTTCTGCATTCTGTCCATCAACTGTTGTTTTTGCATTTTTCACCCCGAGTGGGACGGGTATGCTCAGACGTGAGTCCCGTGCTCTCCACACCACTGGAGTCAAGCTATCCTGGCTGAAGACGGCTGATAGCCAGAAACCGGTCCTAGGATGCTTGATTCCGGTCCAAGGAAGACCTGGCTTGGCAGTTCGGGCTGGACTGTTCCCATGAGGCACAGGGTCAAGGCTGATTTGCATATGGCCATGTCTGAATTGGGGTGGTGTGGTGAGCGAAAAAACGATGGATTTAGGCCCAGATCTCTGTACTGGGGTGAATGTATGACATTGTTCTGCATTCTGTCCATCAACTGTTGTTTTTGCATTTTTCACCCCGAGTGGGACGGGTATGCTCAGACGTGAGTCCCGTGCTCTCCACACCACTGGAGTCAAGCTATCCTGGCTGAAGATGGCTGATAGCCAGAAACCGGTCCTAGGATGCTTGATTCCGCTCCAAGGAAGACCTGGCTTGGCAGTTCGGGCTGGACTGTTCCCATGAGGCACAGGGTCAAGGCTGATTTGCATATGGCCATGTCTGAATTTAGGGGGTGTGGTGAGCAAGAAAACAATGGATTTAGGCCCAGATCTCTGTACTGGGGTGAATGTCTGACATTGTTCTGCATTCTGTCCATCAACTGTTGTTTTTTTCATTTTTCACCCCGAGTGGGACGGGTATGCTCAGACGTGAGTCCCGTGCTCTCCACACCATTGGAGTCAAGCTATCCTGGATGAAGACGGCTGATAGCCAGAAACCGGTCCTAGGATGCTTGATTCCGGTCCAAGGAAGACCTGGCTTGGCAGTTCGGGCTGGACTGTTCCCATGAGGCACAGGGTCAAGGCTGATTTGCATATGGCCATGTCTGAATTGGGGTGGTGTGGTGAGCAAAAAAACGATGGATTTAGGCCCAGATCTCTGTACTGGGGTGAATGTATGACATTGTTCTGCATTCTGTCCATCAACTGTTGTTTTTGCATTTTTCACCCCGAGTGGGACGGGTATGCTCAGACGTGAGTCCCGTGCTCTCCACACCACTGGAGTCAAGCTATCCTGGCTGAAGACGGCTGATAGCCAGAAACCGGTCCTATGATGCTTGATTCCGGTCCAAGGAAGACCTGGCTTGGCAGTTCGGGCTGGACTGTTCCCATGAGGCACAGGGTCAAGGCTGATTTGCATATGGCCATGTCTGAATTGGGGTGGTGTGGTGAGCAAAAAAACGATGGATTTAGGCCCAGATCTCTGTACTGGGGTGAATGTATGACATTGTTCTGCATTCTGTCCATCAACTGTTGTTTTTGCATTTTTCACCCCGAGTGGGACGGGTATGCTCAGACGTGAGTCCCGTGCTCTCCACACCACTGGAGTCAAGCTATCCTGGCTGAAGATGGCTGATAGCCAGAAACCGGTCCTAGGATGCTTGATTCCGCTCCAAGGAAGACCTGGCTTGGCAGTTAGGGCTGGACTGTTCCCATGAGGCACAGGGTCAAGGCTGATTTGCACATGGCCATGTCTGAATTTAGGGGGTGTGGTGAGCAAGAAAACGATGGATTTAGGCCCAGATCTCTGTACTGGGGTGAATGTATGACATTGTTCTGCATTCTGTCCATCAACTGTTGTTTTTGCATTTTTCACCCCGAGTGGGACGGGTATGCTCAGACGTGAGTCCCGTGCTCTCCACACCACTGGAGTCAAGCTATCCTGGCTGAAGACGGCTGATAGCCAGAAACCGGTCCTAGGATGCTTGATTCCGGTCCAAGGAAGACCTGGCTTGGCAGTTCGGGCTGGACTGTTCCCATGAGGCAAAGGGTCAAGGCTGATTTGCATATGGCCATGTCTGAATTGGGGTGGTGTGGTGAGCAAAAAAACGATGGATTTAGGCCCAGATCTCTGTACTGGGGTGAATGTATGACATTGTTCTGCATTCTGTCCATCAACTGTTGTTTTTGCATTTTTCACCCCGAGTGGGACGGGTATGCTCAGACGTGAGTCCCGTGCTCTCCACACCATTGGAGTCAAGCTATCCTGGATGAAGACGGCTGATAGCCAGAAACCGGTCCTAGGATGCTTGATTCCGGTCCAAGGAAGACCTGGCTTGGCAGTTCGGGCTGGACTGTTCCCATGAGGCACAGGGTCAAGGCTGATTTGCATATGGCCATGTCTGAATTGGGGTGGTGTGGTGAGCAAAAAAACGATGGATTTAGGCCCAGATCTCTGTACTGGGGTGAATGTATGACATTGTTCTGCATTCTGTCCATCAACTGTTGTTTTTGCATTTTTCACCCCGAGTGGGACGGGTATGCTCAGACGTGAGTCCCGTGCTCTCCACACCACTGGAGTCAAGCTATCCTGGCTGAAGACGGCTGATAGCCAGAAACCGGTCCTAGGATGCTTGATTCCGCTCCAAGGAAGACCTGGCTTGGCAGTTCGGGCTGGACTGTTCCCATGAGGCACAGGGTCAAGGCTGATTTGCATATGGCCATGTCTGAATTTAGGGGGTGTGGTGAGCAAGAAAACGATGGATTTAGGCCCAGATCTCTGTACTGGGGTGGATGTATGACATTGTTCTGCATTCTGTCCATCAACTGTCTTTTTTGCATTTTTCACCCCGAGTGGGACAGGTATGCTCAGATGTGAGTCCCGTGCTCGTCACACACCACTGGAGTCAAGCTATCCTGGCTGAAGACGGCTGATAGCCAGAAACCGGTCCTAGGATGCTTGATTCCGGTCCAAGGAAGACCTGGCTTGGCAGTTCGGGCTGGACTGTTCCCATGAGGCACAGGGTCAAGGCTGATTTGCATATGGCCATGTCTGAATTGGGGTGGTGTGGTGAGCAAAAAAATGATGGATTTAGGCCCAGATCTCTGTACTGGGGTGAATGTATGACATTGTTCTGCATTCTGTCCATCAAATGTTGTTTTTGCATTTTTCACCCTGAGTGGGACGGGTATGCTCAGACGTGAGTCCCGTGCTCTCCACACCACTGGAGTCAAGCTATCCTGGCTGAAGACGGCTGATAGCCAGAAACCGGTCCTAGGATGCTTGATTCCGGTCCAAGGAAGACCTGGCTTGGCAGTTTGGGCTGGACTGTTCCCATGAGGCACAGGGTCAAGGCTGATTTGCACATGGCCATGTCTGAATTGGGGTGGTGTGGTGAGCAAATGAACGATGGATTTAGGCCCAGATCTCTGTACTGGGGTGAATGTATGACATTGTTCTGCATTCTGTCCATCAACTGTTGTTTTTGCATTTTTCACTCGAGTGGGACGGGTATGCTCAGACGTGAGTCCCGTGCTCTCCACACCAGTGGAGTCAAGCTATCCTGGCTGAAGATGGCTGATAGCCAGAAACCGGTCCTAGGATGCTTGATTCCGGTCCAAGGAAGACCTGGCTTGGCAGTTCGGGCTGGACTGTTCCCATGAGGCACAGGGTCAAGGCTGATTTGCATATGGCCATGTCTGAATTGGGGTGGTGTGGTGAGCAAAAAAATGATGGATTTAGGCCCAGATCTCTGTACTGGGGTGAATGTATGACATTGTTCTGCATTCTGTCCATCAACTTGTTTTTGCATTTTTCACCCCGAGTGGGACGGGTATGCTCAGACGTGAGTCCCGTGCTCTCCACACCACTGGAGTCAAGCTATCCTGGCTGAAGATGGCTGATAGCCAGAAACCGGTCCTAGGATGCTTGATTCCGGTCCAAGGAAGACCTGACTTGGCAGTTTGGGCTGGACTGTTCCTATGAGGCACAGGGTCAAGGCTGATTTGCACATGGCCATGTCTAAATTGAGTTGGTGTGGTGAGCAAAAAAACAATGGATTTAGGCCCAGATCTCTGTACTGGGGTGAATGTATGACATTGTTCTGCATTCTGTCCATCAACTGTTGTTTTTGCATTTTTCACCCCGAGTGGGACGGGTATGCTCAGACGTGAGTCCCGTGCTCTCCACACCACTGGAGTCAAGCTATCCTGGCTGAAGACGGCTGATAGCCAGAAACCGGTCCTAGGATGCTTGATTCCGGTCCAAGGAAGACCTGGCTTGGCAGTTCGGGCTGGACTGTTCCCATGAGGCACAGGGTCAAGGCTGATTTGCATATGGCCATGTCTGAATTGGGGTGGTGTGGTTAGCAAAAAAACGATGGATTTAGGCCCAGATCTCTGTACTGGGGTGAATGTATGACATTGTTCTGCATTCTGTCCATCAACTGTTGTTTTTGCATTTTTCACCCCGAGTGGGACGGGTATGCTCAGACGTGAGTCCCGTGCTCTCCACACCACTGGAGTCAAGCTATCCTGGCTGAAGATGGCTGATAGCCAGAAACCGGTCCTAGGATGCTTGATTCCGCTCCAAGGAAGACCTGGCTTGGCAGTTCGGGCTGGACTGTTCCCATGAGGCACAGGGTCAAGGCTGATTTGCATATGGCCATGTCTGAATTTAGGGGGTGTGGTGAGCAAGAAAACGATGGATTTAGGCCCAGATCTCTGTACTGGGGTGAATGTATGACATTGTTCTGCATTCTGTCCATCAACTGCTGTTTTTGCATTTTTCACCCCGAGTGGGACGGGTATGCTCAGACGTGAGTCCCGTGCTCTCCACACCATTGGAGTCAAGCTATCCTGGATGAAGACGGCTGATAGCCAGAAACCGGTCCTAGGATGCTTGATTCCGGTCCAAGGAAGACCTGGCTTGGCAGTTCGGGCTGGACTGTTCCCATGAGGCACAGGGTCAAGGCTGATTTGCATATGGCCATGTCTGAATTGGGGTGGTGTGGTGAGCAAAAAAACGAGGGATTTAGGCCCAGATCTCTGTACTGGGGTGAATGTATGACATTGTTCTGCATTCTGTCCATCAACTGTTGTTTTTGCATTTTTCACCCCGAGTGGGACGGGTATGCTCAGACGTGAGTCCCGTGCTCTCCACACCACTGGAGTCAAGCTATCCTGGCTGAAGATGGCTGATAGCCAGAAACCGGTCCTAGGATGCTTGATTCCGCTCCAAGGAAGACCTGGCTTGGCAGTTCGGGCTGGACTGTTCCCATGAGGCACAGGGTCAAGGCTGATTTGCATATGGCCATGTCTGAATTTAGGGGGTGTGGTGAGCAAGAAAACGATGGATTTAGGCCCAGATCTCTGTACTGGGGTGAATGTATGACATTGTTCTGCATTCTGTCCATCAACTGCTGTTTTTGCATTTTTCACCCCGAGTGGGACGGGTATGCTCAGACGTGAGTCCCGTGCTCTCCACACCATTGGAGTCAAGCTATCCTGGATGAAGACGGCTGATAGCCAGAAACCGGTCCTAGGATGCTTGATTCCGGTCCAAGGAAGACCTGGCTTGGCAGTTCGGGCTGGACTGTTCCCATGAGGCACAGGGTCAAGGCTGATTTGCATATGGCCATGTCTGAATTGGGGTGGTGTGGTGAGCAAAAAAACGAGGGATTTAGGCCCAGATCTCTGTACTGGGGTGAATGTATGACATTGTTCTGCATTCTGTCCATCAACTGTTGTTTTTGCATTTTTCACCCCGAGTGGGACGGGTATGCTCAGACGTGAGTCCCGTGCTCTCCACACCACTGGAGTCAAGCTATCCTGGCTGAAGACGGCTGATAGCCAGAAACCGGTCCTAGGATGCTTGATTCCGGTCCAAGGAAGACCTGGCTTGGCAGTTCGGGCTGGACTGTTCCCATGAGGCACTGGGTCAAGGCTGATTTGCATATGGCCATGTCTGAATTGGGGTGGTGTGGTGAGCAAAAAAACGATGGATTTAGGCCCAGATCTCTGTACTGGGGTGAATGTATGACATTGTTCTGCATTCTGTCCATCAACTGTTGTTTTTGCATTTTTCACCCCGAGTGGGACGGGTATGCTCAGACGTGAGTCCCGTGCTCTCCACACCACTGGAGTCAAGCTATCCTGGCTGAAGATGGCTGATAGCCAGAAACCGGTCCTAGGATGCTTGATTCCGGTCCAAGGAAGACCTGGCTTGGCAGTTCGGGCTGGACTGTTCCCATGAGGCACAGGGTCAAGGCTGATTTGCATATGGCCATGTCTGAATTGGGGTGGTGTGGTGAGCGAAAAAACGATGGATTTAGGCCCAGATCTCTGTACTGGGGTGAATGTATGACATTGTTCTGCATTCTGTCCATCAACTGTTGTTTTTGCATTTTTCACCCCGAGTGGGACGGGTATGCTCAGACGTGAGTCCCGTGCTCTCCACACCACTGGAGTCAAGCTATCCTGGCTGAAGATGGCTGATAGCCAGAAACCGGTCCTAGGATGCTTGATTCCGCTCCAAGGAAGACCTGGCTTGGCAGTTCGGGCTGGACTGTTCCCATGAGGCACAGGGTCAAGGCTGATTTGCATATGGCCATGTCTGAATTTAGGGGGTGTGGTGAGCAAGAAAACAATGGATTTAGGCCCAGATCTCTGTACTGGGGTGAATGTCTGACATTGTTCTGCATTCTGTCCATCAACTGTTGTTTTTGCATTTTTCACCCCGAGTGGGACGGGTATGCTCAGACGTGAGTCCCGTGCTCTCCACACCATTGGAGTCAAGCTATCCTGGATGAAGACGGCTGATAGCCAGAAACCGGTCCTAGGATGCTTGATTCCGGTCCAAGGAAGACCTGGCTTGGCAGTTCGGGCTGGACTGTTCCCATGAGGCACAGGGTCAAGGCTGATTTGCATATGGCCATGTCTGAATTGGGGTGGTGTGGTGAGCAAAAAAACGATGGATTTAGGCCCAGATCTCTGTACTGGGGTGAATGTATGACATTGTTCTGCATTCTGTCCATCAACTGTTGTTTTTGCATTTTTCACCCCGAGTGGGACGGGTATGCTCAGACGTGAGTCCCGTGCTCTCCACACCACTGGAGTCAAGCTATCCTGGCTGAAGACGGCTGATAGCCAGAAACCGGTCCTAGGATGCTTGATTCCGGTCCAAGGAAGACGTGGCTTGGCAGTTCGGGCTGGACTGTTCCCATGAGGCACAGGGTCAAGGCTGATTTGCATATGGCCATGTCTGAATTGGGGTGGTGTGGTGAGCAAAAAAACGATGGATTTAGGCCCAGATCTCTGTACTGGGGTGAATGTATGACATTGTTCTGCATTCTGTCCATCAACTGTTGTTTTTGCATTTTTCACCCCGAGTGGGACGGGTATGCTCAGACGTGAGTCCCGTGCTCTCCACACCACTGGAGTCAAGCTATCCTGGCTGAAGATGGCTGATAGCCAGAAACCGGTCCTAGGATGCTTGATTCCGCTCCAAGGAAGACCTGGCTTGGCAGTTCGGGCTGGACTGTTCCCATGAGGCACAGGGTCAAGGCTGATTTGCACATGGCCATGTCTGAATTTAGGGGGTGTGGTGAGCAAGAAAACGATGGATTTAGGCCCAGATCTCTGTACTGGGGTGAATGTATGACATTGTTCTGCATTCTGTCCATCAACTGTTGTTTTTGCATTTTTCACCCCGAGTGGGACGGGTATGCTCAGACGTGAGTCCCGTGCTCTCCACACCACTGGAGTCAAGCTATCCTGGCTGAAGACGGCTGATAGCCAGAAACCGGTCCTAGGATGCTTGATTCCGGTCCAAGGAAGACCTGGCTTGGCAGTTCGGGCTGGACTGTTCCCATGAGGCACAGGGTCAAGGCTGATTTGCATATGGCCATGTCTGAATTGGGGTGGTGTGGTGAGCAAAAAAATGATGGATTTAGGCCCAGATCTCTGTACTGGGGTGAATGTATGACATTGTTCTGCTTTCTGTCCATCAAATGTTGTTTTTGCATTTTTCACCCTGAGTGGGACGGGTATGCTCAGACGTGAGTCCCGTGCTCTCCACACCACTGGAGTCAAGCTATCCTGCCTGAAGATGGCTGATAGCCAGAAACCGGTCCTAGGATGCTTGATTCCGGTCCAAGGAAGACCTGGCTTGGCAGTTTGGGCTGGACTGTTCCCATGAGGCACAGGGTCAAGGCTGATTTGCACATGGCCATGTCTGAATTGGGGTGGTGTGGTGAGCAAAAAAACGATGGATTTAGGCCCAGATCTCTGTACTGGGGTGAATGTATGACATTGTTCTGCATTCTGTCCATCAACTGTTGTTTTTGCATTTTTCACTCGAGTGGGACGGGTATGCTCAGACGTGAGTCCCGTGCTCTCCACACCAGTGGAGTCAAGCTATCCTGGCTGAAGATGGCTGATAGCCAGAAACCGGTCCTAGGATGCTTGATTCCGGTCCAAGGAAGACCTGGCTTGGCAGTTCGGGCTGGACTGTTCCCATGAGGCACAGGGTCAAGGCTGATTTGCATATGGCCATGTCTGAATTGGGGTGGTGTGGTGAGCAAAAAAATGATGGATTTAGGCCCAGATCTCTGTACTGGGGTGAATGTATGACATTGTTCTGCATTCTGTCCATCAACTGTTGTTTTTGCATTTTTCACCCCGAGTGGGACGGGTATGCTCAGACGTGAGTCCCGTGCTCTCCACACCACTGGAGTCAAGCTATCCTGGCTGAAGATGGCTGATAGCCAGAAACCGGTCCTAGGATGCTTGATTCCGGTCCAAGGAAGACCTGACTTGGCAGTTTGGGCTGGACTGTTCCTATGAGGCACAGGGTCAAGGCTGATTTGCACATGGCCATGTCTAAATTGAGTTGGTGTGGTGAGCAAAAAAACAATGGATTTAGGCCCAGATCTCTGTACTGGGGTGAATGTATGACATTGTTCTGCATTCTGTCCATCAACTGTTGCTTTTGCATTTTTCACTCGAGTGGGACGGGTATGCTCAGACGTGAGTCCCGTGCTCTCCACACCAGTGGAGTCAAGCTATCCTGGCTGAAGACGGCTGATAGCCAGAAACCAGTCCTAGGATGCTTGATTCCGGTCCAAGGAAGACCTGGCTTGGCAATTCGGGCTGGACTGTTCCCATGAGGCACAGGGTCAAGGCTGATTTGCATATGGCCATGTCTGAATTGGGGTGGTGTGGTGAGCAAAAAAACGATGGATTTAGGCCCAGATCTCTGTACTGGGGTGAATGTATGACATTGTTCTGCATTCTGTCCATCAACTGTTGTTTTTGCATTTTTCACCCCTAGTGGGACGGGTATGCTCAGACGTGAGTCCCGTGCTCTCCACACCACTGGAGTCAAGCTATCCTGGCTGAAGACGGCTGATAGCCAGAAACCGGTCCTAGGATGCTTGATTCCGGTCCAAGGAAGACCTGGCTTGGCAGTTCGGTCTGGACTGTTCCCATGAGGCACAGGGTCAAGGCTGTTTTGCATATGGCCATGTCTGAATTGGGGTGGTGTGGTGAGCAAAAAAACGATGGATTTAGGCCCAGATCTCTGTACTGGGGTGAATGTATGACATTGTTCTGCATTCTGTCCATCAACTGTTGTTTTTGCATTTTTCACCCCGAGTGGGACGGGTATGCTCAGACGTGAGTCCCGTGCTCTCCACACCACTGGAGTCAAGCTATCCTGGCTGAAGGCGGCTGATAGCCAGAAACCGGTCCTAGTTACTTGATTCCGGTCTAAGGAAGACCTGGCTTGGCAGTTCGGGCTGGACTGTTCCCATGAGGCACAGGATCAAGGCTGATTTGCATATGGCCATGTCTGAATTGGGGTGGTGTGGTGAGCAAAGAAACGATGGATTTAGGCCCAGATCTCTGTACTGGGGTGAATGTATGACATTGTTCTGCATTCTGTCCATCAACTGTTGTTTTTGCATTTTTCACCCCGAGTGGGACGGGTATGCTCAGACGTGAGTCCTGTGCTCTCCACACCATTGGAGTCAAGCTATCCTGGATGAAGACGGCTGATAGCCAGAAACCGGTCCTAGGATGCTTGATTCCAGTCCAAGGAAGACCTGGCTTGGCAGTTCGGGCTGGACTGTTCCCATGAGGCACAGGGTCAAGGCTGATTTGCATATGGCCATGTCTGAATTGGGGTGGTATGGTGAGCAAAAAAACGATGGATTTAGGCCCAGATCTCTGTACTGGGGTGAATGTATGACATTGTTCTGCATTCTGTCCATCAACTGTTGTTTTTGCATTTTTCACCCGGAGTGGGACGGGTATGCTCAGACGTGAGTCCCGTGCTCTCCACACCACTGGAGTCAAGCTATCCTGGCTGAAGGCGGCTGATAGCCAGAAACCGGTCCTAGGATGCTTGATTCCGGTCCAAGGAAGACCTGGCTTGGCAGTTCGGGCTGGACTGTTCCCATGAGGCACAGGGTCAAGGCTGATTTGCATATGGCCATGTCTGAATTGGGGTGGTGTGGTGAGCAAAAAAACGATGGATTTAGGCCCAGATCTCTGTACTGGGGTGAATGTATGACATTGTTCTGCATTCTGTCCATCAACTGTTGTTTTTGCATTTTTCACCCCGAGTGGGACGGGTATGCTCAGACGTGAGTCCCGTGCTCTCCACACCACTGGAGTCAAGCTATCCTGGCTGAAGGCGGCTGATAGCAAGAAACCGGTCCTAGTTACTTGATTCCGGTCCAAGGAAGACCTGGCTTGGCAGTTTGGGCTGGACTGTTCCCATGAGGCACAGGGTCAAGGCTGATTTGCATATGGCCATGTCTGAATTGGGGTGGTGAGGTGAGCAAAAAAATTATGGATTTAGGCCCAGATCTCTGTACTGGGGTGAATGTATGACATTGTTCTGCATTCTGTCCATCAACTGTTGTTTTTGCATTTTTTACCCCGAGTGGGACGGGTATGCTCAGACGTGAGTCCCGTGCTCTCCACACCATTGGAGTCAAGCTATCCTGGATGAAGACGGCTGATAGCCAGAAACCGGTCCTAGGATGCTTGATTCCAGTCCAAGGAAGACCTGGCTTGGCAGTTCGGGCTGGACTGTTTCCATGAGGCACAGGGTCAAGGCTGATTTGCATATGGCCCTGTCTGAATTGGGGTGGTGTGGTGAGCAAAAAAACGATGGATTTAGGCCCAGATCTCTGTACTGGGGTGAATGTATGACATTGTTCTGCATTCTGTCCATCAACTGTTGTTTTTGCATTTTTCACCCCGAGTGGGACGGGTATGCTCAGACGTGAGTCCCGTGCTCTCCACACCACTGGAGTCAAGCTATCCTGGCTGAAGACGGCTGATAGCCAGAAACCGGTCCTAGGATGCTTGATTCTGGTCCAAGGAAGACCTGGCTTGGCAGTTCGGGCTGGACTGTTCCCATGAGGCACAGGGTCAAGGCTGATTTGCATATGGCCATGTCTGAATTGGGGTGGTGTGGTGAGCAAAAAAACGATGGATTTAGGCCCAGATCTCTGTACTGGGGTGAATGTATGACATTGTTCTGCATTCTGTCCATCAACTGTTGTTTTTGCATTTTTCACCCCGAGTGGGACGGGTATGCTCAGACGTGAGTCCCGTGCTCTCCACACCATTGGAGTCAAGCTATCCTGGATGAAGACGGCTGATAGCCAGAAACCGGTCCTAGGATGCTTGATTCCGGTCCAAGGAAGACCTGGCTTGGCAGTTCGGGCTGGACTGTTCCCATGAGGCACAGGATCAAGGCTGATTTGCATATGGCCATGTCTGAATTGGGGTGGTGTGGTGAGCAAAAAAACGATGGATTTAGGCCCAGATCTCTGTACTGGGGTGAATGTATGACATTGTTCTGCATTCTGTCCATCAACTGTTGTTTTTGCATTTTTCACCCCGAGTGGGACGGGTATGCTCAGACCTGAGTCCCGTGCTCTCCACACCACTGGAGTCAAGCTATCCTGGCTGAAGACGGCTGATAGCCAGAAACCGGTCCTAGGATGCTTGATTCCGGTCCAAGGAAGACCTGGCTTGGCAGTTCGGGCTGGACTGTTCCCATGAGGCACAGGGTCAAGGCTGATTTGCATATGGCCATGTCTGAATTGGGGTGGTGTGGTGAGCAAAAAAATGATGGATTTAGGCCCAGATCTCTGTACCAGGGTGAATGTATGACATTGTTCTGCATTCTGTCCATCAACTTGTTTTTGCATTTTTCACCCCGAGTGGGACGGGTATGCTCAGACGTGAGTCCCGTGCTCTCCACACCACTGGAGTCAAGCTATCCTGGCTGAAGATGGCTGATAGCCAGAAACCGGTCCTAGGATGCTTGATTCCGGTCCAAGGAAGACCTGACTTGGCAGTTTGGGCTGGACTGTTCCTATGAGGCACAGGGTCAAGGCTGATTTGCACATGGCCATGTCTAAATTGAGTTGGTGTGGTGAGCAAAAAAACAATGGATTTAGGCCCAGATCTCTGTACTGGGGTGAATGTATGACATTGTTCTGCATTCTGTCCATCAACTGTTGTTTTTGCATTTTTCACCCCGAGTGGGACGGGTATGCTCAGACGTGAGTCCCGTGCTCTCCACACCACTGGAGTCAAGCTATCCTGGCTGAAGACGGCTGATAGCCAGAAACCGGTCCTAGGATGCTTGATTCCGGTCCAAGGAAGACCTGGCTTGGCAGTTCGGGCTGGACTGTTCCCATGAGGCACAGGGTCAAGGCTGATTTGCATATGGCCATGTCTGAATTGGGGTGGTGTGGTTAGCAAAAAAACGATGGATTTAGGCCCAGATCTCTGTACTGGGGTGAATGTATGACATTGTTCTGCATTCTGTCCATCAACTGTTGTTTTTGCATTTTTCACCCCGAGTGGGACGGGTATGCTCAGACGTGAGTCCCGTGCTCTCCACACCACTGGAGTCAAGCTATCCTGGCTGAAGATGGCTGATAGCCAGAAACCGGTCCTAGGATGCTTGATTTCGCTCCAAGGAAGACCTGGCTTGGCAGTTCGGGCTGGACTGTTCCCATGAGGCACAGGGTCAAGGCTGATTTGCATATGGCCATGTCTGAATTTAGGGGGTGTGGTGAGCAAGAAAACGATGGATTTAGGCCCAGATCTCTGTACTGGGGTGAATGTATGACATTGTTCTGCATTCTGTCCATCAACTGTTGTTTTTGCATTTTTCACCCCGAGTGGGACGGGTATGCTCAGACGTGAGTCCCGTGCTCTCCACACCATTGGAGTCAAGCTATCCTGGATGAAGACGGCTGATAGCCAGAAACCGGTCCTAGGATGCTTGATTCCGGTCCAAGGAAGACCTGGCTTGGCAGTTCGGGCTGGACTGTTCCCATGAGGCACAGGGTCAAGGCTGATTTGCATATGGCCATGTCTGAATTGGGGTGGTGTGGTGAGCAAAAAAACGAGGGATTTAGGCCCAGATCTCTGTACTGGGGTGAATGTATGACATTGTTCTGCATTCTGTCCATCAACTGTTGTTTTTGCATTTTTCACCCCGAGTGGGACGGGTATGCTCAGACGTGAGTCCCGTGCTCTCCACACCACTGGAGTCAAGCTATCCTGGCTGAAGACGGCTGATAGCCAGAAACCGGTCCTAGGATGCTTGATTCCGGTCCAAGGAAGACCTGGCTTGGCAGTTCGGGCTGGACTGTTCCCATGAGGCACAGGGTCAAGGCTGATTTGCATATGGCCATGTCTGAATTGGGGTGGTGTGGTGAGCAAAAAAACGATGGATTTAGGCCCAGATCTCTGTACTGGGGTGAATGTATGACATTGTTCTGCATTCTGTCCATCAACTGTTGTTTTTGCATTTTTCACCCCGAGTGGGACGGGTATGCTCAGACGTGAGTCCCGTGCTCTCCACACCACTGGAGTCAAGCTATCCTGGCTGAAGACGGCTGATAGCCAGAAACCGGTCCTAGGATGCTTGATTCCGGTCCAAGGAAGACCTGGCTTGGCAGTTCGGGCTGGACTGTTCCCATGAGGCACAGGGTCAAGGCTGATTTGCATATGGCCATGTCTGAATTGGGGTGGTGTGGTGAGCGAAAAAACGATGGATTTAGGCCCAGATCTCTGTACTGGGGTGAATGTATGACATTGTTCTGCATTCTGTCCATCAACTGTTGTTTTTGCATTTTTCACCCCGAGTGGGACGGGTATGCTCAGACGTGAGTCCCGTGCTCTCCACACCACTGGAGTCAAGCTATCCTGGCTGAAGATGGCTGATAGCCAGAAACCGGTCCTAGGATGCTTGATTCCGCTCCAAGGAAGACCTGGCTTGGCAGTTCGGGCTGGACTGTTCCCATGAGGCACAGGGTCAAGGCTGATTTGCATATGGCCATGTCTGAATTTAGGGGGTATGGTGAGCAAGAAAACGATGGATTTAGGCCCAGATCTCTGTACTGGGGTGAATGTCTGACATTGTTCTGCATTCTGTCCATCAACTGTTGTTTTTGCATTTTTCACCCCGAGTGGGACGGGTATGCTCAGACGTGAGTCCCGTGCTCTCCACACCATTGGAGTCAAGCTATCCTGGATGAAGACGGCTGATAGCCAGAAACCGGTCCTAGGATGCTTGATTCCGGTCCAAGGAAGACCTGGCTTGGCAGTTCGGGCTGGACTGTTCCCATGAGGCACAGGGTCAAGGCTGATTTGCATATGGCCATGTCTGAATTGGGGTAGTGTGGTGAGCAAAAAAACGATGGATTTAGGCCCAGATCTCTGTACTGGGGTGAATGTATGACATTGTTCTGCATTCTGTCCATCAACTGTTGTTTTTGCATTTTTCACCCCGAGTGGGACGGGTATGCTCAGACGTGAGTCCCGTGCTCTCCACACCACTGGAGTCAAGCTATCCTGGCTGAAGATGGCTGATAGCCAGAAACCGGTCCTAGGATGCTTGATTCCGCTCCAAGGAAGACCTGGCTTGGCAGTTCGGGCTGGACTGTTCCCATGAGGCACAGGGTCAAGGCTGATTTGCACATGGCCATGTCTGAATTTAGGGGGTGTGGTGAGCAAGAAAACGATGGATTTAGGCCCAGATCTCTGTACTGGGGTGAATGTATGACATTGTCCTGCATTCTGTCCATCAACTGTTGTTTTTGCATTTTTCACCCCGAGTGGGACGGGTATGCTCAGACGTGAGTCCCGTGCTCTCCACACCACTGGAGTCAAGCTATCCTGGCTGAAGACGGCTGATAGCCAGAAACCGGTCCTAGGATGCTTGATTCCGGTCCAAGGAAGACCTGGCTTGGCAGTTCGGGCTGGACTGTTCCCATGAGGCAAAGGGTCAAGGCTGATTTGCATATGGCCATGTCTGAATTGGGGTGGTGTGGTGAGCAAAAAAACGATGGATTTAGGCCCAGATCTCTGTACTGGGGTGAATGTATGACATTGTTCTGCTTTCTGTCCATCAAATGTTGTTTTTGCATTTTTCACCCTGAGTGGGACGGGTATGCTCAGACGTGAGTCCCGTGCTCTCCACACCACTGGAGTCAAGCTATCCTGCCTGAAGACGGCTGATAGCCAGAAACCGGTCCTAGGATGCTTGATTCCGGTCCAAGGAAGACCTGGCTTGGCAGTTCGGGCTGGACTGTTCCCATGAGGCACAGGGTCAAGGCTGATTTGCATATGGCCATGTCTGAATTGGGGTGGTGTGGTGAGCAAAAAAACGATGGATTTAGGCCCAGATCTCTGTACTGGGGTGAATGTATGACATTGTTCTGCATTCTGTCCATCAACTGTTGTTTTTGCATTTTTCACCCCGAGTGGGACGGGTATGCTCAGACGTGAGTCCCGTGCTCTCCACACCACTGGAGTCAAGCTATCCTGGCTGAAGACGGCTGATAGCCAGAAACCGGTCCTAGGATGCTTGATTCCGCTCCAAGGAAGACCTGGCTTGGCAGTTCGGGCTGGACTGTTCCCATGAGGCACAGGGTCAAGGCTGATTTGCACATGGCCATGTCTGAATTTAGGGGGTGTGGTGAGCAAGAAAACGATGGATTTAGGCCCAGATCTCTGTACTGGGGTGAATGTATGACATTGTTCTGCATTCTGTCCATCAACTGTTGTTTTTGCATTTTTCACCCCGAGTGGGACGGGTATGCTCAGACGTGAGTCCCGTGCTCTCCACACCACTGGAGTCAAGCTATCCTGGCTGAAGACGGCTGATAGCCAGAAACCGGTCCTAGGATGCTTGATTCCGGTCCAAGGAAGACCTGGCTTGGCAGTTCGGGCTGGACTGTTCCCATGAGGCAAAGGGTCAAGGCTGATTTGCATATGGCCATGTCTGAATTGGGGTGGTGTGGTGAGCAAAAAAACGATGGATTTAGGCCCAGATCTCTGTACTGGGGTGAATGTATGACATTGTTCTGCTTTCTGTCCATCAAATGTTGTTTTTGCATTTTTCACCCTGAGTGGGACGGGTATGCTCAGACGTGAGTCCCGTGCTCTCCACACCACTGGAGTCAAGCTATCCTGCCTGAAGACGGCTGATAGCCAGAAACCGGTCCTAGGATGCTTGATTCCGGTCCAAGGAAGACCTGGCTTGGCAGTTTGGGCTGGACTGTTCCCATGAGGCACAGGGTCAAGGCTGATTTGCACATGGCCATGTCTGAATTGGGGTGGTGTGGTGAGCAAAAAAACTATGGATTTAGGCCCAGATCTCTGTACTGGGGTGAATGTATGACATTGTTCTGCATTCTGTCCATCAACTGTTGTTTTTGCATTTTTCACTCGAGTGGGACGGGTATGCTCAGACGTGAGTCCCGTGCTCTCCACACCAGTGGAGTCAAGCTATCCTGGCTGAAGATGGCTGATAGCCAGAAACCGGTCCTAGGATGCTTGATTCCGGTCCAAGGAAGACCTGGCTTGGCAGTTCGGGCTGGACTGTTCCCATGAGGCACAGGGTCAAGGCTGATTTGCATATGGCCATGTCTGAATTGGGGTGGTGTGGTGAGCAAAAAAATGATGGATTTAGGCCCAGATCTCTGTACTGGGGTGAATGTATGACATTGTTCTGCATTCTGTCCATCAACTGTTGTTTTTGCATTTTTCACCCCGAGTGGGACGGGTATGCTCAGACGTGAGTCCCGTGCTCTCCACACCACTGGAGTCAAGCTATCCTGGCTGAAGATGGCTGATAGCCAGAAACCGGTCCTAGGATGCTTGATTCCGGTCCAAGGAAGACCTGACTTGGCAGTTTGGGCTGGACTGTTCCTATGAGGCACAGGGTCAAGGCTGATTTGCACATGGCCATGTCTAAATTGAGTTGGTGTGGTGAGCAAAAAAACAATGGATTTAGGCCCAGATCTCTGTACTGGGGTGAATGTATGACATTGTTCTGCATTCTGTCCATCAACTGTTGCTTTTGCATTTTTCACTCGAGTGGGACGGGTATGCTCAGACGTGAGTCCCGTGCTCTCCACACCAGTGGAGTCAAGCTATCCTGGCTGAAGACGGCTGATAGCCAGAAACCAGTCCTAGGATGCTTGATTCCGGTCCAAGGAAGACCTGGCTTGGCAATTCGGGCTGGACTGTTCCCATGAGGCACAGGGTCAAGGCTGATTTGCATATGGCCATGTCTGAATTGGGGTGGTGTGGTGAGCAAAAAAACGATGGATTTAGGCCCAGATCTCTGTACTGGGGTGAATGTATGACATTGTTCTGCATTCTGTCCATCAACTGTTGTTTTTGCATTTTTCACCCCTAGTGGGACGGGTATGCTCAGACGTGAGTCCCGTGCTCTCCACACCACTGGAGTCAAGCTATCCTGGCTGAAGACGGCTGATAGCCAGAAACCGGTCCTAGGATGCTTGATTCCGGTCCAAGGAAGACCTGGCTTGGCAGTTCGGTCTGGACTGTTCCCATGAGGCACAGGGTCAAGGCTGTTTTGCATATGGCCATGTCTGAATTGGGGTGGTGTGGTGAGCAAAAAAACGATGGATTTAGGCCCAGATCTCTGTACTGGGGTGAATGTATGACATTGTTCTGCATTCTGTCCATCAACTGTTGTTTTTGCATTTTTCACCCCGAGTGGGACGGGTATGCTCAGACGTGAGTCCCGTGCTCTCCACACCACTGGAGTCAAGCTATCCTGGCTGAAGGCGGCTGATAGCCAGAAACCGGTCCTAGTTGCTTGATTCCGGTCTAAGGAAGACCTGGCTTGGCAGTTCGGGCTGGACTGTTCCCATGAGGCACAGGATCAAGGCTGATTTGCATATGGCCATGTCTGAATTGGGGTGGTGTGGTGAGCAAAGAAACGATGGATTTAGGCCCAGATCTCTGTACTGGGGTGAATGTATGACATTGTTCTGCATTCTGTCCATCAACGGTTGTTTTTGCATTTTTCACCCCGAGTGGGACGGGTATGCTCAGACGTGAGTCCTGTGCTCTTCACACCATTGGAGTCAAGCTATCCTGGATGAAGACGGCTGATAGCCAGAAACCGGTCCTAGGATGCTTGATTCCAGTCCAAGGAAGACCTGGCTTGGCAGTTCGGGCTGGACTGTTCCCATGAGGCACAGGGTCAAGGCTGATTTGCATATGGCCATGTCTGAATTGGGGTGGTATGGTGAGCAAAAAAACGATGGATTTAGGCCCAGATCTCTGTACTGGGGTGAATGTATGACATTGTTCTGCATTCTGTCCATCAACTGTTGTTTTTGCATTTTTCACCCGGAGTGGGACGGGTATGCTCAGACGTGAGTCCCGTGCTCTCCACACCACTGGAGTCAAGCTATCCTGGCTGAAGGCGGCTGATAGCCAGAAACCGGTCCTAGGATGCTTGATTCCGGTCCAAGGAAGACCTGGCTTGGCAGTTCGGGCTGGACTGTTCCCATGAGGCACAGGGTCAAGGCTGATTTGCATATGGCCATGTCTGAATTGGGGTGGTGTGGTGAGCAAAAAAACGATGGATTTAGGCCCAGATCTCTGTACTGGGGTGAATGTATGACATTGTTCTGCATTCTGTCCATCAACTGTTGTTTTTGCATTTTTCACCCCGAGTGGGACGGGTATGCTCAGACGTGAGTCCCGTGCTCTCCACACCACTGGAGTCAAGCTATCCTGGCTGAAGGCGGCTGATAGCAAGAAACCGGTCCTAGTTACTTGATTCCGGTCCAAGGAAGACCTGGCTTGGCAGTTTGGGCTGGACTGTTCCCATGAGGCACAGGGTCAAGGCTGATTTGCATATGGCCATGTCTGAATTGGGGTGGTGAGGTGAGCAAAAAAATTATGGATTTAGGCCCAGATCTCTGTACTGGGGTGAATGTATGACATTGTTCTGCATTCTGTCCATCAACTGTTGTTTTTGCATTTTTTACCCCGAGTGGGACGGGTATGCTCAGACGTGAGTCCCGTGCTCTCCACACCATTGGAGTCAAGCTATCCTGGATGAAGACGGCTGATAGCCAGAAACCGGTCCTAGGATGCTTGATTCCAGTCCAAGGAAGACCTGGCTTGGCAGTTCGGGCTGGACTGTTCACATGAGGCACAGGGTCAAGGCTGATTTGCATATGGCCCTGTCTGAATTGGGGTGGTGTGGTGAGCAAAAAAACGATGGATTTAGGCCCAGATCTCTGTACTGGGGTGAATGTATGACATTGTTCTGCATTCTGTCCATCAACTGTTGTTTTTGCATTTTTCACCCCGAGTGGGACGGGTATGCTCAGACGTGAGTCCCGTGCTCTCCACACCACTGGAGTCAAGCTATCCTGGCTGAAGACGGCTGATAGCCAGAAACCGGTCCTAGGATGCTTGATTCTGGTCCAAGGAAGACCTGGCTTGGCAGTTCGGGCTGGACTGTTCCCATGAGGCACAGGGTCAAGGCTGATTTGCATATGGCCATGTCTGAATTGGGGTGGTGTGGTGAGCAAAAAAACGATGGATTTAGGCCCAGATCTCTGTACTGGGGTGAATGTATGACATTGTTCTGCATTCTGTCCATCAACTGTTGTTTTTGCATTTTTCACCCCGAGTGGGACGGGTATGCTCAGACGTGAGTCCCGTGCTCTCCACACCATTGGAGTCAAGCTATCCTGGATGAAGACGGCTGATAGCCAGAAACCGGTCCTAGGATGCTTGATTCCGGTCCAAGGAAGACCTGGCTTGGCAGTTCGGGCTGGACTGTTCCCATGAGGCACAGGATCAAGGCTGATTTGCATATGGCCATGTCTGAATTGGGGTGGTGTGGTGAGCAAAAAAACGATGGATTTAGGCCCAGATCTCTGTACTGGGGTGAATGTATGACATTGTTCTGCATTCTGTCCATCAACTGTTGTTTTTGCATTTTTCACCCCGAGTGGGACGGGTATGCTCAGACCTGAGTCCCGTGCTCTCCACACCACTGGAGTCAAGCTATCCTGGCTGAAGACGGCTGATAGCCAGAAACCGGTCCTAGGATGCTTGATTCCGGTCCAAGGAAGACCTGGCTTGGCAGTTCGGGCTGGACTGTTCCCATGAGGCACAGGGTCAAGGCTGATTTGCATATGGCCATGTCTGAATTGGGGTGGTGTGGTGAGCAAAAAAATGATGGATTTAGGCCCAGATCTCTGTACTGGGGTGAATGTATGACATTGTTCTGCATTCTGTCCATCAACTTGTTTTTGCATTTTTCACCCCGAGTGGGACGGGTATGCTCAGACGTGAGTCCCGTGCTCTCCACACCACTGGAGTCAAGCTATCCTGGCTGAAGATGGCTGATAGCCAGAAACCGGTCCTAGGATGCTTGATTCCGGTCCAAGGAAGACCTGACTTGGCAGTTTGGGCTGGACTGTTCCTATGAGGCACAGGGTCAAGGCTGATTTGCACATGGCCATGTCTAAATTGAGTTGGTGTGGTGAGCAAAAAAACAATGGATTTAGGCCCAGATCTCTGTACTGGGGTGAATGTATGACATTGTTCTGCATTCTGTCCATCAACTGTTGTTTTTGCATTTTTCACCCCGAGTGGGACGGGTATGCTCAGACGTGAGTCCCGTGCTCTCCACACCACTGGAGTCAAGCTATCCTGGCTGAAGACGGCTGATAGCCAGAAACCGGTCCTAGGATGCTTGATTCCGGTCCAAGGAAGACCTGGCTTGGCAGTTCGGGCTGGACTGTTCCCATGAGGCACAGGGTCAAGGCTGATTTGCATATGGCCATGTCTGAATTGGGGTGGTGTGGTTAGCAAAAAAACGATGGATTTAGGCCCAGATCTCTGTACTGGGGTGAATGTATGACATTGTTCTGCATTCTGTCCATCAACTGTTGTTTTTGCATTTTTCACCCCGAGTGGGACGGGTATGCTCAGACGTGAGTCCCGTGCTCTCCACACCACTGGAGTCAAGCTATCCTGGCTGAAGATGGCTGATAGCCAGAAACCGGTCCTAGGATGCTTGATTCCGCTCCAAGGAAGACCTGGCTTGGCAGTTCGGGCTGGACTGTTCCCATGAGGCACAGGGTCAAGGCTGATTTGCATATGGCCATGTCTGAATTTAGGGGGTGTGGTGAGCAAGAAAACGATGGATTTAGGCCCAGATCTCTGTACTGGGGTGAATGTATGACATTGTTCTGCATTCTGTCCATCAACTGTTGTTTTTGCATTTTTCACCCCGAGTGGGACGGGTATGCTCAGACGTGAGTCCCGTGCTCTCCACACCATTGGAGTCAAGCTATCCTGGATGAAGACGGCTGATAGCCAGAAACCGGTCCTAGGATGCTTGATTCCGGTCCAAGGAAGACCTGGCTTGGCAGTTCGGGCTGGACTGTTCCCATGAGGCACAGGGTCAAGGCTGATTTGCATATGGCCATGTCTGAATTGGGGTGGTGTGGTGAGCAAAAAAACGAGGGATTTAGGCCCAGATCTCTGTACTGGGGTGAATGTATGACATTGTTCTGCATTCTGTCCATCAACTGTTGTTTTTGCATTTTTCACCCCGAGTGGGACGGGTATGCTCAGACGTGAGTCCCGTGCTCTCCACACCACTGGAGTCAAGCTATCCTGGCTGAAGACGGCTGATAGCCAGAAACCAGTCCTAGGATGCTTGATTCCGGTCCAAGGAAGACCTGGCTTGGCAGTTCGGGCTGGACTGTTCCCATGAGGCACAGGGTCAAGGCTGATTTGCATATGGCCATGTCTGAATTGGGGTGGTGTGGTGAGCAAAAAAACGATGGATTTAGGCCCAGATCTCTGTACTGGGGTGAATGTATGACATTGTTCTGCATTCTGTCCATCAACTGTTGTTTTTGCATTTTTCACCCCGAGTGGGACGGGTATGCTCAGACGTGAGTCCCGTGCTCTCCACACCACTGGAGTCAAGCTATCCTGGCTGAAGACGGCTGATAGCCAGAAACCGGTCCTAGGATGCTTGATTCCGGTCCAAGGAAGACCTGGCTTGGCAGTTCGGGCTGGACTGTTCCCATGAGGCACAGGGTCAAGGCTGATTTGCATATGGCCATGTCTGAATTGGGGTGGTGTGGTGAGCGAAAAAACGATGGATTTAGGCCCAGATCTCTGTACTGGGGTGAATGTATGACATTGTTCTGCATTCTGTCCATCAACTGTTGTTTTTGCATTTTTCACCCCGAGTGGGACGGGTATGCTCAGACGTGAGTCCCGTGCTCTCCACACCACTGGAGTCAAGCTATCCTGGCTGAAGATGGCTGATAGCCAGAAACCGGTCCTAGGATGCTTGATTCCGCTCCAAGGAAGACCTGGCTTGGCAGTTCGGGCTGGACTGTTCCCATGAGGCACAGGGTCAAGGCTGATTTGCATATGGCCATGTCTGAATTTAGGGGGTGTGGTGAGCAAGAAAACGATGGATTTAGGCCCAGATCTCTGTACTGGGGTGAATGTCTGACATTGTTCTGCATTCTGTCCATCAACTGTTGTTTTTGCATTTTTCACCCCGAGTGGGACGGGTATGCTCAGACGTGAGTCCCGTGCTCTCCACACCATTGGAGTCAAGCTATCCTGGATGAAGACGGCTGATAGCCAGAAACCGGTCCTAGGATGCTTGATTCCGGTCCAAGGAAGACCTGGCTTGGCAGTTCGGGCTGGACTGTTCCCATGAGGCACAGGGTCAAGGCTGATTTGCATATGGCCATGTCTGAATTGGGGTGGTGTGGTGAGCAAAAAAACGATGGATTTAGGCCCAGATCTCTGTACTGGGGTGAATGTATGACATTGTTCTGCATTCTGTCCATCAACTGTTGTTTTTGCATTTTTCACCCCGAGTGGGACGGGTATGCTCAGACGTGAGTCCCGTGCTCTCCACACCACTGGAGTCAAGCTATCCTGGCTGAAGACGGCTGATAGCCAGAAACCGGTCCTAGGATGCTTGATTCCGGTCCAAGGAAGACCTGGCTTGGCAGTTCGGGCTGGACTGTTCCCATGAGGCACAGGGTCAAGGCTGATTTGCATATGGCCATGTCTGAATTGGGGTGGTGTGGTGAGCAAAAAAACGATGGATTTAGGCCCAGATCTCTGTACTGGGGTGAATGTATGACATTGTTCTGCATTCTGTCCATCAACTGTTGTTTTTGCATTTTTCACCCCGAGTGGGACGGGTATGCTCAGACGTGAGTCCCGTGCTCTCCACACCACTGGAGTCAAGCTATCCTGGCTGAAGATGGCTGATAGCCAGAAACCGGTCCTAGGATGCTTGATTCCGCTCCAAGGAAGACCTGGCTTGGCAGTTCGGGCTGGACTGTTCCCATGAGGCACAGGGTCAAGGCTGATTTGCACATGGCCATGTCTGAATTTAGGGGGTGTGGTGAGCAAGAAAACGATGGATTTAGGCCCAGATCTCTGTACTGGGGTGAATGTATGACATTGTTCTGCATTCTGTCCATCAACTGTTGTTTTTGCATTTTTCACCCCGAGTGGGACGGGTATGCTCAGACGTGAGTCCCGTGCTCTCCACACCACTGGAGTCAAGCTATCCTGGCTGAAGACGGCTGATAGCCAGAAACCGGTCCTAGGATGCTTGATTCCGGTCCAAGGAAGACCTGGCTTGGCAGTTCGGGCTGGACTGTTCCCATGAGGCAAAGGGTCAAGGCTGATTTGCATATGGCCATGTCTGAATTGGGGTGGTGTGGTGAGCAAAAAAACGATGGATTTAGGCCCAGATCTCTGTACTGGGGTGAATGTATGACATTGTTCTGCATTCTGTCCATCAACTGTTGTTTTTGCATTTTTCACCCCGAGTGGGACGGGTATGCTCAGACGTGAGTCCCGTGCTCTCCACACCATTGGAGTCAAGCTATCCTGGATGAAGACGGCTGATAGCCAGAAACCGGTCCTAGGATGCTTGATTCCGGTCCAAGGAAGACCTGGCTTGGCAGTTCGGGCTGGACTGTTCCCATGAGGCACAGGGTCAAGGCTGATTTGCATATGGCCATGTCTGAATTGGGGTGGTGTGGTGAGCAAAAAAACGATGGATTTAGGCCCAGATCTCTGTACTGGGGTGAATGTATGACATTGTTCTGCATTCTGTCCATCAACTGTTGTTTTTGCATTTTTCACCCCGAGTGGGACGGGTATGCTCAGACGTGAGTCCCGTGCTCTCTACACCAATGGAGTCAAGCTATCCTGGCTGAAGACGGCTGATAGCCAGAAACCGGTCCTAGGATGCTTGATTCCGCTCCAAGGAAGACCTGGCTTGGCAGTTCGGGCTGGACTGTTCCCATGAGGCACAGGGTCAAGGCTGATTTGCATATGGCCATGTCTGAATTTAGGGGGTGTGGTGAGCAAGAAAACGATGGATTTAGGCCCAGATCTCTGTACTGGGGTGGATGTATGACATTGTTCTGCATTCTGTCCATCAACTGTCTTTTTTGCATTTTTCACCCCGAGTGGGACAGGTATGCTCAGACGTGAGTCCCGTGCTCGTCACACACCACTGGAGTCAAGCTATCCTGGCTGAAGACGGCTGATAGCCAGAAACCGGTCCTAGGATGCTTGATTCCGGTCCAAGGAAGACCTGGCTTGGCAGTTCGGGCTGGACTGTTCCCATGAGGCACAGGGTCAAGGCTGATTTGCATATGGCCATGTCTGAATTGGGGTGGTGTGGTGAGCAAAAAAATGATGGATTTAGGCCCAGATCTCTGTACTGGGGTGAATGTATGACATTGTTCTGCTTTCTGTCCATCAAATGTTGTTTTTGCATTTTTCACCCTGAGTGGGACGGGTATGCTCAGACGTGAGTCCCGTGCTCTCCACACCACTGGAGTCAAGCTATCCTGGCTGAAGACGGCTGATAGCCAGAAACCGGTCCTAGGATGCTTGATTCCGGTCCAAGGAAGACCTGGCTTGGCAGTTTGGGCTGGACTGTTCCCATGAGGCACAGGGTCAAGGCTGATTTGCACATGGCCATGTCTGAATTGGGGTGGTGTGGTGAGCAAAAAAACGATGGATTTAGGCCCAGATCTCTGTACTGGGGTGAATGTATGACATTGTTCTGCATTCTGTCCATCAACTGTTGTTTTTGCATTTTTCACTCGAGTGGGACGGGTATGATCAGACGTGAGTCCCGTGCTCTCCACACCAGTGGAGTCAAGCTATCCTGGCTGAAGATGGCTGATAGCCAGAAACCGGTCCTAGGATGCTTGATTCCGGTCCAAGGAAGACCTGGCTTGGAAGACCTGGCTTGGCAGTTCGGGCTGGACTGTTCCCATGAGGCACAGGGTCAAGGCTGATTTGCATATGGCCATGTCTGAATTGGGGTGGTGTGGTGAGCAAAAAAATGATGGATTTAGGCCCAGATCTCTGTACTGGGGTGAATGTATGACATTGTTCTGCATTCTGTCCATCAACTGTTGTTTTTGCATTTTTCACCCCGAGTGGGACGGGTATGCTCAGAAGTGAGTCCCGTGCTCTCCACACCACTGGAGTCAAGCTATCCTGGCTGAAGATGGCTGATAGCCAGAAACCGGTCCTAGGATGCTTGATTCCGGTCCAAGGAAGACCTGACTTGGCAGTTTGGGCTGGACTGTTCCTATGAGGCACAGGGTCAAGGCTGATTTGCACATGGCCATGTCTAAATTGAGTTGGTGTGGTGAGCAAAAAAACAATGGATTTAGGCCCAGATCTCTGTACTGGGGTGAATGTATGACATTGTTCTGCATTCTGTCCATCAACTGTTGCTTTTGCATTTTTCACCCCGAGTGGGACGGGTATGCTCAGACGTGAGTCCCGTGCTCTCCACACCAGTGGAGTCAAGCTATCCTGGCTGAAGACGGCTGATAGCCAGAAACCAGTCCTAGGATGCTTGATTCCGGTCCAAGGAAGACCTGGCTTGGCAATTCGGGCTGGACTGTTCCCATGAGGCACAGGGTCAAGGCTGATTTGCATATGGCCATGTCTGAATTGGGGTGGTGTGGTGAGCAAAAAAACGATGGATTTAGGCCCAGATCTCTGTACTGGGGTGAATGTATGACATTGTTCTGCATTCTGTCCATCAACTGTTGTTTTTGCATTTTTCACCCCTAGTGGGACGGGTATGCTCAGACGTGAGTCCCGTGCTCTCCACACCACTGGAGTCAAGCTATCCTGGCTGAAGACGGCTGATAGCCAGAAACCGGTCCTAGGATGCTTGATTCCGGTCCAAGGAAGACCTGGCTTGGCAGTTCGGTCTGGACTGTTCCCATGAGGCACAGGGTCAAGGCTGTTTTGCATATGGCCATGTCTGAATTGGGGTGGTGTGGTGAGCAAAAAAACGATGGATTTAGGCCCAGATCTCTGTACTGGGGTGAATGTATGACATTGTTCTGCATTCTGTCCATCAACTGTTGTTTTTGCATTTTTCACCCCGAGTGGGACGGGTATGCTCAGACGTGAGTCCCGTGCTCTCCACACCACTGGAGTCAAGCTATCCTGGCTGAAGGCGGCTGATAGCCAGAAACCGGTCCTAGTTACTTGATTCCGGTCTAAGGAAGACCTGGCTTGGCAGTTCGGGCTGGACTGTTCCCATGAGGCACAGGATCAAGGCTGATTTGCATATGGCCATGTCTGAATTGGGGTGGTGTGGTGAGCAAAGAAACGATGGATTTAGGCCCAGATCTCTGTACTGGGGTGAATGTATGACATTGTTCTGCATTCTGTCCATCAACTGTTGTTTTTGCATTTTTCACCCCGAGTGGGACGGGTATGCTCAGACGTGAGTCCTGTGCTCTCCACACCATTGGAGTCAAGCTATCCTGGATGAAGACGGCTGATAGCCAGAAACCGGTCCTAGGATGCTTGATTCCAGTCCAAGGAAGACCTGGCTTGGCAGTTCGGGCTGGACTGTTCCCATGAGGCACAGGGTCAAGGCTGATTTGCATATGGCCATGTCTGAATTGGGGTGGTATGGTGAGCAAAAAAACGATGGATTTAGGCCCAGATCTCTGTACTGGGGTGAATGTATGACATTGTTCTGCATTCTGTCCATCAACTGTTGTTTTTGCATTTTTCACCCGGAGTGGGACGGGTATGCTCAGACGTGAGTCCCGTGCTCTCCACACCACTGGAGTCAAGCTATCCTGGCTGAAGGCGGCTGATAGCCAGAAACCGGTCCTAGGATGCTTGATTCCGGTCCAAGGAAGACCTGGCTTGGCAGTTCGGGCTGGACTGTTCCCATGAGGCACAGGGTCAAGGCTGATTTGCATATGGCCATGTCTGAATTGGGGTGGTGTGGTGAGCAAAAAAACGATGGATTTAGGCCCAGATCTCTGTACTGGGGTGAATGTATGACATTGTTCTGCATTCTGTCCATCAACTGTTGTTTTTGCATTTTTCACCCCGAGTGGGACGGGTATGCTCAGACATGAGTCCCGTGCTCTCCACACCACTGGAGTCAAGCTATCCTGGCTGAAGGCGGCTGATAGCAAGAAACCGGTCCTAGTTACTTGATTCCGGTCCAAGGAAGACCTGGCTTGGCAGTTTGGGCTGGACTGTTCCCATGAGGCACAGGGTCAAGGCTGATTTGCATATGGCCATGTCTGAATTGGGGTGGTGAGGTGAGCAAAAAAATTATGGATTTAGGCCCAGATCTCTGTACTGGGGTGAATGTATGACATTGTTCTGCATTCTGTCCATCAACTGTTGTTTTTGCATTTTTTACCCCGAGTGGGACGGGTATGCTCAGACGTGAGTCCCGTGCTCTCCACACCATTGGAGTCAAGCTATCCTGGATGAAGACGGCTGATAGCCAGAAACCGGTCCTAGGATGCTTGATTCCAGTCCAAGGAAGACCTGGCTTGGCAGTTCGGGCTGGACTGTTCCCATGAGGCACAGGGTCAAGGCTGATTTGCATATGGCCCTGTCTGAATTGGGGTGGTGTGGTGAGCAAAAAAACGATGGATTTAGGCCCAGATCTCTGTACTGGGGTGAATGTATGACATTGTTCTGCATTCTGTCCATCAACTGTTGTTTTTGCATTTTTCACCCCGAGTGGGACGGGTATGCTCAGACGTGAGTCCCGTGCTCTCCACACCACTGGAGTCAAGCTATCCTGGCTGAAGACGGCTGATAGCCAGAAACCGGTCCTAGGATGCTTGATTCCGGTCCAAGGAAGACCTGGCTTGGCAGTTCGGGCTGGACTGTTCCTATGAGGCACAGGGTCAAGGCTGATTTGCATATGGCCATGTCTGAATTGAGGGGGTGTGGTGAGCAAGAAAACGATGGATTTAGGCCCAGATCTCTGTACTGGCGTGGATGTATGACATTGTTCTGCATTCTGTCCATCAACTGTCTTTTTTGCATTTTTCACCCCGAGTGGGACAGGTATGCTCAGACGTGAGTCCCGTGCTCTTCACACCACTGGAGTCAAGCTATCCTGGCTGAAGACGGCTGATAGCCAGAAACCGGTCCTAGGATGCTTGATTCCGGTCCAAGGAAGACCTGGCATGGCAGTTCGGGCTGGACTGTTCCCATGAGGCACAGGGTCAAGGCTGATTTGCATATGGCCATGTCTGAATTGGGGTGGTGTGGTGAGCAAAAAAATGATGGATTTAGGCCCAGATCTCTGTACTGGGGTGAATGTATGACATTGTTCTGCATTCTGTCCATCAACTGTTGTTTTTGCATTTTTCACTCGAGTGGGACGGGTATGCTCAGACATGAGTCCCGTGCTCTCCACACCAGTGGAGTCAAGCTATCCTGGCTGAAGACGGCTGATAGCCAGAAACCAGTCCTAGGATGCTTGATTCCGGTCCAAGGAAGACCTGGCTTGGCAATTCGGGCTGGACTGTTCCCATGAGGCACAGGGTCAAGGCTGATTTGCATATGGCCATGTCTGAATTGGGGTGGTGTGGTGAGCAAAAAAATGATGGATTTAGGCCCAGATCTCTGTATTGGGGTGAATGTATGACATTGTTCTGCATTCTGTCCATCAACTGTTGTTTTTGCATTTTTCACCCCGAGTGGGACGGGTATGCTCAGACATGAGTCCCGTGCTCTACACACCACTGGAGTCAAGCTATCCTGGCTGAAGACGGCTGATAGCCAGAAACCGGTCCTACGATGCTTGATTCCGGTCCAAGGAAGACCTGGCTTGGCAGTTTGGGCTGGACTGTTCCCATGAGGCACAGGGTCAAGGCTGATTTGCACATGGCCATGTCTGAATTGGGGTGGTGTGGTGAGCAAAAAAACGATGGATTTAGGCCCAGATCTCTGTACTGGGGTGAATGTATGACATTGTTCTGCATTCTGTCCATCAACTGTTGTTTTTGCATTTTTCACTCGAGTGGGACGGGTATGCTCAGACATGAGTCCCGTGCTCTCCACACCAGTGGAGTCAAGCTATCCTGGCTGAAGACGGCTGATAGCCAGAAACCAGTCCTAGGATGCTTGATTCCGGTCCAAGGAAGACCTGGCTTGGCAATTCGGGCTGGACTGTTCCCATGAGGCACAGGGTCAAGGCTGATTTGCATATGGCCATGTCTGAATTGGGGTGGTGTGGTGAGCAAAAAAACGATGGATTTAGGCCCAGATCTCTGTACTGGGGTGAATGTATGACATTGTTCTGTATTCTGTCCATCAACTGTTGTTTTTGCATTTTTCACCCCGAGTGGGACGGGTATGCTCAGACGTGAGTCCCGTGCTCTCCACACCACTGGAGTCAAGCTATCCTGGCTGAAGACGGCTGATAGCCAGAAACCGGTCCTAGGATGCTTGATTCCGGTCCAAGGAAGACCTGGCTTGGCAGTTCGGTCTGGACTGTTCCCATGAGGCACAGGGTCGAAGCTGATTTGCATATGGCCATGTCTGAATTGGGGTGGTGTGGTGAGCAAAAAAATGATGGATTTAGGCCCAGATCTCTGTACTGGGGTGAATGTATGACATTGTTCTGCATTCTGTCCATCAACTGTTGTTTTTGCATTTTTCACCCCGAGTGGGACGGGTATGCTCAGACGTGAGTCCCGTGCTCTCCACACCACTGGAGTCAAGCTATCCTGGCTGAAGGCGGCTGATAGCCAGAAACCGGTCCTAGTTACTTGATTCCGGTCCAAGGAAGACCTGGCTTGGCAGTTCGGGCTGGACTCTTCCCATGAGGCACAGGGTCAAGGCTGATTTGCATATGGCCATGTCTGAATTGGGGTGGTGAGGTGAGCAAAAAAATGATGGATTTAGGCCCAGATCTCTGTACTGGGGTGATTGTATGACATTGTTCTGCATTCTGTCCATCAACTGTTGTTTTTGCATTTTTCACCCCGAGTGGGACGGGTATGCTCAGACGTGAGTCCCGTGCTCTCCACACCCTTGGAGTCAAGCTATCCTGGATGAAGACGGCTGATAGCCAGAAACCGGTCCTAGGATGCTTGATTCCGGTCCAAGGAAGACCTGGCTTGGCAGTTCGGGCTGGACTGTTCCCATGAGGCACAGGGTCAAGGCTGATTTGCATATGGCCCTGTCTGAATTGGGGTGGTGTGGTGAGCAAAAAAACGATGGATTTAGGCCCAGATCTCTGTACTGGGGTGAATGTATGACATTGTTCTGCATTCTGTCCATCAACTGTTGTTTTTGCATTTTTCACCCCGAGTGGGACGGGTATGCTCAGACGTGAGTCCCGTGCTCTCCACACCACTGGAGTCAAGCTATCCTGGCTGAAGACGGCTGATAGCCAGAAACCGGTCCTAGGATGCTTGATTCCAGTCCAAGGAAGACCTGGCTTGGCAGTTCGGACTGGACTGTTCCCATGAGGCACAGGGTCAAGGCTGATTTGCATATGGCCATGTCTGAATTGGGGTGGTGTGGTGAGCAAAAAAACGATGGATTTAGGCCCAGATCTCTGTACTGGGGTTAATGTATGACATTGTTCTGCATTCTGTCCATCAACTGTTGTTTTTGCATTTTTCACCCCGAGTGGGACGGGTATGCTCAGACGTGAGTCCTGTGCTCTCCACACCACTGGAGTCAAGCTATCCTGGCTGAAGACGGCAGATAGCCAGAAACCGGTCCTAGGATGCTTGATTCCGCTCCAAGGAAGACCTGGCTTGGCAGTTCGGGCTGGACTGTTCCCATGAGGCACAGGGTCAAGGCTGATTTGCATATGGCCATGTCTGAATTGGGGTGGTGTGGTGAGCAAAAAAATGATGGATTTAGGCCCAGATCTCTGTACTGGGGTGAATGTATGACATTGTTCTGCATTCTGTCCATCAACTGTTGTTTTTGCATTTTTCACCCCGAGTGGGACGGGTATGCTCAGACGTGAGTCCCGTGCTCTCCACACCACTGGAGTCAAGCTATCCTGGCTGAAGACGGCTGATAGCCAGAAACCGGTCCTAGGATGCTTGATTCCGGTCCAAGGAAGACCTGGCTTGGCAGTTCGGGCTGGACTGTTCCCATGAGGCACAGGGTCAAGGCTGATTTGCATATGGCCATGTCTGAATTGGGGTGGTGTGTTGAGCAAAAAAACGATGTATTTAGGCCCAGATCTCTGTACTGGGGTGAATGTATGACATTGTTCTGCATTCTGTCCATCAACTGTTGTTTTTGCATTTTTACCCCGAGTGGGACCGGTATGCTCAGACGTGAGTCCCGTGCTCTTCACACCATTGGAGTCAAGCTATCCTGGATGAAGACGGCTGATAGCCAGAAACCGGTCCTAGGATGCTTGATTCCGGTCCAAGGAAGACCTGGCTTGGCAGTTCGGGCTGGACTGTTCCCATGAGGCACAGGGTCAAGGCTGATTTGCATATGGCCATGTCTGAATTGGGGTGGTGTGGTGAGCAAAAAAACGATGGATTTAGGCCCAGATCTCTGTACTGGGGTGAATGTATGACATTGTTCTGCATTCTGTCCATCAACTGTTGTTTTTGCATTTTTCACCCCGAGTGGGACGGGTATGCTCAGACGTGAGTCCCGTGCTCTCCACACCACTGGAGTCAAGCTATCCTGGCTGAAGACGGCTGATAGCCAGAAACCGGTCCTAGGATGCTTGATTCCGCTCCAAGGAAGACCTGGCTTGGCAGTTCGGGCTGGACTGTTCCCATGAGGCACAGGGTCAAGGCTGATTTGCATATGGCCATGTCTGAATTGGGGTGGTGTGGTGAGCAAAAAAACGATGGATTTAGGCCCAGATCTCTGTACTGGGGTGAATGTATGACATTGTTCTGCATTCTGTCCATCAACTGTTGTTTTTGCATTTTTCACCCCGAGTGGGACGGGTATGCTCAGACGTGAGTCCCGTGCTCTCCACACCACTGGAGTCAAGCTATCCTGGCTGAAGATGGCTGATAGCCAGAAACCGGTCCTAGGATGCTTGATTCCGCTCCAAGGAAGACCTGGCTTGGCAGTTCGGGCTGGACTGTTCCCAAGAGGCACAGGGTCAAGGCTGATTTGCATATGGCCATGTCTGAATTTAGGGGGTGTGGTGAGCAAGAAAACGATGGATTTAGGCCCAGATCTCTGTACTGGGGTGAATGTATGACATTGTTCTGCATTCTGTCCATCAACTGTTGTTTTTGCATTTTTCACCCCGAGTGGGACGGGTATGCTCAGACGTGAGTCCCGTGCTCTCCACACCATTGGAGTCAAGCTATCCTGGATGAAGACGGCTGATAGCCAGAAACCGGTCCTAGGATGCTTGATTCCGGTCCAAGGAAGTCCTGGCTTGGCAGTTCGGGCTGGACTGTTCCCATGAGGCACAGGGTCAAGGCTGATTTGCATATGGCCATGTCTGAATTGGGGTGGTGTGGTGAGCAAAAAAACGATGGATTTAGGCCCAGATCTCTGTACTGGGGTGAATGTATGACATTGTTCTGCATTCTGTCCATCAACTGTTGTTTTTGCATTTTTCACCCCGAGTGGGACGGGTATGCTCAGACGTGAGTCCCGTGCTCTCCACACCACTGGAGTCAAGCTATCCTGGCTGAAGACGGCTGATAGCCAGAAACCGGTCCTAGGATGCTTGATTCCGGTCCAAGGAAGACCTGGCTTGGCAGTTCGGGCTGGACTGTTCCCATGAGGCACAGGGTCAAGGCTGATTTGCATATGGCCATGTCTGAATTGGGGTGGTGTGGTGAGCAAAAAAACGATGGATTTAGGCCCAGATCTCTGTACTGGGGTGAATATATGACATTGTTCTGCATTCTGTCCATCAACTGTTGTTTTTGCATTTTTCACCCCGAGTGGGACGGGTATGCTCAGACGTGAGTCCCGTGCTCTCCACACCACTGGAGTCAAGCTATCCTGGCTGAAGATGGCTGATAGCCAGAAACCGGTCCTAGGATGCTTGATTCCGCTCCAAGGAAGACCTGGCTTGGCAGTTCGGGCTGGACTGTTCCCATGAGGCACAGGGTCAAGGCTGATTTGCATATGGCCATGTCTGAATTTAGGGGGTGTGGTGAGCAAGAAAACGATGGATTTAGGCCCAGATCTCTGTACTGGGGTGAATGTATGACATTGTTCTGCATTCTGTCCATCAACTGTTGTTTTTGCATTTTTCACCCCGAGTGGGACGGGTATGCTCAGACGTGAGTCCCGTGCTCTCCACACCACTGGAGTCAAGCTATCCTGGCTGAAGACGGCTGATAGCCAGAAACCGGTCCTAGGATGCTTGATTCCAGTCCAAGGAAGACCTGGCTTGGCAGTTCGGGCTGGACTGTTCCCATGAGGCACAGGGTCAAGGCTGATTTGCATATGGCCATGTCTGAATTGGGGTGGTGTGGTGAGCAAAAAAACGATGGATTTAGGCCCAGATCTCTGTACTGGGGTGAATGTATGACATTGTTCTGCATTCTGTCCATCAACTGTTGTTTTTGCATTTTTCACCCCGAGTGGGACGGGTATGCTCAGACGTGAGTCCCGTGCTCTCCACACCACTGGAGTCAAGCTATCCTGGCTGAAGACGGCTGATAGCCAGAAACCGGTCCTAGGATGCTTGATTCCGCTCCAAGGAAGACCTGGCTTGGCAGTTCGGGCTGGACTGTTCCCATGAGGCACAGGGTCAAGGCTGATTTGCATATGGCCATGTCTGAATTTAGGGGGTGTGGTGAGCAAGAAAACGATGGATTTAGGCCCAGATCTCTGTACTGGGGTGGATGTATGACATTGTTCTGCATTCTGTCCATCAACTGTCTTTTTTGCATTTTTCACCCCGAGTGGGACAGGTATGCTCAGACGTGAGTCCCGTGCTCGTCACACACCACTGGAGTCAAGCTATCCTGGCTGAAGACGGCTGATAGCCAGAAACCGGTCCTAGGATGCTTGATTCCGGTCCAAGGAAGACCTGACTTGGCAGTTTGGGCTGGACTGTTCCTATGAGGCACAGGGTCAAGGCTGATTTGCACATGGCCATGTCTGAATTGAGTTGGTGTGGTGAGCAAAAAAACAATGGATTTAGGCCCAGATCTCTGTACTGGGGTGAATGTATGACATTGTTCTGCATTCTGTCCATCAACTGTTGTTTTTGCATTTTTCACTCGAGTGGGACGGGTATGCTCAGACGTGAGTCCCGTGCTCTCCGCACCAGTGGAGTCAAGCTATCCTGGCTGAAGACGGCTGATAGACAGAAACCAGTCCTAGGATGCTTGATTCCGGTCCAAGGAAGACCTGGCTTGGCAATTCGGGCTGGACTGTTCCCATGAGGCACAGGGTCAAGGCTGATTTGCATATGGCCATGTCTGAATTGGGGTGGTGTGGTGAGCAAAAAAACGATGGATTTAGGCCCAGATCTCTGTACTGGGGAGAATGTATGACATTGTTCTGCATTCTGTCCATCAACTGTTGTTTTTGCATTTTTCACCCCTAGTGGGACGGGTATGCTCAGACGTGAGTCCCGTGCTCTCCACACCACTGGAGTCAAGCTATCCTGGCTGAAGACAGCTGATAGCCAGAAACCGGTCCTAGGATGCTTGATTCCGGTCCAAGGAAGACCTGGCTTGGCAGTTCGGTCTGGACTGTTCCCATGAGGCACAGGGTCAAGGCTGATTTGCATATGGCCATGTCTGAATTGGGGTGGTGTGGTGAGCAAAAAAACGATGGATTTAGGCCCAGATCTCTGTACTGGGGTGAATGTATGACATTGTTCTGCATTCTGTCCATCAACTGTTGTTTTTGCATTTTTCACCCCGAGTGGGACGGGTATGCTCAGACGTGAGTCCCGTGCTCTCCACACCATTGGAGTCAAGCTATCCTGGATGAAGACGGCTGATAGCCAGAAACCGGTCCTAGGATGCTTGATTCCGGTCCAAGGAAGACCTGGCTTGGCAGTTCGGGCTGGACTGTTCCCATGAGGCACAGGGTCAAGGCTGATTTGCATATGGCCATGTCTGAATTGGGGTGATGTGGTGAGCAAAAAAAAGATGGATTTAGGCCCAGATCTCTGTACTGGGGTGAATGTATGACATTGTTCTGCATTCTGTCCATCAACTGTTGTTTTTGCATTTTTCACCCCGAGTGGGACGGGTATGCTCAGACGTGAGTCCCGTGCTCTCCACACCACTGGAGTCAAGCTATCCTGGCTGAAGACGGCTGATAGCCAGAAACCGGTCCTAGGATGCTTGATTCCGCTCCAAGGAAGACCTGGCTTGGCAGTTCGGGCTGGACTGTTCCTATGAGGCACAGGGTCAAGGCTGATTTGCATATGGCCATATCTGAATTGAGGGAGTGTGGTGAGCAAGAAAACGATGGATTTAGGCCCAGATCTCTGTACTGGCGTGGATGTATGACATTGTTCTGCATTCTGTCCATCAACTGTCTTTTTTGCATTTTTCACCCCGAGTGGGACAGGTATGCTCAGACGTGAGTCCCGTGCTCTTCACACCACTGGAGTCAAGCTATCCTGGCTGAAGACGGCTGATAGCCAGAAACCGGTCCTAGGATGCTTGATTCCGGTCCAAGGAAGACCTGGCATGGCAGTTCGGGCTGGACTGTTCCCATGAGGCACAGGGTCAAGGCTGATTTGCATATGGCCATGTCTGAATTGGGGTGGTGTGGTGAGCAAAAAAATGATGGATTTAGGCCCAGATCTCTGTACTGGGGTGAATATATGACATTGTTCTGCATTCTGTCCATCAACTGTTGTTTTTGCATTTTTCACTCGAGTGGGACGGGTATGCTCAGACATGAGTCCCGTGCTCTCCACACCAGTGGAGTCAAGCTATCCTGGCTGAAGACGGCTGATAGCCAGAAACCAGTCCTAGGATGCTTGATTCCGGTCCAAGGAAGACCTGGCTTGGCAATTCGGGCTGGACTGTTCCCATGAGGCACAGGGTCAAGGCTGATTTGCATATGGCCATGTCTGAATTGGGGTGGTGTGGTGAGCAAAAAAATGATGGATTTAGGCCCAGATCTCTGTACTGGGGTGAATGTATGACATTGTTCTGCATTCTGTCCATCAACTGTTGTTTTTGCATTTTTCACCCCGAGTGGGACGGGTATGCTCAGACGTGAGTCCCGTGCTCTACACACCACTGGAGTCAAGCTATCCTGGCTGAAGACGGCTGATAGCCAGAAACCGGTCCTACGATGCTTGATTCCGGTCCAAGGAAGACCTGGCTTGGCAGTTTGGGCTGGACTGTTCCCATGAGGCACAGGGTCAAGGCTGATTTGCACATGGCCATGTCTGAATTGGGGTGGTGTGGTGAGCAAAAAAACGATGGATTTAGGCCCAGATCTCTGTACTGGGGTGAATGTATGACATTGTTCTGCATTCTGTCCATCAACTGTTGTTTTTGCATTTTTCACTCGAGTGGGACGGGTATGCTCAGACATGAGTCCCGTGCTCTCCACACCAGTGGAGTCAAGCTATCCTGGCTGAAGACGGCTGATAGCCAGAAACCAGTCCTAGGATGCTTGATTCCGGTCCAAGGAAGACCTGGCTTGGCAATTCGGGCTGGACTGTTCCCATGAGGCACAGGGTCAAGGCTGATTTGCATATGGCCATGTCTGAATTGGGGTGGTGTGGTGAGCAAAAAAACGATGGATTTAGGCCCAGATCTCTGTACTGGGGTGAATGTATGACATTGTTCTGTATTCTGTCCATCAACTGTTGTTTTTGCATTTTTCACCCCGAGTGGGACGGGTATGCTCAGACGTGAGTCCCGTGCTCTCCACACCACTGGAGTCAAGCTATCCTGGCTGAAGACAGCTGATAGCCAGAAACCGGTCCTAGGATGCTTGATTCCGGTCCAAGGAAGACCTGGCTTGGCAGTTCGGTCTGGACTGTTCCCATGAGGCACAGGGTCGAAGCTGATTTGCATATGGCCATGTCTGAATTGGGGTGGTGTGGTGAGCAAAAAAATGATGGATTTAGGCCCAGATCTCTGTACTGGGGTGAATGTATGACATTGTTCTGCATTCTGTCCATCAACTGTTGTTTTTGCATTTTTCACCCCGAGTGGGACGGGTATGCTCAGACGTGAGTCCCGTGCTCTCCACACCACTGGAGTCAAGCTATCCTGGCTGAAGGCGGCTGATAGCCAGAAACCGGTCCTAGTTACTTGATTCCGGTCCAAGGAAGACCTGGCTTGGCAGTTCGGGCTGGACTCTTCCCATGAGGCACAGGGTCAAGGCTGATTTGCATATGGCCATGTCTGAATTGGGGTGGTGAGGTGAGCAAAAAAATGATGGATTTAGGCCCAGATCTCTGTACTGGGGTGATTGTATGACATTGTTCTGCATTCTGTCCATCAACTGTTGTTTTTGCATTTTTCACCCCGAGTGGGACGGGTATGCTCAGACGTGAGTCCCGTGCTCTCCACACCCTTGGAGTCAAGCTATCCTGGATGAAGACGGCTGATAGCCAGAAACCGGTCCTAGGATGCTTGATTCCGGTCCAAGGAAGACCTGGCTTGGCAGTTCGGGCTGGACTGTTCCCATGAGGCACAGGGTCAAGGCTGATTTGCATATGGCCCTGTCTGAATTGGGGTGGTGTGGTGAGCAAAAAAACGATGGATTTAGGCCCAGATCTCTGTACTGGGGTGAATGTATGACATTGTTCTGCATTCTGTCCATCAACTGTTGTTTTTGCATTTTTCACCCCGAGTGGGACGGGTATGCTCAGACGTGAGTCCCGTGCTCTCCACACCACTGGAGTCAAGCTATCCTGGCTGAAGACGGCTGATAGCCAGAAACCGGTCCTAGGATGCTTGATTCCGGTCCAAGGAAGACCTGGCTTGGCAGTTCGGGCTGGACTGTTCCCATGAGGCACAGGGTCAAGGCTGATTTGCATATGGCCATGTCTGAATTGGGGTGGTGTGGTGAGCAAAAAAACGATGGATTTAGGCCCAGATCTCTGTACTGGGGTGAATGTATGACATTGTTCTGCATTCTGTCCATCAACTGTTGTTTTTGCATTTTTCACCCCGAGTGGGACGGGTATGCTCAGACGTGAGTCCTGTGCTCTCCACACCACTGGAGTCAAGCTATCCTGGCTGAAGACGGCAGATAGCCAGAAACCGGTCCTAGGATGCTTGATTCCGCTCCAAGGAAGACCTGGCTTGGCAGTTCGGGCTGGACTGTTCCCATGAGGCACAGGGTCAAGGCTGATTTGCATATGGCCATGTCTGAATTGAGGGGGTGTGGTGAGCAAGAAAACGATGGATTTAGGCCCAGATCTCTGTACTGGGGTGTATGTATGACATTGTTCTGCATTCTGTCCATCAACTGTCTTTTTTGCATTTTTCACCCCGAGTGGGACAGGTATGCTCAGACGTGAGTCCCGTGCTCTCCACACCACTGGAGTCAAGCTATCCTGGCTGAAGACGGCTGATAGCCAGAAACCGGTCCTAGGATGCTTGATTCCGGTCCAAGGAAGACCTGGCATGGCAGTTCGGGCTGGACTGTTCCCATGAGGCACAGGGTCAAGGCTGATTTGCATATGGCCATGTCTGAATTGGGGTGGTGTGGTGAGCAAAAAAATGATGGATTTAGGCCCAGATCTCAGTACTGGGGTGAATGTATGACATTGTTCTGCATTCTGTCCATCAACTGTTGTTTTTGCATTTTTCACCCCGAGTGGGACGGGTATGCTCAGACGTGAGTCCCGTGCTCTCCACACCACTGGAGTCAAGCTATCCTGGCTGAAGACGGCTGATAGCCAGAAACCGGTCCTAGGATGCTTGATTCCGGTCCAAGGAAGACCTGGCTTGGCAGTTTGGGCTGGACTGTTCCCATGAGGCACAGGGTCAAGGCTGATTTGCACATGGCCATGTCTGAATTGGGGTGGTGTGGTGAGCAAAAAAACGATGGATTTAGGCCCAGATATCTGTACTGGGGTGAATGTATGACATTGTTCTGCATTCTGTCCATCAACTGTTGTTTTTGCATTTTTCACTCGAGTGGGACGGGTATGCTCAGACGTGAGTCCCGTGTACTCCACACCAGTGGAGTCAAGCTATCCTGGCTGAAGACGGCTGATAGCCAGAAACCAGTCCTAGGATGCTTGATTCCGGTCCAAGGAAGACCTGGCTTGGCAATTCGGGCTGGACTGTTCCCATGAGGCACAGGGTCAAGGCTGATTTGCATATGGCCATGTCTGAATTGGGGTGGTGTGGTGAGCAAAAAACCGATGGATTTAGGCCCAGATCTCTGTACTGGGGTGAATGTATGACATTGTTCTGCATTCTGTCCATCAACTGTTGTTTTTGCATTTTTCACCCCGAGTGGGACGGGTATGCTCAGACGTGAGTCCCGTGCTCTCCACACCACTGGAGTCAAGCTATCCTGGCTGAAGGCGGCTGATAGCCAGAAACCGGTCCTAGTTACTTGATTCCGGTCCAAGGAAGACCTGGCTTGGCAGTTCGGGCTGGACTGTTCCCATGAGGCACAGGGTCAAGGCTGATTTGCATATGGCCATGTCTGAATTGGGGTGGTGTGTTGAGCAAAAAAACGAGGTATTTAGGCCCAGATCTCTGTACTGGGGTGAATGTATGACATTGTTCTGCATTCTGTCCATCAACTGTTGTTTTTGCATTTTTACCCCGAGTGGGACGGGTATGCTCAGACGTGAGTCCCGTGCTCTTCACACCATTGGAGTCAAGCTATCCTGGATGAAGACGGCTGATAGCCAGAAACCGGTCCTAGGATGCTTGATTCCGGTCCAAGGAAGACCTGGCTTGGCAGTTCGGGCTGGACTGTTCCCATGAGGCACAGGGTCAAGGCTGATTTGCATATGGCCATGTCTGAATTGGGGTGGTGTGGTGAGCAAAAAAACGATGGATTTAGGCCCAGATCTCTGTACTGGGGTGAATGTATGACATTGTTCTGCATTCTGTCCATCAACTGTTGTTTTTGCATTTTTCACCCCGAGTGGGACGGGTATGCTCAGACGTGAGTCCCGTGCTCTCCACACCACTGGAGTCAAGCTATCCTGGCTGAAGACGGCTGATAGCCAGAAACCGGTCCTAGGATGCTTGATTCCGCTCCAAGGAAGACCTGGCTTGGCAGTTCGGGCTGGACTGTTCCCATGAGGCACAGGGTCAAGGCTGATTTGCATATGGCCATGTCTGAATTTGGGTGGTGTGGTGAGCAAAAAAACGATGGATTTAGGCCCAGATCTCTGTACTGGGGTGAATGTATGACATTGTTCTGCATTCTGTCCATCAACTGTTGTTTTTGCATTTTTCACCCCGAGTGGGACGGGTATGCTCAGACGTGAGTCCCGTGCTCTCCACACCACTGGAGTCAAGCTATCCTGGCTGAAGATGGCTGATAGCCAGAAACCGGTCCTAGGATGCTTGATTCCGCTCCAAGGAAGACCTGGCTTGGCAGTTCGGGCTGGACTGTTCCCATGAGGCACAGGGTCAAGGCTGATTTGCATATGGCCATGTCTGAATTTAGGGGGTGTGGTGAGCAAGAAAACGATGGATTTAGGCCCAGATCTCTGTACTGGGGTGAATGTATGACATTGTTCTGCATTCTGTCCATCAACTGTTGTTTTTGCATTTTTCACCCCGAGTGGGACGGGTATGCTCAGACGTGAGTCCCGTGCTCTCCACACCATTGGAGTCAAGCTATCCTGGATGAAGACGGCTGATAGCCAGAAACCGGTCCTAGGATGCTTGATTCCGGTCCAAGGAAGTCCTGGCTTGGCAGTTCGGGCTGGACTGTTCCCATGAGGCACAGGGTCAAGGCTGATTTGCATATGGCCATGTCTGAATTGGGGTGGTGTGGTGAGCAAAAAAACGATGGATTTAGGCCCAGATCTCTGTACTGGGGTGAATGTATGACATTGTTCTGCATTCTGTCCATCAACTGTTGTTTTTGCATTTTTCACCCCGAGTGGGACGGTTATGCTCAGACGTGAGTCCCGTGCTCTCCACACCACTGGAGTCAAGCTATCCTGGCTGAAGATGGCTGATAGCCAGAAACCGGTCCTAGGATGCTTGATTCCGCTCCAAGGAAGACCTGGCTTGGCAGTTCGGGCTGGACTGTTCCCATGAGGCACAGGGTCAAGGCTGATTTGCATATGGCCATGTCTGAATTTAGAGGGTGTGGTGAGCAAGAAAACGATGGATTTAGGCCCAGATCTCTCTACTGGGGTGAATGTATGACATTGTTCTGCATTCTGTCCATCAACTGTTGTTTTTGCATTTTTCACCCCGAGTGGGACGGGTATGCTCAGACGTGAGTCCCGTGCTCTCCACACCACTGGAGTCAAGCTATCCTGGCTGAAGACGGCTGATAGCCAGAAACCGGTCCTAGGATGCTTGATTCCAGTCCAAGGAAGACCTGGCTTGGCAGTTCGGGCTGGACTGTTCCCATGAGGCACAGGGTCAAGGCTGATTTGCATATGGCCATGTCTGAATTGGGGTGGTGTGGTGAGCAAAAAAACGATGGATTTAGGCCCAGATCTCTGTACTGGGGTGAATGTATGACATTGTTCTGCATTCTGTCCATCAACTGCTGTTTTTGCATTTTTCACCCCGAGTGGGACGGGTATGCTCAGACGTGAGTCCCGTGCTCTCCACACCACTGGAGTCAAGCTATCCTGGCTGAAGACGGCTGATAGCCAGAAACCGGTCCTAGGATGCTTGATTCCGCTCCAAGGAAGACCTGGCTTGGCAGTTCGGGCTGGACTGTTCCCATGAGGCACAGGGTCAAGGCTGATTTGCATATGGCCATGTCTGAATTTAGGGGGTGTGGTGAGCAAGAAAACGATGGATTTAGGCCCAGATCTCTGTACTGGGGTGGATGTATGACATTGTTCTGTATTCTGTCCATCAACTGTCTTTTTTGCATTTTTCACCCCGAGTGGGACAGGTATGCTCAGACGTGAGTCCCGTGCTCGTCACACACCACTGGAGTCAAGCTATCCTGGCTGAAGACGGCTGATAGCCAGAAACCGGTCCTAGGATGCTTGATTCCGGTCCAAGGAAGACCTGACTTGGCAGTTTGGGCTGGACTGTTCCTATGAGGCACAGGGTCAAGGCTGATTTGCACATGGCCATGTCTGAATTGAGTTGGTGTGGTGAGCAAAAAAACAATGGATTTAGGCCCAGATCTCTGTACTGGGGTGAATGTATGACATTGTTCTGCATTCTGTCCATCAACTGTTGTTTTTGCATTTTTCACTCGAGTGGGACGGGTATGCTCAGACGTGAGTCCCGTGCTCTCCACACCAGTGGAGTCAAGCTATCCTGGCTGAAGACGGCTGATAGACAGAAACCAGTCCTAGGATGCTTGATTCCGGTCCAAGGAAGACCTGGCTTGGCAATTCGGGCTGGACTGTTCCCATGAGGCACAGGGTCAAGGCTGATTTGCATATGGCCATGTCTGAATTGGGGTGGTGTGGTGAGCAAAAAAACGATGGATTTAGGCCCAGATCTCTGTACTGGGGAGAATGTATGACATTGTTCTGCATTCTGTCCATCAACTGTTGTTTTTGCATTTTTCACCCCTAGTGGGACGGGTATGCTCAGACGTGAGTCCCGTGCTCTCCACACCACTGGAGTCAAGCTATCCTGGCTGAAGACAGCTGATAGCCAGAAACCGGTCCTAGGATGCTTGATTCCGGTCCAAGGAAGACCTGGCTTGGCAGTTCGGTCTGGACTGTTCCCATGAGGCACAGGGTCAAGGCTGATTTGCATATGGCCATGTCTGAATTGGGGTGGTGTGGTGAGCAAAAAAACGATGGATTTAGGCCCAGATCTCTGTACTGGGGTGAATGTATGACATTGTTCTGCATTCTGTCCATCAACTGTTGTTTTTGCATTTTTCACCCCGAGTGGGACGGGTATGCTCAGACGTGAGTCCTGTGCTCTCCACACCATTGGAGTCAAGCTATCCTGGATGAAGACGGCTGATAGCCAGAAACCGGTCCTAGGATGCTTGATTCCGGTCCAAGGAAGACCTGGCTTGGCAGTTCGGGCTGGACTGTTCCCATGAGGCACAGGGTCAAGGCTGATTTGCATATGGCCATGTCTGAATTGGGGTGATGTGGTGAGCAAAAAAAAGATGGATTTAGGCCCAGATCTCTGTACTGGGGTGAATGTATGACATTGTTCTGCATTCTGTCCATCAACTGTTGTTTTTGCATTTTTCACCCCGAGTGGGACGGGTATGCTCAGACGTGAGTCCCGTGCTCTCCACACCACTGGAGTTAAGCTATCCTGGCTGAAGACGGCTGATAGCCAGAAACCAGTCCTGGGTTGCTTGATTCCGGCCCAAGGAAGACTTGGCTTGGCAGTTCGGGCTGGACTGTTCCCATGAGGCACAGGGTCAAGGCTGATTTGCATTTGGCCATGTCTGAATTGGGGTGGTGTGGTGAGCAAAAAAACGATGGATTTAGGCCCAGATCTCTGTACTGGGGTGAATGTAGGACATTGTTCTGCATTCTGTTCATCAACTGTTGTTTTTGCATTTTTCACCCCGAGTGGGACGGGTATGCTCAGACGTGAGTCCCGTGCTCTCTACACCACTGGAGTCAAGCTATCCTGGCTGAAGACGGCTGATAGCCAGAAACCGGTCCTAGGATGCTTGATTCCGGTCCAAGGAAGACCTGGCTTGGCAGTTCGGGCTGGACTGTTCCCATGAGGCACAGGGTCAAGGCTGATTTGCATATGGCCATGTCTGAATTGGGGTGGTGTGGTGAGCAAAAAAATGATGGATTTAGGCCCAGATCTCTGTATTGGGGTGAATGTATGACATTGTTCTGCATTCTGTCCATCAACTGTTGTTTTTGCAGTGGAATGTTGAACCACACTTCACCAGGTGTTCTGAAGCCTAAAAGACTAGCCTGCTAACAGCGGTATGCTGTTGCAGTATGTGCATGTTGGCAGCCATCTTGTAGTTCCATCGGTGCCAACAAGCACTCCAGCTTGAGGGATAAACTGACTTTTGATAACTTAGTAGGGGGAAGATGGTAGCCAGCATTGCGTTAAAAGGAGGAAACCTCCTGTGAGTCCTGACAATAACAGCCTAAGTAGATGCATGTTATAAAACATGTTTCTATCTAGGTAGCAATGGGAAAGAGAGGCAAGGGAGCTTTACAAACCCACTGTGAAACAATGCATTTTCCTGAAAACATGTTCTCAGGGGAACCCTATTTGTCAATTGTTATCAATGCTCACCATTGTTTTCTATTGACAAGGTCCAGGCTTAATATAGTACACTGGTTTTTAGCTGTCCCTAAGGGATTTTATAAGTTGGGAGATTTAAAACGTACTCTTGAAAAACCTTTTATTGTCTATTAAGGTTTAGATCCATTCTTCCAGTGGTAAGAAATCATTAATTTGCACAAGTACGGCCTGCTCTGCTGTATTTACAAATGCTTTCTTCCCCTTGGTCTGTTTTGGGGTTGCAAGTTTCCTCTCCGGTGCTCTTAGACTCAGGAAAAAGTTTTTTAATCACTAGAGGTTTTTTTAACAACCAAGTGGTTAGTTTGTACTGCTTTATTGTTTGTATGGAATATTTGATATATTTATGGATAGCGCCATGAAGGGTCAGGGCAGAGGACGGCCTTGTGTTTCTACTCTGTGTTTATGGTACTGGAATGATGCAATTGCACTTTATAGAAACATTTTTGCTGTAACTTACATTTCCTGGCAATTCTGCGAGTTTTCGTAAAGAAGGTTTTTTAAGTGATATATTAAATGATACAATTAGATTGTTGGTTTTTACGCAGCCCGAATACTTCCTGCTATCATAGCATGCCCATAGTACAGGTGTGTGTTGTCAGTTTGTTGCTGGACAAGACCCCTACATTGTTTATTGAAACCACCATTTTAGTTGACCTATAAATTGTGATTCGCACAAAATAACATGAAATGTCACTATATACGCTAATAAAGAATATGAAACGTTTAAAAAGATTCGGTGCTATGTTTGTGCTTTCAAATTATTGTTTGTATACTTATGTTAAGGAACGTTTGTATGTATAGGTGTAATATGTACCGAATCCTATCTTATGTTATATTTGGGTTTTAAATGTGCTTTTATGGTCTATACTGGCTGAATAAAGAGTTAGTGACTTGACAGTAATTTTAACTTTTTGTAATTCCAGTTGCATGAGCCGATGATTAGGTTTTACAGTTGCCCGTCTCATTATTGCCCGTCTCAGTCAGTCAGGCAAGAAAAACTTTATTCGGTTTTCACAACCCTAAAAATTAGTTTAAAAGTCAATTACAAAGATTTAAAACAATTTCATGAAAAGATCATTCAATAATAGAAACAATTTTTTACAATTCATGCAATGTTATCGACTAATTTGTCACCTAATTCATTTAGTATTGTCCACTGATCATAAAAGTGTATCAATCCAGGTAAGAAACTTGGCCTCTCGACAGATTAAGATGGTTGATGTTCCCCCATCCAACAAGTTACGGTTTGTCTACCGGTACGAATGTTAAGTTCTTTATAATGGGTTTTAAAAGTCTCCTTCTTGCAACTTTCGCCATAGGGCAGACACACATCAAGTGGCATAAAGATTCGTTGTGATATCCGCATAAGCGGCAATTTGCATTTAGGTGTTTTCCTTTCCATGTGTGTCGCAAATCCTTGGTTTCGTGTTCTCCAAGCCGGTACAGCATGAAACTCTTTTTCAGAACCAATCGGAAATGTGCCGCTAAATAAGTTTGAGGTTTTAGTTTGACATAAGAATTTATGACTGTCCAAGAGTGTTTACATTTTACCAGTAATTTTTTATCTTCGATGAAGGACAGATTTTTTTGCGGCAAGCTGTTACACATTCTGTTAAAGGCCACCCTTTCCATCTTACTATCCCATGCCTCTTGTATGTTTAATGCTGCCAAAGCTGATCATAGGTGTTCGCCCCATGAGTACAATTTTTTCAAATCAAACTGAGCCTTTATTTCAGCCCAACATAGGTAGTTCAGAGAACCAGGATCTGAGGAATGGAGTTTCCAGCACAGTTTCACAAAAACAGATTGTCACTGGAATTCCTGAATTTGTAAACCAAATTCCAGGCAGATCTGTGCTGGTGATGCACTTTTCGGAAGGTTAAAAACGGCCTTATACACCTTTATCTGTAGTTCATTTAAGACTTCAAAATCCCGGCCATGCCATATTTCCAAACCGTATGCCAGTGCAGGAAGTAATTGAGAGGCCATTACTTTCAAAAGGTGACTATATGGTGGACAACTCAGTTTTTGTTTCAATTGTTTGTAGGCAAAGATTAGTGTTTGGGCCTTTGCTCTTATTGCTCTTTTCTGTTCTGTGAAGGACATGCCTCGACCCAAGTAAATTCCCAGATACTTGTAAGTACGAACTTCCTCTATTTGTTCATCTTTGGCAAACCACCTGAATTATCCAGGATTAGGGCCTGCTAATTGCACAACTTTTGTTTTTTTCTTGTTTATCTCTATGTGGTAAATAAATAATTAATTACCGGTTCTATTTTTCAGGATACTCTAATAACAGATAGCTCAATAAATAAGAGTCAAGATTCGAGGTAGCTGAAGTATACAGGCTTTAATCAGGCATAAAAGGACAGGAACAGGACAGCCTGCATGGGAATAGGATGGCAGCTGCCGGGGGCAGGATCTGGGAATTGGCTGGCTTTTAATAACAGTGCATTAATATATATACTAAAAACAATTACATTGCATTCAATACAGTAGGCGTAGCAGTAGGCGGAGTTTGTAGCAGTCGCGAAAGAAAAGGCATAAAGTGGGTGTAACAAGAGGCGTGTACAGGGCGTATACATAGACATGTGATGTAAACGTAACAGAATATGTCATAAAAAAGGGGCGGAAACATGGAGGGGGCTAGCTGAGCAGCTGGGACCTCTAACCTAGTGGTGCGCGCAAACTGGCAATGACGTGTTACCAGGGAGAACTGGGGGCTATGACTTCTGCACTAGAAGAGGAGACGAAAGTCTGGAGGGTCAGAGCGACATGTACCTAGGCATATCTAGTATCTGGTGTTTATAGTACATGTTGATAGAATCCAAAAGTTATCAGGGTAAAGGCTAACAGACACTAAGACTGGTGCATGCATTTATTCTAAATGTATTGCATGTGCGAGGAATATTCTATGAATATGAATACAGTATTTCTCTTACATGGAGACATAAAGGCTAGACCATGACGGAAACTATTGATGCGATTCAGTAGCTTAGGAATGCAGAGAAGGAGGGCTGGACTGATAACTAGAATCATAACATACTCTTGGCAGACTGGGAGGCAGAGCCAGGCCGAGCCGGGCACTGCGAGGCATGAAAGTAAGTGAAGGGTCAGGGATACAGGTGGGGGCTGTATCGCTCCTTGGAGGGTTCAGGAAACAGGAGCTGAATCTGAGTCCGGGCCCTTTTGAGGCCTAGAAACGGGGACAATTCAATGAATTAACGTGCACACTGTAAAACGTGGCAACGTAGCTTTACATAGGCCTGATATTCGTTATATTCACGAAAACTGGAAACTGGCATACTAGAGATGGACACAACTGTAATTGCGTCTTTAATCGATCAGAGGGGAATACATGCATATCGATCATGCACATATGACATAACATGGGGAACACGTAGGCACATATGACATGGCAAAATTTACTTTTCCACATTCCCTCCTTGTGCCCTACGTTTCCATCAGGAAACATCAATATTCATGATACCATCTATCATTTCATATAGCATCATTTGCTCGTCTCGAATTGTCTTGGAACGGGATTTAGGACTAGGAATACAAGAGGTAGCACAAATGCCGCAAATCGCAGGGCCACATTGTATACAGAGGCAGCAACTGAATATGATCATTACTGCAATACCTAGGAATGACAATACTTTCCATCCCCAAGCAGATATGATACTCCAGAGCCAACCGGACCATGTCCAGGTGCCTGGATTCTGGTGTAACTGATGGGCAATTTTATGAAGTCTGGTTATAGCTGAATAAACAGACGGCGCGTTATTAGGAATGAAAATGCAGCAACTAGATCCGATGACTCTACATGCTCCTCCTCTATCGGCCAGTATGACGTCAAGAACGAGACGATTTTGGAGCACGACAAATCTCATAGCAGATTGCTCTTCGGTTAAGTTACTTAGAGCAGAAGTAGTCTCATTCACTACTGCTTCAAGGGTTCTGGTTAGTCTACGTATTAACTTACTATTCTGGATAGGTCCTATAAAGAAGAAGAAACCTTTATTGAAATCTTGATATTGTTCTAGAGTAGTTTCAGTTTGATCGACAATCGGGGACTCAATCTCCCTTCTATGTCTGACCTGTACTAGATGTGTGTTTCTATGATAATCAGATGGGGCTAGAAAAACTGGTGGCAGTAGGAAGGCAATGTAACATGTTCCATCCCAATCGAGGGGCAGACGAACATATGCGGTCTGACCACAAACAAAATAGGAATGACGTGATGCTTTGAAAATAGATTTCCCACTGTCACTATACTTGACAGTAGTAGTACAATCACTATGTCCTACATGTGCGGAACCATTCTTTCTGACACATAATTCGCCTTTGACTGGTAGTACTGAAATAGCAGGTAAGTCTGGAGTAGTATCAGACTGAACATTCAATACCATAAAATTCGAAGAATAATTACCTAAATTATATACTTCATTTTCTAGATCTAACCCTGTTCTATGGGGGAGACCTTGCTTGTCTGGAAAACATGTTCTATTCAGAAGGGACATATCATTTGAAGATGACGTTAACATGGACCATGCTCCACATGAACCATTATGTGAAAACGGATAAGGAAAGAGTGGCAGAACTCCCTTCGGTGTCTGGAAAGGGGGGAGTCGACCACACACCCAACAATTAGTGGCATTGCTGGTCTGGTGTGAATAGTGTAACATTCGGATGAATGTATTATTACGCATAGCAAGACGATAGGATAGCTCGTGAGGAGGCAGATCACTAAATGTGTGCTCTACTGTAGCATTAGCAAACTTATTTATATGCGAAATTGGAAAACATAAATGTAATGCATAACTTGTGCAGGTAACCATCAAACTTAGAAACAATAGGAAAGTTAGAATGACGATACATCGTATAGAGTTTTGACTAACTCTCTCACTATGGGGGTCTATCTCATACATGTCAGGGACCTGTCTAACCGTTTCACCCGAGAGGGACTTAGACAATTAAACTGGCTGACTTATTTTACTAGACCTGAGTTTCTTTTTATACTCCTGTTGCGGAGTTTCCTCTAACAGGGGAGGCTTGAGTTCAGAGTTTGTTTTTAGGCAGTCTTTAGGAGGAAGGTAGTCCTTGGCAAATGTTTTTACACGCACTCCATGGAACTTCTTTATGTGGGACAGGTGGACCCATCCTTTTCTCCCCTCTAGTTTGGCCGCAGTCCTTGTTGTAAGTAAGACCATACGAGGCTCCTTCCAACGGGGCTCCAGCGGACTTGAACGATCAAAATTTCGGACCAATACGAGGTTTCCTGGAACGATTTCATGCGGTTTCACCTCGGTATTGTCTGGAAATGCAGCGGCAACCTGTGAACGACAAGAGTGTAGGGCAGACATCAAGGAAGCTAGGTAATCTGTCAACATATTGCTGGAAACATCTGTAATACTGCGGGGTCTAGGTGTACCCCACATGTTTGGGGGGCGGCCGAATACGACCTCATAAGGGGACAGACCTGATCTGGAATGTGCAACCATTCGCATATAAAATAATGCAACTGGCAGGGCAACTAGCCAGTCTACACCTTTCTCTTTACAAACTTTTGCAATGCGGATTTTCAGGGTCTGATTATGTCTCTCTACGAGACCGGCTGCTTCAGGATGGCGCACACAATGGAACTTCCACTGGTACCCTAACAGAAGGGAAACATGTTTCATTAACTCGGATGAGAATGGCTGGCCGTTATCAGAATACACGACCCTAGGGAGTCCATAACGGGGAAAGAATTCACGAACCAACTGCCTGGCAGTGGTCGCGGCTGTGTAATCTGGAACTGGATATGCTTCTGTCCACCTGGACAAAGCGCATACAACTACGAGGACATACTTGAAACCTCGACATTGCTCCATCTGAATGTAATCCATCTGGAGGACTTCAAAAGGGTGGTCAGGAGGTTGGAATCCACCTTGTTCCACCGGGACACTTTTACCTGGATTGAATTGACAACATATCATACAAGTACGGACTTTCTGCTTGGCTGCAGCTCGTAAATGCTTGTTGAACCAGAGGTTCTGTATACTGTCTAACATGGCTTTTTCTCCTAGGTGTGCTGGACTATGTGCGGTATTGATAATGACTTGAACCATGGAGTCGGGGAGAAACCATGTGGCTTTTCCCTTCGTCACCCATCCTTGATCTGTCTGGACCCCTCCTTGTTCAGACCATTTCTTGATTTCTTCAGGAGTAGCATGTAACTGTATGTCTATGACATCTTGTGTAGGGTCCTTAACTGTCATACAGGTAGTCGGATCTAGAGTGAGTGTCCGTGTCGTGTTAACTGGAATGTCTGGGGTCTGAGCTGTAAGCTTGGCTGTTCGATCTGCTAGATCGTTACCTTGGGAAATGATGTCAGTAACTTTCGTATGTGCCTTGCACTTCATGATAGCGATAGCTGTCGGTAAATGTATTGCATCTAACAGAGCTTGAATGAGGAGACCATGCTGAATCTTGGTTCCATGAGAAGTCATGAAACCTCTCTCCTGCCAGAGCACTCCGAAGTCGTGTACAACTCCGAATGCGTAACGTGAATCTGTATATATGTTTACTTTCAGGTCCTTGGCACGTATGCAGGCTTGGGTCAGAGCAACTAGCTCTGCTGCTTGAGCAGACAGGGTGTCAATACGGTGTGTTTCAATAACTTCGGTGTCAGTAGTCACTGCATACGCGGCTACTAGTTCTCCTGTACTAGTTCTCATACATGAACCATCCACATAAAGTGTCAGGTCGGGATTAGGTAATGCAATGTCTGTCAGGTCTTGTCTTGGCTTGGTCATAGTGTTAACTACTTCCACACAGTCATGTGTGGCAGGATTTGAAGTAACTGATGGTAACAGGGTAGCAGGATTTAGAACGTTGCAGCGTCTGATTTCTATGTGTGGCTGGAACAGTGTCAGTTCATAACCTGTTAAACGTGCAATGGTCAAGTGCTGTGTCTGTGTTCGGTTTAAAAGAACTTCCACGGAGTGTGGAACTTGTACTGTCAAGGAGTGTCCTAATACTATGGAATCACTTTGTCTGATAGCTAGAGCTGTGGCTGCAACTGACTTGAGGCACGTAGGCAAAGCCTGGGCTACTGGATCTAATGTGCTCGAAAAATAAGCACAAGGCTTGTACTGTCCTGCTTGATCTTGTGTGAGAACAGATAATGCAGTACCATCACGTTCTGTGACAAAAAGTGTAAAAGGCTTACTGTAGTTCGGTGTAGCTAGAACAGGTGCTTGGCATAAGGCTTTCTTTAATTCATTAAAACTAAGCGTATGTTCAGATGTCCAAGGGAGGACAGTCGATACGGCTGCCTCCTGTGTCGTTAACTGTATCAGTGGCTTGGCTAGAAATGCATACTGAGGAATCCATTGTCTGCAGTAACAAGTGAGGCCAATAAAAGCACGTACCTCCTTCTGTGTCTTGGGCTGTGGAAGACTCGCTATCAACTGGATACGGTCTGGTGTCAACTGCCTACCCCACTTGGACAGTAAGTGGCCTAAGTAGATCACTTGCTGGACACAGAACTGGAGCTTTGAAGGGGACACCTTGTGCCCCATCTCGGCCAGAAAATACAGAACTGTAAGTGACGCTCGTTCGCAGTCACGTTCAGAACGGGCTGTGATCAGTAGATCATCGACATACTGGAGCAGGGCAGTGTCAGTTGGCATGTGAATGTTGTCTAGTTGTCTTTTAAGTGCTTGACTGTAAATACTAGGACTTTCTGTGAAACCTTGAGGAGCTCGTGTGAATTTATAGCTCCTTCCATTTAAACAAAAACCGAAAAGGTACTGGCTGTCTGGATGAATGGGGACACTGAAAAATGCGTTCTTGAGGTCGATAACAGTGAAAAACGTAGCTTCAGAATCAATAGCTGTCAATAGGGATGAAATATCTGGGACTACTGGGTACTGGGGTATGATACATTTATTAAGTTCTCGAAGGTCAATCACTAATCGATATACTGGAGGTGCATTTGGATCAGTACGTTTCATGACTGGAATGATAGGAGAATTACATACATTGGAGTCAGTTTCTACAACCACTCCTTGAGCGATGAGCTCATCAATAATTTTGGATAAGGCTGCTACAGCCTCAGGTGGCAATCTGTACTGTCTGATTCGTGGCAAGACTATACCTTGCTTGAGAGTCACACGATGGGGTGTAATTTGCATAAAACCTACATCAGTTGGACCTTGCGCCCATAAATGCTGCGGTACATTTGACAATCTTGGATCAAAATCACGTAATACATAGTGACCTTTAAAGTCTCTTAAAAACAATCGGATTCCTTCTGGGGAACAGCAAATAACTGCCCCTAATTCTTTCAATGTTTTAATGCCTAACAAATTTTCTGGACATGATTTCGTAAGTAATAAATCAGTAGTTCGGGACAATGGACCAACTTCTAGAGAAACTGGTTTTGAAATCTCGTTCACAATAGGCTTTCCTGAAAATCCAAGGGAAACATTTCTAGAGCCTGAGAGCGGAGCCCCTGGAACCTCGTCATGACTGATAGCAGTCCTACTTGCCCCTGTATCAATCAAAAACTTTCTGTCTTTCCCTAATACTTGACTGTGTACATAGGGACCCTCTTGATCTACAGGTATCTCGATGAGAGGCAAGCCTACCTCCCTCTCTAGGCTGTTTCATGAATACTGTTGATACTCTGGATACTCTGTCTGGGCATACTGGTACATCTGCTGTGTAACATGCTGTGTTGCAGCGATAGGCTGCGGTGCTGGAACTGTCTGTTGTGCATTCTGTGGTGACTGAGAAGTCTGTGAAACTTGTTCTTGTCTAGGCGGACGTGGTCTTTCTTTAGTCTTACCAGTAGCTATGTTGTGTTTCAGAACTGCACACTCGTTTATAAAATGACCTGGCTGTTTACAATAATTGCATGTCCCTTTAACGGGAGCTGCAGGATGACTGGCTTGATTCGGACCCCTCTTCTGACTGTCTTGTGGAACAGATTGTGCAACTAATACTTTCATTTTCGTGTCTTTCATACGTCTCTTTTCGTGTTCTTGCTCTTCCCTGATTCTATTCTGGTGATACTGGAGCATCTGAAGCATTTGTGACGGGGTACTAGCTTGCCAGGTACTTTCGACTTTCAGAACTCGATTTTTAACTTGTGGACTTGAATTCTCGACTAGTTTAGTAACAAAAAGATGAGGGTATGACTCGCTACCTGTCTTCAAACCACTGTTAATAATAAAACATTTTTCAAATCTAGAATAGAAATCACTAGTGTCTTCATCCTGTTTCTGTTTACATGCTGAGATTGCATCCCAATCTTCCTTTTTCGTGGATAATAACCTTGGCAAAACTTGTATCAATAACTCGGGCAATTCTTTACATTTGTCCCCAAGACCTGTACCTGGTACTCGTATTTTATCTTCAGCTTCTAGAGCTGTCCAATCAATCTTTTTCTCTCCCACCTCCCATTCTTTTTCCTTGAGTTTTTCATATACCCCTGCGGGCAACAGGACTTTTAGCATTTTAATGATATCTGGATACGTGTATTCTCCCATACGGAGCATGTCTTTTAATTCTCGATGGAACCCTGCTGGATCTTTGTCGTGACAAGGAATTAATTTCTTCATCTCTAAGAGTTCCATCTTTGTGATAGGGGTGTAAACAAATACTTGTTGCATTTCACCACCCGCTGTCCTAACTGGGTGTACTTCTCGTAACGGATGCTGTCTATCTATGTAAAATGGTTTACTTTCTGGAGGTGAGACGTGAACAAAATGCGGATTCAGAAACGTTCTATATTTGTGGCGCTGTTCTAGAATGACACTAATTAAATCGGTACCTAAACCTTTCCATCTATACTGGAGCAACTCGTTCAGAACATTATGTAACGGACCTGGATCAGAATGTTGTCCCTCATACAGTGTAATGAGGTGCTGGATCATATACATACCCACCAGTCGCTGCTCGGCTGGGGGCAGTTTCAGAAACATTTGTGCCACTATTTCGTCTGGAAAAGTGGTAGAATCAGTAATCCATTGGACTGCTGATCGGGCTAGTTCTTGTTCATGCATGGTACTAAGTTCACTATAACCGATACGTGATTTCAGAATGTGATCGGTAGCTTGAAATACTTGTTCAAGATTCTCTTGTTCTAGTGCTGGAAGGTGAAAAACTTTCTTGTGTTCTAGGCGTGAATGTCGGTCTAGAAGTCTAGATTTACCTACATACGCTATTCTGGCGGTATTCTCGTCTTCTACCTCTTCAGTATCAGTGTTGTCTTCTTTCTCGCTTACTTGTGCTGCTTTGCGTTTCTCGTGTAACCTTATTATTTCCTTACGAATTTTCTTGTACATACTCTCTATACTACTGAGTGTCTTGTGTCTTCCCTCGGCTATATGATCACTCCACTTTGTCAGAATTCTCATTTCGATCGGATCTTTAGTCGGACAATCTTGTTCCCTTACTAAACAATTGATTAGAAATTTTAATAGCATGAGCTGGGTCTCAGCTTTCCTTAGAGACATGATTTCGCCAATACTTTCTGGATCGTCTCCTGTACGGATGAAACGATATATTCTGTCTAGATCTTCTTTCATATTCGGTAGGGTGTCCAAATACTCGGTCACCCGTCTTACACGCAATGAATATATAACCATATTATCATCGCCTGGGACTGGATCATAACGGCATTCGGTGAGAGCTCGTCTGATATCTGCAACGGACTGATATTTGGGCGTACGCTGTAACGCACGTTCATGTAACTCGACTAACGTTACACGTTTGTGTGGCGGCGGGGTACCAGGAAGACCTCCCCCCGCGGCCCCTATACTAGAATCGTCGACTGATACTCTTCGTGCTGGCAGAGTGACCGATGTAGCGGGAACTTGTACTACGGGCTGGACCGGGGGTACCGTAACAGGTGCTGTAACAGGTGCCCCGGTGGCTGGAGGAACAGGAATTACATTATTTACAGGAGCTGGCGGAACAGGATTTGCATATTCTGGGACTGTGTCGTCCAAATAGGACGAGAGAAAAATATCAGCTGCGGTCGGTTTGTGACGTAGCTTAATCGGAACCAATGTCGGCGGAAAATTACATGGTGCTTCCGGGGTTGCTTTTGGCAAGCCCTCGGCAAGAAGAGGATACATACCCTTAATAAGGGCATTTCTCTGTCTGTCTGACTGTTCGGCTTTTACTCGTTCACCTATTTCGATTAATTCCCTTTCTTGGGCTCTTTCTGAGGATTCCCTACTTAATTCTAACTTTCTGATTTCTTTTTCGGTTCTTTTATGAGATTCTTTGCGCCATAACTCGATGGCATCTTTCTGAGACTGTCTGGATTTCTTTTTCCATAATGCTTCTTCTACTCGCATGATGCACTCGGCATCCCATGTACCTGATACAGGCCATCTATATTTCTCTTCTAGATCTTTAGTATACTCGACCCATAAGTCTAGATATAATATGGCACTTATGCCATGTTTATGATACATAAAATGACCTGGACTGTCCCTAGGCGGGACAGGAACTGCTTCTTCGAGCAGACCTTTTCTGGTTTTTAACTGACGTAATTTCGAGAACAGAGGCATGACTTAGACTGGAATCTGGACACAAATACAATACACGATAAACACGATAATAACTTGAAAACAAATCACTCATACCACAACATTGAAAACACATGAAATAACATTTAAAATAACAGTTCGGACAGAATACTACCTGGAATACTGAAAACAGAAACACATGAATTTCTCGAGAACAGAACAGAACTTACTGGAATGACTAGATGCACTGCTAAAACAGTACGAAACTTACCGGTCTCATAAAGAGACACGTCAGGACCCGCATCCACCTAGGTGGACACTTCGTGTTGGATCTGTGTACCCAAACCCACGGACCAGAGACAAATTAATTGACCCTGTCTAGATACTACCCCAGCAATGGTACTCACCGGGCAGCAAGAACGGAAGGCCTCGGACTGGACTGGACTGCTACGACGACGGACAGACGAACTTCGGACTTCAGTTACAGGTGGGCCTCCGGATACCTCGGACCTTGGACTCTCGGCTTGGGCTCTGGTCGGGACTCGCCGCGTTCCTCCACCGCCTCGTCTGGACGCTGGACCGCAACCTCCGTCTCCTCCGTGGGCCTGAGGGATACTTGAAGCAGAAATATCTGCACGTGGCCGGTATGGTTCCGTCACGGCTGCAGAGGATCAGGGGGCCTGCGTGGCTTCTCCGGCACGTGGGGAAAGGGCAAGTCCCTATTCGGGCGCCATTATGTGGTAAATAAATAATTAATTACCGGTTCTATTTTTCAGGATACTCTAATAACAGATAGCTCAATATATAAGAGTCAAGATTCGAGGTAGCTGAAGTATACAGGCTTTAATCAGGCATAAAAGGACAGGAACAGGACAGCCTGCATGGGAATAGGATGGCAGCTGCCGGGGGCAGGATCTGGGAATTGGCTGGCTTTTAATAACAGTGCATTAATATATATACTAAAAACAATTACATTGCATTCAATACAGTAGGCGTAGCAGTAGGCGGAGTTTGTAGCAGTCGCGAAAGATAAGGCATAAAGTGGGTGTAACAAGAGGCGTGTACAGGGCGTATACATAGACATGTGATGTAAACGTAACAGAATATGTCATAAAAAAGGGGCGGAAACATGGAGGGGGCTACCTGAGCAGCTGGGACCTCTAACCTAGTGGTGCGCGCAAACTGGCAATGACGTGTTACCAGGGAGAACTGGGGGCTATGACTTCTGCACTAGAAGAGGAGACGAAAGTCTGGAGGGTCAGAGCGACATGTACCTAGGCATATCTAGTATCTGGTGTTTATAGTACATGTTGATAGAATCCAAAAGTTATCAGGGTAAAGGCTAACAGACACTAAGACTGGTGCATGCATTTATTCTAAATGTATTGCATGTGCGAGGAATATTCTATGAATATGAATACAGTATTTCTCTTACATGGAGACATAAAGGCTAGACCATGACGGAAACTATTGATGCGATTCAGTAGCTTAGGAATGCAGAGAAGGAGGGCTGGACTGATAACTAGAATCATAACATACTCTTGGCAGACTGGGAGGCAGAGCCAGGCCGAGCCGGGCACTGCGAGGCATGAAAGTAAGTGAAGGGTCAGGGATACAGGTGGGGGCTGTATCGCTCCTTGGAGGGTTCAGGAAACAGGAGCTGAATCTGAGTCCGGGCCCTTTTGAGGCCTAGAAACGGGGACAATTCAATGAATTAACGTGCACACTGTAAAACGTGGCAACGTAGCTTTACATAGGCCTGATATTCGTTATATTCACGAAAACTGGAAACTGGCATACTAGAGATGGACACAACTGTAATTGCGTCTTTAATCGATCAGAGGGGAATACATGCATATCGATCATGCACATATGACATAACATGGGGAACACGTAGGCACATATGACATGGCAAAATTTACTTTTCCACATCTAGCCCTTGTTGGTCGAAATAAATTATCAAGTGGTTAATGACTCTTTGTAAGCCGATCGGTGTTTGGCTCAAGACCACTATATCATCTGCATATTGCAGGTACTTTATATGGTCATCAGCCAACTTTGAAGGATGACCGTTTATTTTTGACAAATAAAATTGCAAGTGTGCGAGACACGGGTTAAAAAGGCTTGGAGCCAAAATACAACTCGGTTTCAGGCCATTATAAATGTTTATTTTGGACGATATAATGCTTCCATCTCCCAGCTTCACCCTTGGCCAAGTTTCACTATGGAGGGCTACTATGGCGTTGATTAGTTGTTGCGGTAGTCCCCATTCTTTTAGTTTCATCCACAGTCGTTCTCATGGTACTCTGTCGAAGGCGGATTTTAGATCAATAAAACATGCAAAAAGTCCTGTGTTCTTAAATATGGCGTTTCCCATGAGAATTGCTAATGGCGCTAGGTTCGTGGTTGTAATCATTCGTTGTCTGAAACCGGTTTTGATTTTTGGGGATCATACTGTTTGACTCAGTCCATGCTTGTAAATCTAACAAAATGCAAGATGCGTAAAGTTTTGCCTCCACGTCCAGCAAGGCTATGAGCCGATAGTTCCCGGGTTCCTGCGACTTCCGTTCTTGTAAATGGGTTCAAATAGACTCCCTTTCCATGAGTGTAGAGACTTATTTTGGGAGTATAGATAAGTGAATAGTGGCATGAGTTAATTAGCCCAAAAATCTGGTTCTTGTTTGAAAAGTGCGTTTGGAAGGCCATTTGGCCCTGCTGCTCCTTCCGTTGTAAGTTTTTGTATTACTCCTTTTAGTTGTGTACTGTTGGTTAAAGGTTTTGAGCCATTATGGCATGGTTCCTTAAGATCTTTTTCAAGTTGCGCATTTTCCATAGTTAGTGGACAGTTTACGATTGTGTGCTGCTTTTCCTCCTGCAAGGTTTCCAGATCACTTTCCGGCCTCAGTTGCTAATTTGTGTAATTGTATACGTTTTTAATATGTTGTAGAAGACAAAAGAGGTACGGTGTTCCTAGATGGCAAGTTGGCCACCTGGTGAGTACTCAGAGTGGTGGGGGGGCAGGGAATACCTCCTTTCGCAACTAGGACCCTCACACACCCAGCAAGCTAGGTGTCATGTTTCATCATATGGGTCTGCTCCGCGTTGAGACAGCACTGCAATGCTCGACGGGCACCCATAAAGGGGCTCTTTATCGGAGATCTTTTGTTCCTTGCCGTATAGGTGCCGTGGGTGTGAGGGTCCTGGTAAGATGTAGATGTGGTGTGTGGGTTAAAACAGGTAAGGGAATCCTCTATAATTATTTTTATTCTGGAGTGGTCACAACCTGACTAAAAGGAAGAAGGAGGGCGACTATTTTGTTTTAATCTGACAAAAATTACGCTCTACCCCTTATTGGTCAACATGTTTCTCGCCTATAAAATGTCTCTAATAGATCAGTTGGTGATTCCTCAGGACCTAGTGACTAAACAAAAACTATCTACAGTGCGTGGTGTGGTTCTACATACCACTTCTTCTCTCGGTAGGACGTTGCCCTGGAGAAAAGCAGCCAACCTAGAGTACAAACAAAAAGGATCAAAAAACCAAATGGAGATATTGGTACATGGTCCTATTAATTCCAGTGGGTGTGTTTCACCGTGCAGAATTTCCTAGTTTTAGTGATGGAAAGTACTAATTCTGGTTAAAAAACAGAGACAAATATTATGCTTCTCCCTTGCTTTTAATTGTGAACAAGCCAGAAAAACAAAAAAGAAGTACATACCCACTTTGGTTAAAAAAAAAACAGAGACAAATATTATGCTTCTCCCTTGTTTTTAATTGTGAAAAAGCCAGAAAAACAAAAAAGAAGTACATACCCAGCATGCCAGGCACAACACCTGCACATGATTCAAACAATCAGGAACATTCCCCATACATATAGGTCCTGGCTGAAGAACAAGTCCTCTTTCTTGATGTAAAGCATTTAATTGAAGATATGTAGAAAAAAGAAGGTGAGGCATAATAAACGTAATCCAAGATAAGAACAGTATCTTTAGAAGTTATTCGCTCCTTTGTACATCACTACATTGCAGTACACTGGGAAACATCACTTACAACGCAACTTTTACCACGCAATGCTTTTACATCGCAGCTTTTACAACGCAAACCATTACAACGCATTGCGCTGGGGGGCGCTCTAGGATAGGGAATAAGTTTAATTTACTGTCCAACACCTTCCCTAGTGTCCACGGGGACTGGAGTTGGAATAGTAAATTAAACTATTCACTATCCAGCACCCCAAAGCGCTATGCGTTGTAATGGTATGCGTTGTAAAACTCGCGTTGTAAAAGCATGCGATGTAAAAGCATGCGTTGTAATGTCGTACATCCCAGTACACTACATCAGGAATCATTGCATCACAGTCACTACAACAGGAGTATTGTAACATTGTAACCTTGCTCAGAAATATATATTTTCAAGATATGTTTTTATGCGCATATATACACATTGTGTATGTGTGTGTATGTGTGTGCATGTATGAATGTGTGCATGTATGCATATGTGTGTTTGTGTGCGTATGTGGGTGTTTGTGAAAATATACAATTTGAACACACAAATATATGACAACCTTGACATCCTTGGAGTGGTGTTCTGCCAAACCTTTTGCATTCACCCCTCCTGTATGATTGCATTTGTTTTTGTTGGCTCTAGGACTCTGTACACATTTACCACTGCTAACCAGCGCTAAAGTGTGTGTGCTCTCTCCTTCAAACATGGTCAAATGCTCTACATCTAATTGGCACATTTAATTTACTAGTAAGTGTCAATAAAGCGCTACTGCATGTACCCAGGGCCTATACATGAAATACTACTTTTGCAACTTCCAACATTATGTGGAAAGCGTGCAGGGATGCCGATTGTAACTACGGCCATAGCCTCCTTTGAATTTTGACACAGATTAATTCAAGTGTGTCAGAAAAGGCAACAAATTACGCAATTCAACTGCATTTGTTGCTTCTACGTGATTCTTTTGATTATTGTACCTAGGGGCCTTGGATCTTCAGATACATCTTGTGCTGATGATGGTCTCATAGATTAATTTCAGAAGAGACCAAAACATTGACGCCTTCACCCATATTCCTTTTAGTCCTAGTTAAGACTGAACCTGGGAGACTTTGTTCTTATGTTTAGGACAGTCTCCACCTTGTTGACTGGTGGGAAATTAGCTTTTGAGTATTAATGACTTGTGAAATATCAATGTTAAGAACCTATCAGTCCTGTCATCAATACCTTTGAAACACCCCTTGACTTTTGGAACCCCTTATGTAATCTTCATTTTATTAATACAATATAATAAAATAAAAGTATACAACTGGTTGGATTTTTTTTTATTTTTTTTCCCAAATGTGCATAGAGCATTGTGCTTTTTATTTATTGTGGATGTCATGAATAGAGATCGAGGAAGTACTTGGTAATTTCACTTAAATACACCTTTAAATATATCCATTGTTGGGAACATTACCCGAAACTTGTCTACCTAAGTCCATAAGGCTATATTGGATTGCCCATTTTGATATGTATATTATTTGGACTGCAGCACTCATTGTGCCACCCACTAAAGTGACCTTTAAAATATATCTCAGGCCTGACATTGCAGCCTGTAGTGGAGTTTTAGATTGCTATTTTGACCTGGCAAAATGAAAACCTTTACCAGGCTAAACCTTCCTTTTTAACAATTATACGTCACCACTATCAAAGGCCCTTAAGGCCCATAGAGCCCATAGGATAGGTTGCATGGTATTGAAAAAGGAGGTTTTATATGTCCTGGCAGTGAAAACTCCTAAAGCCGTTTTTCACTGCTACACAATCTATCTCTTCCATTGACTAACACTAAGTACCCTTATCACATTTAATAAGAGATAATTCTGGATTGGGAGCAGGTTGAGATATGTAGTTTACACTCAAATGATGGTGACGCCAGATTTAAAGTTACAACTCTGAAATGTCACTTTTAGAAAAGTCGGCCTTTTCTTGCATCAAACATTTGTGCCTTCTGCCAATATTTTGGGTCACATATCTGTGAATTCTTCTGCTCTTGTGGTTTGTATATTTCTGCCAGACAGGGACACAAAAAGGGCTTAGGTATAGACGTGTTGGGCCATCCATTCATGATAGCTGGGGAAGCAGATGTGCCATGCCTCACTTACACTTCAAACGGCTTTCCTCCAATATATACAAAGGACCCTGGCATCAGCCTATTGCCACCTAGACATTTTGAAGCCTTTACAGGGGAACAGACAGGGTACTCTACACAAACATAGGCTGGCACCAGTTATAAATATTGGACCTTCTGAGTCTGTCTTCTGTACATTGCTGGACCTGTGGACATTACAGAAGGATTGCCTTGCAACAAGAGGAGTGCCCTGCTGCTACCGGAGAAACCTCTGTGCTGTTTTTGACTGCTTTGCTCTTTGAAAAGGAATAATGGACCTGCTACCATCATCTCAGCCTAACCTGAGTGACTCCAATGGTCAGTTGGCTGACCTTCTGTCTGGGCTACAGGGACAAAACAAGCTCCAGAGCCCTGCCTGCAACTGTCCAGCTGACCTGCTGCACTGAACCCGCCTGGACCTGCAACTATACATGCCTAAGCTTTGCTGACCTCTGCTGGAGTGTGTTCCTGATCCCAAGAGGTATCTTTCCAAGTCCTGGATACTTGACTGGTTTCAGTTAAGCTTCTCCTGAGAAGATAGGTAAAATGTTAAAGTTTTGGGCTCTTTACAAACATGAACAGGTCCATTCACGCTGAGACTCTTCCGCTCATGATGACTGACAACACAAAGCTCCAGAAACACAATATCTTCACTTTGCACTACAGCAGTTACAACCTGCAGTGACCGCCAACACGAAGCTCCAGTCTTGACTGTCTGTGATGACCGGACTCCTTTTCCCCCTACAGTGGTGACCTTCCGAAGCGCTCTTCCTGCTTCTCGCAGCATCTTCCATCACTCTTTGCTCCAGAATCTGAGAACGTAACTTTGTTTAACAGGACTAACCTGGTCCCTAAATCCAGTCGGTTTCTTTTCACGGCCGTCTGAAACTTGTGACTTTCCCGCACTAAACCAGAGTATATGTCTACCTAAAATTTCAAATTGCATAGCTTCGGTTCAACTGATTGAATGTTTGTCATTTTTATATCATCCTATTTATAAAAGTCTACTCTTATTTTTCTAAATTGGGTTGGGATTTTTCTTTTTTTGTGTTTTCACTTTATTACAGTTTGTGTGCTGCATAAATACTTTATTTATGCAACAATGGTCCCATGCATTCAAGAAATGTGAACAAAAATAAAATTAAATATAGACAGAGTCAATCTACATTATGAGCGACATGTCCAGCCGGACAGGGGTCTTCCAAGTTTACTCAATAAACACTTAGTTAAAACACAGAGAGTACCTTCCACAAATCACCCAGTGTGGTACACAAGCCTGTGCCCAGCACTAACAGATCAGGTACAGAAGGTAGAAAGCGAAGAAGGGCTTTTTAAGGCAAAAGACGTTTTCTGTTTTCAATTCAATTATACAGAATTTGTAAAAGAAGCACCATTACATTACATAGTAATCAAGTTTTGTATTAGGTGCTAGATAGGTCGACGGCGTTTCGGACCCCCTATTAAATCACGGGGACCATCATCAGGACATTCAATGAAAGCCTTAACAATAATTAGCCTCTAATTGCCAGTGAATCCCACTGGAGTTGGCCGATGGAAAGTTAGGCCGATGGAAAGTTAAAAGTGATCGCCCAGAATCGAGCGCACAAGTCCGCGTTGTATCCGTCGGAGCCTAGGGAAACCGGATGAGTAGGCGTGAAAGTGTGCTCCCTGGCGTGCACATCCTTGGGCATCGGCTCCACAACTTCCGAGTTTAACCCTGCCGGTAATCCACCGCACCTTGCGACATCGGCCATCCCACATCCTTGGGCATTGGCTCCACAACCCCCGAGACCTATCCCCTATCTTGGGACTACACATCCACTACAGAGGCACTATCGGACGGGCCGCCGTGCCCTTCGCAGCACCACACTACCCCTCGCCCTTGGAACAATCATTCCACTGCACCGGCGCCACCGGATGGTACGCCTTGTTACTTGTAGCCAGAGCGACCCTAGGATCCCCCATTCTGTATTCCTAGGGCAACCCATCGTCTGCTGCTCGTGCGCCCCTCTTCCACCGAGAGACATCTCAAACACCCCTTGGTCCTTCTGTTATTAGGCTTGTGCATTCAGGCAGTACATTGGTTGTCCTGATGATGATCCTTAATTTTAATAGGATCGAAACGCCGTCGACAAATGATGTAGTCTAAACACTAGCTCTCCACTGTGTGATATAATTAAGGTTTGACTACATGAGTATAGCTAGGTTGAATTAAATTATTTTTCTCTAGCGGCTCCGAAATTGTAAAATTGCCTGAAAAACCTCCCACCTTGTGTATATTGTTTGTCTAGCCTTGTTGTCTGTTGTGGATACAGGACTGTGTCCCACTTTATATGTGTTCTTTTGAAAATGTGTCTAATTCTTTCGTCATTAAATCATAGGGTCCGGCTGGACACCTTCCTTATTATAGCGCAGATTGTGGCCTATAATTATTTTTTGTCTGTATACTGAATTGCTAAGGACCTCTGTTTACTTATACAACTGATACCCCTGGTCCTTACATAACTAGTGGGTCCCCTTGTTTTTCTAAATAGACCTTGCTGTTGGAGGCAGGCTTGTTATTCCATCCACCTAATTTTGTTTGTTCAAAGAAACTTTATGCGGATTATAACATAATAAACCATAAAAGCATTACAAATAACAATAAAACAATATTGAGATACTTATGCTGGGTCAGTGTTTTCCTGGTGAGTAGCACCTTTATAAAACATTACCATGTTATCTTAATTTGTAGCGCGCACGGATACTCACAAGTGTCCCGACGCGAAGCCTGCAAGAAGGGTGAGAAATTACTACATGATGAAATACTGTTGCAGCCTTTAACTCAAATAAATACTGAAAAGCCCCATGATAGTTATGCTCATTTTCTTTTAAAAAGAGGGGTTTTAAATATTGCCTCCTGTGTTCCAGATACAATCTGCAAAAAAGTGCTAAGTGTTGGGTTGATTGTTCCGATATATTGTCACAAGGACATTCTTGGGTCAAGGGGCTCCACTCTTTGGGAATGCTTCAAGATGGTGAATTATGAGAAAATGAAAGCAATATATCTATGAAAAGTTTCAGGAACTAAGTTGATATACAATTGACACCCGAAATGATTGTTCAACAACAAATTTGTCTTGAGCAAGCATATTCCTTTTCTGTGCACAAGCTCTAAATGTGTGATCTTTGAGATCCTTTTTTGGATATCCTATTGTATTCTAGGGAAGAGACTTATAAGTGTCCATCAGGACACAGTCAGGGCCTTACCCAATGCACTTTTATTCAAGCCCTCAAAACCTTTCCAATGTAAAGCCCGCAAGGGTTGATGGGAATGCCTTCACAAATGCCTTGGTTGAAGATACATTAAAGCAAAATGATCCACCTACTGTTTTTGAAGATTCAAGGTTAGGCCCACTGCCCTTAGAAAAGAATGGGGAAATTATTGTCTTTGAGAAGAGTGTACAATCCTTAGTCTCTACTGCCTGTACTATTTTTACCCATGCCTCTTCTTGAGCTCTTTTTTCTATCACTTAATGCCTTCTTATATCTAGAACTACCGATCTGAATACCCTGGGATTCTAGTGTAATAATGTAATGAAATGATTGCAGGCCTGGTCAAGCCATCCTTTGTTCTCCCTCCCTTTACTCCTAGTAGTCCTAGTTGAAAATTGGCTTATGGAATTGGAGATGGATATATGGGCTTCCATCATTTCCTCATAGTTATCCTCTGAAACCAAACAACTCTTGCCCATTTTGAAGATCTTATAAATGTAGAGTACAAAAAGGCAAAATTACTGAGTTTGAATCTGGATGAAAAAAGGGGTAGCCCAGCCCAGCCCAGCCATATTGGCTGCAGACGGACGCAGACAGGCCCACCATGACCCGGCTTGACCCGTTCACATGCCCCAGGTGTATCCTGCATGTGTCCCGCACTACCGGTGTGGGAGAGCACATTTAGCACAATTTGGTGGGCCCCACCTCTGCGGCCAGTAGGCTGCTTGGGGATGTAGTTCATCCCCAGATTGGCAGCAAGAGCAACGTCTATGGCCTCCCGCAGTGCGGGAGAACAATACCAGGCATGTCCAACTAATTTAGTTGGGTGGAATTACCGGTCAGTTTTTATTGCCCAGAACTGCCAGGGAACCGTGGTGGTAAGGGAAAGTGAAAACTGGTAAATGTTCTGTCGATCATTATATTTTTTATTTTCGAAATACATTTTTGAAAATAAAAAAGTAAACTGTTTAATGCAGGGCTCCGTCCCGCTGACGGAGCCATGCACCACACAGAAAAATACATTGACAAGAACTGCTGCCACAGTTGTTCATACATATGCTTTATAAATGCATTCATTTTTGGGGGTTGACATTTGTTTTTCCTGAGCAGACTTTGATTCAGAGCAAGAGAGACAAAAACATGAACACAGAAGCAGGAGGAAGAGAAAAATGGAAAACAGTGACAAAGTGAGAAAACTTTGATGTAAAAGAACAGTGAGATAAAAAGGCAGGGAGTGTCTGGTGGTGGATTAAACAGGCATGAGGTGTAATCAAGACTACGAAGCCTAGGTATTCATTAAACAATATAATTCAAACATTCATTTTGGAAACTTAAACTACTTACCATAAAGAACTGCTTGGTTAGGATAAGTTGGTCTATACGTTTGTAGATGATGGGCCAGATGTAGGTCGGTCGGTAACGGCCGAAAATCGGTATTTTCGGCCGTTACCGACCGGTATTACAGAAATGGTATGTAGGGCCCTTAATTTTACAGAATCGGTAAATTCACCGATCAGTAAATTTACCGATTCTGTAAAATACCGAATCGGTATTTTTACCGATTCGGTAAATTTGAGATGTAGGTGGGACTCTTCTGAGTCCCACAAGCCTTACAAAATCGGTATTTTACCATCAAATCCAATTTGATGGTAAAATACCGATTCCGGTGTACATGCACATGTTTGCATGCACACCTCTGCCATATGACAGGCAGACCTGCCCTTGGGGCATGTATGCCTGCCACATGGCACCCAAGCCTGTTTTGGGGGGGCCAGAAGGTGTCAAAGTGACACCCCCTGCATCCTTGAGAAATTCGGTATTTACCGATTCTGTAATTACAGAATCGGTATTGCCCATTGATTCCTATGGGCTTCACAGCCCATAGGAATCAATAGGAAATACCGATTCGGTATTTCCAGATTCGGTAAATACCGAATCTTAAAGATTCGGTATTTACACATCTGGAAATACCTACATCTCCCCCCTTCATATTTACCACTTCTTAAATACCGAATCTGTAAAATTCGGTATTTAAGAAGTGGTAAATAAGAATTACCTACATCGGGCCCCAAATCTTGTAAAAGACATGAACTGGATCCCTCCACCAGTCCCACTGAGTGGTCATTTCACATGCAATACATCTACGAATGAATGCAGAGGCTACACTCCATGCCGCTTTGGTGCTCTCCTAATTGTGAACTAGGCCAAGTAGCAGCCAGTGATGTACATTTATTTCTTAACTTCAGGAGGAAAGACGCATTAGCCATACATTGTTTTGTGGTGCAGTATTACCCACAATGTGCGTGTATCTACATTTTAGGCAATGTTTAATTGAACATTTCATTGATAGATCGATAAATGGGCAGACAGATAGATGGATAGATAGATAGATAGATAGATAGATAGATAGATAGATAGATAGATAGATAGATAGATAGATAGATAGATAGATAGATAGATAGATAGATAGATAGATAGATAGATAGATAGATAGATAGATAGATAGCTAGCTAGCTAGCTAGATAGATAGATAGATGCTTTGCACAATGATATAGTTTATGTGATTTATTTAGAAGAAAAGGCAACAGGCCCACAAGGGATAGGCAGCATCTGATTCTCCAACTTCATGCAGGTCATCATTCAGGGAAGGGATGATTACACTGCATTCTAACCAGAGTGCAAAAGAGCAGAACTAAACTTGCTATGTTCTCACAGCATAAAGCCATACAGGCATACATGCAATTTGTAGTATAGCATCTCCCTTTTTTTCAAAAACCCCAAAATAATAACAGAACGTGGACTACATTTGTAATCAATTTAAGATAAAAAAGTACATTTTACAGGGATCCTTACCGACCTCTCGCTATTAACACCCAGAACACTAGGACCCTACAAAACAGAATCACTATCATTGACAATAGCAGAATAAACAATAAAGACTGGAGGTGTCATCACAAATACAAGCATTTCCATCCAACATGAAATCAAGTGATGAACTGCCAATGCAGCCTTCACTTTTACTGTCAGCTGGGCCGATACCCAACTATGAGGAAACTCCTGTTTCATCCCCAACTTTACCTTTCTTGAGAATGTCTTCCTTCCCTAGAGTACAACAACAGAAACTGTATTCAGCCTCCCTCTGTCCTTGGGCAATTCAACAATGATTTAAGCCTACATTCTTGGCAAAAGTAGACTCCCCTTTGGGCATGAACTTTCTCTGAGTGCCACACTAGGACACGACCTGTCTCTGAGTGCCACACTGGGACACTACCTGTCTCTGAGTGCCACACTAGGTCATGACCTGTCTCCTGTATTGTATTGCAAACGTATGAAGCGCACTTTCACCCCACAGATATCTTGGCGCTGGAGTTAGCTCCCCAGTATGCACACATTTACCAACAATGATAAATGTTCCACATTACAGCCTTTGGAAGAGCCAAGTTTTAAGCATCTTCCTAAAGGGTAAAAATTCTTCTATTTCCCATAAAAAATGGGTGGGAGATCGTTCCAAAGACCGGCAGCCGCACAGCTAACGCTCTACCTCCAAACTTGGAGGTTCTGATTCTAGGTGTGCTGACCAAATGAGCTGCCGAAGAACGCAAGCTTCTTGAGGGGGAGCACCAAGCAAATTTTTTCTGCAATGGTGCTGGTCCCAGACCATGCGGGGCCTTGAATACAATACAGAGTGATTTAAACTGAATTCTCTGTGGAACTGGAAGCCAGTGGAGCTTATTGAGAGACAAAGAGGCCAAGGCTCCACGTGCCTTCTATAGGGCAGGTTTTGCAGCTATTGTTGGCCTCTGAGTGGCTCACTGGGACCTGAACTGTTTCTGAGTGCCACTCTAGGACATAACCTGTCTCTGAGTGCCATACTAGGACATGACCTGTCTCTGAGTGCCACACTGGAACATGAACTCTCTCTGAGTGCCATTCTAGGGCATGAACCTTTTCTGAGGCCACACTAGAGGCAGCCACACTAGAACATGACCCTTCTTTGAATGCCATACTGGAACATGAACTGTATCTGAGTGCAACACTAGGGCATGACCTGCCTCTGAGTGCCACACTGGGACATGAACTGTCTCTGAGTGCCACACAAGGGCACAACCTGTCTCTGAGTGCCACACTAGTGTACAACCTGTCTCTGAGTGCCACACTAGGACATGAACTGTCTCTGAGTGCCACACTAGGACATGAACTGTGTCTGAGTGCCACACTAGAGCATGACCTGTCTCCGAGTGCCACACTAGGACACAACCTGTCTCTGAGTGCCACACTGGGACACAACCTGTCTCTGAGTGCCACACTAGGACACAACCTGTCTCTGAGCGGCACACTGGGACATGAACTGTTTCTGTGTGCCACACTAGGAAATAACCTGTCTCTGAGTGCCACACTAGGACATGACCTGTCTCTGAGTGCCACACTGGAACATGAACTCTCTCTGAGTGCCACACTAGGACATGAACTGTCTCTCAGTGCCACACTAGGACATGAGCTGTCGCTGAGTGTTACACTAGGCATGACCTGTCTATGAGTGCCACACTATGGCACGGCCTGTCTCTGAGTGCCACACTGGGGCATGACCTGTCTCTGAGTGCCACACTAGGGCATGCCCTGTCTCTGAGTGCCACACTAGGGCATGACCTGTTTCTGAGTGCCACACTGGAACATGAACTCTCTCTAAGTGTCACACTAGGCCGTGACCTGTCTCTGAGTGCCACACTAGGTCATGACCTGTCTCTGAGTGCCACACTAGGGCATGACCTGTCTCTGAGTGCCGCCCTAGGACATGAACTGTCTACGAGTGCCACACTAGGGCATGACTTGTCTCTGAGTGCCACATTAGGGCATGACCCGTCTATGAGTGCCACACTAGGGCATGACCTGTGTCTGAGTACCACACCAGGACACGGCCTGTTTCTGAGTGGCACAGTGGGACATGAACTGTTTCAGAGTGCCACACTAGGACATAATCTGTCTCTGAGTGCCACACTAGGACATGAATTGTCCCTGAGTACCATACTAGAAGCAGCCACACTAGAGCATGGCCTGTCTCTGAGTGCCACACTGGAGCATGAACTCTCTCTGAGTGCCACACTAGGTCATGAACTGTCTCAGAGTGCCACACTAGGATATGAACTGTCTCTGAGTGTCACACTAGGGCATGACCTACCTGTCTCTGAGTGCCACACTGGGACATGAACTGTCTCTAAGTACCACACAAGGGCACAACCTGTCTCTAAGTGCCACACTAGTGTATGACCTGTCGCTGAGTGCCACACTGGAACATGAATTGTCACTGAGTGCCACACTAGGGCACGACCTGTCGCTGAGTGCCACACTAGGACATGAACTGTCTCTGAGTGCCACACTAGGACATGAACTGTGTCTGAGTGCCACACTAGAGCATGACCTGTCTCCGAGTGCCACACTAGGACACAACCTGTCTCTGAGTGCCACACTGGGACACAACCTGTCCCTGAATGCCACACTAGGACACAACCTGTCTCGGAGTGACACACTGGCACATGAACTGTTTCTGAGTGCCACACTTGGAAATAACCTGTCTCTGAGTGCCACACTAGGACATGACCTGTCTCTGAGTGCTACACTGGAACATGAACTCTCTCTGAGTGCCACACTATGGCATGAGCTGTCTCTCAGTGCCACACTATGACATGAGCTGTCTCTGAGTGTCACACTAGGCATGACCAGTCTCTGAGTGCCTCACTAGGACATGACCTGTCTCTGAGTGCCACAGTATGGCACGGCCTGTCTCTGAGTGCCACACTGGGACATGTCCTGTCTCTGAGTGCCACACTAGGGCATGACCTGTCTCTGAGTGCCACTCTAGAGCATGACCTGTTTCTGAGTGCCACACTGGAACATGAACTCTCTCTGAGTGTTACACTAGGCCATGACCTATCTCTGAGTGTCCCACTAGGGCATGGCCTGTCTCTGAGTGCCACCCTAGGACATGAACTGTCTCTGACTGCCACACTAGGGGATGACTTGTCTCTGAGTGCCACATTAGGGCATGATCCGTCTCTGAGTGCCACATTAGACCATTACCTGTCTATGAGTGCCACACTAGGAGATGGCCTGTGTCTGAGTACCATACTAGGACACGGCCTGTTTCTGAGTGGCACACTGGGATATGAACTGTTTCTGAGTGCCACACTAGGACATGAATTGTCCCTGAGTGCCACACTAGAAGCAGCCACACTAGATAATGACCTGTCTCTGAGTGCCACACTAGGTAATGAACTGTCTCTGACGGCCACACTAGGGCATGACCTGTCTCTGAGTGCCACAGTAGAGGCAGCCACACTATGGCCTGACCTGTCTCTGAGTGCCACACTGGGACATGAACTGTCTCTGATTGCCACACTAGGATATGAACTGTCTCTGAGTGCCACACTAGGCCATGACCTGTCTCTGAGTGCCACACTGGGACATAACCTGTCTCTGAGTGCCCCACTGGGACATGAATTGTCTCTGAGTGCCACACTAGGGCACAACCTCTCTCTGAGTGCCACACTAGAACATGAACTCTCTCAGAGTGCCGCACTAGGTCATGACCTGTCCATGAATGCCATACTAGGGCATGACCTGTCTCTGAGTGCCGCCCTGAGACATGAACTGTCTGTGAGTGCCGCACTAGGACATGACCTGTTTCTGAGTGCCACACTAGGGCATGAACTGCCTCTGAGTGCCACACTAGGTCATGACCTGTCTCTGGGTACCACACTAGGACATGACCTGTTTATGAGTGGCACACTGGGACATGAACTGTTTCTGAGTGCCACACTAGGACATAACCTGTCTCTGAGTGCCGCTCTAGGACATGAATTGTTTCTGAGTGCCACACTCGAGGCAGTCACACTAGAGCATGACCTGTCTCTGAGTGCCGCACTGAAACATGAACCCTCTCTGAGTGCCACACTAGGGCATGCACTGTCTCTGAGTGCCACACTAGAGGCAGTCATACTAGGTCATGAACTGTCTCCGAGTGCCATACTAGGGCATGACCTGTCTCTGAGTGCCACTCTAGGCCATTAATTGCCTCTGAGTGCCACACTGGGACATGAACTGTCTCTGAGGGCCACACTGGGACATGAACTGTCTCTGAGTGCCAGACTAGGACTTAACCTGTCTCTGAGTGCCACACTGGGACATGCACTGTGTATGAGTGCCACACTAGAGCATGACCTGTCTCTGAGTGCCGCACTATAGGGCATGAATTGATTGTCTCTGAGTGTCACACTAGGGCATGACCTGTTTCTGAGTGCCTTCAAGAAAGAAAAATACTTCTTGGCTTCAAAACAGATTCATGTGTCATCAAAAATTTCCTTCCTGAGACACAAAACATTAAATATGGTGGTTATATATTTTCCAATCCAACTGTAATACTTTTACAGTACAGATAACCTTTGTTGAATTGCACTTGCAAAGCCAAAAGGTCCGACAGGAAGTTAAAATGCCGGCTAGGTGTATTAGGAAAATGGCGATTACAGCGTTCAACGGCCAAGCAAAATTGAATGCCTCTGCATCTTTAAAAAAGACAGCAAGACTTATTGACTTTGGTAAAGCATTTTCTTGCTGCTTTTCGTTTGGTTTCAAAATGCTTATAAATCTCTGCATTGGGTCTTTCAAGGGCCCAGAGAGCTGCTTTACAGCCTTCCAAAACATTGTCTTAATCACTATATAAATATCGGTATTGAAGACTAATATCAACCTTTGTCAACACTAGGTCATTTAATTAAGTGCAGCTGCTTCTTCCAACTGCTCGTGGAACTCCGTGTAATGTACTTTTTGGAAGGTACAGGCAGATTGAAGCGAGTTTTAGCCCTGTTTATATTGTGACTCACTCTGTACCTGAACATAATTCTACTCCTCAACGCCTCTTTTTTTTAATATGAAAAACCAACGCGTTCATGAAATAAGCATTCAGAAAATATGCTCTGCTTGTTCTAATACGGTCCTAATGAGAAACAAGTTACCCTATGACACCAATTAGGCGTTATGATTAGCAAGATGGCTCAGTGGATTGCAGACTCACTGCTGACAAATACGATAATCTGAAGGTTACAATTGTGAATCCTGGAAAGGGGGTCCCAGCTTTCCGCACAAACATCAATTCACCTAAATGCCAGGGGTAGCGGAAGTGACATCACGCGCCCTTTGACCTCCACTTTCACTCACACACATACTTACACATACACACACATACACGTGTTACCATCCTTGTGGGGACCATGTGTGAATACCTGCCTTGTGGGGACTAACCTTTCCCAATGGGTTTAAAATACACTAATAACAGAAAAATGTTAAGAAAAAATTCATGACACAGGATCCTGCTTCAAATTTGCAAATATATTGTTATTTAATCATGCACACAGCACCATACTTGTGGGGACTTGAACACGTGCTACCATCCTTGTGGGGACCTATTCTGTAACACTATTTGGGATTGAATACAGTCGAAGACACATGGCTAAATGTTTATTTTATCAACAATATACACAAACAACATTATAATCTATTCATATATGAATTGCTGCATATATACTAGCGGTATATATTAAAGACAGATTATGTTAAAATGCCAGAAAACATCTATTTAACCTATTTATTAGTGCTTAAAATCATAGGAGATAAGGGAATTTCATGCCGCTGCCTCCATGAGGCCCCGCCCCCCTGTGATTCCATTCACCGCCCCGCTCCTGCCACCCAGCTGCTCCTCCCTCCCGGCTCCTTACTTAAGGAGACCGTAGGGGACCACAGAGTGTGACCGCTCACCCCTCCACAGGGCTTGGTCGCCCCACTCACTGCTGCCGCTCCTGCCTGCCTTTGCCGCCTCCTGCCTGCAGATTCCTTCGCTCGCTGCCCACTGCTCCTGGGAATTTCCCGCTGCTCCTGGGAATTTCCCGCTGCCCGCTGCTTCTTGGAATTTCACGCCGCTGCCTCCCTGCGGCCCTGCCCCCCTGTGATTCCATTCGCCGCCCCGCTCCCACCACCCAGCTGCTCCTCCCTCCCGGCTCCTTACTTATGACGCCCCCAGAGCGACCGCGCAGCGGATGCGCGCAGCGGGAGCGCCGAAGGTGCGCCAAAGGTAAGCCCGTCTGCGCCCGTCCGCGCCTGGACCGCGCCCAGCGCCAGGACCCCTGGCCCTCCCCGCCGAGGCAAGACGACCCGACTGACCTACGACGCCGCCACTCTCAACGCACTCAATACCGGCCGGACCCATGCCTGCTGCCGAGCCACCCCGAGACGCACCCACGGACCCTTCACCTGCTGCACCTGCAAGTTCACCTGCCTCTGAACCTGCCCCGCACCCGCCAAGACAAACACCAGCAGCAACCACCTCAAGTGCATCCTGATCAACACCCGCTCCGTCCACAGACACGCCGTGGAACTCTGGAACCTCCTCGACGCTACATCACCGGACGTCGCCTTCCTCACGGAAACCTGGATGAACGCCTCCTCTGCACCCGACATCGCCATCGCCATCCCGGACGGGTACAAGATCATCAGGAGGGACCGCATCAACCAGACCGGAGGTGGCATCGCCATCGTCCACAGGAACACCATCCGCATCACGACCGACGCCAACGACTCCTTCGCCGCAGCCGAACATCTCCACTTCCAGATTCACACCGACCATAAGACGACCCTCAGAGGCACCCTGGTCTACAGACCCCCGGGACCACGCACACAATTCAGCGAAGACATCACAGACTTCATCAGCCCGCACGCCCTCCCCTCCACTGACTACATCCTCCTCGGGGACCTCAACTTCCACCTGGAGAACAACAAGGACCGCAACACCACCGCCCTGCTGGAAAACCTCGCCAACCTTGGACTCAAGCAACTGGTCAACACCCCCACCCACTACGCCGCCACATGCTTGATCCCGTCTTCTCTTCCAGCAAGTACATCACCTTCAGCCACGCCACCGGACTCCACTGGACCGACCACAGCTGCGTTCACTTCAGCTTCAAAAGATCCACGACCCACCACCACCCGCAACAGGTACCTCACAGGAATTGGAGCAAGATCACCGCAGACCAGCTCACCACCTCCCTCAGCCAGAGCCCACCCGCCAACACAACGGACCCCAACGAAGCAGCCCGCAACTTCACACAGTGGCTGACCGCCTGCGCCGACGACCTCGCGCCACTAAAGAACCCTCCCAGCAGACCCAGAAGCAAGAAGGCATCCTGGTTCACCAACGACCTCAAGGACTCCAAGAAGACCTGCCGCACCCTCGAGAAAGCCTGGCTCCTCGACCGGACCACCGACAACATGACCGCCCTCAAACACGCTACCCGCAAGCACCACCAGCTCATCCGCACCACCAAGAAGAAATCCCTGAAGGAACGACTGGACAACAACGCCCACGACAGCAAAGAGCTCTTCACTATCGTCAAGGAGTTCTCCTACCCCAGCACCGGCACCAACGACATCACTCCAACACAAGACCTCTGCGACTCCCTCGCCTCGTTCTTCCACCGCAAGATCGCCGACATCCACAACAGCTTTGGTGCCCCACCCACGCACCCAACCATCGAACCAACGCCCCCCACCGCCACCCTTCGCACCTGGACCACGGTGACCACCGAAGACACAGCCCGCACGATGATCACTATCCACTCCGGGTCACCGACCGACCCCTGCCCACACCACGTCTTCAACAAGGCCGACTCCACCATCGCACCCCAACTCCGGAACATCATCAACGCCTCCTTCAACACCGCCACCTTCCCAGAGAGCTGGAAGCACGCAGTGATCAGCGCCCTCCTGAAGAAACCTACAGCGGACCCCACCGATCTCAAAAACTTCCGCCCCATCTCGCTCCTCCCTTTTCCTGCTAAAGTCATCGAGAAAATCGTCAACAGACAACTGACCGCCTTCCTCGAGACGAACGGATCCCTCGACCCCTCGCAGTCCGGCTTCAGAGCCAACCACAGCACCGAGACCGCCCTCATCGCAGCCACCGACGACATCCGGACCCTGCTCGACAAGGGGGAAACAGTGGCCCTCATCCTCCTGGACCTCTCCGCTGCGTTCGACACGGTCTGCCACCGCACCCTAGTCCAGCGCCTCAGCAACATCGGTATCCAAGAGAAGGCACTGGAGTGGATCATCTCGTTCCTCGCCGGAAAAACACAAAGAGTCCGCCTCCCCCCGTTTCGCTCCGAGGCCACCGAAGTCATCTGCGGCGTCCCGCAAGGATCTTCACTCAGCCCCACCCTCTTCAACATCTACATGAAACCTCTCGCAGCCATCGCACGCCAGCACAACCTCAACATCATCTCTTATGCCGACGACACCCAGCTGATCCTCTCCCTCACCGGGACCCCGACACCGCCAGAACCTGCCTACACGAAGGGATGAAAGACGTCGCCGAGTGGATGAAGGACAGCCGCCTGAAACTGAACTCGGACAAGACGGAAGTCCTCATCCTGGGATCTTCGCCCTCCGCCTGGGACGACTCCTGGTGGCCCCCAGCCCTGGGCACCGCACCCAAGCCAACCGACCACGCACGCAACCTGGGCTTCATCCTGGACCCCTCCCTCTCGATGACCAGACAAGTCAACGCCGTCTCCTCATCGTGCTTCAACACCCTGCGTATGCTTCGCAAGATCTTCCGCTGGATCCCGACCGAGACCAGGAAGACTGTCACCCAGGCACTCATCACCAGCCGACTGGACTACGGAAACGCCCTCTACGCCGGAACCACAGCCAAGCTACAGAAAAGACTCCAGCGCATCCAGAACGCCTCCGCCCGACTCATCCTGGATGTCTCCCGACGCAGCCACATCTCCAGCCACCTGAGGAACCTGCACTGGCTCCCCGTCGACAAGAGGATCACGTTCCGGCTCCTCACCCACGCACACAAGTCTCTCCACAACCTGGGCCCCAAGTACCTCAACGACCGCCTGACCTTCTACACGCCCACCCGCCAGCTACGGTCCACCAGCCTCGCCCTCGCAGCCGTACCACGCATCCGAAGAGCCACCGCCGGAGGAAGATCCTTCTCTTACCTGGCTGCCAAGACTTGGAACTCCCTCCCCATCCACCTTCGGCTGACCCAGGACCATCTCGCCTTCAGGAAACAACTCAAGACCTGGCTGTTCGAGCAGTAGCATACCCCTCCCCCCAAGCGCCTTGAGACCCTCCCGGGTGAGTAGTGCGCGATACAAATGGCATGATTGATTGATTGATTGGTTGATTGGAACCAACAGATAAAGAAAGAAATTTACATATGGAACTAATGAATATGGTCAAGTGGAACCCAGAGCTTGATTAGCTGCTTATGTTTTTGCCAAAATAGATGTTCCAGTCCCACAGAGATAGTGGTTGAAGATCATTGTGTTTAAGTCTCCATAGAAATAGTGTGTACATTCAAAGCTTAAATCCAATTATAAATGTTGTGAAGCTAATGATGTTCAAGTCCACACAGAGGTTGTGTGTATTTATAGGAATGCTCAAGTCCCCACAGAGATGGTATGTTATTATAGCAATGTTTATGTCCCCACAGAAATGGTGTGTTATTATAGTGATGTTCAAGTCCCCACAAAGATAGTGTGTTATTACAGTGTTGTTGAAGTCCCCACAAAGATAGTGTGTTATAGCGATGTTTAAGTCCCCACAGAGATAGTGCATGAAGTTGATTGTGTTTAAGTCCTCATTAAAATAGGGCCCAATTCACATAGGTAATCTTAAACAAAATGTCTAACTGTACTACTTTTCAGTATTCACAAAGGTAAATGTAGACCAAGAGTCTAACTTTACTACTTTTCAATATTCACAAAGCCCCATACAGAGAATGTGAAGCTGATGATGTTCAAGTCGAAGCAAACACAAGAAGAATATGGACGGAGTGATGAAACTTTTCAGTCACTCACCCCCAGTCACAGATCTGGGTTGAATCCATCATCATTCTTTAACTCACTTCGCCACCCCAGTTCATACCCGTTATATCCAATCAGTCTTGACACTGTGCATCATGGGAACAGTTCAATCTGAACTACCAAGCCAGGTCTTCTCTGGAACTGAAACAAGCATCATGGGACTGGTTTCAGGGTAACACCCTCACATCCGCCAGGCTACCTTGAATCTAGTGGCAACGTGAGCAAGGGACCCACGTCTGGGCATACCCTGCCAACTTAGGGCGAACAAAGCAAACACAAGGAGATGATGGACGGAGTGCTGAAACTTTTCAATCACTCATCCCCAGTCACAGATTTGGGTTGAATCCATCATCGTTCTTTATCTCACTTCGCCACCACAGCTATATGCAAATCAGTCTTGACCCTGTGCCTCATGGCACCACTGGGCTTCAAGTCGAAACAGACCTTGCGTTTAGTTACAGGACTGCTGGAGTCCCCACAGAGATGATATGTTTTTATAGTAATGTTCAATTCCCCACAAGATAGTGTTTTATTATAGTTTTTTAGGCCCCCACAAAGATAGTGTGTTATTATAGCGATGTTTAAGTCCCCACAGTGATAGTGCATGAAGATGATTGTGTTTAAGTCCTCAGTAAAATAGGGCCGATTCACAAAGGTAAACTTATACAAAAAATCTAACTTTTCTACTTTTCAGTTTCACAAATGAAAGTTTAGACCAGGAGTCTAACTTTACTACTTTTCAATATTCACAAAGCCCCATCCTCAGATGTCCTCCTGTTGATCGTCTATTCCTATTGGGGTTGTTGTGGTTGTAGCTGGAATCCGAGTGATCTGAACCTGGACTACACGCTGTCAGGGAGAAATCCAGGATACAACACAGACATCGATGGATCAGACTCAGGTTCAGATCACTCGGATTCCAGCTACAACCGCAACAACCCCAATAGGAATAGACGATAAAGAGGAGGACGTCTGAGGAACAGGGGAGGATCCAACATTGGCTGGGCCCCTTACCAAGGCCCACCAGCATATGGCCCCCCACCACATTTCTTCTATGGCCTACCATCTTTCCACCAACATTCCTATCACCAACAATCATACCCATACTGGGATGGAGCACAACCCCAGGAACAACAAAACCAGTCTTTTTTAGGAAGAGGCAAGAGACCACAAAGAGGAAGGAACAGACGAGGTCAACAAGTCCAATGGGCATAACCCCTGGAAACCGCGAGAAGCCACACATGTAGTATAGGCCCACCGAGCAACCCGTCAACAAGCAACCTACCAGCTTAGTGGTGAACCTTTCTTCCACCACCTTGACATCAATTCAAGAGTCTGTCCTGGAAAAAGGATTAGGTTTCGTACCTACACCAAGTATGGATAAGTTCAAACTCTCTTGCAAGCTAACAGAGTTCATCCGTAGGATAAAACTCGATGTTTTCTTCAAAGACAAATAACCTAGCACAAACAATAGCAGCGACACCGGACTGCACAAAAAATCAAACTTCACTCCACCTGCGGCAAGTCTCCCGGTGGAACTTCTGGCTTTCGAGAATACAGTATTGAAGAAAGTAACTGAAATTGATCCGAGCACCATTAAAGTATTCCACACCACCAGCAAAAAAGAACAAGAGGCCATCCATCTGTTGTCCAATGACAAAAACTTAACAATAAAACCAGCGGACAAGGCGGCGCTATTGTCTTACAAAACACAACAGCATACCAAGAGGAATGCCTACAATTATTGGCGGATGAGAGAAACTACGCCATAATACGAGAAGATCCTACTGAACGCCTGCGCATAGAAATCGTGGGTCTAGTAGAAGAATCCCTGATAAATGATTGGATATCCAAAAAAGAAGCAGATTTCTTGGAAAACAACAATCCCACAATACCTTACTTTTATACCATCCCAAAAAATCCACAAATCAATGGATAATCCACCAGGGAGACCGATTGTATCCGGCATTGGGTCCATCCTGGAGCCTCTTTCTAAATTTGCGGACGCATTCTTACGTCCTCTTATATTCAAACCACCAATACTTACCTTCAGGACACAAAAGCTGTCCTCTGCCTCCTACAAGATCTCAATTTCAACCCTTTGACGACCAGCATCCTAATAGGCTTGGATGTAGAAAGCCTGTACACCTGTCTGCCACACAAATAAACATTGGACATTCTGGAGGAAGTACTCTTTGAAGAACAATGGCGGTACCACACACCAAGACATGTTGTACTAGAATGCTGTCAGCTTGCCCTGACAGAGAATTTCTTCCAATTCGGAGAAACCCTATACCGCCTGAAGCATGGTCACGAGTATGGGTAGTACTTTTGCACCGAGCGTAGCGGGTCTTTATGTCCATTACCTCAAAAAACAAAAATACTCATTGACCATAACCCACACATCAATCATGTCAAACTTTGGAAGAGATACATAGACGATGTGTTGTTAATTTGGGAAGGTAATGAAACAGAAGCAACAATTTTTCTAGATTGGCTAAATTTCACTTTCACTAAGAGCCGATCCCACTTGGTTTTCCTTGACTTTAATATCATCACACAGAATGGGCTTCTAATTAGGACGACACACTTCAAACCAACAGCAAGGAACTGTCTTCTGGTATATGACAGCTTCCATCCTAGACAACTCAAAGACAATCTCCCATTCGGTCAATTTTTGAGATTGAGACGCAACTGCACAGAGAAGAGGACTACAACACCCAAGCAAAAGACCTGTCTAGGAAATTTATGCTGAGACAGTACCCTAAATACTTAGTATCAAAAGCAAAGAAAAGAGCTTCCAACAACAACAGGGAAGCTCTTCTGGAACCTAAACAGAAAGGATCAAATGAAGACAACAAGAGACCTATCTGCATAACCACATTTAATATTACATCAGATAGGGTGGGGTGACAAAGATTGTGAAAAAATATTGGCGGACCCTGAATAGTGGTGGCCTGAACATAAAACAACCTATGTTGATTCATAGAAAAGGGAAAAACCTCAGGAAACACCTGGTACACACACGTCCCAGAAACACAACAGAAACAGAAGGGCCATTACGACTTTTGCATGCACTCCCACAGAGCCACTATCCGTGCAGTAATTGCAGCGTGTGGCATTTAACCACAGCTACCAAAAAAGTGGAATGTAACAACGGTATGACATGAGACCTACGAAGTTTCACTAACTGTAAAACAACAGGGGTAGTGTATCTGATCACCTGTACATGCAATCTACACTATGTAGGGATGACCACAAGAAAAGTCAGTACTAGGATAGTGGAGCGCTGCAGTAATATACGGTGCAAACGCACTACAACTAGAATGACAACCCACTTCCTGGAGAAACAACACACCCCAAATGATATGAAGTGGGTGGTACTGGAATATATAACACGCCGCACAAACATTGAGAAGAAACTACATGAAAAAGAGCAACTTTGGGTGTTCAAGTTACGTTCAGACAGTGAGGGCCTCAATGATAATATCCCATGGGGACAGTTCTCATGAGACAATGTTTTTCATAAAACCTGTTTTCAAAAACCTGTTTTCAGAAACCTGCCTACAAAAGTATCCCTTTGGCCACAATTCCAACCCGGCCTGGGGTTATATATGAACCATCCACAGCATACTATTTGATTTTCAATTCGGTTTTTAGAACCTACAAATTATTCACCTATGACATTTTTCCACCCATGAGAATCTTGGTTTCACCAAACAACATTCAGCCATTCGATGCATCTATATGATGCACCAAGGTAGCACCACAGAATAATGTCTTTTGGACAAAAACAGGACAAAACACGATTAGCCAACCCATGGAGGCCATTTTGTTAAACACTATTCCATTTACCTGGAATATTGGGCTTTATACCTTAGTACATCAGTAAAACATCTTTTTTTGTTGCTAATCATAAAAAGACCATTTTTAAAACATCATTTTTAACAAAAAATAGGCACTGGCTCTTAGATTTAAACACCCGTTTTTGAATCATGCATAATTCTAATAAACCCCCCAACACTCTTGATAATTATTTTACGCCGTTTCACACGTCCTATTGTGGGTAAATAATTAATAAAGACGAGGAGAGAACCAACGGCGGAGCTTCAGAGGACCTTTAATTTGATTTATTCGACCAGGGAGAGACTCACTTTGTGACCACAGGGTGCGGGACTGCGAGTCCCAGCGGGCTCAGCGCAAACACCACCTGGCGCAACTGCGACTCTTCCCGCACCCTCCCTCGCTTGTATATAGGCACGCCCATCGACGCGCACGCGGGCCACGCGCGGGCGAGCGTCGGGTGAAGCCTGGGCAAAGGGCGGGCCCTCTGTGGCCCTCCATGACCTGCAGGGTCTGGGCTGGGCCAGGACCCCTGGTTTACTTTTAATGCCAAAGATTTTTAATATAGTAAGCATATTTTCATCGATGCTTTTTATTATTGCTTTGATTATTGGTACTCCTTTTCTGTATAATTTTAGGGTAATTGGTATTTATATTGTGGATCCTAGAAACGTAGAGTAACCTGAGCTTTTGCAGTTTTTATTTGATATTGCATTTTATTGTTGGCAAGTTACCTCTTGTTAAAAGTTATGTCTACCCGTGAAACCCGAAGCAAGGCTGCGGAGGGTGCCTTAAAACTGACTGGCACATTGGACAGTTTCATTGTTCGTACCAATTCCCTAATCGACCAGGGAATAGTACTTATGGAAAGAAGGGTGTCTCGGGATCCTGCGCAAGCTAAAAGGTTGTCATTAGGCAACATAGCCTCTGCACGTACCCCTAATAAAGCTTTAAGCACCTCTGAATCCAATTCCATCCAGGTTGATGCTGTGATTCATACCACTACCGGCATTCATTCAGCCCTTTTGGACCCATTTCCCTCGATCCCTTCAATATCGACCACTTTTGATAATAATCTAGTATCACTACCAGTTGTTGACCACCATGAGAACATCTATACCCAAAGGGGTATACTGGAAGGTGCAATTCCTAAATCCAAATGAATAACCATCAAGGAAAATGGTGACAGTACGGCCAAGCATGATATGGCAGGTTGCTCTAGTGATGTGGCCAGCGCCAGTGGTAGTACTGAGGAGGGGATAGATAATTTGGGTCACAATATAGGAAGAGAAGAGGTACAACATGTAACCCACCCCTTACCATTGGGTATCCCAGATGATACAGCTTCGAATAGTAGTTTGGTTGGTCTTCTTGATGACAGTAGCCTGGATGAATCTCTAGAGGAACTAGTGGATAAGAATGGCCCACTTATAAGTATCTTATCTGATATTATTAAGTATTTACTCTCGCCCTTGGAGATTAGACTCCAGGGCATAGAACATCAGCTTCAGGCTCTTCACCAGGAACTAAAATCCCGAAACAGTGACCATGTCCAAAGGGCACCCAATGCACCGGTTCCAGTTCGTAGTCTCCCACCCACGATCAAGAATCAATCAATAGGGAAAAAATCCACCCTTGAGTCCCGCCCCCCCAAAACTCCCACTCCAAAGGGTAGTAAAGTATGCGCTAATCAGCCAGCTACTAATGCGTATATCAAACCCCAGAAAGTAGATGGCCCTACTATTCCAGTCCCCAAACCCTCACTATCCCATCTTGAGAAACCCAAGACGCGCCGGAATATTAGCCTACCACTTGACGCCTGTCCCTATGTGATAGTTTTAACAGGTGTCCCTGAGCTTGCCCCTGCAACACTTGAATCCTTCTGGTCTCTTAAAAATAAAGTATGTCATTGGTTAGGCAGAAATTATCCCCTTCCCCCTAACATTCATAGCAATCTGCTCATGGTGGAGAGAGCACCGTGGGTGGGTGAGAACAAGAAAAACCTAAAGGGGGACTGTGTTGTTGTCACATTTGAAGACCTGCGATCGGTGGAGCACATTTGCTCTGGGCCCCCATGTAACAACAACTCTACAATTATGGTTAAACCCTGTCTTACTTTTATATGCCTACAGAGCATGATAACAATAGGTGGAGTTGGTTGAGGGCTTCTAATCATGTGAGGGGGGGGCAGAGGTGTGAGCCCTTGTGGGATCAGAACACACTTAACTGGGGTGGGGGCGATGAGGGAGGTTGGAACATAGTACAAAGAAGAGCAGGGAGGCCCATTCCTGGTGGCAGTCAGTTCAACGGGGAATGGTTCGGCCCACAGCATAATTTTCCCCAAATACCCTGTTTCAACCGTTATAGTGGATTGGAAGCAGTCGATTGACTCCCCACCCAGGTACCTGGCCAAATCGGAAAGAGGAAGGTGGCAGCTTCCACCTGGGATGGCACTGTAAGCGGTAGGGATGGCCCAGTCAGTTTGGGAATCATTGGCCCTAGTTTAGGAGAAAAGTAATTTAGTAAACCAGCTACTATCAAGGAATTAACTGTAGCCCCCATCTCCATTAATATTCTCTCTTGGAATATAGCAGGGCTAAAAAAGAATCTTGTTAACCCTGATTGGAACGATTTTATTAACACATTCCACATATGTATGTTCCAAGAAACCTGGTGCCTGACCCGCAATACAAAAATGGGTACTCTACTTATTCTATTCCAGCAGTTACGGTGGGGAAAGGTCGCCCTTCCGGTGGCCTGCATATTTGGGTCAAAGTGAATTTGAATTGTGTTGTTACTACCCATAAAGTCTACTCTAATGACATTTTGCATATCTCCCTAAAAAGTTTGTCTGGGGGTATCATTTTTGAACTGTTCTGTGTTTATGCAAGAGGCTTACAGGGTGGCTTAGTTTCGCCCACAATAGAGCTGTTAGATGTGAAGTTATCTGATCTTCCACCTAGGTCCAAAATACTGGTAGGGGGATTTTAATTGCACATTTGAACCCCTGGATGGTGAAGAGGTAATGGGTTTTAGTTCAGAGGACTGGAGACAGACCATACCTCCCTTAGTCCTTGCTCCCATTAAGAAATGGACAGCTAGAGCTATCCAGCTGAATGCTCTGGCCTTAGAACATAATTTACGGGCCCTCAATGGGAGGACAGTCTCAGATCGCGACGGGGCGATGACTTATAACAGGATAGGCTGCCCGTCTCGAATTGATTATATTTTTTGGGATGTTCAATCCTGGGCGAGTCTAGTTGATATGGAGGTTAGGCAATCATCCGACAGTGATCACACCCCTTTATGCATGGAAATTCACTGGGTAAATGAGATTGGCAAGAGTGGAGGTGTTGAGATGCTCACCAAAGAGGTTTTCCCTTCCAACTGCAACCGGAAGCTAAAATGGAATGTGGTCAGGTGTGAAGATGGGAATTTTAACAGTATTAAAGAGTTCGTTTTGGCTGAAACTAGTACTCTTGCAGCCGTGTGCTCTAGCAGTGCCCTATCCTCCTGGATCAAACCTGCCAGCCTTGTACAAAAATCTAACAGACAAAATAGGAGAGTTCTTTCTTAAGAAGTCTCAGGGGACATTTGTGTCAAACCAAAGACCTCTTAAGGGTAACCCCTGGTATACCGCAAATTGTAGAGGAAAGAGGAAGGCTATTACGTTAGCTATAAAAAGTAAGGACCCCATAGCAGTGAGATTAGCTAGGAAAGAGTACCGCAGAAGTATAACCTTAGCCAAGAAGGACTGGGAGGAGGAGCATTGGCAGCAGCTTAAGGCTGCTGCCTGTGGGAAAAATTCTATTTTATTTTGGAAACTAATTAATGCCCTTGATAGAAGGGGGTTTATACCAAAAAGGGGTAACCCTGTGTCCCTCAGAACCTGGGTATGTATGGTTAAAGACAAAAAGTGGTTCCGTCGGGTCAATCAATTGCTTTTACGTGAAGGCTAGGTTAGCTCATAACAGAAGGGAACAAATTTTAAGAAAAAACAAATTTTAAGAAAAAACAAATTTTAAGAGAAACCTCTCTGACAACAAATAAAATTCAAAGTATTTTTATGAAAAAACAAAGTCACATTAAAACACCGGAATTACTTCATTCCATTTCAATTCCAATTATAAGTGAAGAAGTGACTATTGGTGAACAAAGTGAATAGTGCAACAATTTCAGTGACACTTATTTACAAGTATATACAAAATTATACATGGGAGAATGGGCAAGGGGAAATATTTTGGCGGTCAGAGTTCTGATTTAATATTCCAAGGAGACAGATGGTGACTGTGCCTGTTCCCGGAGGGTTCTTGACCAATATTATGCGTCGACGTTTCGATCCTAGTGTGCCCCGATTGGTGGTCACGCGGATCTTTATCAAGACAAGGGAGGGGGGGAGAGATACAGGGGGAAGGGGGGGGGGGGGGTTTGTTGTGTTGAATTCCGGATACACAGGAGGCAGCAGTCACACGCTGTGCATGGGCCAATAGGTCAATCTCATATGGGGAACCGCTTTCCAAAAGAGCGAGGAACCAGCTTGCATTTCTCGCAGTCGCTCAGTCAGATAGAAGGGGGGCAGAGCCGATTTTAAACCATATAAATGAACATCATTGGTATTCCCATTTTTTTTAATTGTACTGCGAGGATAGTGTCCAAGCCCAATTAATATCTCCAGCAGTAGAAACTGAGACCGAATTCAGTACGGAGATAGGAAGTAAGGAAGAGCCATTCTCCCCTCGGGAAGTCCAGGATGCTATTTCAAAAATATTACCAGGGAAGGCGGCCGGCCCTGACGGCCTGCCTGGGGATTTACTATTGCATGACCCCAAAATATGGGCAGACCTCATAGCCAGTTTAATGAATTTAATTCAGCATGGCCACCCTGTACCTGAATCCTGGCAGGGTGCGGAGGTTATCACTATTTACAAAAAAGGTGATAGAGAGGACCCTGCCAACTACCGACCGATATGTTTAATTGATACCATCCAAAAGGTAGTTGGCAGGGTCATCATAAACCGACTAGAGACATGGCTAATAGATGATAACATCTTGACCCATTTCCAGGCGGGGTTTAGGCGTAATGTTGGCGCGATGGATCAGGTATTCCGGTTTTGTGCGGTCTATTGGAAGTCAGTGTCCATCACCAAAGGTAGCCTCTACCTGGCTTTCATAGACCTGAAAACAGCATTCGATGTTATTCCACGTGCCAAACTCTGGAGGGTCCTAATGGACATGGGTTTTCCTAGCTACCTGTTGCAATTTATTATCAAACTCCACGAGGATAACTATGCAAGAATTCGGTGGGGGAGCCAGGGTCAACTGACAGGGAGGGTACAAGTCAATAGAGGAGTGCGGCAGGGATGTGTGATGGCTCTGACACTGTTCTCCCTCTTTATAAATGGGGTGGTGGACCATTTGAGGGAGGACCCTGCGGATGCCCCTGTCCTTGCCGGGGAGAAAACCCCCACACTCCTCTTTGGGGACGATACCCTCCTGATGTCCAAGACCCCTAAGGGTCTCCAAAAATTGCTTGACCGTTTCAGTGACTTTTGTAAAGATCGTGGGTTAATGATTAACACCACAAAAACAAAGCTGATGGTGTTATCTGCTAAAAGAAACCCCAGGAAAGTTTAACTCACTTTGAACGGGTCCTCCTTAGAGGTGGTGGACGAATTCGACTATCTTGGGGTCAGGCTATGTAACAACATGAGATGGGACTCCCACATAGCAAAAATGGTCCTAAACCTTAAAAGAGTTTCTGGTGCCATATTGAAGAACCAGCGCCTCTCTATTAGTAGACCAGTAGCCCCTGCCCTGGCAGTTTACGAGGGGAAAGCTCTAGCCTCTGCAGTTTATGGCTCTGAATTGTGGGGTGCCAAGAACACCAAGGCATTGGTTAGCGCAGAGAACAAGTTTATGAGAGACATAGTTTCACTCCCTCCCTCGACCCCTCTGAAACCGTTATTCCTTGATATGGGTAAAAGGTCAATTTCAGAAATAGTTCAACTTCGCCCTTTGCTATTCTGGGTGCGCCTTAGAAGGACCCCCGAATTAGCAAAATATGCCTTAGTGTTGGATGAGTTAATTATTTTGAATATATCCAACAAAATAAAGTGGCTCAGCAATTTAAAGAAGTTGGTAGAGTCTATAGGTTTGGCTGAGTTTTGGGCCTCACAGTCCCCTCCTGCAAAACAAATTGTTAAAAAATTATACTGGATTGGGTAGAGGCCAAGGACCTCAATACAAGTTGGGGACCCCTGACAAATAACTTTCTTGACCATAAACCCTTCAGAAAGTTAGAACCATTCTTGGACTTCATCCAGACCCCTGGAGACAGAACTTTGTTCTTGAAACTAAGATAAAAAATTCATGGAAGGGTGGAAGTTCAGGAGGGTGCATGACTTAAATTGCCCAGGTTGCTCATGTCTGGAGGAATCCCTTGGCCACTTTTTGTTCGCATGTAAAGCCTATAAGCAGGTTAGAGCAAAATGGTTAAAACCTGTATGTAGGGAGCTGGGAGTTAGGGATTATAGATTGGCTCTACGAATTATCTTAACTAACACAACCTCTATGTACATTGTTTGTGGGGTTGCCAAGTACCTTGCCAGTGCTTGGTTTATTCGGTCAAGGTTGTTATGCAATGTTTGATTAGACTTACACCAAGAATGTAAATTCTGTATAGACCTCCCCTTATAGTGATGATTTTTTAATTTTTAATGAAATTGTAGTAATACTTGGTAAATTGAATCTTGTATTTTTATGTTTGTACTTTTATGATATATTTATCGAATAAAGTATTACAACAATTAATAAAGATGCATTCACGAAATCCGAGATATTCAATATGGCCACCAAGATTTGCCATAACGCGGCGGCCATTTTTTAAGTATTTTCTCCCCCCGCACCAGCTCTCTTCAACCATGAGTCTGCAAACGCGGCTGCATTTAAACTGGCCCTTCCATGAGACACGCGCTAAGATGCGGTCGGGAAGGGGCACCAGTTAGGTGATAACGCTGTGAGGATTTCTCATTTCAAGTAAGTCCTTTCCCTTTCAGGCAGTATCTGGCCACACGGAAATCCTGGCAAAACCGAGTCTCGTTTTTTCGAGACACTTTGCTCAACCTCATTTATTCAAGGCAAAAGAAAGCCATTAACAAGGCTCTCTCTCCCTATTTTTCTCTCTCCATCACTCGTTTTAGGTATTGGAGAGACCCACAGCCCCTCCCAGTCCATGGGGCACAATTTTGCTACCTACTAAGTGTGTAATACTTGTGTGTTATTTGTGTGTCGTTTTCCACTGTGTGTTGATGTTTTTAAATCACATGCTAACCACAATTTGATTAGGTAGCATGCAAAACCAGCGTGATAGACAGCTTTTCCAAATCCGAACCAGGCACTATGAAAGGTTATTCACGCACAATGGATGAGACTTGTGTGTACCTACATGATATATTACTGTCAATCCTAATAGTGATGTGGGGACTTAGGTTCCCTTAACTATGTTTGTTCTTTTTATCCACAGATACTACGTGATATTGTTCAATTGTATGTATTTACTAAAGCATGCTTATTTATTTATTTATTTATTTATTTATTTATTTATACAGGATTTATAATGCGCATGGCTGCCTCAGCAACGAGGTGTCCCAGCGCAACCAGAGAAGCACAGGGGAATACAACAAGCGACCTTTGTTAGATGGTGGGGAACAACCATGTCTTTACAGACTTCCGGAACGTCAGAAGATTGGATATGATTTGGATGTTTGCTGGGAGGGAGTTCCAAAGTTTGGCCGCCAAAAAGCCAAATGAGCGCCCCCCGCCCTAGCTTTCCTAACTCGAGGGACAGCAGCCAGTCCGCAATTGGGGGATCTCAAAGCGCGCCCGGGCAAATAGGGTTTCAATAGACCCGATAGCCCGATCAGGGCTTGGTGTCTCAAGATTTTATAGGCGAAGCACAGCACCTTAAAGTGAAATCGAGCTTCAATGGGCAGCCAGTGCAACTTAGATAGCACATGAGTCACCGACTGTGATCTAGGAAGCGCTACTAGCATACGTGCTGCCGCATTCTGGACCCTCTGGAGGCGTTTAATACTCGCTCTGTTGGGGCCCAGAACGCATTGCCTTAATCAAGCCTCGCAAGAATGGAGGCTTGCAGGATGGTTTGACGCACTCCGGGAGGGAAGAAACCAAGCAAAGGTCTTAGACCTCTCAAAAGCCCAAAACAGACCACAGCAATGGCCCTTGTCTGTTTCTCAAAGGTTAGGCCAGTATCGAACCAAACTCCTAGGTCTTTACCATCTTCTTCAGTAACGGAGCGGGTTTTAGATGGTCAGGCCACCACTGTTCCGACCACATCTCCTGGTCTTTCCCATGCAGAAGAATCTCGGATTTACTGGCATTTAATTGAAGGCAGTTAACCTTCATCCAGTCCGAGATAACCGACAGGTCTTCTTTAAAGCTTTCCAGATTAGCCCGGCAATTTTTGGAGAAGGCGATCACCAACTGGGTATCATCGGTGTACGACACCAAGGATAACCCACTACCTCTGGCCACCTCTGCCAGAGGTCCCACATAAAGATTGAATAGAAGCGGGCTCCGGATAGAGCCCTGCGGCACCCCCTGCGATAAAGCATGTTCCTGAGAGTGAAAAAGAGGTACTGCCTCTTGGAACGATCGCCCATCCAGGAAGGAACAAATCCATTCCAGGGCAGGATCTCTGATTCCGATCGTCCAAGGGCGTTCAAGAAGGATTGCATGTGACACCGTATAAAACACGGCACTAAGATCCAATAGGACCAAGGCCGCCAAGTCTCCTGCATCTAACCGGCTTCAGATAGATTCCGTGACAGCAAGGAGAGCTGATTCGGTGCTATGGCGGGGGTGAAACCCATGTTGGGAAGGGTCAAAGATGTTATGCATGTCAATGTATTTAGACAAGATGGAATTGACATGTGCCTCCACCACTTTCGCCATAAAAGGTAACTGAGACATGGGACGATAGTTGCCAGGGTCGTCCGGATCCAGTGATGGCTTTTTTAAGAGTGGGATCACTTTTGCGTGCTTCCACGCCCTAGGGACGGAGGTTGATTTCAGTGACAGGTTGACCAATTCTAGCGCCACAGGAGAAATGAGTGGGAGAAGCTGGTGAAACTGGGTCACCGACATCAGATCTACTGGCGAACCCGACTTAATTTCTGCACTTAAGGCCTCAAACTCCTGCAGCGACAGCAAAGGAAAAAACGACACACAGTTGTCCACCCTAGAGTCAGTCCCTATCGGCACAGCATTCTCTGTGGGGGCAGTCCGAATGGAGAAGCCCTGACAGATCAATTCCACTTTCTTCACAAATTGGAGTGCTAAGTCTTCGCAGCGATGGTTTGACACTATGGGGGAAAGATTGGTCAAACCTGCACTCTTCAAGTTCTTAAGCAAGGTGAAGATGGTCTTGGTGGGATTAGAGCTGGGCATGATTTTATTGGCAACAAACTCTGTCCGCGGAGCCAGGCACGTTCTAGTTGTTTACAACCCTTCTTTGCCTGGGTTAGAAGGTCAGTGAACCGTGGATTAGATAGCCCACGACCCTTTCCACCCCGCTTAGCTGGAATACAGCTATCCAGAACGTCTACCAGCCAATCGCGAAAGCCCACATAAGCCCCCTCAATATCAGACGGAAACTGGGGGCTGTGCTCCGCTACCAGGTAGCGAGCATCTCCTGGTCTAACTTATGCCAAGGCCGTTTTACCACCGTGACTGGGCGAACCCCATCAACTCTACCCTGCCACAATAGAGAGAATAGAATTACTGAGTGGTGTGTCCATGTTAGTGGAACCGGAAAGGAAATTTTTAGACAGCCAAGATTGGAAAAAATAGGATCGAGCAAATGGCCAGCCACATGAGTGCCTCCCGCGACCAATTGCGGGAGCTGAAAAGCTACCAGGTCCGCAAGGAAGTTGTCAATCTCAGCCTTTCCTTCCAGCTCGAGATGCAAATTCAGATCCCCTAAAATGGTAACGTTGGCTTCTTTGCAGGCCACCTGTCCAACTTTAGTTACTAGGGACTCACAAAAATTTCCGGAGGGCCCAGGGGGTCTGTAGATCAATAGGCCAGACATGGTCAGTTTGCTACTAAACTTTATTTTAAACAGTGCACTCTCACAATCTGCTATTTCTTCCTTAACCAAGCTATTAGCGTAAGCAACTTTAGCTACCACCGCAATGCCACTCCCCTTCCCCCTTCTCTATTAATGTTATGTAGGATATACCCATCAGGGAGGGCTAACCCTGGCTCCGCCTCTGTATCCTGGGTAAGCCAGGTTTCAGTAAGAAAAAGGGCGTCTGGGCTCTCATCCATTATTAAATCAAATACCCCGGCATAATGACTCACCAAAGAGCGACAGTTGAGGCTAAGAAATTTGAACTCGGTACAGCTAAATGAGCAAAAAGAATGCTCCTCAGAGTCCACCTTAAAAGCACAAAATTTGCATGCAAAAGTCGGCTCTTGAAAGGCCCACGGTGCTGATGGGCACTCTAAGGCTAAGTCCACAAGTTGTTCACGAGTATATCTGCAGGAATCACCTGTATTAGATGCAGGGGTTCTGGCGACTAGCGACGGCCCGGCGCGGATGGGCGCAGACGGGCTTGCCTTAGGCACGCCCGCTGCGCGCGTCCCCTGCGCGGGCACCTGAACCTCCTCATTTGTAGTAAAGCAAGGACGTGGCCAAGCAGGCGAGGCAGCTAGCACTAGTCCGCTAACCTCGTCTATTCCACCCCAAGATGGCGGCCACAACTCCCACCCTTGCCCCAAACAGCGTTTCCCCAAGAGAAACAAAAAGATGCAGTTTTAAAAGCGCGGCGAAATAAGGTAGGAGAAATAAACTAATATACTGCACAATTAAAAAACGATCGCAGCGTAATGTAAAATAGCAACAAAGCGCTAAGTAAAGCTCCCGGCTCACGCCTCAGGAGTCTGGTGGCTGCGCGGGTGCCTGAACGTCCTCATTTGTAGTAAAGCAAGGAGGTGGCCAAGCAGGCGAGGCAGCTAGCACTAGTCCGCTAACCTCGTCTATTCCACCCCAAGATGGCGGCCACAACTCCCACCTTTGCCCCAAACAGCGTTTCCCCAAGAGAAACAAAAAGATGCAGTTATAAAGCGCGGCAAAATAAGGTATGAGAAATAAACTAATATACTGCACAATTAAAAACAGATCGCAGCGTAATGTAAAATAGCAACAAAGCGCTAAGTAAAGCTCCCGGCTCACGCCTCAGGAGTTATTAGTTGCAGCGTCATTTAATATCCTTTTTTCACCTTATTAAGGTTACTTATGAGTGGCGTATACAGGGCTGGTCCCTGTGTAGTCCTGACGAAGAACACTGGGTAACGCTTGAAACACATTGACCAATAATAGGCACACCTAACCCATTATAGCTAGGTTTTCCAGTATTTTACCCCATTTTTAGCCCATACCGACTAGGTGCAAGAATAATATATTTTTCGCCAACTAGCTAGGTATTTTAAACTCAATTTGGTCCACTCCACTACACTTCCTGCACTACACATAGTTCTCACAACAGTGCTCCTATGTAATCCGCAAGTCGTAGCACGCCTCAGTACGTAGAGGACTGAGATGGCCCCTATGATGAAGCATGTCACTGAGGGGAAGCCCCGGTGAGTGAGGGGACTCAAGAAAGAAAAGTTGTTCTTTCCTATAGATTCTGTAACTCAAATTGAGTGAAGAAATCACACCTCTGGCTAGGTTCTCTACCCGATACTTTGGGTTTTTCAAGTCTACTACAGTTTTTGGAGGGTGGACCTAACTTATACCTCTACCCGCCCCTTTTTTCTTCTGAGCTTTATAATCATTGACATGTTAAGTGCCTGTTGTTAGAAATTGTGTTTCTTGGCAGGCAGAGGTATTCACCCTGTCCAAGCAGGAATCACAATCCCATTCAGGGTAAGCAAATAGCAAACTCTAAATTAACTTGTGCTTACCCTCTGGTAGCTTGGCACGGAGCAGTCAGGCTTAACTAATGGGCCATGTGTAAAGTAATTGTGCACGCAACACATGCAGTAATACAATTAAAATACCACCAAAGGACACCACATCAGTTTAGAAAAGTAGGCAATATACATTTGCTTAAAACAAGTCCAAAACTACAAAGATTCAATCATCAGAAGTTATGAACTTTCAAAGAATAAACAGTTCTGTAGTGCTTAGGAGCAGATAGCACCAACCAGTACTATCTGGTTGCGCTTGACCAAGACAAATCCAAAGGTTCAGTCCAATAGTGATAGTGCACGGACCAGATACAGCAGCACCGCAGGCCAGCTAAACATCTCGTGGAGGGGGTGATGTGTTGGTTCCGAGATGCGCGAAGACAAATATGCATAGAGAGTCAAGATGTGATGAACATTGAGGTGATGCACCTACATCGAACCGCTGGCTTGTAGGCAAAGCATGCTGCATGCAGGGATACATTGGAGCTGAGCTGTGCAAAGTTGGAGATGCATCGGAATCAGGGAACGATGTGTTGTACTGTCAGTGATGCAGTGTCCGCAGCTTGTGCAGCAGCAGTGTTGCTTTGGTTTTGGTTCTGATCAGGGAAACGTCATGAATGCTTGGATTTTCTTGGGTTGCAGCACAGACACTCACTTTCAAGGGCCCAGGACTGAATTTGCACCACTTGGCAGAGCAGGACTTACAGCAGACCAGGTGAAGTACCGAAAAAATAACTACAACCCAAAAGAGCTATACTTAAAAATAGCCCTAATACCAATTACCAATAATCAGTCAGTTGGCAGTGTAGAAGGTTCAATCATTTATTAAACAAACAAATCTGCCAGAGGAGCCTCTCGCGACCTAACCCCTCGAGGTCTGCCAAGAAGACTGCTGGCACATTATCAACAGATCACATATATACTGTTACATTTCGAAACCGTTACCTAAGAAGGAAAAATACAAGTTGGTACAGGTTGGTGCAAAGGAGGACCATATGTGGAACACAAAGCCACCTTAGTTTAGCTCAGCTCGTTATAGCAAGGTCGAGGAGGGTGACTCCCTTCTGCCAGCTCTAGGAGAGTCCACACAGCACCTTCTGGAATGTGCTTATCCATCCTACCCCCACCTACAACCTTCACAAGCCTAACGGGCAGAAGCAGCAGTTGGCTACATTTGTCAGACTATTTCTCGAGAACGACTTTTGCTAACTGTATGGGTAGGTTTCCACTAATGCTGCAAGCAGACTAGGCCGCAAAATGGCGCTGGTCGGGTTAATCTAAATTGCTCGCAAAAAGGAAAATAACTAAAATAAGGCATACATTAATCCCTCAACTATTACATGTGTGAGGTCATTAACACACGAACACCTCTACTAGACTAATAGATGCATCACGCTAATTTCTAACCATTACTATATGTTTTACTAGGCCTAGTTCAGATTTCAGTCCCTCAAACCCTCCTTTTAGCGTGATGTAGCTAACTAAGAAAAGTACTAATCCTGGAAAACATCCTCATCAATAGCCATCAACTCACGAATCTCCTGCTGGAGCATCTGAGACTTAGAAGAGCTGGGAGAAGGGAAGATCAGGGCGGTCAATTTGGTAGCACAATAAGAGCAACAGGCCGGACCACATTGCCTACAAAGACAGCAAGAAAAAAGGATACCTGCAGCTCCAGCAACTCCAACAACTATCATCAATAACTTCCAACCCCAGTTAGACAGAAGCCCCCAAAACCAGCTATAGGGTGACCAGGACCCATTCTCAATGTGCATTTCGGCAGCAATGCGGTGCAATTTCTGGATAGCTAAATCGACCGTGGGGGCGGAGTCTGGAATGTAAACACAACAGGAGCTGCCGATCACCCGGCATGCTCCTCCCGATTGGCCAAGATAACGTCAAGAACCATCTGGTTCTGAAGAGAAACGAGTCTCGTAGCCTGAAGCTCTTCGGTTATGTTTGTCATTATCTCAGTGGTGATTCTCTACTATCTTAGACAATCGCCTTATTTCCCTACTATTGAATATCGGTCCCCAGAATGGGACCAAACCCTTAGTAAAATCTGTAAACTGCTGCAAGGAAGTATCAGTTTGGTCAACCTCAGTCATTCCGAGCTGTCTTCACTGCCTATTGGAAACCACCTTTGTGTTATGAAGTTGATGAGTTTTGTGATAGTCTGACGGTGCTATATATACAGGGGGTACAGAAAAGACAGATAACATGGGCCTGCCCAACCCCGCGGTAACCAGGTATAGGCATTTTCCCCACATACAAAATACACATTTGGAGGCGTTAACAATGGTGGACTGCTGAAAATGTTCATTCTATACGTATAATTACAGATACTATTACCAACCTGCACATGCCCATTTCCCTGTACACAAAAGAGTGAGGAAGTATTCAAGATAGGGATGGGCAAGACACGCTCACTAGTGACATTCCTGGTAATAAACTGCTGGAAATACTGGGAATGATTAAAATTAAAGAAATCATAAAGTTCATCCTTCAACCAAGTACTGTTTTCGCTTGCCGTATATAAGTTTATACAGGCATCTGGATCCAATGATCCCTCCCCCCCATTTCCTGCTGGAACGAAACCCTGGTGTGTTTAAATGTAAGCTAGGATCATGTTATAATCTTTTTCTGAATACTGTTTGGGGTTCTCCACATAATGGTTATACATGGCTGAGAACATTTGGAACCATGCCTCACAGCTACCTAAATATGACAATGGTAAAGAGAGAAACAAATTGTGTTTATGCATAACTGATGGCAAAAGTCCACAAACCCAACAATCTGTCATATTAGTTGTGCTATGGGTTTGGTGGAGCATTTCTACAAATACATTCTTAGCGTAAGTCTGACGATGTCTTTCCTTATGTGGGGCTACGGTGAACATCAGATGCTCAGGTGGGTCAACGGTAGTGGGCATCATCGCTTGCATTGGGTGCTTATATTCCAAATAGACGAATATACTCATAAAAATGGCTAATATAATGGCTATTACTAACACAAATGCTATTTTTACACGCATGGTCCAAGCAGAAAACATTGGCTCATAAAATGGCAAGTATCTTGGTGCAAAAGGGCATTCTTCTTCAGGTACAATACGACCGAAAGGGTACATTCCTAACTAAAAGTCCAAAGGTAAACTTGGGCAAAGCAGTCCGTCCGGCCAGAGGGTCCTTCTCCCTGTGTCCGTCTAGAGTCTCACAGGCAGACTCCTATCGTTCATCTCAAGAAAACAAAATGCCGTTGTCGCGGAAATCCAATTTACAACCTGGCCTTTCACATGTGACAGTCTTTCTTTCTGAACAGAGCACAATACCAAAGTTCCAGCTCTCGACGAGTTCAGTCCAGTGTCTCGCTCAGTACCTCAGACACAAATCTAACAAACCCTATTTATTCCAGTCTTTCCTTATCTCCTAGCCGTGGTGTCTGAGGTACCGTGATGTTTTCTCGGCCGAAGGGCGTAACGCACATGACCCGGAGCTTCCTGATCAGAAAATAGTACAGGGGAAGGTATGTTTCCTTCATCAGAGTCCCTGTTTACTGGAGTATTGGTGACAGGGTTAAGGGCAACTGCGGGTTCAACTGGGGCCGTTTCGCCCGATCCCGTCACCCCTTCTTCTTGCCTTGGCTCTATTTCATAGGCGTCGGAAAAAGGAACAAATGCAGTGGCTCTCTCACTTTCCTGGGTCAAAATTCCATCTGGATGCTGCTGATCATAAGGAAGCGGGAGTGGCAGCCATTTAAGGTGAGAGACATGGATCCAATGCTTCTTCCCATCCACCTTTACAGCCGTCCGCGTGGTGAGGAGGATCTGATACGGCTTGGACCACCACGGAGCCAAGCTGGTGTCTCGTTCGTACTTCCTGACTAGCACCCACTGGCCGGGTTACAATCGATGTCCGGGGCCCTCTGGCAGGGGCTGCAGTACAGATGCTACCTGCTGATGGAATAGAACAGAGGTCTTTAGTCAAGGTATACAAGTAATCAATCAACATAGGATATTCAACATCGGTAAATGACCGTGGTCTGGGCACTCCCCATACATTAGCCGGTCGCCCAAAGATCACTCCATAAGGAGAGAGACCAGAACGTGAGTGAGGGGTAACTCATAATGACATGAGGGCCAGGGGTAAGGTGTCAGGCCATTTTAAACCAGTACTCTCTTGAATCTTAGTCATTTTTAGTTTCAGAATCCCATTATACTTTTCCACTAATCCTGCTGACTGAGGGTGTCAAGCTGCGGGGAATTTCTGTCGTATCTGCAGCCCGTCACAAATATGTCTGACAAGAGCCCCATGGAAATGCCCCCCATTGTCCGACCAAATAAAGCGGGGCACCCTATATCTCGGGATAAACTCTTTGATAAGAGCTTTTTCTGTAGCCAAAGCGGTGTTATCTTTAGTTGGGTAAGCCTCAACCCATTTGCTAAAGGCACAAACCACTACCAAAACATACTTTAAGTTGTTGACGTGCTCCATGTGGATATAGTCCATCTGAAGCACTTCAAATGGTAAAGTCTGAGGTGCAAAGTTCCCACCCAAAACACTTTCCCCTTTTTCTGGATTATGTTGTAAACAGACCACGCAATATTGGACCAAATGGACAGCCGTCCCCTGAATGTTGGGGTTATTCCATACTGGGCCTTTTTCTCTACTTTATCCTTACTCTCATTTTCCCTGTGCTCATAATATTGGGCCATGCTTAGTATTATGGAGGGGGTAGAGGTAGTCCAGGTACTCTCTGCGGCTTGCAGCCGAGCAGAGACTTCAGGTATCAAGTTAGTCACAAAACGATTTACAAACAATCGGACCCTGCCTTCCGTAGCAAGGTCCTGCCCGCTAAAATCAATGAAAGTACCCTCAAATCGAGTGAAAAAAATCAGAACCACTTTCGTCCTTCTTCTGTTTACAAGCGGTCAATTTATCCCAGTCGACTTTACGTGGGGGAATTAGGGTATGCATGTAGGCAATTATTTTCGCGGGTAGAGTAGTAATTTTATCTCTGGGCTTGTCTCCACGTTTGCGGTCTCGGTCCCGGTCTTTCAACTGGTTCCAAGTTCCCCCCAATTCCGCTGTATGATCAGTGTCATGAACCTGTCGCCATATATCTACCGGAACTAACAACCTTAAAAACAATTCGACATCAGCTAAAGTCATTACATCTGATGCTGCGGCTTCAGTTAACTCTTTATAGTAAGCGGTGGGATTTTTACGAGGGTCCGGCAGCTGTGATTTTAGAGCAAGGACTTCACTTCGCCTCCATGGCGTATACACCCACTGCTCCTGAAACCGCGCATCCTCTCGGGCTCTCGTAACTTGATTGTTACCGTCACGTACTTCAAGTACCTCTGGATGAAAAATGAGATGTACTTCCCTCATGGGATGTTGAAAATCCCAGTTGGGACATTTTACAAACATTTGGCCTCTGTATTTCACCAACGTCTCTACATTTTTGTACACTTCCACCGGACTTAGATCAAACTTATGAGCTCGGTTCAAAATATCATACAATATTTGAGGGGCCAATCCATCCTGAAAGCATCGTTCCCATGTGTCAATAAGATACCGGGACATTTGATGCAAAGCATGTTGCTGCGTAACCGGTTCAAGATCCCTTATGGTACTCCACAAATCGGCCACTGTATATACATCCTTCCGCATCCATTTAACTGCCTGTTCTGCTATAGCCTCCTTCTTATTATAGCCCAGTGAGGCTCTCGTGAATAGTCGCCTAGCGTTGATCCCACTTGGATCCTCTAGTGGAGTACGATCCCTCTCTTCAGGTGTCGCACCAGCTGATTGAGATGTCCATATGGGACTCGGTGCTGCCAGAACTAAATGGGAAGTTCCTGGGGGCTGCCGTGTGTCAGGGATAAGGGTAGCTGTGTCTCTCAATGAGGTAGGGGTGGTGTGAGTAGCACCCAGAGGGGTGAGAGACACGTCTGCCTCTGGAGCGGAGGCCATGGAGGCCATAGCTGTGTGTAGGGGTACAGCGGGATATATGCGCTGTGGCGCATATGGTGGGGAGGTCGAACATTCAGCAAATCCTCTATTTCATCTTCTGCTTTATTTCGGGTCACATAACTTTTATCGACCTGTAGCCTAAACTACCTATCTAGACACTCGATATTTTGTTCAGTCTGATTTTTATCATGAGCAATGGCTTTCTGAGTTACAGTCTGTCCTTGTTTTATCTTCACTAATTTCTCTGCTCTGATACGTCTCCGTTTCGCTTCTTTCTGCCACGTATTGAGGGTGTCGAACATGGCCTGTCTGCTGCGTTTAGCGAACAGACGGTCTTGCAAATACTGGATCTTTTTCTCATCAAAGGAGCGTGTCAGCGGCCACTGTAACTCTACATTGTCTTTGGTGTATTTATGCCATATGGTATTGAATAAGAGTGGGGCAATCCCATGCTTACAATACATATCATGGCTGGGGCTTCCCTCCGGAGGGGCCGGCTGACTTTCGTCCAGTCTCGTACCCCCCCGGCACACACAGTCGAAGCATAGCTTACTAAAACATGGCATTGCCCCTCCTTATATATTCTAAATACTGCTAGCTGAAAAGGAAAATGTTATTTACAACACTCTCATACACATGGTCATGTTTACAATCAAAGTCAATCACACACAAATAATAAATCAACAACAATCTTTACATCAACATAAACGACAAACAACTTATTTCAAACAGAAGGCGGAGCCCGTCGACTCCCACCCATGGAGAACTCATGTAATCTTCCAAATTCCAAAAGGGCCCTTAAATCAAGCATCAGAATCAAACAGTCATGTCCTTAGACTGCTAGAGATAGCCACACACGTTTTCAAACCACAGATCGACCTACGGACCATCGGCAGCCTTCATGGTTCACCTCCCGGACTATTCTGGCAGAGCCTGCTTTTTCTAGCGCCGCTCCAGATCTGTCCGAGGGCTACCCAATCTCAGCTGTCAGCGTTTCCGAGAGCAATCCGGCAGGGTGTACACTTCTTCCACAAGTCACACAAGGCGTCTGGTCCCTATCTCTATTATTCTCCAGAATATACCAAAACAGGAGCGTCTGCCCGTGCAGTCTCAATACGCCCCATCAGACCCCCTTCTGAGTTCTCCGTGGCATGAAACCACCAAATACCAAATTAAAATCCAAAGGATATCCAACACGAGACAAAACAAATCACTCACCTGGTGCACTCAGGTTCGATTGCAAACTTCTCCACTGCCAACTCCTGTAGACCAACGTGGTCTGTTCCCGGATTACACCCGTAGGACTCCGGCGTGGGTTCACTAGCAGCTGAGGCTCTCTCGATCGGGAGAGCGGAGCAACCCTCGAACTTTCGGTCGGTCCTCCCCCGATCAAGATCACCCTTCCCAATGTCCCGTTCCTGTCTGATTACAGAGGGACTACCCCAACGCGGAGTCTCCAACTGAAGTACTGAAAAAATAACTACAACCCAATAGAGCTATACTTACAAATAGCCCTAATACCAATTACCAATAATCAGTCAGTTGGCAGTGTAGAAGGTTCAATCATTTATTAAACAAACAACTCTGCCAGAGGAGCCTCTCGCGACCTAACCCCTCGAGGTCCGCCGAGAAGACTGCTGGCACATTATCAACAGATCACATATATACTATTACATTTCGAAACCGTTACCTAAGAAGGAAAAATACAAGTTGGTACAGGTTAGTGCAAAGGAAGGACCATATATGGAACACAAAGCCTCCTTAGTTTAGCTCAGCTCCTTATAGCAAGGTCGAGGAGGGTGACTCCCTTCTGCCAGCTCTAGGAGAGTCCGCACAACACCTTCTGGAATGTGCTTATCCATCCTACCCCCACCTACAACCTTGACAAGCCTAACGTTCAGAAGCAGCAGTTTGCTACATTTGTCAGACTATTTCTCGAGAGAATGACTTTTGCTAACTGTATGGGTAGGTTTCCACTAATGCTGCAAGCAGACTAGGCCGCAAAATGGCGCTGGTCGGGTTAATCTAAATTGCTCACAAAAAGCAAAATAACTAACATAAGGCATACATTAATCCCTCAACTATGCCATGTGTGAGGTCATTAACACTTGAACACCTCTACTAGACTAATAGATGCATCACGCTAATTTCTAACCGTTACTATAGGTTTTAATAGGCCTAGTTCAGATTTGAGTCCCTCACAGGTGCTGGTTGCGGGTTGCCAGTTGAAGTCTCTGATATCCCTGAGCATTCAGAAAAAGAAGTCATGCTAACAATCCCTTGGAGATACTTAGGTTCTGGGGTATAGAGAGTCAGGCCCAGTCCTTCTCGCTCCCAGGCAAGAAGCAGCAGGAGCGGGCCAATACAGCAAAGGAGTTCAGCAAAGTGGCTGACCCTTCTGGCAGCACAGCAGTCCTACTTCCTGGTAGAATGTCCTCCGTTCCAGGAGTCTTATTCTTTGATGGGGTCAGAGACCCAGTACCTATGCCCAGTTGGGCCTTTGAAGTAGGTAGGTTTAAAAGAGATGCTTTGGTATACACAAGACCCTGCCTTTCCTGTCCTAACTCCGGACTCACTGCAGGGGGATATGCAACACTTTGTGTGTGGACAGGACCCAGTAATTTCCAGTATAAGTGTCAGCTCCTCCCTCCCGCCCTGCTCAGGAAGACTCATCAGCATGCATATGGCCACTTAGGCATACCTCCCCTTCCTTTGTTTGTGTCTGTCTAGAAGGAATGCAGTGAGTCAGCTGTCACCCACCCCAGACATGCATTACAGAGACAGGCAGAAGGCACAACATGTTTTAAGTAAGAAAATGCTATCTTTCTAAAAGTGGCATTTTCAGAACTGCAATTTGAAACCCAAGCACCATGAATTGTATTTTTAAATTGTGAGTCCAGAGATACCAAATGTGTTTTTCCTATCTCTTTCTAATTGGAAACCACACTTAGGAAAAGTAATAAGGCGGCCCAAATGTTATCCTATGGGAGAGATTTCACTCACAGTAGTGAAAAGCTAATTTAGGGGTATTTCTATTCCAAGACATGTAAAGATTAAAAGTGCATGTCCTACTTTTTAAATACATTTCATCCTGACCATGTGCTATCCAGGGCCTACCAGAGGGGTGACCTACATGTGATAGCAAGCATTGGTTAATGCATTAGGTTTCACCTATAGAATTAATATTAAGTGAAGAGGTGTGAGAGCAGTGTATGAGTGCAGGGAGAATGGTATGAGTGCTCTCTGTGGAGGGTGAGTGGTGCATGAATTAATGTTGATAAGTATCTTAGTGCAGGATGAAAGTGCCTCTATGCATGGTGATTGATGTGTGTTCAGAGCAGAATGAGAATTGTATGAGTGTTTACCCTATACAAGGTAAGAGGTATGCAAGTATAGAGTGAGTGATGAGTGGTATGTCAATAGTATAAGTGCATTGTGAGCGGTTTGAGTTCAGGATGATGTTGTGTGGCGTTTTAAGCTCAGAGTGAATTTTCCCGATTCATGCCCTTATATAGGCACAATTCACATTGCCCTTATATAGGCATATAAATCAAGCCCTTATTTAGGCATAGCCCATGCTACCCAAATACAGGCATGGCTACTTCCACCCGTACCAAATGTCACAACAATTTCTTGGAAAACTAAATTCAACAGTTAGGGAACTTCCCCTTGCTTGAATATTGATTTGTCCAAGAACTCAGTTACTTTACAAAGAACAACTACTCCCTAGGGTTTTTTTCCTGACATTCATATGCCCGACTTTACGTCAAACTATGGCATTCCTAAACACCTTCAAGGTATAAATATATCTACACTTGCTATAGCAAGATACGGTGGTTCGGAGCAGTTCAAAGACCTACTTGTCCAACACAGCTCGCTACAGCAAGTGCAGAAGGAAGCCAACTCTCCAGCTGATGCACTGATCAGGTAGCTGCCCTTTCCTGCGGAGAATCCAGCTCCAGTGTTTCAGGCTCTCCTTGCGGGGTGTTGGGAAATCGAGTCCCGAGACAGAGATACCAGACCTCCTTCATTCTAACAATGTATGGAGCTGATTAGAATCTAGAGAAACCTTTGGTAGATACTTGGCGAAAACGAAACCTGCGCTACACAATACTTACTTCTTCCCGCGTACTAGACTTAGGTTAGGTACATTGGGGTATGCGTATTTTAGAAGCACCAGTTGACTATTTTAGTCAATGTTATTTATGTATGTATTTTTATATGGCTTAGAAACCATACAATGCTCTTACAGTATTATTTCATATTACTGTTTACGCATTATACTTTGTAGTCTGCATAACGATTGTAGCAATTCACTTCTCTTGCATGAGAAAGAAGACTGTTCAATAAACCGTTTTATTGAAAACGCCTGTCTCACTATTTCTTTGCAACTCTGTAGAAACGAAGCATGCACGATTGACTGAGTGAAATTCCTTTCTATTGTTTCCGCGACTCTGAGAGATATATTCTTATTCTTGGGAAACAAAATTGTCATGTTTATGCTGTTGTCAGAAACTAATCCCTTCTTGTGTATTCCAGAAAGTTTCTAGTGACCTCTGAGTTAGCTGGCACACACACACAATTAAGTTTAGTATATTCAATAGAGACCTAGTTGACCTTAGTCCTATGTCTAATCTATAGGATATATGATTCCAATGCGCAGAGCCTATTGGGAATATAGGAACTACACTACATGGTGCTCAACGTTTGGTAAGGCACTAATTTAACGCTAGATACTAAAGTAACTCAATCGTGCTTTTCTCAGAGACCCCTTTTTCCGTAATACTCCAATAGACGTCTGGAGTGGGTAAAGGGATAATATCCACTATAGCTGAGTAGGACGGAAAATCCTATGTATTCGTTTTTGTTTTTTCAACGTTGAAGGATACAGTGTTCCAAAATATTGTGCACCTTATCTTTGTTTCCTTGAAACTTGCTCTGCAAAACTTTCAGTCAACAAAAATGTCCCTCAATAATAATACAGAGGCCGGTAGAGCTACATGCGACAACGCCGTACAAACTTTAAACTTTACAGGTCTCCAAGAGAACGACGAGGATGATATAAGCATTCCAGAAACTTTAAGGAAAGCCATCACTATAAAACCTATACAAAATGGCCTATCAGCAAGAGGTGGTTGGGTAGTTTTTGTGATAGAGGCACATGAATATCACCAAACAGAGGTATTCTATTCATGGATAGTCTTCCCTGAAGCAGATACAAGAACAAAAGTGTTTCACTTCTACAAAGAAGATGCACCACCAGAGGAATACATTCCTTTCGAGGATATTGACATTCCACTAACAAACCAAGAGCATGCGCTCTGGTTTAAAGGCACCCTAAAACATATACATCACATTACCAGGCTCGGTCCACTAGGTAGACCAGGAGCAACATGGACTGTATTAGCCAGCTATACACCACATCCTGCCATTGAAGAAATGTCGGATGAGGAACTATTAGTTGAACTAAAAGAGCTGATAAAAATGTATAGACAATTGGGTCAATATGTCATGCAGACTTTTACTGTCCAAACGGCAATAAGGATTCCACAACACACCCCTTACCAGGGGAACACAAACAAAATTACACCACAGACTTTACACTCAGTCGTTAGTAAATTACCCGCAAAATGGGAACAAATTCCATTCTGGATAGCTCAAAAAATTACTCAAATCGAGGCAGTATTTCCTGCTGCTACCCCTCCTGAGAAACACAAAATTCTAACAATCTGTTTACCTATGGGGATCGCACCACATCTGGAGGACTGCGACACTTGGGGTACATTCTTTGCTGCAATCTACACCAAAACACATGGTGTTCCGTCTATGGCGGTAATACCAGATGTCCTGAAACAGATTCAAAATGAATACAGGGCAGAGCCTGCTCTAAATCTAGGTATGAAACTACTGAAAGATTTCAAATAGGTATCAACAATAATATTAGCTAATAGTAAAGGTGAAGCAGCATCCGTGGCGATCCGCCAAAAGCTAAGAGAATTTGATATAACTGAGCAACCACATGAATTGGCCAACATAATTGAAAAATCCTATGAAGAATTAGGAAGAGACAACTTGGGTAGGAAACCATTTAAACCTCAACTGTCAGAAAGGCCTGAAAAGGTCTTTATTAAAAACACTCTTGCTCCTCCTAAAAAGAAGAGGGAGAACACTAAACAAACTTCTAAAGAGAAGCGTTCTCGATCCAGAGATAGGTCTCCTCAAAAGGAGCCATCTGAAAGGAGGAGTAACCTCAGGAATAGGGATAATTTGAGAAAACCTGATAAATATCAAGATACTGATACACGTTCCTCTTGTACCTTTCAGACTTCATCACAGAAAAGAAAAAGGAGAGGACGGTCAGAACAAAAGGAAGACCACGTGAAGTCCAAAGACGATCAACACGTTCAGAAAAATAGGAAAACTCAATTCACCAAAAAGAAGGTAGCAGGTCTAAAAATCAGACATGCCGAGGATCTTAAGGACACAACTCAAGAATGGGAAATGGGCTCAAACGATGTTGGACAGCGCAGCAGAAGTCACCATAGCTCGCAAGAACTTGAAGGATCATCTGGAAATAGTGGACTTGAATGAGTTCATCCAAGTTGAAACTGTAGACAACAGGGTTAGTGTCCCACATACCATATATGAAGTAACACTCCGGATGGAGGGGGACATAACAAGGAAAATAAGAGCACTCTTTTGGGAGAGGCTCTCTCAGGGTTATGACATTCTTCTAGCTGAACAAGACTGGCCACCTGAATTTGACTGCTCACATGGTGAAGAAATCATTATGCCAGCTTTCTCCAAACACATTCCAATACATTTAAAGTATACCTATGCCAGGAAATGGGCAGTAGCCCAGGTTCCTGCATTATATAAAAATCATGTAGGATGGGATAAGGATTTTCCTCACCATAAAATCCAGTTAAAAAATCGACCAACTGCTCAAAGGCAGTACCCAGTTAAGCAAGAAGCTAAAAAACAGGTCAGGGAGATATTAGATCAACTTGAATACCAAGGGGTGATTAAAACATGCACCTTGCCCATGAACAATCCTTTGTTTCCTATCTCCAAACCAGTCAACACATATCGTCTAGTACTTGATTACAGACATTTAAACTCTTGTTGCAAAACTTTTGCAGTACAGAATGCACACAGTGCAGCATTATTGAATAACATTTTGCGTAAAAAATATAAAACCACATTAGATATTTCTAATGGTTTCTTCTGTCAAAACATTGCACCAGAAAGTAGGTACTTGACCGCTTTCTCAATTATGGGGACACACCATCACTTCTGTCGTCTCCCTCAGGGATTCAGGAATAGTCCAGGTTTATTTTCAGCCAGAGTAACAGAGTTACTACAAACCTACGATGATGAGGCACTATCATATTTCCATGACATCTATCTAACAGACAATGACTTGGACAGGCACCTGAACAGGGTGAACACCATAATATTGGGCTTCGCCTCTGAAGGGTATAAATTCGAATTTCAAGAATTCGAGAATTGCCCACCTCAACATCCTTTTTCTAGGGTACAAGTTATCAAGTGAAGGCAAAAGCCTGGCAGCAAACTTTCTAGAGAAATGTGCGCTGCTCCAACCTCCACAAAACGCTGAAAAACTTAGTAGATTCTAGGTTTCCTGAATTTTGGAAGAACTTACATTCTAAACTACGCAGAAAGGATTAAACCTCGCTACGAATTAATCAAACCTGATTTCAAAACAGTTAATTGGACTAAAAAACACGCTGAACCTTTGCGTTCACTGCAAACAGACATATTAGCAACAAAACATTTACAAACACGCGTAAACGTATGCAACTTGGTGATCCGAATCATTCCAGCACAATGTGGATTCACATATTTAACCTTTAAGGAAGGTGAAAAAGTACCAATAGCTTACAAATAACATTTGTACACACAAGCAGAAATGAAATTCACTTTAACAGAAAAAATTCTGACAGTGGTTCAAACTGCAGTAGCAAAAAGAGAGAGCCCTCACACAGGGTAAGCGCATAATGGTTGTTACTCCTGTACCTGCCTTAGAGGCAGTGACGAAAGCGAGCATTCCGATTGCTAAAGCTTTACATCCGGGATGAATACAATGGGTTAATTCTCTTGCTGCAACAGACGTTGAATACGTTTTTGACCCTTATTTGAAAACACAAGCATTTCTACACTACGAACAAGAATGTCCTTTGCCTACTGAAATTCTGCCTCTAGAGCGGAATGAATGTATAATTTATACTGACGGATCAGCCCAACCCGCTACGGGGGTAAACAAGCTTATAGTGCTGCGTGCACAATCGTTAAAGGTCGCTGGCGAGATGGCAAATTCCGACCTATGGTCACTAAAACAGAATCTCTATGAGATTGTACTGCTTAGCGAGCTGAACAACAAGCATTCAAGATGGCGCTTGAAAATACTGATCGCGAATTCCCCACACTCATAGTGTGCGATTCGTATTATTGTGTTCAATCTTACAATGAATACTTGCAAAACTGGATTCAAAACGGTTACTAAGATGCAAAAGGTGGCACAAACAAGCATAAATTGCTTTGGGAATAAGTAGTTCAGTTACGACAAGAACTACAAAAGGCTCACGTGATACATACACTGATTCATCAACGTGATGGCGTTCACGTTGCAGGGAATTCATTGGCTGATGAAGCCGCGAAGGCTTCCATTGCTGCAATCACTCGTTCAAAAACAAAAATAGACGTGAAATATTGCTAGCTGTCAATGCCACAAGCAAAGGCAGCGGTGCAGCGTTACCTCAAAACTATCCACTCAAATACTCATACATAATTGACGCAAACTCCGTTCCTTTTGCTCAAATTCCTGGAGTGGGGGATAGAGTCATTCCAAACAGGAAACGTAGAGTAACTTTGATACACGAAGTACATTTGGGAGAGGGTCTGATACATCAAGTCTGATACATCAGGGGATCTCTAAATCTATATTAGAATTAAAAGAGACGTTCTGGTGGCCAGGGATGAATGTTCACATTCACATATTTGCAATTAACTGCAACAGAGATCGCAGCAAAGAACGTCGCCAGATTCCTGACGACAGTGTAGCCAGCCCAGTACAGACACCTTTGTTAGACAGCATTAGTCTTTCTACACACAGATGTCCCCATGGACAAATGCGGTCCCACAAATATTAAGACAAGGTTCATTTGGATGTGGCCTCAGCGCTCGGCTGGCACTCGAACTGTTATAAAAGACTTGCGAGTCTTTATCGGCACATACGCAGTTGGCACGCTACATTCTGACCAGGGTCGTGCGTTTAGCTCTCAAGCTTACAAGAAGGCCATGGCTAAATTAGGCGTTGCATTGCCGTACTCTAGTCCATTCCATCCTGAGGGAAATTCGGTAGTGGGGAGAAAAAATGGGAGATAAAGACATCTATAACAGCTAGGGTATTAGGCTCGGGTGATGGATGGGTCAAACATCTAATAAGTGTCCAACGTAGTCTTAATAATCTGCCAAGAAATTCTCTAGGGGGAATCACTCCATATGAAATCCTTTTTGTAACAAGAATGATTATTTCAGATCTCGATTGTCAGACTTCTATGGTAGAACAAAAACCTGTTGATATCAAAGATCGTTTGGCTGTTTTGCAGGACTTAAATGAAATAAGGAAAAGTCAAAGTAACGTGTTCCTGAAGCCAACAACCACTGAAGAGAAATCAACCATCCCAGTAAGACCTGTCTTGATTCCAAAGATTGGGGATCTAGTCAGAGAAAAGATGGCGTACAAGAAGGAATGTGGGCCTTCTTACAGACAAGCAGTACCTTTCCTAGCAGTCCACGGATCAAGAACAGTATTACTACCGCCCCTTGCTGGTAAAAAGGTCAAACCACATCATATGGCCGATCATAAGCAGTAGGCCAAGTGAACTTCAAAGATGTAGCAGACGCCCTAATCTGGCTACTATCCAAGAGGTTCAAACTGAGAGACTCATCACCTTTGAAGAATCTGCAGTGCAAAAAGAAGGACTAGGCAACAAATCCATGGAACTTGTACCTCTTGAGACCCAAATAACAGTTCGTCAAGAAACGCCTGTCTACAATGAACTATACAAATGTAACAAGTGATCAAGTGGTTCCAGTGATTTCAACGAATCCTGAAGCAATCCCTACAATTGACAGAACTGCCTCTGGCTATTTCATTAACTTTGATACGTTTTCCGAGGATCCCAGCAAACCTGAGACGACGCCAGTAAAAAGAACTTTGAAAGAACAAGCAACAGAACTTTTTCATCACCTGGAAAAGACTTATCTGGTTTCACCATGGATTGAACTTTGGATTGTGTTGGGTGTACTTTTTCTTCTACTTTGGTTGACTCTTGTAATAACTTTGGGAATGCTGATAAATGGAAGATATGCTAAAAAGGACACAGCAAGTAAGAACATCAACTTACATCTCAAGCCGCACAAATCATATCATCGTGAACAAAGAGACTTGTCATCAGTGAACATCACAGCCGTTCCTATACCTGGTGGTATAGCTTGGGACAGAACTGATTATGACATTTTTGGTCCGGCAGAGCTGTGGAATATTCCACACCAGTTCAAGATTTCCTTGAATGACTTTGTTTCATCTAGTACCATTTCTGATGATAGGGACTTCGAGACTGTTAATAATATGATGTCAGACTTAGGAATGTCTGCTGTATTTACAAATCATGAATACTTAGAAGGTTCATCAAATTATGAACAAATGTATTGTTATAATCACTATGGTCATCATTTCTTGCACAGATCTGCAAATCCTAGAAATTTACCTACATATAACCAATGGGCAAATTTCCATACTTTTCAGGTTTTAATGTTTCAAATCCAGACTCATTTTACTTTAACAATGTTTTTAGGACAGGAATGAAAAGTATGTTGACAAATACCAAGCAAATTTATTCTGCGGCCTTCTTATGCTCAGCTGTCTTTGTTAGGTTTTGACTTTTGGAAAGACAACATTGAGACAAAAACTGTCTGGGGCACAAAAGACTGGCAGGTGCAGGGATTGGAAGCCTTGTTTAGAGCCTGCATCATCCCAGAGCAAATAATGTTTTTGAATGACACTGTCCAACAGACATCTTGTCTTGGGTTAGCCAAGATCAAGGAGTTAAACAAACCGTCCATACCTACACCTACACCTGATATCAATAACACTTCAGAGGGGGAGGTCGACGTACATACTATTTTGCATCACAACAGAACAGATCCAGATGGGAAAAAATGGTTAATCTGGCCCACAGACACAAACAACTGTCAAGATAGATTCCTGAATAAGACACAAGGGTTCACATTCACTAGGCCAGATCCAAGATATGTTCAGAGACAGCATCCAGGAATAGTAACAACATACAGTATAGGGAAACTGTGCCTTGAATGGCTACACAAGCCTACACTAAAGGAAGTAAAACAACACTGAACTTTACTTAAAGATGGCGCTGATCTGAGGGACTTCTTACAAGGACCTACTAAACCATGTCATAAACGTTTTATATACGCGGGTACCTATGCTGCTTATAAGGAAGCATGGAAGAATAGGCAAGCAGAGACTGCAGAACGAATACAAGAAATGGATCATATTCATTTAGAGAAATCTCTCTCAATAGTTGACAATGGGTTAATGACTCTGTCGTCCAGGATATATTCTTTGGACAGCATAGTATCCTCTGCCATAGACATAATGGAACAGGACTTGGTCATGTTGCAACATGGTCAGTTGCAATTACGTTCTATAATGCCATTAGGCTGGACATTACAAAACCTTTGTTCAGGCTATGTGCCTTGGCATTTAATCAACGCTACGTCACTGTTTTCAGAATTCAATCATACTGATAAACAGATCAAACTGGCACAGAGGGGAGCAGACTATACAGTGCTGAGCATTGAAAAACTGGAAAGATTGCCATTTGCTGTTGCTGAAAAACCAGCCATTGAATGGATAATACACGGAACAATCACTCTGCCTGTTACAATTTTCCATTGTCAGTGTTGCTTAAAACATATACCAGTAGACATATATGAAAGGTTGGGTACAGAATACATCAAGACATCATGGGAATTACCATACACACACAAATGTTGGAGTGGGGGGAAAGAAGTGTTTCTTAGTGGTAAAAATTGTGAAAACGCACTAAGCGGTTCTCTCCTTTGTCAGGGTATTAACTTACACGGGGTCTGTGATGGTTCCTCTAACAATTTATCCTGCCACCCGCAAGGTTCCCCAGCTGCAGTGATTGATCCAATTTATTAGGCAACTTTCTAATGGAAGTTACATTATGTTGAATGATCACAGCTGCTGTGGCATGTTGCCAGGTTTAGCCTATCTCGTAACTGTGTCAGCCAGGGTCACTTGCTGTATGCAAGTATTGTTTCCAAAAACCAAGACAGACCGGGAGTCGCCTTTATGGCCTTCACTGAACATCTCTTCTATACAATTACTACTTTAAGCGGAATTAAAGCCATTTTTTTATAGAAAACTGTGCCATTGACCTCGACCAAAGAGACCTATGATCTGCAAGTCGCAAGGACTTCTGCAGAGATACACACCCTATTAACTAAAAACTGCCCTGTACATTTCTCAGAAATGTTAAGTCGTATCTTAAACATGTCTGATACGAGCGGTATTGTGTATGTATTTAAGACACTTTTTTCGGGACTGTTAGCACATTTTTAAGCAGTCCTAGGCATATTTCCAAACTTTGTGCATTCTCTGTTTGGCGCACTGCCTCTCATTTTGGGACTCGCTGCAGGGATACTATTTTTGCTCCTACTGCTTCGATATGGCAAGCCAAGTCACCAACGATACCCAGTTCACAGTGGAGAATATTCTAGTAGCGATGAAGTGTCGTGAGCGCATAGTCTAAATTTTAGGATTAACTTGTTTAAGAGAACTGAATACCACATGGTTTATGTCATTCAGACCAATCCGGCAAGATTGCATCTTACCGGTTATACGATGCCTGCTATGCGGAGAAGAATGCGTGCTAGACATCTGTCTAACACTCCCATCAGTCATGCCAACAGATGTTGATACTTTGCTAGGACCAGTGATGGCTCATGCACTGTGTTGTCCCCAGCGGCTACCAATTCTGATGACGGCATTCATTGAGATCTCACAGGCGCAAAATGCTGACGGTGAGGTACGAGAGGAAAGCGGCACACAGGTACCTTCCAATTCGAACATTGCTCATGCGACCGACGCTGACGACGATGCTTCACATCTATGTGCGATTAATCTTCTTAACAAGGTAATTCAACTTTCACCTACAATGGTAGACAAATTCTTTACAGACTTAGAAGATTTGATGTTTTCTCCAAACAATGACACTGACTTTTAATTTGGCGCACAGTGTTCTGAGAGACTCTGAATTCGACCTTCATTTTTTCAAAACAAATTTTCTAACTGTGGAACTCTATTTTTTTCTATGATCAAACTTTTGTTTTTCCAAATTTATATGTTTTCATTTTTTTGGCACAAAGTAATCTGCTTAAAGTAGAACTATTCATTGAGACCTAGAATTCTTTAAAAACTTCCAAGAAACAATATTTGACCTTGTCCACAATCAACTAGTTTATATTATCTGCCATGAAATGGTCTCGACTTTTTCTTCTGTAATTAAGAGCCATTTCATGAATGTATTTTTCGTGATTCATTCGGATAGAATTCTCAAATGTCATCTGTATGCTTTGAATGAAACATTGCTTTAAATGCGTGCAGCACAAATGCTTTTCGTGTACAACCAGTACCAATGCAGTTTTTTATGCATTTTGGGTGGGTTTTTAACACATCATGTTTAGATATGTTTTTATGTGTTTAAAACTTAGTAATGTCATACATAAGAAAGTGGAGTGGGTGTTGTGTGGCGTTTTAAGCTCCGAGTGAATTTTCCCGATTCAAGCCCTTATATAGGTACAATTCACATTGCCCTTATATAGGCATTGAAATCAAGCCCTTATTTAGGCATAGCCCATGCTACCCAAATACAGGCATGGTTGCTTCCACCCATACCAAACGTCACAACGATTTCTTGGAAAACCAGCTGAAGCAGTTAGGGAACTTCCCCTTGCTTGAATATTGATTTGTCCAAGAACTCAGTTACTTTACAAAGAACAACTATTCCCTAGGGGTTCTTTCCTGACGTTCATATGCCCGACTTTACGTCAAACTATGGCATTCCTAAACACCTTCAAGGTGTAAATATACCTACACTTGCTCTAGCAAGATACAGTGGTTCAGAGCAGTTTGAAGACCTACCTGCCCAACGCAGCTTGCTACAGCAAGTGCAGAAGGAAGCCGACTCTCCAGCTTACGCACTGATCAGGAAGCTGCCCTTCTCCTGCCGAAAATCCAGCTCCAGTGTTTCTGGCTCCCCTTGCCGGTGTTGGGAAATCGAGTTCCGAGACAGAGATACAAGACCTCCTTCATTCTAAAAAGGTATGGAGCTGATTAGAACCTAGAGAAACCTTTGGTAGATTCTTGGCAAAAACTAAACCTATGCAACACAATACTTACTTCTTCCCGCGAACTAGACTTAGGTTAGGTACATTGGGGTAGGCGTATTTTAGAAGTACCAGTTGAGTATTTTATTCAATGTTATTTATGTATGTATTTTTATATGGCTTTGAAACCATACAATGCTCTCTTACAGTATTATTTCATATTACTGTTTATGCTGTACGCATTATGCTTTGCAGTCTGCATAACAATTGCAGCAGTTCACTTCTCTTGCATAAGACTGTTCAATAAACCCTTTTATTAAAAACGCCTGTCTCACTATTTTTCTGCAACTTTGTAGAAACTAAGCATGCACGATTGACTGAGTGAAATACTTATCTATTGTTTCCGCGACTCTGAGAGGTATATTCTTATTCTTGGGAAACAAAGTTGTCATGTTAATGCGGTTGTCAGAAACTAATCCCTTCTTGTGTATTCGAGAAAGTTTCTAGTGACTTCTGAGTTAGCTGGCACACACACAATTAAGTTTAGTATATTCGATTGATACCTAGTTGACCTCAGTCCTACGTCTAATCTATAGGATATATTATTCCAATGAGTCTATAGGGAATATAGGAACTACACTACAATGAGAGGTGTGGGTGGAGGGTGAGAGTAATGTGAGTGCTGAGTGAGAGGCACGTCAACCATGTGTCAGTGCAGAGTCAGCACTGTTTGAGTGGTGGGTGAGCAGAATCTGACTGCCAGCGCAATGTCAGGGTGACTGTGCAGCGTAAATGGTGGGTGAGTGTGCAGGGTGTCTGCGAGTAGGGGAAAGGTATGAAGGAGTTTTGCAAAGTTACAAAATGAGACAAAGCTGTGCTGTGTCCTATATGCCGGAGACAGTTGCCTAGGCACTGCTCACCTCACCCGGCTCCTGGCAAGGTACAGCTTGTCTGTTCTGCCACACGTGGCATACAAGCAGTGACCATCCAGCTGAGCCGAAAACAAGCCTCTATCGCAAACAATTTGGTGCTATTTACTGCAAACATCTGGGCTGCCACAAAAACTAATGGAGCATACGCACACAAGATGCATGACCTGTGGTACAGGTACCAAATGACTAGGCATGCGCACACAATATAATGTTCAACAAATTCCAGTTTTCCTACATGGAGTGACCCCAAGTAATACATAAGTAAGTGAGAGGCACTATCCTGATTAGTCTGTGCATTGCCTCTCACCAATTTAAGACATTGCGCATATTTAGGGGCACATTAGGATGGCGGACGGAAGGACGACCGCCGGCCTGGAGTAGGCGGAAAAAGCCTTTTTCCGTCCGCCTGCCGCGGACACTCCGACCGCCATATTAGGATGGGAACCACGGTCAAAACTCCGTACGCGGCGGAAGAGAACGCACCGCCGAGGAATCACACCCGACCCCGCGGCGGACGTAACCAATCCAGAGACACCGCCGTACGGAATGACGTCTCCGACCGTGTCCCAAATCACGATGGCGGAAAACACACATAACACCGCTGCGGAAAAACAACCTGCCTGAACACGGTGGATTCCCCACGGCCAACAAACCACACATTGCTAAGATACCCACCACAAGCAGCTCACCCACATGGACCCAGCGCTACACGCTTTTCCGATACTCTTCGCTATCCTCCACCAGCAAGTCATGGAAGATCATCGACGACGACGCAGGTACGCTGCACACCATTTACTGTCGGAAGGGGAGTATCTGACAGGGCTGTGACGTTGGGAGGGGGAGTGTCATGTCACAGGAAATACATTGACGAACGCACCAAAATATACACAATTCAAGTACACAACCAGGAATGACAGCGACTAACCACTAAACATGATTTAATAGCTTTATTCAACATAATAGTTGCATAATATCAGAATATCCAAGAGCATGGGCTTTGGGTACAACAGATCATGTACATCACTGGCAGCACATGAGAGGGGCTAAGTGCATCAACAGTCCATTGCACTGAACAGGTCCATCAGAGGCAGCACATGAGAGGGGCAATGTGCATCAACAGTCCTTGGCAAGGCACAGGTCCATCAGAGGCAGCACATGAGAGGGGCTAAGTGCATCAACAGGCCATTGCACTGAACAGGTCCATCAGAGGCAGCACATGAGAGGGGCTAAGTGCATCAACAGTCCATTGCACTGAACAGGTCCATCAGAGGCAGCAAATGAGAGGAGCAATGTGCATCAACAGTCCTTGGCAAGGCACAGGTACATCAGAGGCAGCACATGAGAGGGGCTAAGTGCATCAACAGTCCATTGCACTGAACAGGTCCATCAGAGGCAGCAAATGAGAGGGGCAATGTGCATCAACAGTAGTTGGCAAGGCACAGGTACATCAGAGGCAGCACGTGAGAGGGCAGAATGCAGTATCAGAACAGCAACAGGGCATTGTGGACAACAGAGCAGGTAAATCATTGGCCGAACGTGAGAGGGCACAATGCAGTATCAGAACAGCAACAGGGCATTGTGGACAACAGAGCAGGTACATCATTGGCAGCACGTGAGAGGGCACAATGCAGTATCAGAACAGCAACAGGGCATTGTGGACAACAGAGCAGGTACATCATTGGCAGCACGTGAGAGGGCAGAATGCAGTATCAGAACAGCAACAGGGCATTGTGGACAACAGAGCAGGTACATCATTGGCAGCACGTGAGAGGGCACAATGCAGTATCAGAACAGCAACAGGGCATTGTGGACTACAGAGCAGGTACATCATTGGCAGCACGTGAGAGGGCACAATGCAGTATCAGAACAGCAACAGGGCAGTGTTTACAACAGAGCAGGTACATCATTGGCAGCACGTGAGAGGGAAGAATGCAGTATCAGAACAGCAACAGGGCATTGTGGACAACAGAGCAGGTACATCATTGGCAGCACGTGAGAGGGCAGAATGCAGTATCAGAACAGCAACAGGGCATTGTGGACAACAGAGCAGGTACATCATTGGCAGCACGTGAGAGGGCACAATGCAGTATCAGAACAGCAACAGGGCATTGTGGACAACAGAGCAGGTACATCATTGGCAGCACGTGAGAGGGCAGAATGCAGTATCAGAACAGCAACAGGGCATTGTGGACAACAGAGCAGGTACATCATTGGCAGCACGTGAGAGGGCACAATGCAGTATCAGAACAGCAACAGGGCATTGTGGACAACAGAGCAGGTACATCATTGGCAGCACGTGAGAGGGCACAATGCAGTATCAGAACATCAACAGGGCAGTGTTTACAACAGAGCAGGTACATCATTGGCAGCACGTGAGAGGGCACAATGCAGTATCAGAACAGCAACAGGGCATTGTGGACAACAGAGCAGGTACATCACTAGCAACACAAGTACGTGTTTCAAGCCACCCGTCCCAAGGACAACAGCAGTGCAAGGCTGGTTACAATGGACAATGTACACACCATGTGAAAAGACATGTGAGTGAAGTGAACAGGACCTCACATCACAGAATCAGGTGGACTGCTTGAACTACCTGCCTCGGACACACTGCCAGCACCAGTAACATGAGTGTGAGACACAGCCACAGCTCGAATGACTGACACATGAGCCACAGACCCAGACACACTGCCAGCACCAGAAATAGGAGTGTGAGACACAGCCACAGCTTGAGTGACTGACACATGAGCCACAGACCCAGACACACTGCCAGCACCAGAAACCGGCGTGTGAGACACAGCCACAGCTCGAGTGACTGACACATGAGCCATAGACCCAGACACACTGCCAGCACCAGAAACCGGAGTGTGAGACACAGCCACAGCTCGAGTGACTGACACATGAGCCACAGACCCAGACACACTGCCAGCACCAGAAATAGGAGTGTGGGACACAGCCACAGCTCGAGTGACTGAAACATGAGCCACAGACCCAGACACACTGCCAGCACCAGAAACCGGAGTGTGAGACACAGCCACAGATGTAGTGACCGACACATGAGCCACAGACCCAGACACACTGCCAGCACCAGAAACAGGAATGTGAGACACAGCCACAGCTCTAGTGACTGACACATGAGCCACAGACCCAGACACACGGCCAGCGCCAGAAACAGGAGAGGGCACAACTGAGACAGTGCTACTACATGATGCATGACAGCAAACAACAGACACAGTGCCACTATCTGACGCATGAGAGTCAACTGCATCTGCGCTACTGGTACCACTGAAATGATGAGCCACAGGGCTGAATGGGCCAGGAGGCAGGGTGGCTCTGGGAGCTGGAGATAGCTGTACTGGAGCGACATCGGGTTGTTCATGTGTCAATGGTGTGTGTCTACGTTTCTTAGGGATATGTGAGGGCACCCTGGACATGACAGGACTGGCAAGTGGTGCGGACTCAAATGAAATATCACCCACCAAAGGTGGAGCATCTGCTGCTGGGGGTCTGCTCTCTGGGGACGTCCTGGAGCCTGCTTGTCGTTTGCTGTTTGCCTGCCTTCTGGCCTCTGCATCATGTGTAATGGGGGATGCAACAACAGGGTACTCCTTCCTCTGCTTCTGACGGCTCTGGATGGGAGTGGAGGTATGGGGGGACTCCACCGCGGACACATCTTTACAACGTTCCCTCAACAACATCAGCCGCAGTGCAGCCAGGGGTGATGTATGCCTGTCCTTGATGGAGGTAGTGTCTATGGGAGAAGCCCTGTCCCCTGGATGTGCCTTGGCCGTAGGAGGTGTCCTGTCCCTGGAAGTTCCCTGTTCCCTGGGCGGTGCCCTGTCCCTGGGTGCAGACCTTTCCCTTGTACTGTATCTGTCTCTAGAAGCAACCTTGTCCCTGGGAGTGTCTCTTTTCTTGGGAGTTGCCCCTTCCCTTGTAGTGTCCTTGTCCTTGGGAGTGTCCCTGCTCTTGGGAGTTGCCCCTTCCCTTGTAGTGTCCTTGTCCTTGGGAGTGTCCCTGCTCTTGGGAGTTGCCCCTTCCCTTGTAGTGTCCTTGTCCTTGGGAGTGTCTCTTCTTTTGGGAGTTGCCCCTTCCTTTGTAGTGTCCTTGTCCTTGGGAGTGTCTCTTCTTTTGGTGCCCCTTCCTTTGTAGTGTCCTTGTCCTTGGGAGTGTCTCTTCTCTTCGGAGTTGCCCCTTCCTTTGTAGTGTCCTTGTCCTTGGGAGTGTCCCTGCTCTTTTGAGGTGGCCTTGCCTTTGTAGTGTCCTTGTCCCTGGGAGTGTCCCTGCTCTTAGGAGTTGAACCTTCCTTCGTGGTGTCCTTGGTAGTGTCCCTGGACTTGGGAGTTGCCCTTCTCTTGGGACTACCTTCTGTGGGGTATGCCTGTGTAGCATCTGAAGCCATTTCCACCCACACCCCTTGAGGATCCTGTGTGTCAACTCCAGTGTAGCTCACGTCGTCTTTGGTGCCAGATTTACCAGTCCTAGGGGATGGGGTCTGTGCTCTCCGTGCCCTGCCCTGCTGCCTGTTGCTGCTCCTAGTGCAATAACCTGTAAAAGAGTCCTGCTCTGAGAAGTCACTCCCCCCTGAGACATCAAGTGGTGTGGATGGGGGAACAGAAGTAGCACCTTGTCTTTGCGACTGAACAATGGCAGAAGACACAGTGTTTGCCAATGACTTAACTGATCTGTGTAGACCAGCAACATCGCCATGCATCCCCTCCATGAATGCCACCACCTGCCCCAACTTCCTATCGTGGTCTTGGAATGCATTGATCATGTTGGTCTGCCCTACACACAGCTGTCGCAGCAGATCAACAGCCTCTGCACAAAGTGCACTTTGTGTCACAGGGGCAGGCTCCGCGGTGCCTGCACCGAAGGCAACTCTGCTCCCCCTCCTCTGGCGAGCACGAGCAGTACATGTTGCAGTGGGTGGCAGTGTGGGCCCTGTGTGCTGTGTCCCGACTGAAGGTGTCGACTGCCCACTCCCTGTCTGTGCCAACAGTGCGGACTCACCAACACTTTCTGAGGATGAGGGCAATGGTGTTTCCACATGTGAGTCCTCAGGGACGGTCCTGTCCCCCTCTCCGGCGCTGCCCTCTTCAGTGTCAGTCTGCGTGTGTGTGACCTCTGATCCTGAAGCATTGCCACCACTCATCTCCGTCGTCTGTGGGTCAGTGCCCTCTGCCGAAGCTGAAAAAGAGAGAAACGATGTGTGAGTAAGTGCCACACTCACGTACTTAAGGACAACTGATCTAGGATTCCATTACATACATAGTACATGTAGCACACATCCTGCACACGTCCCACCCCTACCAGTCATCCTCACATCAAAGAACCGGTGTTGGCTGTCAAACATGTACATCACTCGAACATGGCAAGTGCCTGTAGATCTGCACACATGTCATGCCATGGGACCACAGACCTCAACGGCATGTCCTGGATCCCTCAACTACTAAGCAAGTGGTCTGTCCACCTGGCGGACATGGATGCCAACGCCTACTCTGCTAATGGCACCAGCATGGTATTCCAGCTAAACATACGCAACACGGAAGCCACTACTGTGTCTGGGCACCAATACATGCTTTGCTGGCCCAAGTCACAAACACATATATTCTGCTTACCGCTAGTTTGCTGTGGATCCCCACTCAGCCGGGCGGACAGGTCAGGATGCGTCACAGCAATGATACGGTGCATAAGAGGGGTCATGGTGCGGCAGGCCAGACGTGTAGATCTTGGAATCATCCCCAGTGTCATCTCCGCCACATTCTTGCTAAGCCTGGAAATGTCGTCCCAGCGCTTGTTGCAGTGTGTGTGTCGTCTATTGCACCCCCCTACTGCCCGTACATCACGTGCTATGGTCCTCCACACGGCCTTGCGAAGGTGCAGCTTTACCTACCATGATGGGAGACAAGAGGGTAACGTAAGTGGACAGTATTACATGCACAAACATCGTAGTAACACGTTTCTACATGCAGCCATGCTCAGCACTACACATGTGAAGGTCCCACAGCACACCGCCAGGCTTGCAGAAGACAGGAGCCACTGAACACCTCATGGCCAACAACATGTACACCACTGTACTTACCACCTCTCCGGGTGCACAGTAGAGCCATTGGTAGTTGCTGAGCACACCGTCCACAAGGACATCCAGCTCCGCTGCAGTGAAGGGACGAAACCGGGTCTCTCGCACTCCCTGCATGGCAAGGTCCTGGACTGTGGCACAGCAGCAGCAGCCGTTGGTCAGCTCAGCAGCAGCAGGTTGAGGTGATGGTCACAGGCAGCAGCCATTGGTCAGCTCAGCAGCAGCAGGTCGAGGTGATGGTCACAGGCAGCAGCCGTTGGTCAGCTCAGCAGCAGCAGGTCGAGGTGATGGTCACAGGCAGCAGCCGTTGGTCAGCTCAGCAGCAGCAGGTCGAGGTGATGGTCACAGGCAGCAGCCGTTGGTCAGCTCAGCAGCAGCAGGTCGAGGTGATAGTCACAGGCAGCACTGGATCAAAGCAGTGAATGTGTGCTTGTGAAAGTCACACATATATAGGGCCCAGAGCCCATGTCAGTGGCACACGTCGCCAGCTATTGGTTCCCCCTGGATGCCTCATACGAAAAGGGCCAATGACAGGCCCTGGTGTGGCGGTGCACTGTTTCCGCCATTGTCGATGGCGCATACGTGCCCCGCGGTACCTCTTCCCATTGGCTGCCTGTGCACGTGCCGTCACGGACACACATCGGCAACCGCAAGTGCGCACTTCCGCGACGGTTGGATGTTTTGCAACAATGTTCAATCAGTGGCGCCACCATGTCGGGGCACGCCTTCCATGGGGGTGGTGCAGGCCAACACATACTTGTGATTATGGAATTCAAAATGGCAGTTCATGACCCCCCCTTACAGTCACATTGCATCATCCACCGTAGACTGACCCTCCCAGCCCGGTCACCCACCGCCGTCCCAGGCTGGTCACCCACCGCCGGGCCAGGCCAGTCAACACCCGGCGGTGGGTGACGGGTCTGGCCCGGCGGTGGGTGACGGGCCTGGGACGGCGGTGGGTGACCTGCCTGGGACGGCGGTGGATGACCGGCCTGGCCCGGCGGTGGGTGACCGGCCTGGCCCGGCGGTGGGTGACCAGCTGGGACGGCGGTAGGTGATCGGCCTGGCCCGGCAGTGGGTGACCGGGCTGGGACGGCGGTGGGTGACCGCGCTGGGAGGGTCGGTCTACGGTGGATGATGCAATGTGACTGCAAGGGGGGTCATGAACTGCCATTTTGATTTCCATAATCACATGAAAGTGTTGGCCTGCACCACCCCCACGGAAGGCGTGCCCCGCCATGGTGGCGCCACTGATTGAACAATGTTGCAAAACATCCAACCGTCACGGAAGTGCGCACTTGCGGTTGCCGATGTGTGTCCGTGACAGCACGTGCACAGGCAGCCAATGGGAAGAGGTACCGCGGGGCGCGTATGCGCCATCGACAATGGCGGAAGCCGTGCACCGCCATGTCGACGCCACTGATTGTATATTTACAAATGCAGCACCGTCGTGGTAGTACGCACATTCGTTATGAGGGGTGTGAACGTGATGGCAAAACAGCATATGTCATGCACTTTATCATGTGTGTTCACACTATGGCCATTGATGTGCACCAAATTTGCTACACATGTGCATGTCTACGTGTCGACCTCTTGTATTACCGTACACACGTTTCAACTCATACACATCTACACACTACATCAAGGCTGTCTGGCCACATTCAGGATCTGTTATGGGTGTGTGGTTTGTGCGTGCAAGTAACAATGGTGAGGGTACACATGTATTCAGTGTATGCGTATGTGTGTTGCCTCTTGTGTAACCATGCATGTAATGTGAGGATGCTCACCATTGTAGGAGTGGTAATTGGTGCATGAAGATATGGAGTGTGTGCAGCATTATTGTATTGTGTGTGCACGTGCATGTGTGTCTGTGATGACGCTTGTCCACATTAGGGTCATTAGGCATGTCTTGTTGGCAGTTCTTTTGATGTGTGAGTACGTTACATTGTACATGTTGGCACACATCATGTTGTTAGTGGCTGCACATTGTTTGCATGCTACTCTGTATTGTAGGTAAATGCAGACATGTCACACATATGATATTTGTCGTCGACTTTTCTCATTTGGATTGTGTTGGCCTACATGTGATAGAGTTGCACAGCTATTCGTTGTTGGTTAATTGACATCGACTACATCAACTCCCACACAGGAGGGCTCCTAATGTGCATCACCCATACACTGTGCTGGAGGACATGGTTGACGAGGGGGTGATCAGGAAATTCCGTCTTGATCGACGTAGATTGCTGGAGCTTGTAGACCAATTGTCTCCTCATCTGCAGCCACGAAGGACATATCCTGGTTCCATTACACCCACAGCAAAGGTGATGGCGGCACTTCACTTCTTTGCAACTGGCACCTTCCAGTACACAGTTGGGCATGCCGGAGGGATGTCCCAGTCCATGTTCAGCATGGTACTGCGGGATGTTCTCAGGGCCATGATGATTTACAAGGATGATTACATCCATTTTCCACGGGCGGCAGAGTTGGCAGCAGTCAAAGCAGACTTCTATGCACTGGGCCAGATACCACACGTAGTGGGTTCCATTGATGGCACCCATATCGGTCTCATTCCACCCCGGGCACGTGAGCCTGTATATCGCAATCGGAAACACTTCCATTCGCTGATCGTGCAGGTGGTGTGCCTGGCCGACAACATCATATCACATGTGTGTGCAAGATTTCCAGGCTCCGCACATGACTCACACATCATGCGGAGCAGCATTGTCCCCCAACTGATGGCAAATCTGCGACCAGAACGTGCGTGGCTTGTTGGTGAGCATGCTGTGCGGACAGTTGTGTATTCTGTGTGGCATGGGGTACCCACCAATCCTGGTAGTGATATCTGTGTCTTTCATCCCCCCACATAGGCGATTCAGCGTACCCAAACAGGCCGTGGCTGCTGAGTCCCATACGTAACCCAACTACAGCTGGTGAAATGCGATACAATGATGCCCATGGAAGGACACGTAGAGTGGTGGAACGTACTTTTGGACTGTTAAAGTCTAGGTTTCGTTGCCTGGATAAAACCGGAGGTGCCCTGCCTTACTCACCAGGCAAAGTATGCAGGATCGTGATTGCCTGCTGCATGCTCCACAACCTGGCCGTGCGCAATGACATTGAACTGATCTTGGAACCTGAAGACCAACAAGTCCCTCGGCCTCCCATCCCACCCATGTCGACTGATGAGGATAGTGGTGAAGAAGAAGGTGTGGACCAGAGGCGTCAGCTCATTGCTCGCTATTTTCCTTGAAGGTGAGTGACTACCTCTTGTGCAGGTTGACAGTGCGTGATGTATGTTTGCTGGTGGTGTGTGGATGTGGTGTTTGGAACCTGGCTGTTCTGGGATGTTATGTTTGCGTGTGTGTGTTGTATTCCATGATGTGTGTCCTCTCATCCACAGATTTGGTGGTGAGTGTGGTTTGTGGTATGTTGCAGTACAGTGTGTTGTGATGGGTGTGAATCAGTTTCCTGACGTGTGTTTCTTGTCTCTCATTTTCCCTAGGTCACTCCCACTGAGGCATAATTCTCACCGACATAGTTCCCTGCGCCTGCTGACGTCTGATTCTGATACAATCATGTGATTAAAACATGGAGGCAACACATAATTGAGTGTGTAAGTGAAATTTATTTACAGGTTGTGAATTTATGCAGGTGGATATTTACAAGTAAGTGTTGGGTGGGGCAGTGTGAGTTGAAGATCATGGTAGATGAAAAGACCGTGGTGACACCACATTGGGTGATGTCCAGCTAGTCCAGCAGACCTGTGCCAATACTTGGCGTTGTCGGACAGGATAGTTGGTGGGTGAATGGCAGGGTCAGGCACAGTTAATGTCATTTGCGGCCCCTCTTTGGGCGGGTGGATGCTGTATCCCCGCTGCCCTCACCTGCTTCCAGCCTCGGTGCGGCCCCTCCGTCTTGTAGCCGGAGCGGAGACAGCTGGGGGAGCAGGTTGGTCAAGGGCCACATCCGTGTCCATGGGCTCAGGTGGCGGTGGCGGTGGTGTTGGCGATCGTGGCGGCTGGGCACTTGGCTGAGGGGGGGGGTGTTGCGGGATAACCAGTCCCTCCACAGTGATGTTACCTGGCCCATGATGTCCACTAGTTGCCCTATGCGCCTGTCAATGGACCGCAACTGATTTGTGTTCTCCACTGAGTTCTGGTGGGCACGGTCAGCCTGTGCCTGTCCCCGGTCATAGGAGGCCTGGACTCTGGCTAGGGCTTCCAGTGTTTCTGCAGCAGGATGGGGTGGGTGTCCTTCCACACCTCGCCGGTGTGAGGCACTCCTGTGGGTGTGATGTGGCCTCTGGTCTGTCCTTTGCCGTCCACTCACCCTGCTTGGCTGGGATGAAGATGGGCCTGCGTCCTGCGATGGGTCAGGCAGGGTGGCACAGGCAGGAGTGGTGGTACAGGTGGTGGTGGAGGTGGTGGTGGTGGTGGCTGCACAGGTCACTATGGCAGGTGTCGGTGGGGTGACACAGGCCAAGGTTGTGGAGGCAGGGATGTCCTGTGAGCCAGATGGCCCTGGGAGTCGGCTTGGGCCCCCTTCGTCCTCCGCGCCGGAGCTGGCAGTGGGATCGTCCACAGAGAGTCCGTGCTGTGAGTGTGGCGACTGTTGCAGGCAGTTGCTGGTTTCGCCAGTCAGGTTGCGATCACCTGAGGGACAAGATTTTAATGATCAATGCAGTGGACATTACATGTTTTAATCTTTCAAACATTACATATCAAAGACCTCCCAAGACACCCCTCCCACCTCCCAACACACCCCTCCCACCTCCCAACATACCCCACCTACCTCCCAACACACCCCACCCACCTCCCAACACACCCCACCCACCTCCCAACACATACCACCCACCTCCCAACTCACCCCACCCACATCCCAACACACACCACACACCTCCCAACACACACCACCACCCTCCCTGTGGACATGGGGGCCTGTTGGGATTCATAGTGCTGCTCTCTCACACACCCCTCCCACCTCCCAACACACCCCACCCACCTCCCAACACACACCACCCACCTCCCAACACACACCACCACCCTCCCTGTGGACATGGGGGCCTGTTGGGATCGTAGTGCTGCTCTCTCACATACCCCTCCCACCTCCCAACACACCACACCCACCTCCCAACATACCCCACCCACCTCCCAACATACACCACCCACCTCCCAACTCACCCCACCCACATCCCAACACACACCACACACCTCCCAACACACACCACCACCCTCCCTGTGGACATGGGGGCCTGTTGGGATTTGTAGTGCTGCTCTCTCACACACCCCTCCCACCTCCCAACACACCCCACCCACCTCCCAACACACACCATCCACCTCCCAACACACACCACCCACCTCCCAACTCACCCCACCCACCTCCCAACACACCCCACCCACCTCCCAACACACCCCACCCACCTCCCAACACACACCACCACCCTCCCTGTGGACATGGGGCCCTGTTGGGATTCGTAGTGCTGCTCTCTCACACACCCCTCCCACCTCCCAACACACCGCACCCACCTCCCAACACACACCACCCACCTCCCAACACACACCACCCACCTCCCAACTCACCCCACCCACCTCCCAACACACCCCACCCACCTCCCAACACACCCCACCCACCTCCCAACACACACCACCACCCTCCCTGTGGACATGGGGGCCTGTTGGGATTCGTAGTGCTGCTCTCTCACACACCCCTCCCACCTCCCAACACACCCCACCCACCTTCCAACACACCCCACCCACCTCCCAACACACACCACCCACCTCCCAACACACACCACCACCATCACTGGCAGTCGTTCACATTTTGGTGGATATGTGGCCCACATGCATGGTTTGGGGCCTGGGGAATGTGTCCTCTCAGTTGTGTGAGGTAGAGCATGTCGGTGTGATAGTGGTGCTTGGTTTGTACTTACCAGCCTCTTCTCCCTCGTCGATTCCTTCAAGGCTCTCTGGGTGGTGTATGCCCAGCACCTTTTCCTCCCAATCGGCATAGGGTATGGGCTCCGGGGGTGTGCCGCCGCCAGTGTGGTGTGCCCGCAGGTGATTTTTTGCACAGATGCCTTTGACCCTTGTTTTGAGGTCGTGCCACCGCCTCTGGATGTTGTGCTTTGTTCGTGGCACGGTCCCTGACGCATTCACCCGACTGACTATCCTGTCCCACATGTGGTTTTTGGTTGCCACGGTGGTCTGCTGGACTAGTGTGCCGAATAGGTGGGGTTCGACACGGATGATTTCATCCACCAGGACCTTCAACTCTGAGTCAGTGAATTTTGGATTTTTCTTTGGTGCCATGGTGTGTGATGTGCAAGGTGTGGGTGGAGTTGGTTGGGATGTGCAGGTGTGTGGTGTGTAGGAATGGTGTGGTGGGTGTTTGTGTGGTGGGTGTGTTTGTGTGCAGGTTGTATGTGTGGTCTTTAGTGTCTGCTGTTCATTGTGATGAGCCTCTTGCTTGCAGCTATGCTGTGGTGCAAAGGATTGTGGTAGTGGGTGGGAATCTTTTTATAGTCGGTGTCGTGGTAGTGTCCCAATGGTTGTTGGCAGTCAGGTGCTAGGTGGGTGTGTTGACTTGAGTGAATTTTTAGGTGCTTGGGGGGATGTCATTGTGGCTTGTGATTGGTGTGGGTGTTTCAGGTGGGTGGGAGTCCTGTGTAGTGTGTTTTGTATTTACTTCCGTCAGCCATTTGTAAATTGGTTTGACGGTAGGGATGGTGTTTGTGTTGTCCTTCCGCTGGGATGCTGGGTTTGTCGTTGCATTGTTTCCGCAGCGGTCGTGGATGGAGGTGAGTTCCGTGGGAATGGCGGCGTTATCCTAATCGCGGGCACGGAGCCTCCGCAGGTATTGCGGTGGCTGTGCCTGTTCCCGCGGTCATGTTCGTCCGCGGCGGACGGTTTTTTTTAGGTTCCGTCCGCTTGCGGCGGTCTCAGGTGTACTCCGTCCGCCGCGGACGGGGTTTGATGTACTCCGTCCGCCGCGGACGGAGTTTCATGACCTTAATATCCTAATCGCAACGGCGGTTTATCCGCGGAGCGGTCGGGAGTATCTTGGCCCCGTCCTTGGCGGACGGAACCCATTTCCGTCCACAATCCTAATCGACCCCTTAGTTTGTCTCTCAAGTTTTTGGCAGTGATTGCAACTGAAACGAAAAAAAGAATCATTTGCGAATTAAAGAAGAGCAGAGTGTGTAATCAAATCTGTCAGGAAAATTGTTATAAATAATGTGCACAACATTTTCTAAAAATGCTATAAGATCTCCGTGGCCATAAATCTGCTCCTAGGAGTACCTCGAAAGACTTTTCTAAACATCTGCGAATGATTATGCTGCTTTAGAAACATGCAGTGTGCAGATGCTTATAGCATGGTGAGTGTTTGAGGAGAGGCAGCAGTCACCGTTACTTAAATGTTGGTGGATGCCTCAGCTTGGTGGCCTGAGGTAAGCACTAACGCGAATCCATTGTGTAAAACCAAGACAGATTTTCGGTTATTGACTTAAAGAAACCTCCTCGCGACATGTAAGAACAGGCAAAACAAATCTAAAAGTCCCCCCAAAAAGGATAAAAATAATTCTTTGGATATTGATGAGAGCAAACATAAGAGGAACAACAGGAAATGGTATGCTACAGCCAATAGAAATGGAGGAAAAGTATATAGCAAGCACAGGAACCAAGGAAAAGCAAGGGGGCGGGATGTAAGTCCCTTTAACCACTTGGATGCTAATGACAAGGGTAACTCGTCATGGACTGCCCATTCATTTCAATTGAAATTACAGTAAAATCCTTCATGTACTTTAGCACTAAAGGAGTTTTAAAGACTTAGATTGTGTACAAAAGGCTTCACAAGCAGAGTGCAAGTGCTGTGCAGGCGAAACATAAAAAGGAAGGTTTGAGCCTGGCAAGTAGGTTAACTTGCCAGGTTGAAATGGCAGTTTAAAACTGCTCACGTAGGCTCTGCAGTGGCAGGCCTGAGATGGGTGGCACAATCCTTGCTGCAGGCCCACTAGTAGCCTATGATTTAGATGCCTTGGGTGTAGGTAGTGCACTCTACTAGGGACTTATAAGTAAATAAAATAAGCCAATTGTGGATAAGCCAATTGTTATCATGTTTTAGGTAATGAGCACATGCTCTTTAGCACTTGTCAGTAGTGACAAAGTGCCAAGATTCCCAATGTCAGCAAAAATGAAGTCAACATAAAGGGTCATAAACAGGAGGTCAGAAGGCAAAAAGACAATGAAAATCATGGCAAGGATGCCAGGTATAACACCGTTTCCCAATTGGAAATTACACTTAGAAAATGCAAGAAGGTAATGCCAATGTTATCCTACTGGAGAGATGGCCTTTGCAGTAGTGAAAAAACAATTTAAGAGTATTTCTATACCAGGACATGTAAAACTTACATTTTAATTACACTGAACACTGCCCATGGGTTGTCCATGGGTCTACTTATGGGTGACATATGTAATAAAAAGGAATGTTTGGCCTGGCAAGTGGGTAAACTTGCCAGGTTGACAGGGCAGCTTATAACTACACACACAGGCTCCGCAATGGGTGGCCTGTGACATGTTTAAAGTGCTATTTAAGTGGGTGGCACAATTAGTGCTACAGCCCCACTTGTAGCAATTTTATTTACAGGCCCTGGGCACAAGTAGTGCACTGTACTAGCGACTTACAGGTAAATTAAATATTCCAATTGAGGACAAAACAATGTTACTATTCTTAAAACAGAGATCACATACACTTTAGTACTGGTTAGCAGTGGTAAAGAGTCCAGAGTCCTAAAGCCAACAAAAACTAGGTCAGAAAAAAGGGAGAAGGCCAAATGTTTGGGGTGAACCTGCAAAAAGGCCCATTTCCAACACCTGTGTATAATTTCCACACAATGTATTAAAGCAATGTACTAAATAGATATAAGTTTCACTCATAATGAGTGTTAGGAGTGTCAGAAAATAAAATTATCAAGGAAAAGGTCCTGTCATCAAAAACCATAAATCCTCTCCTAAGGAATAATTCTATAGATGTATTTCATAAGCTTATACATGACCTTTGAATAACCACTTACTACAGATATTATTAATCAGGCAACACAATTCACAGCAAGCTCTGGCTACTTACGCGGTAGGTGACTAACGCAATGATGCATTACGCTTCATGTGACCACTGCAATTATGCAGGAGCGTCTGCTGCAACAACGTGGCCAGATACATTCTCCGCTCACTTCAATCTCAGCATTCAGTTACCAGCCTACTCTGCAGATGTACCTATTCACAAAGCAAGTGACTCACATCAAAGGCTGATGAGGAGAGCAAGTATTTTAAAATAAAGTAGACCATTAGTGTTAGAAATGGGGGTCTCTAGTTGGCAGTAGGAACCCTCACTATAGTCAGGGTGGGTGAGTCACATAGCTACGATAACCCCTGCTCACCCTCTTGGTAGCTTGGCATGAGCAGTCAGGTTTATCACAGAGGCAATGTGTAAAGTATTTGTATGCACACACACAGAATCAAAGTAACAAACACTAAAAAAGGAGTCCACACTAGCTCAGAAAAATAGCCAATATTTAGCTGTATACAACCAAAGCATCTGAACCAATCAAACACTCACACCCAGTCAACAGATCTGGGTTTAATCCATCACCGTTCTTAAGCCCACTCTGCCACCCCAGTTCAGACAAGGCCATATGCAAATCAGTATAACCCTGTGCCTCATGGGAACAGTCGAGCCCGCACTGCGAAGCCATGCCTTTCCCGGACCGGAAACAAGCTTTGTTCGACATAAGTTGGCAGGGCATGCTCAGACGTGAGTCCCTTGATTACTTTGCCACTGGATTCAAGCAAGCCTGGCTGAAGACGGCTGAAATGCCAGGAACCGGTCCTAGGAAGCTTGTTTCCGGTCAAGGGAAGGCATGACTTTGTGGGTGAGGCAGGCTGTTCTAAAGTTCGCCCGTAATTCAATTGGTAACCACTTGAGGTCTTTTGGTGCTGGAGAAATGTGGTCGAATTTCTTAATTCTAGTGACCATTCTGGCAGCCACGTTGAGGGTTGTTTTCAGATGAGCATGATGTGATTTGGCTATTCCAGAGAGGATTGCATTTCCGTAGTCAAGTCCTGACAGCACCAATATTGGAGTGGCTTGTTTGAGATCGTTGTATGGAATGAAAGGTTTTATTTTGCTTAATAGCTTCAGGTTAAGGAAGGCGCTCTTTGCCGAGATCTTGATTTGTTTGGTCAAGTCAAGTTTGGAGTCGAGTGTGATGCCTAGTGATTTGACGGAGTCAGCTAGGGCAAGGTTCCCATTGAGTGCATCAATGTCTTTTAGCCACTCGAACATTTGTGGATTTTCTTCTTTGTTCGAGATGAGAAGTAGCTCAGTTTTGTCCTGATTCAACTTTAGGTGGTTGCTTGACAGCCAGCGTTGCATTTCCTTTAGTGTTACATTGAGTCTGTGAATGTCATTGGAAGAGGAGATTTCCAGATAGATTTGGGTATCATCCGCATAGAGGTGGAAGGGGATGTTAGCTTTTCTGAGTAATGAGGAGAGGGGTTCCATGTAAATGTTGAAGAGTTGAGGGAAGAGCACTGAGCCTTGCGGGCACTCCCCTCTTGACTGGGTGAAGGTCGAACTCAAAGCTTCAGATTTTTCTTCTTTGGGAGCAGTTGTAGAGGAATGAGGAGAACCAGTTAAGAACCACATCATCTAGGCCAGCCCTTTCCTCGAGGGCTTTGAGGAGAAGATTATGATCCACCGTGTCAAATGCCGCCGATAGGTCGAGGAGAATGAGTAGGCAGCATTGGTCTGAGTCCAGTGATTTGTGTATGTCATCAATTATGTTGAGGATTGCGGTTTCCGTGCTGCACCCTTTCCTGAATCCTGACTGATGAGAGTCGAGGAGGTTGGTGTTATCCAAGTGCTGTGTTAGTTGTTTGAGTACACATCTTTCTAGGATTTTGGAAAGGAGAGGGAGGTTGGAGACGGGTTGTTTAAGTCATTTATGTCCAAGCCTGGTTTTTTTAGCAATGGAGTGACTTGTCCCACTTTCAGGCAGTCTGGGACGATTCCGGTTTTTAGGGAGCTGTTAATAATCCTGCACCACAGTGGGGCTAGGGAGAATTTCAGTTTTTTGGTAAGTTGAGCAGGAAGGAGGTCTAGGGCGTGAGATGAAGGTTTAGAAGTGGAGATAAGTTTGACTATCTCCTCTTCTAGAATGGGCTGGAAGAGTGACCAGGGTTTAGTAATGGGTGGGGGAGTGCTACCCAGCACCCCCCCCCCCATGTTGCTATTGGGAGGGGAGAACCGTTGGAGACCATAGAGCTCTCGATCTACGAGATCTTATCATTGAAGAAGTTGGAGAAGTTGTCACAAGCCTGGCTCAGGACGGCTGAAATGCCAGAAACCGGTCCTAGGAAGCTTGTTTCCGGTCCAGGGAAGGCATGGCTTGGCAGTTCGGGCTGGACTGTTCCCATGAGGCACAGGGTCTGACTGATTTGCATATGGCCATGTCTGAACTGGGATGGCAGAGTGGGCTAAAGAACGGTGATGAATTAAACCCAGATCTGTTAACTGGGTGAGAGTGTTTGATTGGTTCAGATGATCCGTCCATCACCACCTCCTTTTGTACTGCTTTGTTCGCCATAAGTTGGCAGGGTATGCTCAGACGTCAGTCCCTTGCTCACTTTGCCACTGGATTCAAGCAAGCCTGGCTGAAGACGGCTGAAATGCCAGAAACAGGTCCTAGGAAGCTTGTTTCCGGTCCAGGGAAGGCATGGCTTGGCAGTTCGGGCTGGACTGTTCCCATGAGGCACAGGGTCAGACTGATTCGCATATGGCCATGTCTAAACTGGGGTGGCAGAGTGGGCTAAAGAACGGTGATGGATTGAAGCCAGATCTGTTGACTGAGTGTGAGTGTTTGATTGGTTCAGATGCTCCGTCCATCACCACCCCCTTTTGTACTGCTTTGTTCGCCATAAGTTTGCAGGGTATGCTCAGACGTGAGTCCCTTGCTCACTTTGCCACTGGACTCAAGCAAGCCTGGCTGAAGACAGCTGAATTGCCAGAAACTGGTCCTAGGTAGCGTGTTTCCGGTCCAGGAAAGGAATGGCTTGGCAGTTTGGGCTGGACTGTTCCCATGAGGCACAGGATCAGACTGATTTGCCTATGGCCATGTCTGAACTGGGGTGGCAGAGTGGGCTAAAGAACGGTGATGGATTAAACCCAGATCTGTTGACTGGGTGTGAGTGTTTGATTGGTTCAGATGCTCCGTCCATCACCACCCCCTGTTGTACCACTTTGTTCGCCATAAATTGGCAGGGTATGCTCAGACGTGAGTCCCTTGCTCACTTTGCCAGAAACTGGTCCTAGGAAGCTTGTTTCCGGTCCAGGGAAGGCATGGCTTGGCAGTTCGGGCTGGACTGTTCTCATGAGGCACAGGGTCAGACTGATTTGCATATGGCCATGTCTGAACTGGGGTGGCTGAGTGGGCTAAAGAACGGTGATGAATTAAACCCAGATCTGTTGACTGGGTGAGAGTGTTTGATTGGTTCAGATGCTCCGTTCATCACCACTCCCTTTTGTACCGCATCAAAAATACAAACACGCTGCATCAATGCGACAGCAGAAAAGTAGGTGCTGCATCAATTCCTTGCCTGTAAAACAGGTGCTGTTTCGGAGTCGGAGCTTGTGCCACGGACGTAGTGACACGGAGCTAGAAACTCATGCTTCAGCAATTTTTCTGATGTGCTGTGATGGCAAGCTGGGTCCTGTGGTGAAAGCTTTGGTTAATGCAGAGATCTTTTACATCGGTGCGTCGATAAAACAGGGGCTGGGATCAATGCATGGATTTTCTCCTTAACATCACCTGGTTACACTTGCAAGGGGCCAGGAACTGGATTTGGCCCCACTTGGCAAGTCAAACCTCTCAGCAAAAGAACCCAGGCACTAGCAGGTACAATTATTGATGGCCTTGAGACTTCTTAAGAGGAGGCAAGCACACACAAGCCCTTGGAGAACCTTGAAAGCAGGATGTAGAAAGCAAAGCAAAGGCATTCGGTGCTTACTGTTGGTGAGAGCAGCTGCTGAGGCCACGCGCTCCCCAGGCTTCTAATTTTAAAACTTTTTAAACCTGACATATCGCGCTATGTGTAAATATTTTGTGTATTGTGCTACTGGGTGAACTGTTGAGTGGAAAACAATTCTCCTACCTGCCTCAGATCGCCGCTCCTCGGCGCAACGCGTTTGTTTGCACTTTTTATGCTCTTTGGCTCTAGGCACCGATCCGCCACGGCTTGTGCCGATTGCAGCGGCGGTGACCATACGAGCACGAAACCCCTCCTCCGCCCCCTCATCCTCACTTCCGCCCTGCTGGCCGACTGGCAGGTCAGCGGGCTAGTGGTTTTCTTTTCTACACTTAAATGATGCAATGGCGGAAGCGCAGCGGACGAGCGCAGCGGGAGCGCCGACTTCGCGCCGAAGTCGTGCCAAAGTCCTGCCCGTCTGCGCCCGTCCGCGCCAGGCCGGGACTAGGGCTAGACCATCATGCCCGTACTTACTCCTCGCAGGTATTACATTCTTTACATGCTGGCTACTCATTAGATCTGACTACACTTGCATGTATCACAGCACACGGCATTGCCTGCCCTGATGCTTACCTGCCTGGCCTCAGGCCTGATCTCTCGCCTACCACACTGCCCGCCCCCAGCCTATGTGTCCCTGTCCCTATCCCCACTATTTCCGCTGTCATGCTGAACACTAGATCTGCAGTGCGACATCAAACGGAAATTTTCAACTTGTTGGAAACGGAGAGCCCTGACTTGTTATTCCTAACGGAAACGTGGTACCGCCAGGACTCTCTCCCCGACGTCCTGGCGGCCCTTCCCCCTTTGTACTCTGCCCACCGTGCTGACCGACCAAATGGGAAAATGGGTGGTGGGGTTGCTTTAATATCGCGCGAGGGGTTACATTTCCAGACACTGGCTTCCTCTTCCTTGCCAACATCTGACTGCTTGGTCGCCCGGTCCACTTCTTTTAAAACTCCCCTTACTTGTGTATTGGTCTATCGCCCTCCCCAACCCTCGCCCGGTTTTATTACTGCACTGCAGGAACTCCTTGGCACTTTGTCCATCAACAATGCTTCAGTGATGGTCCTTGGAGATTTTAATTTTTGGCCCGGTGATTCTGCTGAGGATGCACTATCTAAGGAATTTACGGCCTTGCTCCTCAGCCTGAACTTTTTACAACATGTCCATACCCCTACACACAGGCAGGGGCACATACTCGACCAGATATGGTCCCTTAACATCCCCATTTCGACGCCCTCGGTATTACCATGCGCTTGGTCAGACCATCACCTCTTGTCTTTTTCGCTGGCTCTCAACATCCCAGCCCCTTCTCGCCAATCTAAAAACATTTGGACCCGGAACTGGAGTCGAGTTGATATCTCCACCTTGTGCAGCTCACTCCGCGTTTCCCTTCCGACCTTTGAGGGTCTGTCTTTACACTCTCATGCTACCACATTAGATGATTGGCTTGTTACAACTTGTGATCGCATAGCCCCCCTCAAACGGGTAACTATTAACCGTGTTCACAATGCTAACAAGTGGTTTGGCCCAGCTCTAAAAGCCAAGAAACTTGCAGTGCGACAAGCCGAGCGCGCCTGGCGTCGTGCCTACTGCCCATTAGCCAGACAGCGCTATGTTTTAGCCCTGTCTGAATACAAACTAGATATTATAGTCGCAAAAAAAGACTATTACACTGGACGCATCTTGGCGGCAGAGAATCAGCCTCGAGAGATTTTCGCGATGGTCCATGAACTTGCGGCTTCCGACAGGACTCAGACTAAAGTCCCCCCCTCACAGATTTTATGTAACTCTCTCAACGACTTTTTTATAGAAAAAGTGGCCATCATTAAGGCAAACATTCCCCCTCCCTCACCGTCCTTTTGTGAGGGCTTTATTCCTATCAATAGCCAGTCCCTGGCTCATATTCCCCCCCTGACTCTGGATTCACTTCCACCTCTTCTCAGACGGGTGAAATCTGGTTCCCCCGCTGATGTTTGCCCAGCTCACATATTAAGCCAGATCTTTCTAGATTGCCCCTCCCCTGCCCTCACCCTGCTAAATAAATCATTTGAACAGGGTGCTGTCCCGCCTTCTTTCAAGGCCGCCACAATCATCCCGATACTGAAGAAACCGGGGGCGGACCCTGGCGTCCCGGCTAATTACCGTCCAATCTCCCTCCTCCCCTTCCTTGGGAAGATTGCCGAGTCCCATCTCACGCAGGTCCTTAGCTCCTTTATCGAGGATAGCAATTATCTTGCTCCCTGCCAAGCGGGTTTTCGTCCCCGCCACTCCACAGAGAAGGTGGTCATTTCAGTTCTGGACCGACTCAGGGAGGGATTGGACTCCAACGTACCTCAGGCCCTCGTTTTATTAGACCTGTCCGCCGCCTTTGACACGGTGGATCACTCCATCCTCTTACGCCGTGTCAGGTTGGCGGGCATCGAGGGCCCTCCTTTGGTTTGGCTGGAGTCCTTCCTGTCTGGTCGCTCCCAGGCTGTCCATCTGGCAGAATTTGCTGCCCCTTCTCGTGAAATCACGTGCGGGGTCCCTCAGGGCTCTTCGCTGTCCCCTTTACTCTTTAATTTATATATTTTTCCCCTTATTTTTGCTTTACAGCATATGGAGGTCGCGGTGTACAATTACGCCGACGACCTCCAACTCATCTTTGATTTATCCCCGACCTCGCCAGGTCAAACCAGCTTCCAGTCCGTGATGCTATTCATCCGTGATTGGATGAATACTAACCATCTCAAATTAAATCCGGACAAAACGGAGCTGGTTTTGACGGGCGGGGTCGCAAATCCATGGTCACCTCTTTTTTGGCCCCCATCCTTAGGCACCCCTCCCATTCCTTCCCCTTCAGTTAAAACGCTGGGCATTACTCTTAATCACCAACTCACCTTACATTCACATATTAGTTCAGTTGTTTCTTCTTGTTTCTTTTCCCTACGGACTATTAGGAAAATTTCCCGTTTTTTTTCTGTGTCAGCACTTAAACTGATCGTTATGGCCATGGTACTGTCAAAAATTGATTATGGGAACATCGTCTTCAATGGTGCCCCCGCATACGCCCTTCACCGTCTACAGCTGGTCCAGAACCAGGCAGCCCGCCTGGTTTATGGCCTGGCTAAGTCACACCATTCCACCCCCCTTTTAAAAAACCTTCACTGGCTCCCTATCAAGCAACGGGCACTGTTCAAATTAGGATGCCTTACATTTCAAGCCCGAGCGGGCACAGCTCCGGCATTTATCAACTCTGCCGTTACAAACTATTGCCCGCCGAGAGCCCTTCGTTCCTCTTCTTTGGGCCTGCTAGTAGTACCCCGTTTTAAAAAGAAAAGAGCCGGTGGTCAGAAATTCACAGTTCTGGCCCCCACTTTTTGGAACGCCCTTCCCCCTTCAATTAGACTCCTACCATCCTATATGGAATACCGTAGGGCCTTAAAAACCCTCTTGTTCCAGCAAGCATTTACTGGTTAGTTGCGCCCCCCGTTTGCTTGTTTTTACCACTGTAGCTCCCAGCGCCAAGAAACTGCTTTAGTATACGAGCGCTCTATAAATGTTTTTAAATTCAAATTCAAATTCAAAGTCCAGTCCTTTCACTCCCAGGACAGAAGGAGCAAGCAGCAGACCACCACGACAAAGCAGCAGGCAGAGTGGCAGTCCCTCCTACAGCATTCAGCTCTTCTTCCTGGCAGAATGTCCTCAGTCCACAAGTGTTCTGATTTTGGGGTGTCAGAGGTTCAATACGCATACGCCTTTCTGCCTTTGGAGTAGGCAAACTTCAAAAGAAAGTCTTTGTAGTGCACTAGACCCTGACCTTTCCTGATTTGGCTCCAGACACACTACAGGGGGGTGGAGACAGCTTTGTGTGCGGACAGGCACAGCCCTTTTTTAGGTGTCAGTAACAACTCGTTCCACCACTCTTGCTCAGAAAGTCCATCTGCCTGGTGATCGGCCATCAGGCTATGGAAAGGACACCTCAGCTCCCTTTCTGTGACTGTCTAGAATGAATGCACAAGAGCCCAACTGTCAGCAAACCCAGACGTATATTCTACACACATGCAGAGGCACAGAATTGTTATGCAAGAAATTGCCCACTTTCTAAAAGTTCAACCAAACAAAGGGGTTGGGCTCATAAAGTCAGTCAGGCTGAGCCACCAGAAAAGTATACAACTCCAACAATGCCAAAACTTACCAGTGCTTTCAAGTTCAATTCATTCGTGGCCACTTTAATCAATATAGGCAGTCACCATTTATTTTCTGGTGTTTTTGTAAAGAATGTCATCATACAAAATACTGTTGTTTTTTTGTAACACAAAAAGGAGCAAATGCAAAATTAAATCCTAAATATTTTTTCACAAATATTTTACCCACCCACCAACAAAAATCACAACACAACAGTGGATACAATCAAATTGATTACCAACAAACTTGAAAAATATAACGACAATTTTTTTTTTACAACAAATACAATACAAAATCTTAGCTTATACTTTCAAAGGTCCAAGACAAGAGCAGAGATAGATAGATAACAGATAACTTTGCATATGTTACACTCCAAATTTAATTCAACTGCTACGTTATAAATGGACACTGCACCTCTAAAAAAACATGACTGCTGAAGCCAGGTTAAAAATCTGTAAGAAAACCTATAAAAATGAATGGTTCCCTGGGAAACAGTGTCACTCCTTTATCCAAAGGGAATATCTATAAACACAGTAGGTGCACAATTGATGGGCAACGCGTTTCAAACCCACTACATCATCTTTTAAGGGGTTCTCCTCAGAACACAGAACTGATCTCCATTCTACAACAAAACAAAAAGTATGGCATATCAATATCACATATTTAACAAAGTGGGGGTTAGAAATATCTCATAGTCAAAAACACAATTACCTCATGTGGCTCAAAATAATAGCACAAATGTGCTAAAATACACTTGGTTTCTGAAATGAAAAATGTATATCAATGAGAATCACTCCAATACTCCCCCCAGGAGTGCCAGGTGAAACAAACACCCTCTTAAAAAACTGACTGTCAATGTATACTCACGGGCAGTGGGGACTGACAGCCCTTCCTCTGTGACGTGGTCATCCAATTCTCTACCAACCCGTCATAGGCGACAAAGAACAATCTATAAAAAAAAGAGTCAACTACACAAAGAACACCACTAATGTGAATCATAATTCCTAAGATAGCAATAGTCCATGCACACTACTTTTTACAATCAAGGTCTGAATGCCAGTAACATCAAAACTATAATGGCATACAGACAATAGCAATGTCAAGCCCTTATTTAAATCACTAATCTCACCGGTCAGGCAGCAATGCCCAAGGAAGAGGCAATGTGGGGCCGATAATTAAAACCGCTTGTGAACCCAACCGAAGTGGCAGCAGGAATGCTCAAGCGCACAGATAAACAAAGTATGAGCAGCAATGTGCTAAGCGTACCATGCTACAACTTACTCTTCCAACGTTCTGTGCTAAACAAGCCGCTTTGCCAGAAATGTGACTTTAAATATATTCCTCCCAGACATGCACAGTGTTCCATTGTTCACTGTGGGCCAGATGTAGGTAAAAATATATTTGCGAGTTCTTAATAGAGATTTTACCAAATCGCTATTGAAAAATCGCAAACCGCTATGTAGTCTAAAAATAGCAAATAAATTGCGATTACCTAAAACTCGCAAACCCCGATTCGGAAATAGCGAAATCGCAATTTCAAATAATCACAATTTTGTGAATCTGCCAATCAGGGGCTTCCTGCTGACATTACACACAGGAAGTGGTCACACCCATGCTGTTTCTGATTACCTGAGGCTGTGGGAGAGGCAGAGAGCAGGAGCACACACCCAGGAGCTGTACAGGAGTGTTCAGGCAGACACCAACTGACAGGATGGACACACAGGAGAAGGGAAAGGAGCATTCAGAAAGGAAAAGGAAGCAAAAGTGAGAAGGAGTTGGAAGTCCTAATTGAAGAGGTGGTGAAAACACATGAACAGTTATTTGACAAGAAATCCCTGCATGTCCCAGAATCCAAGAAGAGAAAGATCTGCGTGGAAATACAGAGCAAGATCAATGCCATTGGGGTCACCCAGTGCTCCATCGCCAAGCTGAAGAAGCGCTGGTATGACTTGCGCTCCAGGGTGAAGGAGAGGGTAGCAGAAAGGCTGAAACAATTAAAGAAGACAGGTGGTGGACCATCCACAGCGCCTGCAATCACATCCCTGAATGATTTGGTGGAGTCCACCCTCCAGCCTGAGACCATCAGTGGCATAGGAGAAGTGGACAGCTCAGCCCGAGACAACACCAAACAAGGTAAGATGCATGCACAGCATAGCCTGAACCTGCTCTTCAGGAGTCCAAATGTCCACTCCACCACATTCTGCGCAAACTTATGGGTAGCATTGTATCTCCTTTCACTTGGGGTAGATGGGTTGAGCAATGGGGAGAGTATGAATGCATGCATTGCATATGCGCTGTCACCTAAGTGGGAAAGGATGAAACATCAATCACAGGCAACAACAGATACATCCAAGGTATACATCAGAGTGTGTCACATGCATTTACCTAGCAGGTATCCCGCTCCAAATTCATCCCCAGCCAGACGTGTATCGATTCCACTGTGTCTGAAGATGTAGGAGTCATTCGTGCTTCCTGGGAATTTCGCTACTATATCAGTTATGATGTGAGACGCATCACAAATTACCTGAACGTTGATTGAATGATATGATTTTCCATTTCGATATACGTACTCAGTAGCAGAGGAGGGGGGCAGATTGCAATATGTGCCCCTTTTTTTTTAAACCTTTTTTTATTGATAACACAAGCAGCTCATAGTTAATAAAAAAGAAAAACAAAAGGAGAAGTATAAACAAGAATGCATTTGATCAGTACATACTGTGTCTTGAACTTCTTCGTAATAAATACAAAGAGTAATACATAAAAAGAAAAGAAAAAAAAACAAAAAAAAAGACATCAAGTAATCAGAGCAAATTCATATATTAGCTAAGAGACAAATAATAAGATATCAAGGTAGGCAAGACCCTTATTTAAATCAATTCATATTTGAACAAGTAAAAAGACATCTCCATATTCTGTCTATTTTCTTAAGTGCTTTATCACCCCTTTTCCTAGCTAAAGATAATTCCATATCATATATCTCCTTCACCAGAAACCACCATTCGTTCACATGAGGTGGTTGGTCCGAAATCCATGCCCTTGCAATAACCAATCTTGCGCATGATAACAAAATAAAAACAACATCTCGAAATGGGGAAATAGGAGGTTGAATACCAAGAAGAATCATTTCAGGTCATAATGATGTGTCAATTAATAGTTTCTGTTTCAGAATGTTTTCTAAACTATCCCAAAATGAAAACAAAACTGGACATGAAACAATCATATGTTCTAAATCAGCAGCCTGTAGTAGGCATTTTGGGCATTTCATACGATCATTGTGAACATTATTAGAAGACCATTTACAAAATTGTTGCGGGGTGTAATAAAGCTGGCAAATAGTCTTATAGGCTTGAAGTTTTAAACTAGATGAATGAACTAAAGTATCAATATTATTTAAAAATGTGAAAATAGTATTTGATGAAATACCGGTCGTAAATTTTAAGGTCCATTTCTGAGCCAATTTAGGGCAGTCATCTATCTTATATTGACTGAAACATTTATACCCTAGGCTGATCGTAGCTTTGTTCTTCCCGCCTCCTCCATACATACAATTCCAAAAATCTGAATCTGAGATCTTTTTAAGCTTTAGTTTTCCAATAAGGAAATCTCGGATTTGTATGTATTTAAAGTACGCGTGCCCCGGTAGTTTATAAAGTATCCTAAGTGTTTCAAACTCTAACAAACCTGAGGAGCCGTATAAATCGCCCAGTTTGATTATGCCTAAGTTGGACCAGTTCCTGCACCCTAAGTCACTAAAAATACCTGGTAAACCTGGATTGTTCCAGAGAGTTAAATCAGGGTGAAAGATTGACGTTTTGTTGAGTACCAGTATTATATTCCATATATTTATTATGTCTTTGGCGGTCTTAAACCTGACTCTTTTAAAATAGTTTGGGTCATTGGTTCTAGCAAGGAATTGAATAGAGGCGGTACCGAGCATAAATTGGTGAAAGTAATAAGGATTATTGGAATTAAAAAGGCTCTGCAGACGTCCCAAAAAGGATGCAAAAAAATAAGTTCTAAAGTCTGAAAAGTTAAGGCCACCCTTACTGAATGGTAACTTTAAAGTAGATAGTGATCTGCGTTTTTTTTTAAACCCCCATATAAAGCTGCCTAGAATGCCATCACGTTTTCTAAAGAATAATTTGGTAATTTTTAAAGGAATGCACCTAAATAAATACAAAATCTTTGGCAGAATGTTCATTTTGATGAGATTTATTCGACCAATAAGGTTTAGAGGAACCTTATGCCAATTTTTAAGAAGAATGCTAGTATCGTTTAATAAAACATCATAGTTCAGTGCAATAATACACTTGATGTTGGATGTAATTTTAATACCTAAGTAGGTAGCTGTGTGGCATATGCCAGCGACTGGGATCCGTGGTTTATAATTAACTATGATTTGTGTTTTATTTAGATTTAATTTGTAGCCCGATACTGCACCAAAGGCGTCAGCTTCTTTAATAATTCCGTCCATGGCTTCTGCGACATCTGTTGTATAAATCGCCAAGTCGTCGGCGTATGCTGTAATTTTAAGTGAATTAGTGCCAAAGTTAAATGATTTTATACGTTCCTGGGATTGTATAGCATTAATAAAGGGCTCCATAGCAAGAGCAAATAAAAGAGGTGATAGCGGGCACCCCTGACGTGTCCCTCTTAAAATTGGAAATCTAGAGGACAGCACATTATCGTACCCTATTATAGCATTTGGACAATCATAAAGTGCTTGTATTTTCCTTAGGATGTGTTTTTTAAAACCAATTTCTTTAAGAGTAGCCCAAAGATATTTCCACCCCACTCGGTCAAATGCTTTCTCAGCATCGAGTAATACCATGCCGAGTGGGGAGGAATTTGTTGCAGCAAAATCAAAAGCAGTGATAGCCATGTTAACGTGCAATGTTGTGTCTCTCCCTACCACAAAACCGTGTTGATGTTGGCTAACTAATTTGGGCATAAGAGGAGATAATCTTGGAGCAATTAATTTAGCATATGCTTTGGCTTCTGAATTAATCAGGGTAATGGGCCTATAAGACCCACACTCTGAAGGTGTTTTATTCTTTTTTAGAAAGAAAATGATTTTAGCAGTATTCCAAGAACTCGGAGCCTTACTAGTTATCCCTATTTGATTTATAATTGAGCAAAGAAAAGGAAGAAGCTCCTCACTACAACTTTTATATATTTCAATTGGAAGTGTATCATCCCCAGCAGCTTTCCCGGAGGGAAGGGAAAAGATAGCTAATTTCAATTCAGCAAGGCTAAAATCTTCTTCCAATTTTTCCATCGCTTCTGCATCTGTTTCTATTAACCAAATATTTCGAATGTACCTTTGAATAGATTCAATCGGAGGTAAATTCTCAGGGGTATAGAGTTTAGTAAAATATTTAACAAATTGTTGCAGAATCTGCTCGGGTAGAGTAGAGTATAATTAATTCCATCGGCTCCTCTTATGCTCTTAATTAAAGAGGTAGCTTTATCATCTGCAACCTTATAGGTGAGAATTTTGCCGATTCTATCACCGCTCTCATACTGTGATAATTTATACTTGTGCAGCTTAGTACTAACTCTATCCCTAAGAAATGTTTGGTCTCACAGCGTAAAGTAATTAATTTAAGTTTCAGCCTTGCTTTATTCAAATTAGTAATTAACCCTGCATCCTCCTGCTTAGTAATTTCGGCCAAGTGTTCTTCCAAGGCCCTGATCTTAGATGTAATGCCCTGTATCTCCTCTTTTTGATTAGCATTCTGTTGAATAATAAATTGCTGGGCAAAACTCCTAATACTTGCTTTGCAAGCATCTCATACAGTAATAGGTAGGGCCGAGTCAATATTAAACTCCAGAAATTCTTTTATATGTTCCTTCAACAGATTGATGAATAGGGAATTGGATAACAAGTATCTTGGAAATGAAAATAGCCTGGGTTCCTGTTTCTTAGATAAGATATTAAAACCGAACAAAATGGGATTGTGGTCTGAAGTTACTTTAGGACAGATCTCCATTCTACTACCTTTAAGTATGTTATCCGTAGTCCAAGCCATATCAATGCGGGAGCACATTTTTTGCGGTATTGAATAGTAAGTATATCCAGCCAATGTCGGATAGAGATTTCTCCAAACATCTTTTAAGTTATGTATGCGTGCAAGTTCTAAAATGGCAGCCCTTGTTTTACGCATACGTTGTGAGGGGGTGCACTTCGTAGTATCTTTTGCATAGTTAATTACACAGTTGAAATCTCCCATTAATATTAGCTCCCCCTACCAATCTAGTAATTCAATTTGAAGTCAGTCAAAGACTGCCGCATCGTCATAATTTGATGCATACACTGCACATAAGATATATTTACGGTTTGATAACATTAATTGTGCAATTGCCCACCTACCAGTTTTATCAGCAGCAGCTCTAAGAACTTCTACCGTAAGTGAATTTTTCTTAAGTATAGCCACCCCCCGGTTTGATGCATTTAATGGAGTACATATTATGAGCTCAAACCCCCCTTGTTCTAACATTTTTCTATCTTGAAAACGAATATGGGTTTCACTTAAAAGTACAAAATGGGGATTATACATTTTAAGTTCTTCAAATACAAGTTGTCTTTTACTTTTATTGTTGAGTCCTGAAACATTCCAGGCTAAGCAGCTAACTTGATACATATCTTAATTCAAATATGTTCTGAATAACTGTTTTAGTAAAAAAAAAAACTAGACAGTTTCTTACTCAATCTGTTCCTTAAGTCTTTTCTGCTTGTGTCATCTTTTTCCTCCCCTGAAAACCCCCCTCCCCTCCAAACTTCATCCCCTAACCCTATCCTCCAACCCCTAGAGCTCCCCCCCCAAAGTACCTACCAGGAAGCCTCCCTATATCATCGGCTGCCGATGAATGGGCAGCCTACCAGCAAGGTCTCCTCAAGGACCCCCTCCCTCTATATATCACTCATAGACGGAGCAAAGAAAATGAGAAAATATATGTAAAAGAGAGCAGAAGAGAAGAAAAAAAAAAGATCTTTTATAGTAAGATGATGACCATTAAACATCTAGCATCTAGTTATCCGATGCCATCTTAGAGAGCAGTTGCTCAGCCTCTTTAACTTCAGTAAATATATGAGTATGCCCAGCTTTCACAACTTTGAGTCGTGCAGGCTCTTGAAGATATACCACTGCTCCCACAGATTTAAAAGGATCAATCAATTTACGTAACCCCCAGCGTTTTTCCATCGTAACCTTACTAAGGTCAGATTTTACGAAGAAAGTTACATCGTCCACCGTCACTGGTTTATTTGGCCTCACCTTGATGGAGACCGCTTGTCGTAAGAGAAAGTTACCTAAATACATCAATATTGGTCGAGGAAATTTACTCTCTTTGTTTCTGGTAAACATAGGTAATCTATGGGCTCGCTGTATTTGTGTGTCCCAATCCCAACCAGATAAATCGGGGAACGCTTTTGGAAGAAGCTTGACCAGATATGCTCGGACATCCGCACCCTCCAATCCCTCGGGTACTCCAAAGAGTCTCAGGTTCTGGCGCCTTTGCCGATTTTCTAAATCTTTGACTTTATTCTTTAGGATCACAATATCTCTATCATGTTGCAATATGTGTCCCATCGATGCACCCAATGACATGTGGGAACTGAGCCATCTGATAGAAGTCCATCTTGGTCTTATGCAGTTTCATTTGCTTGGTTGGAAACCGGATATAATGGGGTATTCTTTGGAGGTGTTGGTGCATTCTTTGGAGGTGTTGAAGAAGCGTGACAGGCAACTTTGTGAGACACCTCCAGCTACAGCTATCGCCTCCTGGTAACAATCTGATGCAAGTAGGTGTAGGGAACAAAGGACCTGCACATGTGGTGTAAAAGTGTGCGCCGTGCGTGTCTGCTGCTCCAGGATTGGGTGCAGGTCACATATCAGGTCTAGGATGGTAGTGGAGTGAAGCCTGTACCTCTCATGTAATCTGTAAGAAAACCTATACAAATTAATGGTTCCCTGGGAAACAGTGTCACTCCTTTATCCAAAGGGAATATCTATAAACACAGTAGGTGCACAATTGATGGGCAACGCGTTTCAAACCCACTACATCATCTTTTAAGGGGTTCTCCTCAGAACACAGAACTGATCTTCATTCTACAACAAAACAAAAAAGTATGGCATATCAATATCACATATTTAACAAAGTGGGGGTTAGAAATATCTCATAGTCAAAAACACAATTACCTCATGTGGCTCAAAATAATAGCACAAATGTGCTAAAATACACTTGGTTTCTGAAATGAAAAATGTATATCAATGAGAATCACTCCAATACTCCCCACAGGAGTGCCAGGTGAAACAAACACCCTCTTAAAAAACCGACTGTCAATGTATACTCACGTGCAGTGGGGATTGACAGCCCTTCCTCTGTGACGTTGTCATCCAATTCTCTACCAACCCGTCATAGGCGACAAAGAACAATCTATAAAAAAACTAGTCAATTACACAAAGAACACCACTGATGTGAATCATAATTCCTAAGATAGCAATAGTCCATGCACACTACTTTTTACAATCAAGGTCTGAATGCCAGTAACATCAAAACTATAATGGCATACAGACAATAGCAATGTCAAGCCCTTATTTAAATCACTAATCTCACCGGTCAGGCAGCAATTTAAGCACTGGACCTGCCTTACCCAATGGGAGCATTCAATAGATTTGAGCAGATATCTGACCTGAAAGTGAATTAGCTGAAGACATGTATTCCCAATTATGACTACCCCGGTGGAGCCAAGCCTGGCATGACTAAATGATCAGGTTAAAAGGGAATGGCAATCAATTTGCAACCGAATGATGGAGGTTTCTACCAGATTATTTAAAAAAGCAAAGCAATTGAGAATCTTGACTGGCAGAGCATGTTCCAGACCACTTCCAAGGGTCTAGCTGCTGGGTTCAAGGTGATTGGAAGGCTGTTCTGTCCCTGCGGCATCTGATCAGGAGGCCAGAGTCACTCTGGAGTCCTTCTTTTGCTTGTACAAATCCAGATCTTCTCACCCAGGCAAGAGGACAGAAGAGCAGCAGGCTAGCACAGCAGGGCAGAAGTCCAGTGGGATGGCAGTCCTTTCATAGCACTGCAGCCCAACTTTCTGACAGAGACCAGAGGTCCCAAATTGCACTGAAGAGTTTGGTCTCAGGGTGCAATATCTGGGCCAGACTGGGAACCAACACCGGCCCTGGCAAAGTGCTTGGCTGGCCCCCCAGGAGGTTGGGGGTGTGGCTGAGCGGTGTGCCAGGGCCGGTTTGAGATGATTTTGTTACAGGGGGCGATATTGCAGCTATGCTGCAAAAACGGCCCTGAAACAAAAACGGACCCCAGGGGCCCAAAACCGCCCCCCACCCTGACAGCCCACTGGAGAAACACCCGGTGCCCGCTGCCTACTAATATTTATATCTGGTGCCCACATTGAAGTCTAGGAAACTTCTAGGTGTTTCCACCCCCTGCAGTATCAGGCATCTCCTTCCTCCCTGTCCTGGTACCAGCTTGTCGATGGTCACAAATGACTAGTGACAAACCCTTTGTTAGAGTGCTCAGACAGAGCCTTTTTGATATGCAAGTATGGGTGGTGACAGCTCCTCCCCCTCAATAACTCAAAGGGGCCCATTCTGCCAACATCTAAATTCCCTTTGTCTCACTGTTTGGAAGCAATACACAAAGACCTACGGCTAGCTACACATAGTCATATGACCCAGAAAGAGGCTGCAGGCACCAAATGGTAGGACAAGAAAATGCTAACTTTCTAAAAGCATTCAAAAAGCAAAAGATACCCCTCCCGGATTCATTCATTAAATAACAATAACAATCCTTAAATGTTCTTTAAATGTAATCAACAATGCAGAATTACTGGAAATGATAGATGCCGACCAAAGTATAGTGCTACATTCCTTTATGCACAGAAACCTTCTAAAAAAGATTTTTTACAATTAAGGCACTGTGCAGAAGGATCTCTTAATATTATTATGCAGATTTATAAAGCACATCGCTACCCCCAGGGGGATTTCCCCGCGCTGGTACAACATAATTGACTGTAGTAGAGAGATTAAAAAAGTCACATCTTTAGGAGTTTCTTAAACTTATCCAAAGACTTACAGGACCTAAGCAAGGCAGACAGAGAGTTCCACAGTTTGGGGCTCAGGTAAGGAATGGAGCCAAACCTAGGGACAACTGCAAAGTTCAGATTGCTAGACTGGGGAGACAAATTGGGACGATATTGCAACACCAGTGCCCAAAGGTAGAGAGGTCCACAATTAAACAGGGCTTTAAAGATATAGCATAGTGACTTTAATTGGACACGTTTGCCAATTTGGACCCAATATAGCTCCCGAAGAAGATGAGAGACTGAGGACTGCTTAGGAAGATGATATAGCAGTCGAGTTGCCACATTCTGAATGCCATGTAGTCACCTAAGTGCAATTTTTTATGGACCCAAATAAAGAAAGTTACCATAATCAAGACTAGAAATTATCAGTGCCTGTATCACTGTCCTAATAATAATAGTGTTCAGTGAAGTAATGTGATCACACAGTGCAAGTAGGTGCAGCAGTGAAAAGAACATAATAAGGTGGTCATAAAAATAGGTAATAGACAATGGCATGGTCTGTTTGAAGGGCTAATACATTCAAGGTTCAACTATAATTATGGAAGAGTTCATCAATGTCTTATTTCTTCCTAATAGGCCACTGTAGCTAATAAACAATGTCTTTAAGCCCTCAACTGTCGGCAGCATTTCAACGTTATATTGGGATCATCATCAAGATCATACATTTCAAGTGAGAAAGTATATCCGGGGTACCTTGTGAAAGGAAATTTTAGTAATGCCCGAAACGATCCAGGTATATAGTTATTGTTAGAGATGCTCGCAGAAGTTGCCAGAGGAGCCACCAAATTCAGAAACAAGCATAAATAAATAAATAAATAAATGTGCAAATTGCAAGTGGCAGTCACAGTGATCCTACATCATAAGCCTAAGAGAATCAATCTCTCTCTTTTAGTAAAAATTATGACAGCAGGAGAAAAGGGCTCCAAAGGCAGCATGGGTCCTGTACATGGAATCTGAGAGAATGAATCTCTCTTTGAGTCCGTCTCAGTCAAAGATTCAAGTACGGGAAAATGGATCTTCCTACAACTATCGGAGACACATTCAGCACAAAGCTGTCAGAGAAGCATTCAGCATAAGCATACAAATGCTTGCTGATGTCAAGCTCAGAGGTAATGTGTAACGTATTTAAGTAGCAATAAAGTGAAAACACAACAATAGAAAAATATCCTAACCAGATTTAAAAAATTTAGTACAATTTAATTAATAAAAATGTGCTAGAACAACAAACATTCAGATATTTAATTTCTAAGTTGGAGGTACATATAACGCCTAAAACCACAAAGTGCCACTCACGGTCATCTGGTCATGCTAGTCTGGGGGAAAGTCATAAGTTCAGGCAGATACAGAGACCAGGGTATTTGAGTTGAAAAAGTTACTTTATCAAAGTCCAGAGCGAAGAGGTGTGCTCAACATGGAGGAAGCTGCAGGGAAACTGTTGACGGTGGACATTGCTGTATCATGTAGAGCCAGACTGAGTGGGCTGTCATTGCTGTAATGCGATGTGCCGGTGGGGCATCGCAGACAGTCGTTGCTGGAGCTTCGCCTTGCAGCCACCGCAGGCTTTTGTTGCTGTAGCCAGAACTGCAGATCTTGTGTTGACCAATCGTTGCTGAAAGTTGCTGAGTCAGGTTCACCAGAGCTTCGCATTGGCGGACAGTGCAGCCATCTGAGTCTCAGCACAAATTGGCCCATTCACAGTCGTGAAAAGCCCAAACCTTCAGAGTTTCATCTTTCTCAAGTGAGGCCAGTCACAGGCCCTGGACCTATAATGGCATCTCTTGGGTATCAAGAATTCACTTCAGAAGAGGCCAGCACAGATCAGACAGATCTACTTTCAGGTTCAGGCAGGTCAGGTCAGTTGGTCATTTGCAGAGAGGCCTCTGCATCTTGTTGTGTCCCTGTATCTCAGACAGATGGTCAGCCAACTGATGCTTGGGAAGGCAGTCCTCTGGTGGCAGGACAATCCTTCTTCTGTCATGTCCATATGTCCTGTAGTGTACTAAAAGGTGGATCTGGAGGTCTAATATTTATACCTGGGATACCCTACACTACCCCGCGATGTGGTTCTGAAAAGTTCTTCCCTTCCTGTGACAAGGCTCCAAGAAGTCAGCGATCACAAAATTCACAGCAGGCTTTGTGTCAGATTCCTTTGTGTGTGTGTGTGTGTGTGTGTCGGTGTATGTGTGTGTGAGGCAGAGTCCATTGAATTGCAAGGATGGGGCTGGATACTGCTACTCCCAGTGATCCTGCCAGGAGGGTCATGTCTACAGCTAAGCCCTTCATGTGACCCAGGACACTGGCAGAAAGCACAAATCATTAGCACAAGTAAAAGTCAACGTTTTGAAGGAGGCATTCTCAGAATTGTGACTTAAAACCCGACTTTGCCATTCTACATTACACAATTCATTTGAGTGTGAACAGTACATTTCTATCTGCATCCAAGCCAAAGGTATCACTTATTAAATGTAATAAGGTAACCCAGTACTAGTTGGTCAATGAGATGGGACTTTAGGAGTTTTTCACTGATAGGACATATAAAACTTAAGACCACATACCCTACTTTTTAAATACAATGCCTTTAGAGCCCACTTTGGTGTGGCTTATATGTATTACAAAGGAAGGATTAAGCCTTTTAAAGGATTACTTTGCCAGGTCGAATTGGCAGTTTAAAACTGCACTACAGGCAGCAGAAGCAGGCTTGAGACATGTTTTAAAAGGCTACATTAGTGAGTGGCACAATGAGTACTGCAGCCCCTCTAGAAGCATTTATTTTACAGGCCCTGTGTACATATAGTACAATTTACTAGTACTAGGATTTAACAGCTACATTGAATGTGTCAATTATATTTATGCCAAGTTTACCATGTTTTAGGGGGAAAGCACAAGCACTATAGCACTGGTAAGCAGAGGTAAAGTGCACAGAGTCCTAGAGCCAACAACAATGGATTCAGCTAAGCAGGAGGGGGGAAGGCAAAACATTTGACCACGCAGAGAGGGCCAGGTCCAACACCTATCTATAACAAAAATGTGAAACTTAAACACACAGCATGTATAGTGCTGTGTGGCAGCCACACCTGATTCAATATGTCACATATAACACACATTTAGGTGGGAGCGACGATAACTTTAATGCCACTGAAAAATTTGATTCTTGAAATGGTGGGCACCACAGTCTGTTTTAGTGCTAGTGGCACCCAGTGCGACAATGTTTGTTGGCGCCTCCCAATGACCTCTTTACCCATGGATTCCCTCACTACCACCCTTTAACAGTGCCACTCAAGTCTCCATAACCACGCTCTCTCACATACATTTCTGCATGCAGATTTTCTTTTTAATAACACATTTTATTTGGTTATTCCGCTGTGATTTGGGCCATATCCTACAAGTACCTGTAAGGAAAGCAGATGAATCAGGAATAAGGACATTTTGATAATTGCAATACCTGCAGAACATGAAGGGTACATAACGTAAACATGCAGACTGTACCAGATTCTAGTATCAAGGATATGGTCATCGGATGGCAGGCTAACACATGGCATGGAACCAATTAGTCGGTGAAAGTGTACATACATAGCAATTTCTGTTTAGGGTTCTATAGATGGTAAAGGGGGAGATCAATCCCATGGTACGTCGTCCAGCAGGCCCAGATTTTTCTATGTTTTTGGGGGCAGCCCGAGCCAGAAACACTGCAACCTCCGCACCCAGTGCATTTGTCGAGTTCAGCCTTCCACTTGCTTATAGTCGAGGAAAAGGTCCCCTTCCACAACTGGGCAATGTCGCGTTTGGTGATAGTGAGGGCCAAGAAGAGCAAATGTTGTATATATTTATTGCCCCCTATCTCATCTGTGCTGTGCAGGATAAAGAGACATGGGTCGTGTGGGAGTTCCCATGATAATGCATTACTTATACAGGATGATACCCTGCGCCAAAAAGGTTACAACGCGGAACAGTTCCAGACCGTATGCAAAAATGTCCCCTCCTCCCTTGCACACCTCAAGCATGTAGGAGACAACACCCATCCTCCAGAGTCTGGTCCGTGTATAGTATGAGTGATGCAAATTCTTAAATAAGGCGGTATCGTGTGGAAACTGCAGTGCCCCGAGGGCTGGCAATAGCCTCTGCCCAGTCATCGCCCATCAGGTCAAGGATATCCTCTTGCCATATTTGTCTAGTCTTGTCGAGTGTCGTCTGTGTATGGGTCATCAATGTTTGATAGATTTGTCTAATTTTATGTAGCTAAACAGGGTCCTCCCAAAGTGGTCAGGAGAGGATGCCCATCAGTCACCACACGGAACTGCCCTTCATCATTTGGGGTTCTCTCAAGACCACCACTGGGAGAGCCATTCAACTTTCACGGTAGGGGGTCCAGATGTAGATATGGGACTCCTCTGCCGATCAGATAGGTCTTACTGTGGTCTTGCTACTCAATCTTGAGGATCTTCGCACATATGGTACAAAGAAGGGGGGACTGACGCTGCAGTGCACAAAAAGTGTAAAAAAATTCTAATAATAAACAAATGTGATGATAAAATTGGATGGGGGGTACTAATAATTTTATTAAGGTGCTACCCACTCGTCCAATATTAAAAAGTAGTCAATGACAGTCACTATAATTTGAACTGCCTGGATGTTTCATGAGGTCGACATGTTTCAGCAATTGATGACCAATTTGTCATTGCTTTCTTCAGGACCAAATATATTGATAGCTACTGCAAATTTGTGATGATGAAAAAAAGTGCTCAAAATCAAAAGTAGATACAGAAATCACCTGACATTACTAGGTGTTCATATCGTTTCCATCACTCTTTTCAAGTAGTACAGCGTGCACACACTTGTAAGAGGTATGGACCTCACCCCACCTGGCCATGGCTCAGGAAAAGGGGAAGCACCGCTCTGTCCGTCGGTACTCCTGGAATCGGCGTCCGTTTAGGTTACTCTGGTTTCCTTTTTAGATCACACTGTGCGTACACTTTAGTTTGCTAGACCCTCTGATAATTTTGTTGTTGTAAGTCTGTAGGGAACTTATTGGAGCTTGGTCTTTAAAATTCCCCCTGGTCCTAATTACCTGTTTCTTATTAATTTTATGTAGGCCCAGATCTCCCAAAAATAGGCGACCCTCGAGAGGGTGAAATTCCGGTAGGGTCTCTTATGTATGAATCAGAGGGGTCAAAGCATGGCGGAATTGAAGGTATTTATAAAACTGAGTCTTATGGAGTTGGAAATCCACCACGAATAACCTCGGTCTGAGCAATAACGTCTTTACAGAGGACGACCGCACTAACATTCTACATCGGTCCTCAAATTGCAGAGGTAAATTTATACGTTTATGCATTTCTGGCATATGAAAATCATCTCTTTGTACCGATGAGATAAACAAGAGGTGATCTTTACTTTTAATAATGAGTTTAACTAATTATTCCCACTCATTAAGTGGCATTGGGTGAATGTCCATCGTTAACGAGGCGGGTTAAACCACCAGTTCTAACTATCACACGGTCCTGCCAATATATAGGGTAAAATAAATTACCTGGGAACAGACAGTAGGAATCAACCATGTCCTCTCAGCCCCCAGACTAGTAGATCCCTGGGCCTTTACTATGCTTGCAGGTTGTCCGCAGAACCAATATAAAAGACAGATCCTTCTTGCTAAAACTTATGTCAGATCTGAATGGTACAATGTGTTATGATCGTGTAGCTCTCTTATGATGTTATGAAATCTGCACTTAGAGACGCAATGTAAAGATTAGGGGCCAGATGTAGGTAATTCATATTTACCGACTCTTAAATACCGAATTTTACCGATTCGGTATTTAAGAGTCGGTAAATATGAAGGGGGGAGATGTAGGTATTACAGATTCTGTAAATACCGAATCTTTAAGATTCGGTATTTACCAAATCTGTAAATACCGAATCGGTATTGCCCATTGATTCCTATGGGCCTTGAAGCCCATAGGAATCAATGGGCAATACCGATTCTGTAATTACAGAATCGGTAAATACCGAATTTGGCAAGGGTGCAGGGGGTGTCACTTTGACACCCTCTGGCACCCCAAAAATAGGCATGTGCGCCATGTGGCAGACAGACATGCCCTAAGGGCATGTCTGTCTGTCACATGGCTAGGTGTGCATGCACACATGTGCATGCACACCTGAATTCGGTATTTTAACACCCAATTGGATTGGGTGGTAAAATACCGAATTTGTAGGGCCTTTGGGACTCAGAAGAGTCCCACCTACATCTGGAAGGTACCGAATCGGTAAAAATACCGATTCGGTATTTTACAGATTCTGTAAATTTACCGATTCTGTAAATTTACAGAATCTGTAAAATCTGGCCCCCTACATCTCAAGATGCCAAATACCGGTCGGAAACGGCCGAATTCGGCCGTTTCCGACCGGTATTTGCCACCTACATCGGGCCCTAGATAACTAATGTGAACAACATAATTTTTATGAAAATGTAAAGAAGCTTATGCTAATAACGAGTCTATTGCCATGTTATTAATTCCACTGTGTATCTATCCTTTAGAAACATTTGTTAAGTACGACAGAAATAGAATCTTTGTCTTGATAAAGGTGGATAGAATTTCAACAATCCACCGAAACGCGTCGACGCCCTAGTACAGTGTGATTCATGGTTCATACATCGCTGTTGACAGAATAATATTCTATCTGCATACCACCGCTGTTCCAAAAAGAACATTAGAACACATACCGTGTATTGCATAATTTGTATGTCTTACTGTTTTTTCTGTCTTTTTTTCAGCAATATTGCTGGTCAATATTGAATATGGATTGTCATTTTTAACTTTTTTTAACTTGTGTTAAGCAGTCAACCTTGTTTTCTGCTTTTTTTTAACCTCATTGTATACAATAAAATTTGAGAGTTTTTTAACCTTTATCCAGTTGTTATAGTCACTGTTTTTTCCTTATTCATGGTGTTTATGTGAATGACCTTGTTCAAGGGAATTGTTCTTTTATATTGGTTGGAAATCCACCTGCAGTTGCTGGAAAGATTTCAGCATAGTGCCTCGCATTACATCTCCTAGGGTTTATATCCTCACCAAGTCCCACCCACGGAAACCACGCAAAGCCGCCACTGGACGGAGGTATGTACCGCACCACAAGGGAGTTACCTGGGTCAGCGTCCCACGCCACCCCATCTGTCGGACCATATTCTGCCAGAGCTAAATGACCACCCTACTCACTGGGGGTAATAAATCTAGGTTCCAATAACTATAGAGGAGCTGGAGAAGGGTGGGTCCCTATCACTGCTGCGTGTTCTAGTGCAAAAGCCGGGTTGGTTGGGGAGTTATACCACCGTTCATTAATGATCAAAACATGGTAGGCTACATAGTAGGCGTAGACATTTGCTGCCGCAATTCCCTCACAGTATGTGGACTGCGTGTAAGTGCACATCGCTACCCAAATCGCACCGCCGTTCCAGAGGAACCGGTTATGCAAGGCATTTACTTGTGCAAACCAGGAGCGTGAAATATTGTAAGGGAAGTTTTGTAGTCTGTAGAGAATTCTGGGTAAAGAGACCATCTTAAAAGTGGCAGACCGTCCATATAGGCATAGTGGGATGGAGGACCATACTGTTATTTTGTTGTTGAGGCTCGTTAGCAGTGGGTTAATATTGTTGGCCCATGAGATCTTAGGGCATGGCGATATAAAGATGCCCTTATATTTAAAACATCCTATCCCATTGGACACAGCTTTGCCACCCAGTTGACCCGCCCCTGTTTGCCGCATACCGGGAATAGCACTGACCTAGCAGGGTTAGTTTTGGAGACCCTTTAGTTTCGTCAAACACTCTAAGGATTTGCAGGATGCAGGGTCCCGAAAACTACAGGTCTGTCATAAAGAAAAGGACATCATCTGAGTGTGAATTGGACCATTCAAACCCACGGAGCACCAGGTCGCTCCGAACCCATGCCGCCAAAGGTTCCACTGCTCGGGAAAACAACAGCAGGGATAAGGGACAGCCCTGTCTTGTGCCCCTATGAATTTGGAAGGGGTCGGAATAGTGCCCGGCTATATGGACAGACGCTGTTAAGTTAGTGTAGAGTAGACGAACATACACTATAAAGCGAGGGCCGAGATTTACAGTCTCAAGTAAGTGGAACAGATAGACCCAACTAAGTGAATCAAAGGCTTTGTCTATGACAGCAAGTAAAATAGCTGCAGGGCGTCCCAATGTTGGGGCCATCGCTATGGCATTATGTACTCTCCGTGTAGACGTTCAGCCAGGATCTTTCCTAAGAGTTTGGGCTCAAAGTTAATGAGAGAGATAGGGCAGTATGATGAAGGGTGGCGGCCTGGTTTAAGAAATAAGACTATCTCCGTATGTCTCCAATTCCGAGGCAATATACTCTGTTCATGGGCATTGTGTATAGCTGCTAGTAAGTGTGGGCCTAATACATGCATATTTGGCCGTAAAAATTCCATAGGGAATCCATTGGGTCCGGGGGCCCGCCCTGGAAGTAGGGCATGGAAGGCCCCACTCAGGTCGTCTGTTGTGAAAGGGGCCTCAAGTAGGTCTCGCACATGGTCGGGAAGCTTTTGAGGTGGTATATCTACAAGGATTTCTGCTATTTGGGCCTCTGAGAGCTGTTTGCGGTGCTCATATAGTGAGGAAAAGTGCTGGGCGAATTCCCGAGCCACCTTGTCTGGTGAGGAACATTAGCTCCCTTCGGCATCACGGAGGGTAGAGACCACGGCGGGGGATTTCTCGACCTGGCACAACGTTTGGAGCATCTTGCTTGACTTATCTCCCCATTGATATATGCAATGTTGCGTGGCCTCCCAGATCTCTTTGGCTTCCCCCATTAGATATAGTTGTATTGTTTGTTGTACTTGCAGCAAGTTGCGCTGCAGCAATGGGCTGGGGATCAGATTTAGTTGCGTCATCATGGATGCCTGGCGTGCCTCTAGGTTTGCTAATTGCGCTCGCTGCGCACGCTTCTCTTTGGTACGCTAACTGATTTCGGCTCCACGAATGGTGGGCTTCAGGGCCTCCCAAAGGATGCCCTGAGACGGGGCTGAGACAACCTTCGTTTACAGGTATTCAGTTATTGCTGTATGCAGCATGTCTTGGTAGTCTGGGCTGTGCCACCAAAAGGGGGGTTTACAAGAACAAGTAGGTAATTTAAGAGAAATCGGGGAGTGATCTGAGAGCCCTCTGGGAAGGTGGACGACTTGTGACATCCTATGTAGAAATATGCGAGGCGTAAAGAAATGATCTAGACGGGACTGCAAGCCATGCACCACGGACATGAATGTATAGCCGTGTTCTGTGGGGTGGTATTCCCTCCAGCCGTCTGCCCAGCCTAAGGTGGATGCTAAAGCACTCAGTTTAGAACGACCCATTGGCAAGTGACGGTCAGTTCTACGCTGTCTATCGACTGGACCCATGGTATCATTCCAATCACCACCCAGGAGGGTTAAACAGTCTATCAGTTCCCCCCAGAGCCTGGAAATCTTGTCTACAAAGGTCACCCCTAATGGCGGGGGATCGTAAATACTTCCTATGGTGACATGTTCACCATAAAGTGTGCCTGTGACTGAGGCAAATCTGCCCTCTGCATCTACCCCGTGGTGTGTGAGCTGGAATGGGACTCTACAATGTATGAGAATGGCCGTACCACATGACCCCCTAGTGAATCCTGCATGGTATACCTGGTGTAACCCAAATCTAGCCAGACAAAGGGTTTTTGTGCCAAGGAGATGGGTCGCTTGTAGGAGTAAGATGTCTTCTCCAAATCTTTTAGCCTTGGAAGGACCGCACCCCGTTTGATTTTATTGAGAAGACCCCTGACATTCCATGAAATCACTGTGAGGTCCCCAAGCGGGGCCATATCTGGCTATGCCATCATCCCATGTCCCAGAAGGTGCTATGAGGAGAATGTCCGAATCTAGATAAAGAGTCTGCATGATCAAGAACAGAGAAACTAAATTCCCTGAGAAACCCCCCACCCGACACTGCCAAAAACAAGGAGCATCTGTCGCGGCATAGGGTACACCAGGCCCCCAACATAGGGGACCCGGGCCTCCACGCCAGCAATACCCAACCCCCACACAAAACATTAACAGGGTGAGATAAAGATGTCCGAGGCTCAGTCGCCCCATGGCTGGGCGTCCACGCCAGCTCTGAGGGCCGTGCATAGTAGGATAGTCCCTGTGAAGAGAGATCCATGGCGAGTAGGAATGGTGCCAGGGATACACCTGACATCTCAAGGCAATGCGTTCTGGACTGGAAGATCATCTGTTTCGATTTGGTCCTGCGGGATCTGTTCCGTTGGGAACTCTGGGATGAATCCGATTCTCGCGGTGGCGGTGTATGTGGTTTAAGGTGATAGTGTTCATCGGGCCATGCGAAGATTGCTTCTGGAGGGTCAAAGAAGAAGGACATGGAGTTGAATATGACTCGCATCCTAGCTGGGTATAAGAGCATATACTGCAGGTTAAGTTCTCGCAACCTGCGTTTCGCTGCCACAAAAGATTGGCGTTGCTGTTGCACCAGGCTTGTGTAATCGGGTAAAATCATTATGAGCCTTGAGTCATATTGGAACTTCTCCTCACATTTTCTGGTGAATTGCAGGATAGCGTCCCGATCGGCATAATTCAACAATTTTGCAATCACCTGTGTAGGGTTCTCGCCAGGGGGGTGGTCCCGTAGTCAATGCCCGGTGGGCCTGTTCGACAAGCAAATAATGTAGATAACAGTTCTGCTGGTAAAAGGTCTGTGAGCGATTAGGCAATAAGCCGGGTCATGGAGGATCCTTCACAACCCTCCAGCAGGCACCCAAAGCGCGGGTTATTACGCCGTGCACGGCCTTCCGCATCCTTCACCCTGGAGGCTCGTTCCTGTGAGACCACAGACAAGTTATTGACCTTCTTTTGGAGGGTAGTAACCATATCTTCCACCGTTGACACCCGGGTCTCTGCCTCCAACGGTGGAGTCGTACATCTTGACGCAAGAAGGAAACCTCCAACCCCACTATGCTGATTTTAGCATCCAGCTTGTCCCTGGTGTCATTGATTGCTGCTAGGAGGGCTGCGTTGTCTGGGGCTGTGCCCCCTATCATCGCCGGTGGTCCCCCCGGCAGGGGCAATGTAGTGATCCAGGGTACCCTGTTTGGGGCCTACACCAGGTTTGTCTCTACACATTGTTGTTGATTCAGCTGAGTAGGCGTGGAGGACGTTTGAAAGAGAAGACGCTGGAGTCGTGTCATCGCTGTCACCTGGGGGTTGAAGTCGGACCAGAGGAGCTGTAGGGGCAGTGCCCAGGCCACATCGGGGAAGCACCATCAGCGGGCCCTCACGAACTCAAGTGTACCCTTGGCCGCAAGCTACACTGAGCCTCGCCCAGCCACTTCTGCAGCCCATGCCCACCAGCCAAGGAGGCCCCGTATTGGGACCAGACTCGCGGGACTGCCCGCTGACAGTGCCCCCAACAGGATGTCTTGCCTCTGGCCTCTCAGGGCGCTGTAGGGGCCTCGGGGGCCTTGCCAGTCCTCTACTCCAAGGCACTTGTGGATGGTGAGGTACACTGAACAAGTAAGACTATCTTCAATTCCGGTTTCTTGACCCCCACTGATGTAGTTCACCGGGAGGGAGGCGTGATGCCATGACGAGGGACCAGGCTCACACCCCTGTCTACGCGGCTGCTGGCTGTGAAAGATTAATCTCCCCCAGTTGAGGACGAAGATGGGGTCGGCTGCCAGCGGTACCCCCGGGCGGCCAGGCACCGCAACAGATCTGCTGCTGAGGGTCTCACTAGGTGAGCGGCAGCACTCCGGCGAGAGGGGCAGCACGATGATCATGGCCTGGGCCGAGACACTCCCGCAAGCCCATGCATACGCTGCGGCTGTGAGTTATGGAGTCCCAGCCCAGGATGTGGATGAAGTCTCTTACAGGCAGCCCCCCTGATTCTAGGGGCTGCTGGATCTTGCGTGTGGCCAGGCCCTACTCCAGCGCAATGTCGGCGGGCCTCCGAAGGTAAACGGTAACACTCGAGGGGGAGAGGAGGGCTCTGCCGCCCACGGGACAGCCCCTGTCCCAGACTACCAGGCAGGGAAGCACCAGAGCCCCGGGATACCCTCACACTTGCCAGGGCACTCACCTTCGGGGCCGCAAGAGCCCCCAGCTCCTCCGCCGCTCCACACGAGGTGAGTCCGGATGCTCGGTGTAAGTCGCTTGCCCAGGCCTCAGTCCCTGTCTCCTCCGCAACACTCAAGGGGTGTAGAGCGCGCGTCTCGACTCAGCGTCACCAAATTTCTAGGAATCCAGGCACCTCACACTGCCAGGAGAAGAATAGGCATGAAATCGGCACCTCTGGACAGGTTAGGAATTGGATTATTGTTGGATTACCGCTTGGAGGCTCAGAGCCCTATCAGGCTGCGTCTGCCATGTTGGCCTTCCAAGCCACGCCTCCCCTCTGCATGCAGATTTTGATGATCGGTAAGAGAGTTTTCATTTATAAACTGAAAGTAACAAAAGCAGTAACCCACTGAACTATTTACAATATATGCACTTCTGTGATCTGCATGGTAGACGTACATGGCAGCAGGCATACTAAGCCTCTGTGCTACTTTATGGTGAGTCAAAATTTCCACTAGCCAAAACTCCATCTCTCTCCAGCAGGTCCATTGATCACCAGAGTTATCTTGAAATTTTTATTATTGCCAGAAAATTGCTGGAGGTAAGGAAAGCTGCAGCCAGTGCTTTTAACTCCATAATATATTTGGAAAAACGGTGCCCTCTGAAGTCAGCGCCCACTGTGGTGACACTGGTCACACCACCCTAGAGTTGGCCCTGGTGGCCACAACAACTCATTGATCACTGCCGGTCAGTTTATTTTGATATTGAAATACTGGCATGACTTAAACTTTGCGTGGAAGTTCCTCTTAAAATACTGGCAATTTGGATCTCCAATTGGACAGGGAGAACACTTTTAGTCTCTGATCCAAAGGTGTGTACGGGCTCCAGGTCGTAAGTTCCAATAGCTGCCAGATTGGCTGCAACACTGGTCACAGAGGCTTTTATGTGGCTTGCAGCTGACAGCCACCCCAGTGGGCTAGATCAGGTTGGGGTGAATGTGTTTACAAGAATCGAAGTACCAGGAAGAAGTGATGATTAATCCCTGGAAATAGGGAGAACTTGAATCCAATGTCAACTTTGAATTGTTAGTCATTCTTAACTTGTATATAAAGAACCGACCAGCATAGACCACATGTATGGTCTTCTTAAAATCCTACTTGCCTATTGTCCTTAAAATGTGCATTGGTTTTCTCAATACATTCTTGTTTATGTTTCTGTAAAGCCCCGTTCTCTAAAGTATCAACATTACTTGGCCCACTGTCTGTGCCTAAAAAATTACATTCGTTCTCACACATTTCTTGGTTTTCAACCCCAAACCCCAATGTAATGTAATATTCAACTCTACCAAGCTTCGATCAAAGTTGCCATTTGTCACTCTATTTTTCAAAACTTTCCTTGGCAGAGAATTTCCAAGCACTCCTGAATGTTCTGTGTTATATAATATAACTATTTCTTTATAAATTATCTGTCCTATTTTTACTTCTATGCCAATCAACTAGCAAGTAACACAGTTTATTTATCTCACCATGATGAAAGGCTGAGTTCATTCCACCAGGATTTAAACTCATGACAGGGTAAACATAGATGTCAGCAGCAATCTGATAAACCACCGAGCCAGTTCACTGGCTTCGGAAGCTTTGGTGTATTCATGCATTCACTCAACCATCTCTGTCGGCTGTTTGAACAAGTGTACAGGAATGTTTGTAACAGGCTAGTGGATGCCTCAGAAACATTCCAACTTGGAACAGGGTAGTTTTTGCAATTTGCAAAGATTGCGGCCACAGCACGGGAGATGTGGCCGTCGTTCCCCGACATGCCATCTGTTTCCCGAACGATGGAGAAAATATTATTGAAGGCCGGGGGCAGGAGGTTGATTTCCCACTTTTACAGGATCCTGAGGGAGGATGCCCCCCGGAAGGCACTGTTGGTGCAGGATAGGTGGGAGGCCCCTTACTGAGAGGGATTGGTAAAAGATTCACGAGGGGGTCAAAACCACCTCACCAACACGCAGTTCAAGCTCCTCCAATATATTGTGGTGCATCAGGTGTACCTGGCTCTCCGTTGGCTGCAAACCATGATACCAGAGCGTTCAGCGGAGTGCCTGAGATGTGGAGGACGGCCTCCTGACTTCCTACATATGCTATGGAGCTGCCCAGACATTGACAAGTTCTGGCAGACCGCCCTATTGAGGATCAACTCAGCCAGTGGGTGGGAGATCCCTAGGGGAATAACATAACATAGACATATTTTTTTCAAGTTTAAAGGTGAAGTTTATTTGATATAAACATAAGATGAAATTCAGTAAACAAAAAATTACATATATGTATAATTCATCATTATAACAAATGGGAAGGAAAAAAGAGAGAGAAAAAATAGAGGGCAAAAAGGTAGAAAAAAGAATAGGGGGAGGGAGGAACACTCATTTTATGCACAATATGAGAAAAAAGTAACATTTATGCATGAAAAAATTCCTACAAACAATGAAACAATGTAAAACCATAAGATAGTTTGTAGGTAAAACAACAAGTATATACTCAAGGGGGTTTGGGAACTTCTTCAGTGCGAGGATTAGATACAGGCACCTTTTTAGCAGACTTATTTAAGAATTCAGTAACAGGCATCCATTTTGGAAGATCTGGGATGAATGGTGGAATAGAGTTAATAACAAAATTGCATAAAGATATCCATAAGAACAAGGGTAGGAGTTAGTTTACCTTCAAGTCCGGTCTGGGTCCCTTTTTTTAAATTGTTAAAAATTTTTTGGGGGAGTCCTATGATTATGTTGGTAGCTGTACAGGCCAGGAAAAGCCCACCGTGGGGTGGACTGAAATCTTCTGGGGCAGAGTTATCTGCAGGACCTGTAAGAGTGGAGAATATTGGAAGGGGAGCATGCGGAAATGCGAGGCTTGAGGGGAAGGAGGCCCCGGTGTGTGAAGGAATCTTGCACCTCCTCTGTAATCGGAGTGATCGGGCGTCTCTACCCTGGAGTGCCTGGGGATAGGCAATAAGAAACTCCGGCCATCGTCGATTTCTTTGCACTGTTCTTAGTTAAAAAAAAACCTCCTAATTACAAAAAGGCTAAAAACAAATGAGGACACAAAAAAATAAAAAAAATAAAAAAACAGGCATCCACAAAGATTCACTTTTAATAGCAAGCGAGACTGGATGCACATAAGCTCTGTCAAGTCCATGGTTACAACAAAAACCATACCACCACCCTTGAAAAGAATCTGTTGAGGTGTCTTTCCATGATCTAGTGATTTGCTGAAACGCAACCGCTATAAGGAGATCAATAATGTGAAAAGATGTAGACCAAACTTCAGAGACTCTACCTAGAAAAATATGTAAAAAAGAAAAAGGGATTTGGGAATGACAGATAATGTTAATCTGACGCCATACTTGAACCCAAAAAGTATGAATTTTTAGACACTCAAAAAGCATATGTTTAAGATTGGCTGATACAGCAGAACATGACCAACAAGAAGAAGGTATGTTAGGGTCAATCTTATATAATTTAGCTGGGGTGATGGGTATTCTATTGTAAATAAAAAATAAAGTTTGAGTAGTATTAGCTGCTCTAGAAGACTTCCTCACCTTAGTCCAGATTTTGTTCCACAGTGGGATAGGGAAAGATGTACCCAAATCGATTCCCAGCTACATTCAACCTCAGATTTATTACGAGAAATTGGGTTATCCATTAATTTTTTGTATATTTGGGAAGCCGAAGGGGAATTACTTAGAAATGATGCAGTAATAGGAGATAAAGGAGAAGTGGAAGAAGTGGAGAGAGAATTATAAGAGAATTGGGCAGCTGCTGTTAAAGATAAATATCTTGAATGAAGTGAGGAGAGAAGAGAAAAGCGAGATTGCAATACCAAAAAAGTTACACAAACGCCATCTTGAAACAGTTGATAAGTCCATTTGAGACCACGTGATAGCCAGTCTTTCCAAAAAATATATTTATTATTGAGCTTAATATGTTTATTGTACCAGATGGAGGAGTTAAGCTAAAGTAGATGAAAAAAGTGGCTGGAAAAGTTTCAGAGTATTTTTAAGAATGGGTAAAGAAAATGACAAAGGTACATGAGAAAGGGAAAGGAATTCTTTGAAAGAGAAAGGATCAAAAAGGCTCTCTCGATGTCTACCCACAATGGAAAAAGATGGGAATCTATTTCACATTCAGACAGTTAGAAAGAGGAATTTCTAAGAAAAAATGAGGAGTGATAAGAGGAAAAGTCCGGAAAGTTAACCGCACCCATGCGTTTTCTGCTTTTTAAGTTTACTAAGAGATATTCTAGGAGGCTTATTATGCCATAGACATTTTGAAACGATGCTATACATAGTTTTGTAAAAAGATTTAGGAATTTTAATGGGTATATTTGATAGGTAGAACAAAATTATTGGAACATGAATCATTTTTATAGGATCGAGTCTACCTCACCAGGATAAAAAATAAGTGGTGCTAGCGAGACGTGGAAGTGGTTTGTAATTCTTTCAGGTTTATAGCAACAGTATCTTTAATAGTGGGGGTAAACCAAATTCCAAGATATTTTTTTTTCACTGGATTCCAATGAAAAGAATAAGATAAAAAATCAATGTGAAAACATAGTTTATTCAAAGGGAGGATCTCACATTTGTCAGCATTGAGTGTGCATCCTGAAACCTGGGAAAAATCTGTAACTTCTGATAAGAAAGCTGGTAAAGAGGATTGCGGGCTTGATATGAATAATAAAATATCATCTGCATATGCAGAGATTTTGAATTGATTGACTTCATATGAAAAACCAGTAATGTTTACATTCAATCTAATTTGTGTTAAAAAACTAACCCTATCAAAAGCTTTTTCAGCATCTAATGAGATTGCTGCTAATGATTTTTTATAAGATGTGATTTACTTAGGACGTTAAAAAATAATCTAATATTATCTGATAAATGACGACCTTTAATGAAACCACATTGTTCTTTGCCAATTAGTTGAGGTAGAAAGGAATCTAAACGAAGTGCAATAATTTTTTTATCCAAATTAATTAAAGATATATGTCTGGAGTTCTTGCAGAAAGTGTGATCTTTGTTTTCTTTAGGGAGCAAGCAAATTAACGATTTTTGAAAGGATCCTTCTGATTTTTGAGCAGAAATAAAGTGTGAAAATAATTGGTGTAGTTTGGGGAGAAGAAAGGAGGCAAAATGTGAATAAAATTCAATGGTGAATACATCTGGGTTGGGAGATTTGCCTTTTTAATAGCTTGTATAACATTAAGAATATCAGTGGGCTGAATATCCTTTTCCAAAGGGGAAAAGTCTACATTAAGGGATGAGGGTGAAGGAATATTTTAATTCATTTTTATGAACTATAGTATTAGATGAAGTCGAAATAAATTCAATCTTAGTGCGTTCTTTTTTGATTTTGACATCATTGGCAAGAAGATTTCCTGTTTTATTTTGTGCACTGTAATATTTAGCGCTAGACTTAAGTAAATATAAATTGACAGATTCAGTAGAAAGTTTATTAAAATTGAACTTAGCTTTGATCAGTTCAGTTAAGTCAGAGGGGGCTTTTGTAGAATAGTAAGAATTTTGTTGTTGTTTAATAGGGGATGTAAGTGAATTTCTGGGTAGAAGCGTTCCTCTTTTGGGCTACATATGAAATAATCAAGTCTCTAGAAGCAGCTTTGAATGTGTCCCGAATGAGAAGGGGGAGATAAGAGGAGATTCATTTTCCAAAAAGTAGGTGTCTGCAAAGGTCTGAAAAGCAGTAGTAAATTTAGGATCAAGGACAAGGCCATTCTTAGATCTCCAACCTTCTAGTGCCTTTAACGGGAGAGAGTAAGTCTAAAGCTACGTTTATAGGAGCATGATCTGAAATTAGTGTAGATCCTATGTCAGAATGTGTAATATATTAACTAAGAGCTTTTGAGATAACAATGTGATCTATACGAGATTGTGAGGAATGAACGGGTGAAAAAAATGAATACTCTTGAAAAGTGGGGTGACATAATCTCCAAAAATCCACTAGGGACCTTTGAAATATAGTAGATGTAAATTGGGTATGCATAGTGGAGGGAATACATTTAGATTTGGAACATCTATCTAAAAAAGGGTTTACAACCATTTTACAATTTCCTCCCAATATTAAGTAATCATCAGTACATAACATCAATTTGGATAAAATGAAGGGCCAAAAGAGTTTATCTGGGGTGATGGGTGTATATATATATTAAAAATGTTTGGAGGAATTTTATTAACAAGTAACGAAACTGAAACCTATCTGCCTTCCGAATCAGCCTCTTGACGCAAATGTTGAATATCTAAACGTTTGTGACAAAGGATGGCTACACCATTCCGTTTGCCTGAACCTGGGGATGCTTAAACATGACCTACCCACCGACGTTGAAGTTTAGAAATTTCTTTGCCTGTTACATACATTTCTTGAAGTAAAACAATATCGCTTTTTAAACTAGCAATGTGTGACAAAACTCGTTGACGTTTGATGAGGGAACCCAAACCTTTAACATTCCAAGACACAACTTTAAACGACACTTATACAAGCAAAAATCTTAAATAAAACCTCATATGAAGTGCAACTAGTAATGTAACATAATACATCATAAATACATGTCCAATAAAAAAAGATCAAGAATAAAAGTATTATGCAGGGGAGAGATACAAAGTAGGAATACAATATCATAATGAATCAAGAAATGAGTACAGATGAGAAGAGAAGGAGAAGACCAGCAAATAAACGATGGGAGACAAATAGATAAAAGGGAGAATGTAGAAACTGAGAGAAAAAAGCTGAAAACATAAAATAGGAAATGAAAGAGAAAGGAAGAACATGACAATAGGAAAAAGAACCAGGAAATAAGTAGAGAGTCAGAAAGAAAAACCAGGAGAGGATAAGAAGAAGGAAAAATAAAATAAAAGGACATACCACGAACATACAATGAGAAATTGGGGGTGGTGGAGTCACATAAGGAAGACGGCACAGCCACTCGAAAAACTCCAGGAGGAGAATGGGGAAAGGAGGTGATAACAAGACTGAAGAATGGTCACAAATTCAGGGTCCCATGGGGAACATACCTGGTGAATAGAAAAGAGTAAGAGTACATTATAATAAGCATATCATCCGAAGCATAAACAACTAGAAGGAAACAAATGACAACAGGTTAAAACAGAACAATCAGATCCAAGGAAAAAGAACTTGTAAAACAGCTGAATAACATCATATACAAATAAGTAGAGTAACAAGATTTAAAAATTAGGAGAGAGAAAAGAGAACAATGATATGAACGCAAACAACATTCAAGGCAGTGAAGATCGGGGAATGTCCATATCTTCTTCTCTGCAGGTATCTAAAAAGCATTGTAGTAGAGCAGGATCTTCATAGGTGGACGCACGTTTAGAAATACTAACATTTTAAAGCTCAGGGTGTGAGCGCGAAACCTGCTGGCAACTGATTACTGTTAGACCTGACACCTTTGGTGTGGTTTTTCCCCCATCTTTTTACCTCTGACTCATGTATTTTTTATGCTGTGCTGGATTTCGTTTTTGCTTGTTTAGATGCTTTGGACACTCTGCCACTGCTGATCAGTACAAGAGTGTAAGTGCTCCCTCTGTAAATTGTCATATTGATTGGGTATACCTGATTGGCATATTTGTTTCACCATGAAGTCCCTAGTAAAGTGCACTGTGTGTGCCAGGGCTGGTGATGACAGATGCTACTAGTGGGCCTGCAGCGCAGATTGCGCCACCCACATGAGTAGCCCTAAAATGGTGTCTCAGGCCTGCCAGCGCAGGGCCTGTGTGCAGTCTGTGATTGCCATGTCCGCCTGGCCAGTGTCCCCACTGGCTGGGCCTAACCCTTCCCTGTCTGTGCACACCAGTCACCCCTATGGAAGGCTCAAGGTACCCCCCTGGGCAGGGTAGTGAGCAGTAGCCATTTTGTGTGCTCACTACTGTAAGGCTATCTTGCTCCATAGAGTAACATGGGGGAGGCTGGTCCCAATGTATACCAGCCTATCTTCCCATAGGAACAAGATGGGACATAAGTGAATGATATCCATGTGTGGTGTTGGGTTCAAATCAGGCCTACATACTTGCTAAACTCTCGAACGCCTTAGTATAGAAGTTGGCACGGACACTGGAAAAGGTAAAAGACAAGTTTATTAAGACCCCATGGGGTGGTGATACATTCCTACAGCACCCTTCGGCAATGTAAGAAGTAGCACACCGAACATCGGTGCGCGACCTCTTTTATATAGTTTAATAGCAATAAAAAGATAGGCGGTTACAAGTTACACATTTTAGGTACATATAAGGTCATTTTTGGAACACAGCCAGCACGTGGGAGGAGTTCAACGGCACTGGTCAGTTAGTGTGAACATTCCTAAAGAGTGACCAGTTGATGCATAGTGCGCATGTGCGCTTGACCAGTACTAAAAATAGCCTGTTGCCGAGCAGAATAGTGACCATGGGTATCGAGAAAGGACGAAAGGGCACACTGACCAAGAGGCAGCGTGTTCATAGGAAACGGAAGTCAGAGGGATTCAAAATGGCCCCCGTTCGTTTTGGTCAAGTTAACAGAAAAGACCGTGTAGCTGTGCTAAACACTAACTCAGGAGCTGCCAAAACACGACAGACGGCCCTTTTAGCGTTTAGCAAAAGCTACCTCATAGTGGACGTAGTCAGAATGTTCATCCTCAATGTTAATAGCCATTATTTTCAATACTTCATCATTGATCAGTTTCTCTTGCTTAACAATAGCTCGTTTGGACGGAATACAGGCTGTGATACATACAGAACATAATGTAGGGCCACATTGAATACATAGACAAAGGAAAAATAGTACTCCAATAAAAACACAGAGAATCGTTAATAATTTCCAACCCCAAGTACTAAGCAGGGTCCAGAACCAACCAGAAAAGGTCCATGTTCCATTTTCTGGGTGGATCTCAGCAGCTATCTTATGTAATTTTGTAATCGAATCATATACAGAAGGTGAGTTATCTGGTACGTACACGCAACAACTACTTCCGATGACGCGGCATGCTCCACCTCTATCAGCTAGTATCACATCTAGAACCATTCGATTCTGGAGCGCCACAATTCTGGTAATTTGCAATTCCTCAGTAATATTCCCTAAAGCGGAGGCAGTTTCGTTAGCGACTGCTTCCACCACACGCGTAAGCCGCCTTATCTTCCTGCTATTCAGTGCAGCTCCTACGAATGAGAATAACCCCAAATTGAAATCTACATATTGTTGTAAAGTGGTATCAGTCTGGTCTATTTCATCAAGATCTACTGTTCGTTTGACCCTGTTTAGTATGAAATCATGGTACAGAACGTAATCATTGTGGTACATGGGAGGAGCAATAAATACAGGTGGTAATACAAAAGCTATATAACACGTTCCCAACCATCCCAATGGTAGACGATGGTATCCCTTATTTCCACAAATGAAATATGTGTTATGTGAAGCTACAAATGCAATTCCAATTGGTGTATCAAAGGTAAGTGTAATATTACATTCACTGCGGCCTACAGGGATTGTACCTTTATTTCTAATACACAAATCTGCTTTTGTATCAATGACTGTTATCATATGCGAGCTCGTCACATTTATAAGTCTTTGATTCGTATATACACGAGGTGTAGAAACATTGTCCGGACGGTACTCTTCCCATTCAAACTTAGTTCCTTCAGCGTGTGGATAGCCGTCTTTGTCGTTATAACATATTTTATTCAACCGAAAAAGTAGTCCACCTTTCGTTGGCCATCGCAGAGTAAAAAGAAGAGTGTACCAAGCATGACAAGAACCATTATGAGAAAACGGGAGAGGAATGAGTGGTGTTCCTCCCTTCTTCTGATGTCCGGGCAACATTCCACATACCCAACAATTGGACGTGTTGGTCATGTTATGAGTATGATGCAAAATCTTAATAAAGCTGTTATTCAAATAAGTCTGCCTATGTCTTTCTTCGTGAAAAGGCAGAGTGAAATGAAAATGTTCAGATGGACTTGGAGTGGTGGGCAGCAAATGTTCTCGTACAGGAAACAACAGTTCTATAGTCCAAGCTAATACTGCGATCACCACTACGGTCAAGACAAACAAAACAACACCAAGAATTCTCCCTTTTCGTGTCGAAGGAGATGCCATAGTTCACAAAACAATACTCTTCACAAGCAACACTAAACGAGAAGAAAAAAAAACGATGGTTCTGAACCGAGGCTGCCGTTGATTTGTTCTCCGGGATTCAAGACGGGTGTCGCTACACTGGGCAGAACTGATCCCCCCCCCCTTGATATTCCCGGCTTCCGTTTCACAAACCTCAGAGCGGTTACCAACCAGTTTCAAAAACACAAAAGGAATCTTATTTCCTGGGGCGTAGATTGTACTTCACTTTATCAGAAACAACGTGGTCCGGGAAGGCTCCCTCCAATTCATCAGGCATGACAGCTGGGCTCTTTTCTGTATCCAAAATCTTTCTGTAGTCGGATAGCACCACAGGGCTCACCAGATCCGGAGAGACACGTCGGCAGTGCGTTGAATGTATCCACCGCTTCTTGTTAGTGACTCTCACAGCAGTTCGCGTAGCCAACAGCACTTGCTCAGGGCCATGCCATCTCGGTTCCAAACTGCTGGATCGTTCAAATACTTTGACCATCACGTGGTCCCCAGGGCGGAGATCGTGAGCCTCACCAGTGGAGTTATCAGGGAGCGCCTCTCGAACCTGTTGATGGATAGAAAGCAAATCATTTGTTAATCGTGCCAGATAATCGTTCATCATTATACAAGGCATATCATGTATCAAACGAGGTTTTGGAACTCCCCAAATATTCATAGGCCTTCCAAACACCACTTCGTAGGGTGTGAGGCCAGATCGAGAATGTGGCACTGATCGAATGGACAGCAGAGGCAAAGCGTCCGGCCATTTCAGAGATGTAGATGCCACTATCTTTGCTAGCTTCAGCTTCAGAGTTGCATTGTATCGTTCTACTAAACCTGCTGAATGCGGATGAAAGACAGCATGGAATCGTTGCTTGATTCCCAATCCTTTCAGGACGTATTCCACTACTTTTCCAATGAAATGAGGGCCATTATCACTCCACATAAGTTTACAAACACCGTAGCGCGGGAAGTACTCCTTGAGTAACACCTTAGCTGTTGTCAATGCTGTATTGTCTTTCGTAGGGTAAGCCTCAATCCATTTGCTGAAGGCACACACCACTACTAGGACATACTTGAGATTATTACAGCGTTCCAGCTGGATGTAATCCATTTGTAGTACTTCGAATGGTGCAGTAGGTGGAACAAACCCTCCTTTAGGAGTATGAGTCCCTTGTCCAGGATTGTGCTGCAAACATATCAGACAGGTCTGCACTACTCTCTTAGCCGTGCTAGCAATGTCAGCATTTTCCCAAACTCGTGTAAGCAATTTAGTAATTGCGAGAGCTCCAATGTGTGCCAGCCCGTGTGTCATTTGCACCATTGTTTGTAAATAGGCCATGGGTAGTTTCCATCTCTCCATATCTTTACTACGCCAGCAACCCTCATCATCCAATACTCCTTCAGTGGCCCATTTCATAAGTTCTGCCTCAGATGCTGACTTCTGTATATCTAGTATTTCTTCTCTAGCATCATGCCACCGCTCAGCTTGTGACTTCACCACATACATGGGGAAATTATTTTGCAGCATAGCGGTCTCCCGCGCAATGCGGTCTGCAAAAGCATTGCCTTGCCCTATTTTGTCCGTCACCTTTTTATGTGCACTGCACTTGACTATTGCAACTTTCTTTGGGCATAACAGTGCATTCAGGAGATCGCGTACCAACTCTCCATGCATGATGTGTACTCCGTGTGAAGTCAGGAATCCTCGTTCCTGCCAAAGTAGGCCAAAATCATGCACTACTCCAAAAGCGTAACGACTATCCGTGTAAATGTTCACACATAGCTCAGCACTTAACTCACATGCTTTCGTTAAGGCTATCAATTCAGCTGCTTGAGCCGATTTCTGGGGTATTCGTGCTGCTTCTACCACGGTCTTAAGTGTCGTGATCGCATAAGCTGCGGAAGTCGTACCATCTGGTAACCTCACACACGATCCATCAACCCACAGTTCCCCATCTACATCTGGAAATGGCGTATCCTGTAAATCGATACGACCCTTTGTCTGTTCCTCAGTCAGAAAAACACAATCATGTTGTTCTTCCTTCTGGGTCTCAGCAACAGGATCTGGCAGTAAAGTAGCAGGATTTAGTGTCGCACATCGCTTTAGTGTGATGTGCGGCGCCAACAATGTTAGCTCATATCCTGTCAAACGGGCACTGGTTAGATGCTGCGTTTTTGTTTGATTCAGTAACGCATCTACCGCATGGGGAACTAGCACCAACAATTTGTGTGACAAAACTATTCCCTCACTTTGTCGTATCGCAACTGCTGTTGCTGCAACTGCTCGAAAACATCCAGGCAATCCTCGAGCCACAGGGTCGAGTACCGCCGAGAAGTATGCACAAGGCCTCTGTTTGTCTCCGTGTGTCTGCACTAACATTGAAAATGCGCACCCATCCTTCTCGTGTACATATAATGTAAAGATCTTCGTGTAATCAGGTGTACCCAACACTGGTGCAGAACAAAGAGCTTGTCTCAATTGCTCAAAAGCATTCTGACATTCATCCGTCCATTCAATGGGAATCGGTGTATCTTTAGACAACAATGCCAACAATGGTTTAACGATATGTGAAAAACCCAATATCCATTGCCTACAAAAAGACGTCAAACCTATAAAGGCGCGAACATCCTTCTGAGTGCGAGGGACTGGAGTATCTAGGATTGCTTGAATTCGATCTGGTGTCAATGCACGGCCCTCCTTAGACAAAAGATGACCGAGGTAGGTCACCTTTGGTCTACAATATTGTAGCTTTTTCTTCGAAACTTTATGATTATGTTTGGCCAGGAAGGAAAGCAAAGAAAAGGTACTCTTCTCACATTGTTCTGGCGTGTCTGCAGCAAGTAAGATATCGTCTACATATTGAATGAGAACCACTCCCTCTTGTAAGTCAAAGGAATCAAGCTGTCTTTTTAATGCCTGACTATAAATGCTAGGACTTTCAGTATAGCCTTGAGGAATTCGACAGAATCTGTACGATTTATTATTTAATGTAAAGCCGAATAGATATCGACTGTCAGGATGTACAGGGATCGAAAAGAAGGCATTCTTCAAATCGATGACTGTAAAAGTAGTTGCCGTCGATGGAACCAACGTAAGCAACGTGGTGATGTCAGACACCACCGGGTACTGAGGCACTACTATCTTGTTTATTTCCCTCAAATCAATAATGAAACGGTAAACCTTAGCATCTGTATCTCTTTTAAGGATCGGTAAAATTGGGCTATTGCAAACATTGTAGGGGACTTCCTCAACTACTCCTGCCAAAATCAAATCGTTCACAATGTGCATCAAAGCAAGTTCTCCTTCTCTGGAAATCTTATATTGTGGGACACGTGGTAGAGATACTCCCTCCTTTACAGTAATACGTACTGGAGGGATTAACATCTGCCCCACATCCGTGTCAGAAGTGGCCCACAACGTGTTTGGTAAGGAGGCCAATACTTCAGATTCATGGAGAAAACACACTCGCTCAAAGTCTGGGTAATTCTCATTCAACACAACTCGCACTCCTTCTGGGGCACAGCGAATAGTAGCTCGAAAGTGTTTTAACATATCGAGTCCAATAATATTATCTGGTGTATTTGGAGACAACAAAAAGGGACATGGGGCAGCAAATTTATCAACATGAAATGCAACTGGTTGAGACAATGGGCTAGAAGTAGGTGTTCCATCGAACCCTATTGCTGTAATTACCTCGCCAGACAGGGGAGCCCTTGGAACCAAGTATTTGGACAAAGCGCTACGAGTAGCTCCTGTATCGACCAGAAATTGATCAGTGGAACCCAGAACATGTGCTTCTATGTATGGACCCCTTTGATCAACTGGTACCTCAACCGATTCCACACCCCATCCTACGCAATCCTATGCATAATGCTCATCCCGTGGTTCAGCAGGACCACCCTCATTTATCTGATATTGATTGCGGTTATCAAACGTATTATAATCAGACTGACCACGACCCCTTGCTCCATATCCTCCACGATCATTCGTACCATAGCCTCCTCGATCATTCGTGCCATAACCTCCTCTTGACCCTCCATAATAATTCCTAGACCTTCCACTTCCTCGTCCCCTCAAATTACGCTGCTCTCGAAACACCGGACAGTCTGCAATCCAATGCCCAAACTGTTTGCAGTATGCACATTGATTCACAGAAATGTCAGAACGAGGGGGAGGAGCATTACTGTATGATCCTCGCCCTCCTCTGTTATTTCCTCTCGTAGCCTGAACCTGGGCTAACATTACCTTCGTCTTCAAATCCTTTGCTTTCTTTTCACTACTTTCTTTTGCCTCTAATTCCTGTCTTTCATAATATTGAGCCATAGTCAATAAAGAAGCAGGGGTTGCTGTGGTCCATGAACTTTCACTCGCTTTCAATCGTTTCGCAATCTCCGGTAGGAGATTAGCCACATACTTATCAACGAATAAATGCCTGCCAGTATCTTCTGTCAATAATTGACCACTGTAATCATGGAACGCTTCCTCGAAGCGAGAGAAAAAATCGGAAACTGATTCATCCGCTTTCTGCTTACAAGAGGCTAATATAGTCCAATCAATCTTTTTAGCGGGAGCAAGAGTCTTTAGTTTTGTTAGTATGGCCCCTGGAAGGTCTAATATTAATTGACACGGCTTACATGCTGGTTCTCTATCTAAATCAGCCTGAACAAGATCTTTCCAAGTGGCCCCGAGAGTCGTGAGGTCATCAAACCTACGAATCGCTCTCCACATATCAGGGGGCAATATCAACCCGAAAAATAGATCAATATCAACTAACGTCATGATACATGAAGAAATTGCACTTTCAACATTTTCATAAAAAGCCGCAGGGTTTTTACGGGGATCAGGTAAAGCATTCTTAAGCGCCATGACATCTGCTCTATTCCAAGGCGTATAAACCCAATTATATACAAAATACCCTTTCGCGTCTTTGGATCTTTTATCATCATCTGTGCCATCCCCTTTATGAGGGACATATAAAGGCGCAGCTTCTCGCATAGGTCTAACATTAATCGCAGCGATCTTATCTGTTTCAAAGATAGGGCATTCTTTGGATATCCCCGTCGCTCCGGACGTAGACGAATTCTTCGACTTTTCCAACTCCCGTAGTCGTGTCGCCTCATTACGCAGTTCAATCAAACGCTTGAAGAAGTCGTCCGCATCTGAAAGAACAAAAAGACCTTTACGAAAATTCTCACGACCCTTGGATATCTCCTTTGGTTCTAACTCGAGAGAATATTTTCTATACCGCTCAACAACTTCATCTCCAAAATGATCTAAAAAATACAGTCGTTCCTTATCAGGCCACTGTTCCATTTGTTCAGTAACGTCAGAAACAGTAACAGTATTAATATTTAGTTTTCGTGCAAATGAACGTAATTCCGCAGCTCGTTCCGCATGTAACCTGGTACGCTGTGTTCGATCACTATCCTCGTCCGAGTCCTCGTTCGGAGCCGTAGGTACGACGTACGGAGGCGGACAACGATCTAGTAATGAAAAATCATCTGTTTCATTAGTAAGGACTGGATAAAGAGGACGCCTGATAGGGAATTGACCATTAACCTGTAAATTGCGTTCTCGTCTCTCCCTCACTTTCTTTTCCTGTAATTCCTTCTCCTGTAGCTGTAAAGCTTTGTCATGTGCAGCCTTCCGCTGCACTTTCTCCGCCAAGGCTTCCTCACGCTTCGCTCGTTCACGCACCTCTTTCTCCCACATACGCACACAATCAAACATATCTTGTCTAGACCTTCGCTGAAACAAACACTGCTCTACATACTGTACCTTTCGAAGGTCAAACGACCCATATAGCGGCCACTGTAATTCACGATCAGTCTTAGTATACTTATGCCATAATGTACTATACATTATAGGTGGAATACCGAATTTGACATACATTTCACGATTTGGAGTCCCCTCTGGGGGAGCCGGCTGCTTTTCACTTAATCGATAATTGGTACCATTTTCAGAACAGCACATCCTACGGAGTGTGCTAAAAACAGGCATGTTTCAAAAAGTACCACGAAAATGTGATACTACAAAAATGTCACCTAACGCGGTGTACCGTTCAAATCAAATAAATCAGAGAAATATCCCTACATGCCTGCCTATGTGAGGTGCACTTCACATATTCAAATTCAAATTCAAAGATTCAAAACGTCAGCTAACAAATTTCAAATTCAAATTCAAAGTTTCAAAAAGCCACAGTAAGTGTCAGTAGACTACCTCACCGCTCAAAAGCTTACCAAATATTTTCAAACGTCCAAAGTCCAACTGCCAAGTTCTGTGGTCAAATCAGCCAAAACGGCACATCACGACAATCCAAGATCAGAATCTCAGTCGAGGACCGGCGCCACCTGGAAGGTCAGATCGGAAGGAAGGGAAAACACACCGTGGGTGCCAAGACTCGGGTCACTCAGTGGCAGCGTACGCGTCCATGGCGAGTTTCCTGACCTTCGTCACGACCTCTCCTTCGGGCATCCGAGTCGCCGATGAGTCCCTTCGTGGTCGCCAATTGTGGTGTTGGGTTCAAATCAGGCCTACATACTTGCTAAACTCTCGAACGCCTTAGTATAGAAGTTGGCACGGACACTGGAAAAGGTAAAAGACAAGTTTATTAAGACCCCATGGGGTGGTGATACATTCCTACAGCACCCTTCGGCAATGTAAGAAGTAGCACACCGAACATCGGTGCGCGACCTCTTTTATATAGTTTAATAGCAATAAAAAGATAGGCGGTTACAAGTTACACATTTTAGGTACATATAAGGTCATTTTTGGAACACAGCCAGCACGTGGGAGGAGTTCAACGGCACTGGTCAGTTAGTGTGAACATTCCTAAAGAGTGACCAGTTGATGCATAGTGCGCATGTGCGCTTGACCAGTACTAAAAATAGCCTGTTGCCGAGCAGAATAGTGACCATGGGTATCGAGAAAGGACGAAAGGGCACACTGACCAAGAGGCAGCGTGTTCATAGGAAACGGAAGTCAGAGGGATTCAAAATGGCCCCCGTTCGTTTTGGTCAAGTTAACAGAAAAGACCGTGTAGCTGTGCTAAACACTAACTCAGGAGCTGCCAAAACACGACACATGAACTCAGAATTTAATAACACATCTTTTAGTGAAGGTTGTTTTTAAATCATGTGTTTGAGAATAGTACTTTTAGAAAGTGGCTGTTCTCTTGTCTAACCTTTCTGTGTGCCTGGGCCTGTTTGTGGATTGACTGTCTGGCCTGAGTGTGACAGGGGCTGCAGAGCCCCCAGGGGATTGTCTGAGTCAGCCCGTGGATGAAAGGTCGCATCTGCTGCCAGGGAAGTGGGAGGAGATCACACCTGATAGTGACAGGGCTGTGCCTGCCTGACCACAAAGCTGGCTCCACCCCCCTGCTGGGCGACTGTCACCTCTGTCCCTGATACTGAGAGGAAGAAGGAAGCCAGGAAACCCCCAGTGCCTCAGCTACACCCAGAACTGGTTTAGACCGGGCTCAGGGCCCACTTGCACAAAGACTTCAAAGGACTTCAAAGACTTTTTGGGGTATAAGAGAAGGACCCCTGGCTACAGAAAATCAGATTCTACCATCAAGAAGGAACCTCTGCTGGAAGAAGGACTGCTGGAGAACTGAAGGAAGATTGCCTTGCTGTGTGCTCTAAGGGCCGACCTGTTCTGCTGTTGCAACTGAAAGCTGAGGAGGAGAAAGGGACTTTGCTGTGTGCTGTGACCCTACCTGCTTGAAACTGCCAAGACTTTGCTGTGTGCTGTGTCTGCATCTTGAATCTCCGAGGGCCTGAGAAGAGCTGGCCTCCTGTCTGCAACCCAGGGACATAAAGGTTGCCCAAGGACTACAAGACTCTGCTGTGCCCCCTGAAGCTGCTGTGTGGCGAAGAGATCGTGAAACCCTGTAGTTTGACTGCGTAGTGCACTGGCTGCTCTCTAATTTGAGTGAGGGCGCCGCGCTGACCCAGCTTGCTGTGTGGCCGAGATCGACGTGTTCATCGACACGTGTGGGGTGCAGATCGGAGACTTGTGGGCCTCCCCAGTGCAAGAAGCACTGAAAACAACTGTGTGCCGTGTCACCGTCGCAGCCCGGGGTCCGTGAACTCCCGTGGAAGTGCCCCGTACTTGACCGGTGTTGACACCACGAAGATCGAGCCCGCCGCGCTCTGATTGGGTGAGAGAGCCGAGCCCCCTCACCAGAGCCACGACGGGATTGGCCCATGGAGCGTAGCGTCATCAACGAGGCCGCGCTGCCATTGGTTGGCGGCCTCGCGTCAGGAGGGGCTCGTCGCAGGAGCCGCGACGGGATTGGCTGGTCCAGGCGAGGAGATAAGGAGGAGAGGAGATGACCCGTCTGCGAGAGCCGACTTCACCGAGGGAATCTAAGAGCGTCCCGCACCCCTGGCTTGCCGTCCCCCCAAGGTGAGCAGCACCACCTCCCCCGCCGCTCGTTGGATTGTCGAGAGCGGGCGGGAGAGGAAAGGGGACAGGCCGGGGACGAGTGTGATCTGCTTGGCGCGGTGCGCCTGGGGCGCTCTAGAGAACGAGGCTGTGCCGGGGGAAAGAAAGAGTCCCTGGACCCCGCGGTAAGGCGCATTGGCAGCGCTTGAAGCCCATAGATAAAATTACACGTGGGCATGGTTTTCAATGCTCGTTTTTGAGAGCACATTTTTCTTAAAAAAGTCAGTATTGCTTATTTTGAGTGCTGATCCCCCAAGAGACTTGAGACTATCGTGTTAATAAGAGACTTCCTGAAAGTAACTGCAACCATAAGATTAAGAGCATCATATTATTGACAAAGTGATTATTGTGCAACTACCTTATTTACCTTGCTGAAACTAGATAAAGCTATATATTTTTATAAAAAATAATTACCTGTGTGGTCTCAGTTTGTGGTGGATTGGGGATTATTGTTGTCTTAAGTGCAAATATTATACACATTGCCTTGGGGATAAGCCTGCCTGCTCGCGCCAAGCTACCTAGAGGGAGAGCAGAGGTTGTCTACTGTGTGTATTCCTTCACCCTGACTAGAAGCAAGGGTCCCTACTTGGTCTAAGGCACTTACCTCTGCCAATTAGAGGCCCCCAGATCTAACAATTACCATATTAGTTGTGATCCTGACTGTTGGTAATTTTAACTGGTGGACACTGTGGGGCATTTTTATTTCTTTTAAATTCTGCTCAGCCTTGCACACTGTTTATAACTTACCTGCACTGCCTGTCCTCCCCGGTCCACCGCAACACCGTCGTTTGTGTGGAGGGAGGATACGCCTCACATCCGGTTTGGGAGGTTAGCGTTTTAGTGGCCTGACCCCCATAAAACCGGATGTGTAACAGACCGCGCAGCAGACGCGCGTTTGGAAATACTAGAATTTTAAAGCTCAGGGTGTGAGCGCGAAACTGCTGCTGTTACTCCTTTTATTTCGTAACCTGCTGGCACCTAATTACCATATTAGCTGTGATCGTGACTGTTGGTAATTTTAACTGGTGGACACTGTAGGGCATTTTTATTTCTTTTAAATTCTGCTCAGCCTTGCACACTGTTTATATGGCACAGGGTCAGACTGATTTGCATATAGCCATGTCTGAACTGGGGTGGCAGAGTGGGCTAAAGAACGGTGATGGATCAAACCCAGATCTTTTGACTGGGTGTGAGTGTTTGATTAGTTCTGATGCTCCGTCCGTCACCACCCTCTTTTGCACCGCTTTTGGCCGCCATAAGTGTGGCAGGGTATGCTCAGACGTGAGTCCCTTGCTCACTTTGCCACTGGATTCAAGCAAGCCGGGCTGAAGACGGCTGGAATGCCAGAAACCGGTCCTTCTGAAGCTTGTTTCCGGTCCAGGGAAGGCATGGCTTGGCAGTTCGGGCTGGACTGTTCCCATGAGGCACAGGGTCAGACTGATTTGCATATAGCCATGTCTGAACTGGGGTGGCAGAGTGAGCTAAAGAACGATGATGGATCAAACCCAGATCTTTTGACTGGGTGTGAGTGTTTGATTGGTTCTGATGCTCCGTCCATCACCACCCTCTTTTGTACCGCTTTTGGCCACCACAAGTGTGGTAGGGTATGCTCAGACGTGAGTCCCTTGCTCACTTTGCCACTGGATTCAAGCAAGCCGGGCTGAAGACAGTTGGAATGCCAGAAACCGGTCCTCGGAAGCTTGTTTCCGGTCCAGGGAAGGCATGGCTTGGCAGTTCGGGCTGGACTGTTCCCATGAGGCACAGGGTCAGACTGATTTGCATATAGCCATGTCTGAACTGGGGTGGCAGAGTGGGCTAAAGAACGGTGATGGATCAAACCCAGATCTTTTGACTGGGTGTGAGTGTTTGATTGGTTCTGATGCTCCGTCCATCACCACCCTCTTTTGTACCGCTTTTGGCCGCCATAAGTGTGGCAGAGTATGCTCAGACCTGAGTCCCTTGCTCACTTTGCCACTGGATTCAAGCAAGCCGGGCTGAAGACGGCTGGAATGCCAGAAACCGGTCCTCGGAAGCTTGTTTCCGGTCCAGGGAAGGCATGGCTTGGCAGTTCGGGCTGGACTGTTCCCATGAGGCACAAGGTGAGACTGATTTGCATATAGCCATGTCTGAATTGGGGTGGCAGAGTGGGCTAAAGAACGGTGATGGATCAAACCCAGATCTTTTGACTGGGTGCGAGTGTTTGATTTGTTCTGATGCTCCGTCCATCACCACCCTCTTTTGCACCGCTTTTGGCCGCCATAAGTGTGGCAGGGTATGCTTAGACGTGAGTCCCTTGCTCACTTTGCCACTGGATTCAAGCAAGTCGGGCTGAAGACGGCTGGAATGCCAGAAACCGGTCCTCGGAAGCTTGTTTCCGGTCCAGGGAAGGCATGGCTTGGCAGTTCGGGCTGGACTGTTCCCATGAGGCACAGGGTCAGACTGATTTGCATATAGCCATGTCTGAACTGGGGTGGCAGAGTGGGCTAAAGAAGGGTGATGGATCCAACCCAGATCTTTTGACTGGGTGTGAGTGTTTGATTGGTTCTGATGCTCCGTCCATCACCATTCTCTTTTGTACCACTGTTTATATCTTACCTGCACTGCCTATCCTCCCTGGTCCACCGCGACACCGTCGTTTGTGTGGAGGCAAGATACGCCTCACATCCGGTTTGGGAGGTTAGCGTTTTAGCGGCCAGACCCCCATTAAACCAGATGTGTAACAGACCGCACAGCGGACGCGCGCAGCGGACGGGCGCAGCGGACGCGCCGGCAGCCATCCGAAGGCAAGCCCATCTGCGCCCGGAGGCATCCCGGAGGCGGACCGGGCGGGAATCGCTGCCGGTGTTACCCCAAATCATGATAATCTGATCAGGTATGATGGAGCGGAACTTAAGAGGCATATGCCTCTTTATAATTGTCATAACTGCATAGAGCTTGATGGGGATAGCAGAACCCTAAGGTGCAGCATGTGCAAATGGACTAGCTCCACATACACAGTCAGGGAGCCCGGGCCCACTACAAATGGGAAGCAATGGGATGCAAGGAGGCGGGAGAATATCAGAATCTTCTTGCTCAATGTTTGTTCTCTGAATAAAAATGCCCAGCATAGTTGGAAAGGGCGTGGAGGAGAAATTTATTAGCGATAGTAAAATATTATATAAAAAAGAACTAAAACTGTATCACCACAAAATTCTGGAGGAAAATAAACTGTTCTTTGCAGCAAAGATTGAGGAATCGGCCAATAAGAGTAAGGAAATCTTCAAAATTGTAAAGCATTTTACATCACCCACAGCAATCACCTCCAATCACCTCCAAATGCGATGCATCGGAGGACCTCCCCCAGCGCTCTGATCAATCCTCAACTCTCCGGTGTCAATCCTTTATGTAATGCCTCCTTTCTTCAGTTCCCCCGATCACTTCAGAGCAATCTCTCACGATTATGAAGAATTTAAAATCTGGCTCCCCGACAGACCCCTGCCCTGCCAAAACACTGGCGAAAGTGGCCGATATCATCTAAACAGAGGTCAATATAGTGCTGAATCTGTCTCTGAGCAGCGGCCAGGTCCAATCTATCTGGAAACGGGCTAAAATCCTACTGCTGCTGAAGAAGCCTACGGCGGATCCTCTATCAGCATCCAACTACAGACCCATTTCGCACATGCCTTTTTTTGCCAAAGCAATTGAAACATATGTGAACTCTGTCACTACTGAATTCATTGAAGCGAACAACCTCCTCCACACAAGCCAATCAGGATTCTGCACTAATTTTAGCCTGGCGGCCCATAGGAAGGAATGTCAATTACCGAATCGGTAAATACCGATTCGGTAATTGGGGGAAACATTGAAGGGTGGCAGGGTGTCAATTTGACACCCTGTTGCACCCCTCAATTGTGTATGGGTGCACATGTTGCAGACATACATGTCCTAAGGGCATGTATGTCTGCAACATGGCATTGTTGGAAAAGCAAAAAAAATGCTTTTTCAAAGGTTTTCATTATTTACCACAAACTTGTAGTTGGTGGTAAATAACGAATCCTAAAATGGGAAAACCACTCATTTGAGTGCTCCCTACATATCAGGATTCGGTAATTTACAGAATCAGTATTTAAGAATTCGGTAATTTACCGATTCCTTAAATTACTGATTCGGTAAAATACTGAATCCTTAACAAGTGCCACCTACATCTCAAAAACCCAATACCGGTCGGTAACGGCCGAAATTCGGTAATTTCGGCCGTTACCGGCCGGTATTGGGCCACCTACATCTGGCCCAAGGAGACTGGTTTAGGTACAACTAGTGCAGTAACAGGAGTAGATCCATTTATGGCTTAGTAAATTGAGGCAGAATCAGATTCTTCCATGTTGTCCTGCAAAATATTGAAGGGATTGTAGTCCACCAAAGTATCAAGATCGAGGGAAGAGGATGCACCACATGTGACTCGTGCCTTCGCCAAAAAAATTGTACTCCAAAAATGTTCACACCTTGTACGAAAATGTTGATATATAACACTTAAATGTTTGAAAAATAATGATTTGATGTCCCAAAGGGAGAATTAACTTTTGGTTAAAATTAAACAAAATAAACAAAAGTCCCAAGACATCAAAATAAGCGGACTAGTGTTAAGCATAGAAACAGCAGTCAGAGAAAAAAGGCTCATTTAAATAGATGAAGCAAGTTCTTAGCTGTTCCCAGTGTAACATCCTAATTCGTCATATGTAAAATCATACCAGGATGAAGAAAAACAGGCACTCTTTCTCAAGGAGAAATATCAAAAAGATCGATATTGCCAGTAGTACGCATCACCTTTATGAGAAAATACATGAAAGTATATGCTGAGGCAGCAATAATATGTCCAGGTCTCCAAAAGCATATTTTATGCCGCCAAAAGCCAGAAATATCCACAAAAGGAGTCAAAAAGGAGGAAAAACAGCAAGGAGGAGCAATAGCCAGCCATTAGATGCAGGGAGCGCACATTCTTTGAAGCTTGCGGGACCGCCAGGCTCTGAACGCAAAAGTCGAGCTCAAACTGCAAACACAAAATGGTGGTTGTATACTGAGCTGACTGGAACAGAGTCAGCTAAAAAAAAAGAGGAAATTGCTTACCCATGATGGCTTAGAGCGTCATAATGTGAGGACAGCTTCATATCAACTAGCTGTAATTATGGCAGCGAACCAGCAAATGATGCCGAAAATTACCTTAGTTCTCCGTGTCGTCGCGGAGCTTGAGGGTGCGGCGGCCATCTTCTCCGGCGCCGAAGCCGCACCCCCAACATAACATAAACATAACAGATATATTTGTAAACTCATGTTCACCTAAAGGTATCGTGGCGCTGAATAACAGAAGTTTATTGTTACCCAACTCAATGGTACTCATTTTATCAACCTCAGATAGATGAAAGGCTGAGTGGACCCGCCGGGATTTGAACCTGTGACCGTGGAAACAGGATACATGGTTGAGCACAGGCCCCTCCTGCAGTGGACGCATTAGTCCACTGAGCCACCGACTGTAATGGCACAACGCTTACTGGGACTAATTCCGATCCATAAAAAAAAGAAGGTAAGCAGGAGGTTCCTAGTCCCGGGGTTACTACTGGCTAAAAGCAGGATTGTGATTGAATGGTTCTCCCCCAAATGCCCGAGGATTGAGGATTGGCTGAGAGACATGCCTAAATGGATAAATGCTGAGGGCTGTCATATGAAAATAACTCGCAGGGATGAAAGAATAAATGATGACATGAGGGCCTGGGCGGCAATGCTTGCAGAATTATTGACACCATCGGGTGAGCTACCTCATTAGATTAAGGGGGAAAATAGGTATGTAAAGCAGAAACGTTGTAAAATAATGGGTCATGGGAGACTGTTAATGATAAACTCATTGAATATTTTCTGTGTTGTCATCGAGATGGGTCCTCTATGAGCGCCCCCAGTGCAATGAATGCTGTTCAGAATCACTTTCTATTGGTCCATGATTAACTGAGCCTAGGGAAAGGGTGGGAGAGGGTTGTTGTGAGAAGTTGGCCTGATATATGATGCTCACTAGTTCTAGTGATCACCTTGTATCAGTCCAAACAACCCTTATGGTGATTGGTTGTAAGTCAACCTTATAGACCAGCTATCCTAATGGTAGCATGGACAAAGCAGTCTTAGGCTAAACTCTTTTGGCATGTGAAGCCAGCTGTTTTACCACAATATAACCCCTTAAATACCAAGTGAAAGGACACCACACAGGCTGTTATGAAAATAAACTCTATATTTATTAATAACAACACCTCTGAACTCTTTATGAGGTCAGAGGGCTAAGCACATGACAATCTCTTACGAAAAATACTACAAGTCGCACAAAATTACAATGGTGCCCTAGGGTCACGACAAACCATATACTAGGTAAGTGGAATGTGAGAGTCAGTAAAAGGAATGGAGCTGTCCAGAGGCTGTAGGATCGATGGGACCACGCTACACTAACTTCAGGTAAGTACTAGGAGGCCCACGGAACGCGTGTGCAGAGTGTGAACTCATACGCGAGATGCGTAACAACGTCTATGGACAGTACAGTTCAAAGAAAAGGTGAGTACGGACAATCCTGACTAGGTAGGACTAAAACGACCGTGGAACTCGACACTAGGACAGTTAAACTACCCTTGAGCACCGAAATGCTCGTGTTACCTCACCCACGGGCCGCGGGTGCATAGGTGTCAAAGTGCGTCGGGTTCTCGCGTTGAAGTCTATGGAGCCTGAAAGAAAAGATGCTGCAGGCGACCAGGAGGAAGATGTCCGGTGCAATCCAAGGGTGGATTGTTGAAGAAGGAGACCTGAAAGCAGAGGGGACAATGTTCACAGTCACTAGCCAGTGACTGGAGTGGAACCAGGAAGGAACCAGATGTCGTCATCGCGATCAGGTGAAGAGTGGACGCTTGACACTGCAGCCACGTGGACCAGGAGGTGTCTTCGATGACCAGGATGGAGGCACGAGCTGTCCCACGCAGGCTCTCGCTGTCGGCGGTGTTGGATCCGGGATTGGAGGCAACAGGCCTTGGCAAAGGCAACCCACACGGTGAGTGAAGAAAGCGTCTGGTGCGGACTAGGAGAGTCCGGGGTGCCCCTCTTTTGGAAGGGAGCAAATGCCAATCTGGAGCCACCAGATCAGCAGTGGAAATTCACAGGTTTGTCGTCTAGGAGGCCACTAGCCAGCCGGCAAGTGACCAGACAACGCGTCGAGCAGGAACCAAGCAGAAGGGCCCCACGCAGATCTCGTGGATGCTGGAGGGCTGATCTTCGGTGCAGGGGCTGCTCGGGGTTGGGGCTTCTCAGTCCCCAAAGCACTTGGTCGAGTTTACCTCGGGAGTCGTGCTGGAAGCGAAGTGCAGGTTCGTTCAAGATGGCCGGTCCCACGTGTCTCGTCGCACCCACGGGTCTCAGCTTTGCTGCAGATGTAGGTAGAGGTCGAAGAGGTCTGGGAATCCGGGTCTCGTCGGGCTCTGAAGTCTGGATCCTCGAGGGAAGACGACAAAGTGAAGCCGCTGGACGCTTGATGGTGCCTGCAGTTGCAGGGTGGACACTCCTTGTCCACAAGGGAGATTCTTCAGTCTTCTGTGGAGCAGAACGTCGAAGGCCAGAGTTTCTTCTTGTTGAATAGTTCAGGATAATCTAATTTGGAATGGGACCTTGTGTGCCCCAGGCATGTCTCATTCCTTTCAGGCCTCCCTACCTCAATACACAAAATCCTGTCTGGGGTGGTGCTAACACCTCCCAAGGCAGGAAACCCTTTGTCCAAGCCATCCTTGCTGGAAGGACTCCCAGCAGCAGGAGGTCAGACTTGTGTCTGTGGTGGCAGCATCCATTTTGTGATGCTGAGGCTCGAGTTAACTTTAACCGGGGTTCACAGTTACATACATGTCGTGTCCCTCTAGAGGGGTGGAATGCTACCCCCGTCACCAGAATTGGCGAGGGGGTAGTATTCCAATTCGTATGACACCTTACTCGTCATGTTTTGATAATGTTATACCAGAGTTAGCATTTAACCGCAAGGTTGATAATGCACTTAAGAGTATATGGTATAGCGTTATCATGGAACAGCTATTAGGACTTGGTTCCGCAAGCTGCAAATGGGCTCAGCTCATGCCAGAGCACCATCTCACATAATTCCAAGCACTCTGCCTTCAGGATTGATAAGGCCTTCCATAGGAGTGACTGATAGGAATATATGTGTCCATTTTAGGGTTAGATATAGGTATACTATATCTACAGCAAAGGGTGTTTACACCACCTTGCCCCAGCTGTCGTGCAGCCAGTTGTGTCAGATTTAGATGGCCAGCCAGGGGTGGCATAATACATGCTTCAGCCCCTGGTAGGCCCTGGGTACACCTATGCCCTGTGTACAGGGACTGATAAGGTGGCCCAGTACCAATTGGTAAATGCACCTAAAGTACATGCTTGTCAATTTAGAGAGAGAACAGCTAGGCTGTGGGTCTGATTAGCAGGCCCACAGCCAGGGAAAGTCGTAAACCAGTGAAGCAAAAAGCAAAAATCTGGGGTGACCATAGGATTGCAGACCCCACTCTCCTACATAACCCCCCCCAACTTAGGGACATTAAACTAACCTTGACCAGGTGGGTCTTCCTGTTCTAAGTGGAAATACCTGGAGAGACCATCTGCATTGCCATGGTCAGTCCCTGGTCTGTGCTCCACTGTAAAGTCCATCCCCTGTAGGGAAATGGACCACCTAAGAAGTTTGGGGTTTTCACCCTTCATCTGATTAAGCCATAAGAGGGGCTTATGGTCGGTCTGAATCTTGAAGTGAGTTCCAAACAAGTATGGCCTCAACTTCTTCAGGGCCCAAACCACAGCAAAGGCCTCCCTCTCAATAGCTGACCAACGTTTCTCTCTAGGGGTCAGCCTTCTGCTTATAAAAGCAATGGGCTGGACATGACCATCAATATTCAGTTGAGAAAGAACAGCTCCCACACCCAACTCAGATGCATCTGTTTGGACAATGAAGGTTTTGGAGTAGTCAGGACTCTTGAGAATAGGTGCAGTACACATGGCCTGCTTTAGGTCATCAAATGCCTTCTGACAGCTAACTGTCCACTGAACTTTCTTTGGCATTTTCTTGCTTGTCAAGTCATTAAGTGGTGTCACAATGGACCTATAGTTTTTGACAAACTTTCTATAGTAACCAGACAGGCCCAAGAAAGCTCTGACCTGTGTCTGGGTGGTTGGAGGAGCCCAGTCCTTTATGGCGTGTATCTTGCTCTCCAATGCTTGAACCTGGCCTCCGCCCACAAGGTGGCCCAGGTACACAACCTGACTCTGCCCTATCTGGCACTTAGTAGCCTTGATAGTGAGGCCTGCCTTTTGCAGGGCCTCTAAAACTTTCCTCATGTGGATCAGGTGATCCTCCCAGGTGGAGCTAAAGACAGCAATATCATCTAGATATGCTGCACAGAAGTCATCCAACCCAGTGAGAACTTGGTTCACCAACCTTTGAAAAGTGGCAGGTGCATTTTTCAAACCAAAGGGCATCACCACAAATTGGTAATGACCTCCTGGGGTAGAAAATGCTGTTTCGGCCTTGGCATCCTCAGCTAACCTGATCTGCCAATAACCAGCCGTTAGGTCAAATGTACTTAAGAAAGTTGCAGAAGCCAACTTGTCTATCAGTTCATCTGCCCTAGGTATTGGATGGGCATCTGTCTTAGTGACAGCATTGAGACCCCTGTAGTCTACACAAAACCTCATCTCTCTCTTACCATCCTGGGTGTGAGGTTTAGGCACTAGAACTACAGGACTAGCCCAAGGGCTCTCTGAGGGTTCAATGACTCCCAATTCCAACATCTTTTGGACTTCTTTCTTTATGCAGTCCCTGACGTGGTCAGGTTGCCTGTAGATTTTACTCTTGACAGGCAGACTGTCACCAGTGTCCACCTCATGGGTGCACCAGTTTGTCTGACTGGGGGTCAGTGAAAACATTTGCCTGAAGGATTGAAGAACCTGTTTACAATCCTCTTGTTGATGGGCAGAGAGGCTGTCAGAAAAGACTACACCATCTACTGACCCATCATCAGGGTTCTGAGTGAGCAGGTCTGGGAGAGGGTCACTCTCTTCCTCCTGCCCCTCATCTGTGGCCATGAGCAAGCCCATGTCCTCCCTGTTGACAAATGCTTTGAGCCTATTCACATGAAGCACCCTGTGGGGGCTCCTGGGAGTTCCCATGTCCACCAAGTAGGTGACTTCTCCCTTTTGCTCAATGATGGTATGGGGTCCAGACCATTTGTCTTGGAGAGCTGCTGGGGCCACTGGCTCCAACACCCACACCTTCTGTCCTGCATGGTAAACAGTTAGGACAGCCTTTTGGTCATGCCAAGCTTTTTGGAGTTCTTGGCTGGCCTCAAGGTTTTTAGATGCCTTCTCTATGTACTCTGCCATCCTGGAGCGGAGACCAAGTACATAGTCCACTATGTCAAGCTTAGGCTTTTTGAGAGGTAACTCCCATGCTTCCTTCACCAGACATAGGGGTCCTCTTACCGGATGCCCAAACAGAAGTTCAAAAGGGCTGTAACCAACCCCCTTTTGTGGGACCTCTCTGTAAGCAAACAGAAGGCAGGGTAAAAGGATATCCCATCTTCGCCTGAGCTTCTCAGGTAATCCTTTTATCATCCCTTTGAGGGTCTTGTTGAATCTCTCAACAAGCCCATTGCACTGTGGGTGATAAGGTGTGGTGAATTTATAATTGACACCACATTCCTTCCACATAGCAGTCAAGTATCCTGACATGAAGTTTGCACCTCTGTCAGAGACAACCTCCTTAGGAAACCCCACTCTGGAGAAAACTCCAAGTAGGGCCCTGGCCACAACAGGAGCTGTAGTGGTCCTAAGGGGAATAGCTTCTGGATACCTGGTGGCATGATCCACTACCACCAGTATAAATCTGTGCCCAGATGCTGTTGGGGGGTCCATTGGTCCAACAATGTCAATCCCCACTCTTTCAAAGGGAACCCCCACCACAGGTAGTGGTATAAGGGGGGCCTTTGTTGTGCCATCTGATTTGCCACTGGCTTGACAGGTGACACATGAGCGACAAAACTCTTTGGTGTTTTCAGACATATGAGGCCAGTGAAAGTGTGGGGCAAGCCTGTCCCAAGTCTTGTTCTGGCCTAAGTGACCTGCAAGGGGAATCTCATGGGCTAAGGTGGGAAGGAAACCTCTAAGAGACAAGGGGATGACCAGCCTCCTGGTAGCACCAGGCTTGGGGTCTCTTGCCTCAGAGTATAGGAGTCCATCTTCCCAATAAACTTTATGGGTACCTGTAGCATTCCCTGCAGCCTCAGCAGCAGCCTGCTGTCTGAGGGGTTCAAGAGAGGAACAGTCTAACTGTGCCTGTCTCAAGTCTGCCCTGGAAGGTCCCCCTGTCCCAAGAAACTCAACCTGTTCAGGCTCAAGCTCTTCTAGGACAGTTCCTTCTAGGGTCTTGGGGTCAGTCTCCTGAGAGAGCTTATCCTCAACCTGAGGCAGGGGGGAAGGCTCAGCTTTACCCCTACTGCTCTTTCTCTTGGTTAGTGTCTGGTCCATTCTTCCAGGATCCAGCACTAGTTCAGCTGGGCATTTCTTGGCCTGTGACCTAGTCACAGCAAGGACATGTGAGGAGAGACCTAGCATTTCTACATGAGTCCTGTACTCCACATCTGACCACTGTGAGGATTCCAAATCATTGCCCAAAAGACAATCTACTGGGAGGTCTGAACAAACTACAACCCTTTTGAGGCCAGTTACCCCTCCCCAGGAGAAATTAACAACTGCCATACTGTGATTGGTAGTGACATTGCTAGCATTGGTCACTAGGTAATCTGAACCTAGCATGATCTGGTCAGGGTCCACAAATGTTGGTGTCACCATGGTGACACTGGCACATGTGTCCCTGTAGGCCTGAGCCATTTTTCCATTGATTAAAGGCGTTTGCCTGTATTTGCCCAGAGTACTAGGACTTACAGTAGGGGTCATATCCATGTCCCCAGTACAAACAAGGACTGCCTGAGTAGGAATTCTAACTAATTCAGAACCCACCTCAGTTCCCAGGGTTAACCCAACTATAGCCTTGGGAGGTACACTACCACTACTAACTATACTAGGGGGTGCAGGTGTCTTAGGGACAGTAGTGGTAGGAGTTTGGCCTTTCTTGGTGCACTCACTAAACCAGTGAGTCTTACTCTTACAGTATTGGCACCATGGTTTCTTAGGACCATCATTCTTCTTCTTTTGGGAAGTTTGGGACCCACCCTCCTTAGGTTGTTGGGGACCTGTTGAAGACTTCTGGTCATTTTGCTTATTCTCATTACCCTTCTGGTCTGCTTTCTTCTGGCCACCACCCTGGTTCTGGTTCTGCTGCTTGACCCTTGTCCTGACCCATCTGTCTGCCTTCTTTCCCAATTCTTGGGGAGAGGTCAGATCTGAGTCAATCAAGTGCTGATGCAACAACTGGTTCTGACAATTATTTAAGATTTGCTCTCTCATAATTAGATTATACAATCCTGTGTAATCAGTAACTTTACTTCCCAGTAACCAGCCCTCCAGAGCCTTAGTGGCACAATCCACAAAGTCAGTCCAATCTTGAGCCTGAGTTTTCTGGGTATCCCTGAACATCAACCTGTACTGTTCAGTGGTTAAGCCAAACCCATCAATCAGAGCAAGTTTCAAGACTTGGTAATCATTAGCATCCTCATCTCTAACAGTGAGGAGCTTGTCTCTACCTTTACCTTCAAAGGAGAGCCACAATATAGCTGTCCACTGACTCTGGGGTACCTGCTGTACTTTGCAGGCTCTCTCCAAAGCAGTCATCCACTTGTGGATGTCATCCCCTGTCTTATAGGGGGGCACTATTTTACTCAGGTGTCTATTGTCAAAACTCCTGTCTCAATCCCTAGGGATAGTGCTGCCACCATTGGGGACTACCCCACTTAACTGTTGCTCTCTAGCAAAGGCAAGCTTTTCTTTGGCAAGGGCAAGTTCTTCCCTCTGGATCCTCAGATTAGCCTGTCTCATCCTTGCTTCATGCTCTCTCCTCTGAGGGGAAGTCATTCTCCTCTGGGGAGAAGTCATTCTCCTCTGAGCAGATGCATGAGAGTGCACAGATCTATTGGAGTCCCTAGAATGAGACCTATCTATTCTAACTCCAAAGTTAGGCCTGCTCAGGGTCAGTACTGGGGGTCCCCCAGATCCTTCCCTATGTAGGTCTAAGTTGGCCCTAGTAAGCCTGCTGACTAACTCAGGGCCTTTGTCTGCCTCATCCCCAGAGGTGTCCTCTTCTTCCTCCTCCTCTTCTACATTCTCTGTTTCAGGGAGGTCTGGATCTCCAATGGTACCCTCTAAGGCTGGCATGCTCCCATCTGTATTAGAAGCCTTTCTAGCATCATATGTCTCTAAGAGACCTAACAGGAAAGGAGTGGTAGGGTTAGAACCCTGTTTCAATTTCCTGGAAGTACACAATTGTCTCATCTCCTGGAAACTGAGAGCTGCATATCTGGAAAGGACCTGTGGAGGGTCACTAACCACTTGGGGAGTCTCTGAAGACTCTCCATGGGTAGACATGCTTCTAGTGAGGTGTAAGTGATGCACCTACCTACACTATGGGTTTTCCTACTGATCCCTTGCTAAGCGTTGTAGTCAGGGTGTGCTAGGCCCTTTCTACTACAACAGCTGGTTCAGTAGAACTCAGAGTATTTCTAAGCTTGTTATATGTACCTAGGTACTTTATGTGATCTTTCAAATGATATTTCAAGATTATACGTGGTAAAAACAACAGCAAGCTCAAATCCCAACCGCTGCACACCAATGTGAGAAGTTGACCTGATATATGATGCTCACTAGTTCTAGTGATCACCTTGTATCAGTCCAAACAACCCTTATGGTGATTGGTTGTAAGTCAACCTTATAGACCAGCTATCCTAATGGTAGCATAGACAAAGCAGTCTTAGGCTAAACTCTTTTGGCATGTGAAGCCAGCTGTTTTACCACAATATAACCCCTTGAATACCAAGTGAAAGGACACCACACAGGTTGTTATGAAAATAAACTCTATATTTATTAATAACAACACCTCTGAACTCTTTATGAGGTCAGAGGGCTAAGCACATGACAATCTCTTACGAAAAATACTACAAGTCGCACAAAATTACAATGGTGCCCTAGGGGCACGACAAACCATATACTAAGTAAGTGGAATGTGACAATCAGTAAAAGGAATGATGCTGTCCAGAGGCTGTAGGATCGATGGGACCACGCTACACTAACTTCAGGTAAGTACTAGGAGGCCCACGGAACGCGTGTGCAGAGTGTGAACTCACACGCGAGATGCGTAACAACATCTATGGACAGTAAAGTTCAAAGAAAAGGTGAGTACGGACAATCCTGACTAGGTAGGACTAAAACGACTGTGGAACTCGACACTAGGACAGTTAAACTACCCTTGAACACCGAAATGCTCGTGTTACCTCACCCACGGGCCGCGGGTGCATAGGTGTCAAAGTGCGTCGGGTTCTCGCGTTGAAGTCTATGGAGCCTGAAAGAAAAGATGCTGCAGGCGACCAGGAGGAAGATGTCCGGTGCCATCCAAGGGTGGATTGTTGAAGAAGGAGGCCTGAAAGCAGAGGGGACAATGTTCACAGTCACTAGCCAGTGACTGGAGTGGAACCAGGAAGGAACCAGATGTCGTCGTCGCGATCAGGTGAAGAGTGGACGCTTGACTCTGCAGCCACGTGGACCAGGAGGTGTCTTCGACAACCAGGATGGAGGCACGAGCTGTCCCACGCAGGCTCTCGCTGTCCGCGGTGTTGGATCCGGGATTGGAGGCAACAGGCCTTGGCAAAGGCAACCCACGCGGTGAGTGAAGAAAGCGTCTGGTGCAGACTAGGAGAGTCCGGGGGGCCCCTCTTTTGGAAGGGAGCAAGGGCCAATCTGGAGCCACCAGATCAGCAGTGGAAATTCACAGGTTCGTCGTCTAGGAGGCCACTAGCCAGCCCGCAAGTGACCAGACAACGCGTCGGGCAGGAACCAAGCAGAAGGGCCCCACGCAGATCTCGTGGATGCTGGAGGGCTGATCTTCGGTGCAGGGACTGCTCGGGGTTGGGGCTTCTCAGTCCCCAAAGCACTTGGTCGAGTTTACCTCAGGAGTTGTGCTGGAAGCGAAGTGCAGGTTCGTTCAAGATGGCCGGTCCCACGTGTCTCGTCGCACCCACGGGTCTCAGCTTTGCTGCAGATGTAGGTAGAGGTCGGAGAGGTCTGGGAATCCGGGTCTCGTCGGGCTCTGAAGTCTGGATCCTCAAGGGAAGATGACAAAGTGAAGCCGCTGCACGCTGGATGGTGCCTGCAGTTGCAGGATGGACACTCCTTGTCCACAAGGGAGATTCTTCAGTCTTCTGTGGAGCAGAACGTCGAAGGCCAGAGTTTCTTCTTGTTGAATAGTTCAGGATAATCTAATTTGGAATGGGACCAGCTCCTACCTTTATTCTCCTAAAGGGGGCTGCACTACTGACTAGGTCCCTCCCCTGGGTGGGACCAGGAAGGGGGGTGGTTACACCCCCTATCCTTTGTCTGGTTTCCCGCCAGAGCTGGGGCTGGGATGCCCCAGCAACTGGTTTGAACCGGTGTATGCACAGGGCACCTTGTGTGCCCCAGGCATGTCTCATTAATTTCAGGCCTCCCTACCTCAATACACAAAATCCTGTCTGGGGTGGTGCTAGCACCTCCCAAGGCAGGAAACCCTTTGTCCAAGCCATCCTCGCTGGAAGGACTCCCAGCAGCAGGAGGTCAGACTTGTGTCTGTGGTGGCAGCATCCATTTTGTGATGCTGAGGCTCGAGTTAACTTTAACCGGGGTTCACAGTTACCATACATGTCGTGTCCCTCAAGAGGGGTGGAATGCTATCCCCGTCGCCAGAATTGGCGAGGGGGTAGTATTCCAATTCGTATGACACCTTACTCAACATGTTTTGATAATGTTATACCAGAGTTAGCATTTAACCGCGAGGTTGATAATGCACTTAAGAGTATATGGTATAGCGTTATCATGGAACAGCTATTAGGACTTGGTTCCGCAAGCTGCAAACGGGCTCAGCTCATGCCAGAGCACCATCTCACATAATTCCAAGCACTCTGCCTACAGGATTGATAAGGCCTTCCATAGGAGTGACTGATAGGAATATATGTGTCCATTTTAGGGTTAGATATAGGTATACTATATCTACAGCAAAGGGTGTTTACACCACCTTGCCCCAGCTGTCGTGCAGCCAGTTGTGTCAGATTTAGATGGCCAGCCATGGGTGGCATAATACATGCTTCAGCCCCTGGTAGGCCCTGGGTACACCTATGCCCTGTGTACAGGGACTGATAAGGTGGCCCAGTACCAATTGGTAAATGCACCTAAAGTACATGCTTGTCAATTTAGAGAGAGAACAGCTAGGCTGTGGGTCTGATTAGCAGGCCCACAGCCAGGGAAAGTCGTAAACCAGTGAAGCAAAAAGCAAAAATCTGGGGTGACCATAGGATTGCAGACCCCACTCTCCTACAGTTGTCAGTATATATACATATATATATTCACTGAAAAAACCATAGGTTTCATACCAGTTATAGTTAGGTGGAAATTTTACTTGCATAAAACCATTGAAATTCCCACGTTATAGTTAGTTGGACTCAGTATAACTTGCGCGTGCAATGCACTGCTGATGACGTCACATATTACATCACTCATGACATGGTCAGTGACATCACTCATGACATCACTGATGACATCTCAAATACCCCTGTACCCCAAAACCCAAACCTACCCCTGAACCCTAAAAATACCCCTGTACACCAAAACCCAAGCCTAGCCCTGAACCCTAAAAATAACCTTGTACCCCAAAACTCAAACCTACCCCTGAACCCTAAAATACCCCTGTACCCCAAAACCCAAACCTAGCCCTGAACCCTAATAATACCCCTGTACCCCAAAACCCATACCTATCCCTAAACCCTAAAACTACCCCTGTACCCCATAACCCAAAACTATATCTGAACCCTTAAAATACCTAAACACCCCAAAACATATACCTCAGTACCCCACAACATATACCCCTATACCCATACTTACCTTATCCAAACATTTTTTAAAAACATGCTTTTACCATTCATGCATTTACAACGATTTTCGTTGTAAATGTATGCATGGTAAAAGCATATAAAATGTAATGCCATGCGTTATAATGGCATTACGGAGTCATGGTACTATAATGAAAGTATGCGGAGTGATGGTATGCGGAAAGAAAGTTGCGGAATAATGGGTATTTACCCTCCCCGATAAGTACATTGGTGGCACGGCGGCCCACATCTCCAGCAACATACTCATATTTTTTCACCACCCATTTGAAAAATGCACAGGTCTCTCTCATTGATGGCCAGCACCGACTTACACTTTTAGACACACCTCCCGCCACAAGTTCTAGAATTGCGAACTTTAGAGCTGGGGAGCTACGTTCAAATCTCGGCATCAGCTCAACATCCTGTGATTCCAGGCAAATCGCTTTGTCTCCCGTGCCTACCACAAATTAATGTGTTCTTCTGTAATGTAAATTGTGCTCATGCCATGTTGTCGAGTTTGCGCTATATAATATTGCAAGGGAAAATAAAGTAGGGAAACTCGAGTTCACACACAACTGAACGCGCACTCTTAAGTGCATCAGCAGTGCACTGTGAATCGGAGCGTTTCACAGGCCTGTTACAGATAAGAAACGCTATCAAAACGAAATCCTACAAAACAATATACTACTGGCCGGCAGCAATTCATACCCGGACAACGTCGGGATGGACTGCTAGTATATATATAAATGAATGTTTGTAACAGACTTCAGGAGAGATTCCGAGTGATTTACAGAGATGCCATCTATAGAAGAACTAGATAAACTGGAGCGCTTTGATAGGTCTATATCTCTGCTAGGAGATTTCTGGTCTGCAAGTTCAGAGCCTCCATGTATCATGTTTCCATGTACGCTGATGCATTCTTATGTTGTTTACTGAAGCAGCCTAAGGAGATGACAAGTTTGATAGATACCGGACAACTGGTAATGATTCTGGGATTAGGTAATAAACTATTGTCTGAATCTTAGTGTAATTTGTTTGTTTAATCAAATTATCTGCTTTTAAATTGCACTTCCTGTGAGAATCAAGATGTGTCGAATGTTATGCTCGTAAATTTCACTGGGTGAAAAATCTGCTTTTAGGCATAATGCAGAAATGTCAGGAATTGGGTTTGGGAAATGCGTGGAGCATACAGCCATTCATAAAAACATTAGCATGAGCAGTCCCCACTCTGGAAATACTTGTCACATGTCTCATGAAGGAGTTTCCTTGTCACGATTTGCAAACATTTTCATACACCAGTGACTGTAAACTCAAAATTAAGGGGCTGATTAGCATGGTGGACACACTTAAGTTTGTCCGCCATTGTGCCGGGGATTGGGACCGCCTGCCTATAAGGCGGTGGTCCCGCATTTCAAAGTACAATGCGGCCTCCACCATAGAGGCTGCAAAAGGCAGTTTTAACATTGTGGTGGGTCCTGCTGGCTGCAGCACCCGCCGCAATGTCAAAAACGCAGGTTTTGCTTTCCCTGCACTACATGCCCCCCAAGTGCAAAATGAAAGTGCCCCTGCACAGGGAGGGGCCCTCAATGGGCCCCCAAAGTCACTCACCGCCTGCCGTTCCATGGCGAGGGAACCACCATGGATAGGCTGGTGGGGATGCAGCATCCTAATGTGGAGGATGATGCCTCCCCTGTGCCCCTGCACAGTGCGGGGCCCTCAATGAGCCCCCAAAGACAATCACCGCCTGCCTTTCCATGGCGGGGAAACCACCATGGAAAGGCTGGTGGGGATGCAGCACCCTAATGTGGAGGATGATGCTTGCTAAGTACCACTACCATTCTAGGGATGCAGGGCGGGTCCGACAGGCAATCGCAACGATTGCCTATTTCAGGCACGTGGCGGATGAGCTTTCCGCCCGCCAACACACCACCCGCCATCCTTATCTGGTGGGCAGGGAATGGCCTTATGATGGCGGTGAAGGAGTAATTCACACCTAATCACAGGAAAATCTATCTGAATCACACCCACTGTGTTTCAATCCTAATAATGGCTAGTGTGTGGGTGAGGGCGTACTCCAAAGTAAAAAATGCCCTGCAGAAATAAATGACATTTTAAGGTACTCAGGTATATTTTCTACCAAGGGCAGGAGTCTCCTGGATATCCAATGTTGTAGATTTCTAGAAATGCTCCTGCAGATTTCTTTGAATACATAAAAGTGTGCAAATCTCTCCTCAGCTTTTTTTCACAATAGACAAATTCCTATCCTTCATCCCACACATACATAAGATAGTGAATGATGCAAACGTCAATCTCCATTGCATAAAGAAAATCTTGCATCGAATTCCAGGTGAATTTTTAAAGTAGAGGTTCATGTCCTCTTCATCTCACGATAGGACTTTGGAAATCCAACTCTGGTAGGAGTATCTCTTTCTTCCATTACACCATCACTCTAGAGCATCAAGTAAACAAAATTCAATCACATCCATCCTCTGAGACTTCCCATTCCAGCTATGACCACGTGCAAATTATAACCCCCTTACCTGAGTGATCTTCTGCCTATTGCAGGTGGGGGTTAGAAATATGAGAAGTAAGGGCTCACTTCTATGGGAAGTTCCCAAATGCAAATCTACCTTAGCCAGCAAGCAGTAATATTTAGGTCGGTTGCCTCCAAATGGAACTCACTACAAGCAAACTTGAGGACAATGACTCAATTTTTGGCTTTCAGGAAACAACTTAAAACCCGTCTATTTGAACAATACTTAGATTAATCTCATACTGCCATTGCCTGCTATCCATGAAGGTCTGATCCATGACTACTTCTTACAAACTTCAGTTATCTTGACTGCATTGATTTCATATACAAACACAAAGAAAGACGGGATATGGGGCAATTGTGACTGCACCTATCATCCAGTGGGGTTATAGTTAAACCTACTCATAGGGTGCCAGAGATCCTAGGTGGTCAAAATCATAATTGGAAACCTTTTCTTAGACTAGATTTTGTTGATTCAATTAGTTTTTGCAAGTAAGGATATTTCAGACCATTACTATTGTGCCCAATATTGGATTGGATTGTGATGACTATTAATGGCAAAGACTCACGTCATGAATGTATGACTACTCTTATATGGAGGCCTTAATATTAATAATTGTATTGAGATATAAACACTTTATGAAAGGGCATCATCGAAAATGTTTGTCTATTTTCAGACCACGTTCACAGTACCATTGTCCCGTCTAGGCATGAATTTATAAATAAAAACGTATTTTGTACACATGCTGTTGCAGTCTATTCCTCTTGGAAATACTGTAGAATGACTGCTTCAATATGGCGGACGTTATATTTATATTTTGGTTGACGCCTAATATTCCATTCCTATTGCAGGATGGTCATCATATTATTAATGCCCCTTTTTTTGTTATGAATTTATAAATTTCATTACGTCCACATTTACTGGTCACTTTTTGGCTGTTATCTAATTTCAATTGCTTAGCAACATGCAAAATTAGTGGTTAAATGACTCTGCATGATCGCCTCTCGGTATAATTTTTGCATTTTGACCACTGCAAAATGGCGGTCACTACAAATATCATCGTAATTTAGGAATATTAATACATATTCAGCAAGGACATGATTTTGGCCCAGTAGACATGCATATATAAGACATTTTTATCTTTACAAACTAAGGGCCACCTAGTATATATATATATATATATATATATATATATATATATATATCAAGTCAAACAGAGTTTGCCCCCATGGAAGAGCCTCCAAGCATGTTGTACAGCACTCCTTTTAATGGAAATACAGCAGCGTAGAACAAAGAATCTTGCTTAATAAATCAAACAGCAGCTTCTGCCAGACGCGTTTCAGTTTCCTTTCATCAGTGGCCGATAGTGCTCGATGCTTCATGCCCCAGGTGCTCCTACTTTATCAAAGGTGAACCTCCCCCAGTGGGCGTTGCCGTGATGCACAGCATGCTGGTTCACGTAGTTTGCACATGCATGAATTTCGTTTTGCAAAGTTATTCATCCCAAGTGGGTAAAGCACAAAGTCTCGTTACGGCGCTGCTAAAATAATGAATCCCATTAGGCTCATGCCACCTGCTTTCCTGGTGATCTCAGCTTGAAATCACCGCAGGTCCGCTCCAGCAGAGGGGCTTCTTCCGCGGCCGGGCCAGCCGCAAATATCAAGTCAAACAGAGTTTGCCCCCATGGAAGAGCCTCCAAGCATGTTGTACAGCACTCCTTTTAATGGAAATACAGCAGCGTAGAAACAAAGAATCTTGCTTAATAAATCAAACAGCAGCTTCTGCCAGACGCGTTTCAGTTTCCTTTCATCAGTGGCCGATAGTGCTCGATGCTTCATGCCCCAGGTGCTCCTACTTTATCAAAGGTGAACCTCCCCCAGTGGGCGTTGCCGTGATGCACAGCATGCTGGTTCACGTAGTTTGCACATGCATGAATTTCGTTTTGCAAAGTTATTCATCCCAAGTGGGTAAAGCACAAAGTCTCGTTACGGCGCTGCTAAAATAATGAATTCCATTAGGCTCATGCCACCTGCTTTCCTGGTGATCTCAGCTTGAAATCACCGCAGGTCCGCTCCAGCAGAGGGGCTTCTTCCGCGGCCGGGCCAGCCGCAAATATCAAGTCAAACAGAGTTTGCCCCCATGGAAGAGCCTCCAAGCATGTTGTACAGCACTCCTTTTAATGGAAATACAGCAGCGTAGAACAAAGAATCTTGCTTAATAAATCAAACAGCAGCTGTATTTCCATTAAAAGGAGTGCTGTACAACATGCTTGGAGGCTCTTCCATGGGGGCAAACTCTGTTTGACTTGATATATATATATATATATATATATATATATATATATATATATATATATATATATATATATATATATATATATATATATATATATATATATATTTAAAATATATATTCACTGAAAAAAACATAGGTTTCAAGCCTTATATAGTTAGGAATTAGCATTTAAAAAACCTTTAAAATTCACTCAAAAAACTATAAGTTTTAGGGGTGTTATAGTTAGCTGGACATTTCACTCATACAAAACTATTGAAATAGCTCCTATATAGTTAGTTGTACTAACTATATTTCGCGCACCCGCAATCCACTGCTGATGATGTCACATATTATATCATTCATGACATGGTCAGTGACATCACTGATGACATCTCAAATGACATCACTGATGACATCATCCAGTGAATGTGGTTTGCTTCGTTATTTAAATATGCATTATATATATATATATATATAGCAATTTGCATTGAAGAATGAGTGGATATATAAAAATATTTGGATGGAGGATTTAGTAGCAGTGTAATTGACTGTTTACTTGACCAATTTATAGTGTCTCACTAAATATAGTGGATAGTTACTAAACTGTTTGAATATCTGTATCACTTTGTCAGTTGTTGTGTAAACTGGTTCTCCAGTTGGTTACTAGCTATGTGAAAGTCTATATTAGTTATTGATTAGTTAACTGAGTATTTGTATGGGAGAGTGAATGTGTGTGTGGTTCGGTGGGGAGTCCGAAGTCATCTGCGGCGTACCGCAAGGATCATCACTCAGCCCCACCCTCTTCAACGTCTACATGAAACCTCTTGCAGCCATCGCACGCCAACACAGCCTCAACATCATCTCCTACGCCGACGACACCCAACTGATCCTCTCCCTCACCAGAGACCCCGCCACCGCCAGAACTAACCTACACGAAGGGATGAAAGACGTCGCCGAGTGGATGAAGAACAGCCGCCTGAAACTGAACTCAGACAAGACGGAAGTCCTCATCCTGGGACCATCGCCCTCCGCCGGGGACGACTCCTGGTGGCACCCCGCCCTGGGCTCCCAAGCCAACAGATCATGCACGCAACCTGGGATTCATCCTGGACTCCTCCCTCTTGATGACCAGACAAGTAAACGCTGTCTCCTCATCATGCTTCAACACCCTACGCATGCTCCGCAAGATCTTCCGATGGATCCCGACCGAAACCAGGAAGACGGTCACCCAGGCACTCGTCACCAGCCGACTGGACTACGGAAACACCCTCTACGCCGGAACCACAGCCAAGCTACAGAAAAGACTCCAACGCATCCAGAACGCCTCCGCCCGACTCATCCTGGACATCCCCCGACGCAGCCACATCTCCGGCCACCTGAGGGACCTGCACTGGCTTCCCGTCAGCAAGAGGATCACGTTCAGGCTCCTCACCCACGCACACAAGTCTCTCCACGACCTGGGCCCCAAGTACCTCAACGACCGCCTGACCTTCTACACGCCCACCCGCCTGCTACGCTGTACAAGCCTCGCCCTCGCCGCCGTACCACGCATCCGAAGAGCCACCGCCGGAGGTAGATCCTTCTCCTACCTGGCGGCCAAGACATGGAACTCCCTCCCCATCCACCTTCGGCTGACACAGGACCATCTCGCCTTCAGGAGACAACTCAAGACCTGGCTGTTCGAGCAATAACGGACCCCTTCCCCCAAGCGCCTTGAGACCCTTCCGAGTGAGTAGTGCGCTATACAAATGTTATGATTGATTGATTGATTGATTGTGTGACTGCCCAAACATGTGTGAATAGTTGGTTCACTAGATATATGAAGTTAAAACTACATGTTCTAACAGTTGTTTGGGTAAGTGAATATCTTTATGGGTGTGGTGATGAGCAAATATATTTCTCAATGGTACATGTCCAACAAACTAGAAAAATAAATGTGATTAGTTGGCCTGGTATATGATGCTTACTAGTTCTAGTGATCACCTTGTACCATGCCAAGCAACCCTTATGATGATTGGTTGTAAGTCAACCTTATAGACCAGCTATCCTAGTAGCGTGGACAAAGCAGTCTTAGGCTAAACTCTGTAAAGGCATGTGAAGCAAGCTGTTTTACCATACACAATCCCCTTGAATACCAGATGAAAGGACACCACCCAGATATATATTGGAAATATATATATATTTATTTACTACAAATATCCCCTATACTCTTTATGAGCACAGAAGCAAATGCGTTAAAACAAAACACAGTTTAAATACACAAAAGTTGCACAATATGGATAGCCCTAGGGGCCACTTAAACCATATACTAAAATAGTGGTATAAGAACCACCAATCTGAAAGGAAATAGGCCTAGGGCCTGGGGAATCGCTGGAGCTGTTCGGGACTAACAGTGAAGAAGTCGGGAAAGGCCCGCGGGACTCGGGTGCAGTGCTAAAAGTGCACGCATGCACCAATGCAAAGTCAATGGTGCGTAAAAGTTACAAAGTTACTGCAAAGGGAGTCTTCCGACTGGACTAGGACTACCAAACTTTAGAGTTAGGCACTAGAAGGGTGTAGCAGTGTAAGAACACCGGCGTTAGTAAGTTACCTCACCCACAGGAAGCGGGTGCATAGGTGCCAAAGTGTGTCGGGTTTCGTCACGCAGTCTGATGGTGCCTGAGGATGAAGATGCTGCAGGCGTCCAGGCGAGAAGTGTCCAGTGTGATCCAAGGGTGGATCGAAGATGTGAAGACCTGAAAGCAGAGGGGACAATGTTCAGAAGTCACTAGCCAGTGACTGGCGAGGAACCAGGATGGAACCAGGCAATGTCGGGTGCAAACAGGCGATGAGGTGCAGCTTGTCTCCACAGCCACGTGGACACAAAGAGGTCTAGGACGTCGAGGAGTCGATCACGAGCTGTCCCACAAAGGCTCTAGCTGATGGCGGTGTCGGCAACTTGATTGGATCAAACAGGCCTTGGCTAATACAAGCCACGCACTAAAAAAAGAAAGCTTAATTCTCGGACCAGCAAGGTCAGAGGTGCTGCTCCTTTTTACAGGAGCGAGGGCCAATCTGGAGCAACCAGACCAGTGGTTTAGATTGTAGATTTCGTCGCCAAGATGGCCACTAGCCGCGTGGCAAGTGACCGGGATGACGCGTCGAGTGGCAAAGTGCAAAAGGGCCCCACGCAGATCGTGGAGATGCTGGGGGGCTGATCTTCGGTGCAAATGCTGCTCGGTGATGGGGCTTCTCAAACCCCAAAGCACAGCATCAAGGGTGCCTCGGGTGCTGCGCAGTCAGCTTCTCGGGGTCTTTCAAGATGGCCGGTCCCACGTCTCTCAATGCCTCCACGGGTCTCTTCTTTTCAGGGACTGTGGATCGGGCTGTGAGATGTCTGGGAATCCAGGTCTTGTCAGGCTCTGGGCTCGGGCTCCGGCGGGAGGCGGCGGCAAAGCAGACGTTGAGTTGCTGGTTGGTGCCTGTATTCACAGGGTGGTCACTCCTTGGCCACAAGGGAGATTCTCTTCAGTCTTCTGTGCAGCAGAATGTCGAAGTCCAGTTTTCTTCTTAGTTTCAAGTCGAGTTCAGTATGATCTGAAGTCTTGGGACACAGCTCCTACTCTTATTCCAAATCTAGGGGCCGGATTACCTGCTAGGTCCCTCCTCTGGGTGGGACCAGGAAGGGGGGTGGTTACACCCCCTTTCCTTTGTCCAGCTTCACGCCAAGACTGGGGCTGGAGAGCCCCAGCACCGGTTTGAACTGGCATATGCACAGGGACACCTTGTGTGCCCCAGGCATGTCTCATTCTATTCAGCCCTGTCCTATCCAATACACAAAATCCTGTCTGGGGTGGTGCTAGCACCTCCCAGGCAGGAAACCCTTTGTCCAAGCCTCCCTCGCTGGAAGGACTCCCAGCAGCAGGAGATCAACTTGTGTCTGTGGTGGCAGCATCCATTTTGTGATGCTGAGGCTCTAGTTTAACTTTAAAAAGGGTTCAGGTTATGCACATGTCGTGTCCCTCTAGAAGGGTGGAATGCTACCCCCGTCACCAGAACTGGTGAGGGGGTAGTATTCCAATTCGTATGACACCTTACTCGACATGTTTTGATAAAGCCAAACCAAAGTTAGCAAATAACCGCGAGGATTATAATGCACTTAAGAGTATATGGTATGGCAGTATCATGGAACAGCTACAGGAAGTGGTTCCGAAAGCTGCAGACAGGCTCAGCTCATGCTTTAGCACCATCTCACATATTTCCAAGCACTCTGCCTCCAGGATTGATGAGGCCTTCCATAGGAGTGGCTGATAGGAACATATGTGTCCATTTTAGGTTAGGTATAGGCATACTATACCTAAGTAAGGGGTGATTACACCGACTTACCTCAGCTGAGTGATCAGCCAGTTGTGTCAAATATGGAGGCCAGGGGTGGCACAATACGTGCTGCTGCTCCTGGTAGGCTTTGGAAACACCAATGCCCGGGGTACACTGTTACAGGGGCCTATAAGGTGAACCAATTCCAATTCGTAATGCATCTAGAGTGCATTGGCATTAATTTAGAGAGAGAACAGCAGGCTGTGGGTCTGATTAGCAGGCCCACAGCCACATTAAGTCATAAACCAGTGAAGAAAAAAGCAAAAATTTGGGGTGACCATAGGATAGCAGACCCTACTCTCCTACAATAAAAGGCAGTGTATGTGTCAGTTGTTGTATATAAATAAGTATACATAAGACTCAATGATTGTGTGAGTGACTGTATGGATAACTTTATACTTGTAATAATGATTTTCTAATTCACTAAGTATGACTTACTATCTAAATGAATAGATGAAGTTGTGTTTGTATAAGTGTGTAGCTAAGTAAATATGTAAGTATGATCCATTGTTTGCATAAGTGAGTAGAATGACTTCATATGTGAATAGGATGTGTGCTGGTGTGTAATGTCGATTTAGGTGTATAAGTATTTTTGATAGTGTTCTATTGTTCATTGACAGCATGTATGAGTGAATCTACAGGTAAGTGATTAGATGTGTGTATACATCTATGAATCACTGAGTGGGTTTTTAGATACTTGTATTGCTGTAACAATGGATTCAAATATGATACTCTGCATTTTACAAAGAGTGATGAAAGATTTTACTAATGTGTGAAAAGGTGTATGTGATTGTCGCATGGATGATGTAATTAGTGATGTCATCAGTGATGTCATTTGAGATGTCATCAGTGATGTCACTGACCATGTCATGAATGATGTAATATGTGACATCATCAGCAGTGGATTGCGGGTGCACGAAATATAGTTAGTACAACTAACTATATAGGAGCAATTTCAATGGTTTTGTATGAGTGAAATGTCCAGCTAACTATAACACCCTTAAAACTTATAGTTTTTTTTTGTGAATTTTAAAGGTTTTTTAAATGCTAATTCCTAACTATATAAGGCCTGAAACCTATGTTTTTTTCAGTGAATTTCAAAGGTTTTTTTTAAATGCTAATTCCTAACTATATAAGGCCTGAAACCTATGTTTTTTTCAGTGAATTTGCAAGGTTTTTTAAATGCTAATTCCTAACTATATAAGGCCTGAAACCTATGTTTTTTCAGTGAATTTCAAAGGCTTTTTTAATGCTAATTCCTAACTATATAAGACCTGAAAGCCCACCAGGAATCTCCAGTATGCGCCAGGGGACTGCATTGCAGAGAGGTGTAATGAAGCCATGCCCCTTTTTACACCTCTCTGCAACGCAGCCTCCGTGCATGTTTAAAGAGAGGAAACTAATTCCCTTTGCATACTGGGGGCCCCTGGGGGCCAATTAGCCCACCTTGAACCTCCACTATGCGCCAGGGGGCTGCATTGCAGAGGTGTAATGAGCCTATGCCCCTTGTTACACCTCTCTGCAACGCAGCCCCCTGGCACGTTTGCAGAGGGGGAACTAATTCCCCTTGCATACTGGGGGTCCCTGGGGGCCAACTAGCCCACCAGGAGCCTCCAGTATGCACCAGGGGGCTGCATTGCAGAGAGGTGTAATGAGGCCACACCCTTTTTTACACCTCTCTGCAACGCAGCCCCCGTGCATGTTTGAAGAGGGGGATCTAATTCCCCTTGCATACTGGGGGTCCCTGGGGGCTAACTAGCCCACCTGGAACCTCCAGTATGCGCCAGGGGGCTGCATTGCACAGAAGTGTAATGAGGCTATGCCCCTTTTTACACCTCTCTGCAACGCAGGCCACTGGCGCGTTTGCAGAGGGGGGACTAATTCCCCTTGCATACTGGGGGTCCCTGGGTCATATCTGCCCAAACGCCGATATTCCGAACGATTGAAAATAACTTTTCTTGAGAAACATTTGGATTTGGGTTATCATGTCCTATACTTTGGAATTTTTGAAAGACTGACTTTGAGGATGCTATAAATTACTCAAGTCTGCCTGAATTGTGTGGGTAAAATTGATACCTAGTCACTTTGAATAAGAATGTACTTACGTCTCATCTAACATTTGGAAGAAATATCTAGTTATATGAAAACAGGATACCGACATAACTTGAAGGAAATAAGAACGCCCTAAAGAAGTTCTGTTGTACAGAACGAAACGCGTCGGCTGGCTGTGTTACATAAACGTAAGGAAAATAAAAGCATTTGAATATACACCAAGATTCAGCGCATCAATAAGGACTCTAAGTGATATGATTTGATTGGACTTATTGTGCAAGTGGTGCTGTGCCAAACTTTGGAATATTCTCCACTACTCTCTACTACTTACTCTCTACTACTCCACTACTCTCTAATACTCACTCTCTGCTACTCATTCTCTACTACTCTACTACTCTCTCTCTACTACTCACTCCCTACTACTCACTATCTACTACTCTCTACTACTCACTCTCTACTACTCTCTACTCTCTACTACTCACTCTCTACTACGCTCTCTCTACTACTCACTCTTTACTACTCACTCTCTACTACTCTCTACTACTCACTCTCTACTTCTCACTCTCTACTACTCTCTACTACTCACTCTCTACTCCTCTCTCTCTACTACTCTCTACTACTCACTTTCTACTACTCACTCTCTACTACTCTCTACTACTCACTCTCTACTACTCTCTCTCTACTACTCTCTACTACTCACTCTACTACTCACTCTCTACTACTCTCTACTATTCTCTCTCTCTGCCACTCACTCTCTACTACTCTCTACTACTCACTCTCTACTACTCTCTACTACTCACTCTTTACTACTCACTCTACTACTCACTCTCTACTGCTCTCTACTCTTCCCTCTACTACTTACTCTCTACTACTCTCTACTACTCATTCTCTACTACTCACTCTCTACTACTCTCTACTACTCAGTCTACTATTCACTCTACTACTCTCTACTACTCACTCTCTGCTACTCTCTCTACTGCTCTCTACTACTCTCTTCTACTCACTCTCTACTCTCTATTACTCACTCTGTACTCTCTACCTCTCTCTACATCTCTCTCTACTAGTCTCTACCTCTCTACCTCTACCTCTACCTCTACACCTCTACCTCTCTACCTCTCTCTACACGCAGACATATACACATATATATGCATATATATGCATATGCATTTATGTATATGTATGTGTATATATATATATATATCAGCGAAGTTCGCCAGTCCGCCAGCCTGCTTGCGGCGGCGAGCTCGAGCGGGGAGGCGACCCCCTATTAATTTCAACACTGCAACTTTATCGGTTAGAAAAGAAGTCAGCTCGAGCCCAAATCCATTAAGCGTGAAGTTTATTAACCACACAGAATGCCAAAAACACCCGACGCGTTTCGGTGCAGCCGCACCTTGGTCCCGTGACCAAGGTGCGGCTGCACCGAAATGCGTCGGGTGTTTTTGGCATTCTGTGTGGTTAATAAAATTCACGCTTAATGGATTTGGGCTCGAGCTGACTTCTTTTCTAACCGATAAAGTTGCAGTGTTGAAATATATATATATATATATATATATATATATACATATAAACATATATAATCTGCATATCTATATAAATACAAATATAAATGCATGCATACATATACATATATGCATACATATCCATGCTATTTACATGAAAGTTTTAAAAACACTAATAAAAGCAAAGCTAAAAAGCCACCTCATTACAAACAGAATGGCTTTAACTTAAACGAGGGCGAGATCTATTGCATTTCCAATGCTTGTTTACTTTGGTTCCATCAAGAAGGCATTCAGATGTGTCACACATTTGCCATAAATTCTGAATGTTAGCACTCTAGTTGCTCATTAGATCACTGTAGTAAAGCTACTGCTCACCAGGGAAGTCTGCTGCTGGTATTCAAAGTGCATGTTTCAGTCTGCATGTCAGAATTTTTTTAATGAAATAGAAGAGGATTTGAGAAGTCACTCAAAATGTGCCCTAATTTTTCTTTCTGAAGCACTAATCAACATACTTTCTATGGCAAAATGAACCCCCTCATTTTGTTCCTTTTTAAATTAAATGTTTTCAGACTTACCACTTCATTCCAATCAAGATGGCTTCTGGTGTGCCTTACTTTTGTCATAAGTAAGACTGTTAGCGCTCTAGTTGTTCTTTAGAACACTCTGGGACATTCTGTCATTGGGCTATACTTGGGCTACATCTGGGTGATATTTGGGCTACATTTGGGCTCTTTTGTCTCTGGTGGCCATCTTGGGAGACTGCATGTCAGAATTTTTTAATGAAATAGAAGAGGATTTGAGAAGTCACTCAAAATGTGCCCTAATTTTTCTTTCTGCAGCACTAATCATACTTTCTATGGCAAAATATACCCCCTCATTGTGTTCCTTTTTAAATTAAATGTTTAAGCGTTACCACTTTATTCCAATCAAGATGGCTTCAGGTGTGCCATACCTTTGTAATAAGTAGGACTGTTAGCCCTCTAGTTGTTCTTTAGAACACTCTAGGCGGCTGCAGTAGAACACAAAGGAATCAACTGACAGTCTCTGTCCTTGTTGGATGTACATGTTTTACTGAGAATGTCAGACTTCATTCTCACATGACTGAGAAAGATAATGTGAATTTACAGAAAATATGTGTTAGATCTGGGGGTCTCTAGTTGGCAGAGGTAGGTACCACTGTCCAAATAGGGACCCTTGCTTCTAGTCAGGGCAAGGAGATAACCCTCTGAGATAACCCCTGCTCACCCTCTAGGTAGCTTGGCACGAGCAGTCTAGGCTAACCAGAGGCAATGCGTAAAGTATTTGTACCAACACTCACAGTAACACAGTGAAAACACCACAAACTGACTCCACAACAGTTTAGAAAAATAAAGGTATTTTAATCTAAACTACACAAGACCAGAACGACAAAAATCCAACATACACAGTTCAAGAATATGGTTTCAAAAGAGTTCTTACGGTTGCGTTAGAATTCTTTAGGTTGCGATAGAATTCTCTATGTTGCAATAGAATTCTCTACTGATGCGTGAAAAGTTCACAGTTGCGTCACGTTAACTCACAGTACCTTTTAGTTGCAATAAAGTTCCAAAAGCAGAAGCTGGTGCGGTGGAAAACAAGCGATGCTGGGGGAGGCGTTTGCGACAGCCCCACTGCAGCAGCGGGTGTGTTGCGACGAATCCGGTCTGTATGGGGAGGAAGGCCACATGTATGGATTCCGGTGCGTAGGTTCCCTACGAAGTCTGTTCTCGCAAAGGCACGATGCGACGATCTCATAGGGGCTGCGACGATCTCCGGGGCGACGATGCGCGGGCCAGCGGGGATCCTTTCTCTCGCAGCTCCTCGATGCGATGGTTCTGCGACGATGCTCGCAGCGACGTGATGCGGTCCGCAAGCAAGCGGTGCGGCGTTCTCACCCAGTGACGACAGGCTCTGCGATGATACTCGCAGCGATGTTCGATTCTCCCGCACCGGTCTGGTGCGTCCCGCAAACGAGGGATGCGACGTCTCTGGCAGCAGCGTCAGGCGCTGCGACGATCTCTACCTCCGTAGCGGCGGGAAACTTCTTGCACTGTCGGGAATGCGCTCCGCAAGCGAGCGATGCGACACTTTTCAGTTTCAAAAGTCTCTCAAGCTTAGTTTCAAGCTTCCCAGCACAGGTACAACTTCCAGAGGCCCTACAACAGGATCAAGCACTCTAGGAAGGACAGAACTGTCTCAGCAGAGTTCAGGGAAGCTGGGGGTGAAGTCCTTTTGTTCATGGGACTTCAAAACAGGGTGCCAGCTCTACTCAGGCCCTTGGAGATTCCCTCAAGACAGGGGACACAGCTCAGCAGCAAAGTCCTTCCCCTCTGCTTGGCAGCAAAGCAACAGGTCAGTCCAGCAGAGCAACAGCAGGACAGTCTTCCTTCTTCAGTTTCAGCTTTCTTCTTGGCTGAGGTTCCTTCTTGATTTCCAGGATGATCTAATTTTCTGTTGTCAGGGGTCCTGTACTTATACCCCTAAAGTCTTTGTTCTCTTGGTGCATGTGGGCCCTGAGCCTGGTCTGAACCAGTTCTGGGTGGATCCTGAGCACTTTGTTTTGCCGGCTGCATCTTTCCTTTCAGAGTGAGGGGCAGGGTCCTCAGCCGCCTAGCAGGAGGTGGAGCCAACATTGGGGAAGGCAGGCACAGCCCTATTCAGGCCCAGGTGCTAACTCCTCCCACCACTCCAGTTGCAATTGCAGTCATTCAGCCTAGTGCTGACTCATCCAGCCTCCTGGGGAATCCCCCAGCCCCTGTCACTCTCAAACCAGACAGTCAATACACAAACAGGCCCAGGCTCACAGAAGGGTCAGACAAGAGGACAGCAACTTTCTAAAAGTGCTGTTCTCAAACACAGGATTTAAAAACAACCTTTCCTAAAAGATGTGTTATTAAATTCTGAGTTCAGGGATACTAGATACTTATGTCCTATCTTGTTCCTATGGGAAGAAATGCTGTTAACCACTGTAGCCAGCATCCCCCATGTTAACCTATGGAGCAAGATAGCCTTACAGTAGCGAAAAACGAAAATGGCTGCTATTCACTACCAGAGCATGTTACCTGCACTAGTACATGCTCTACCTTTTACATACACTGCACCCTGCCCAGGGGGGTACCTTGGGCCTTCCATAGGGGTGACTGATGTGCACAAAAAGGGAAGGGTTAGGCCTGGTCAGTGGGGACACTGACCAGGAAGACATGGCAGTTCTAAACTGCACACAGGCACTGCAGTGTCAGGCCTGAGACATCATTTTAGGGCTACTCCTGTGGGTGGCACAATCAGTGCTGCAGGCCCACTAGTAGCATTTGTCATCACCAGCCCTGGCACACCAAGTGCACTTTACTAGGGACTTCATGGTGATACAAATATGCCAAACATGTATATTCAATCAGAATAACAATTTACACAGGGAGCACTTACACTCTGGCACTGATCAGCAGTGGCAGAGTGTCCAAAGCATCTAAACCAGCAAAAACGAAATCCAGCACAGCATCAAAAAAACAGGAGGTAGAGGCAAAAAGATAGGGGAGACCACGCCAAAGATGCCAGGTCTAACAATATGCTTTCAGTTTAGCTTATAGATCCCCTTCCAAACCACTGTGGGAAAAGCATGAGATAATAGTTTTCTTTCAAACATGAATCATGATATCCAAGCAGGAGGCTTTTTCTCATGGTAAAATCACCTTAGAACACACCACAATTCCTAAAATGAGTATAGCACCATCAACAAATGATTTATAATGTAACTAAAGTCCTAAAACCCTCTATTAACTACAATGCTTTTTAATGAGGTGCTATCATGTATATTGGTCCCAAGATGGCTGCCAACACTTCTTGGATTAAGTGCTGACAGCCAATCAGATCTCACGCGTACCCCGCGATTTAAAAAAAAGAAAAATATTTGGGGGGGGGGGGGCCTAGGGGGTCAGGGTGCTTCTACCCTGCCCCCTTTTTGAGTTCTATACGTTTGTTTTTCTGCTTTCCTGTGCCTCAGTCTACCGAGGTACAAGATGGCAGCCAACAATTTCTGTTTTGGAGTGTTGACAGACATTGGCAGCCAATCAGAATGCAGCTCGTACTCGGGAAGGTGCAGAGTACAGTAAGCTTACAGTAAGCTTACAGTAAGCTTATATAGATATATATGTGTTTTTGAAGTTAAGTTTCATAAAAATCACTGGAGCAATTTCCCCCAAATATAGAAAAGGCACTTCTGCGTACCAGTCCTTACAATTTTGCAAAGTTTGGTTTAATTCCATTCAGCGGTTCGGGCTGTAGCCGTGTCTGAACGTCCCGTGGAAATTAACATGGGGAAAACACGTTTTGGGAACCCCCTTTTTTCTCGGCTCCCGCTTGAAGAATCCCCCCAAAACTTTTAGGGAAGGAGCAGAACTGAGCTGGCCAAAATTTTGGAAAATTTCACACAATTTCCTTAATCGACGCCAAAGTTATTCCCAATAGAATGTTGTGGATTTCCTATGGAAACTAGGTCCTAACTATATATACCTACTGGCTATCGCCAGTAGGTAATATATATATGTATATATAAATATCAGAACTGACCAAAGAGTCAAAAGCGGCCTAAAGAAGAAATCAAGATTCTGCCCTACCTTGTCACCGGGTAACAGAATTGATATATTTTCAGAAGCAATAATTGAGGAGATAGAAAAGTTAACGAATGTCAGAAAGGAAAACAACAGAGAAAATCTAACGAGTAAAGAAAGAAATGCAATTAAAACCTTAAATGAAGACATCAACCTGACTATAAAACCGGCGGACATGGGGGGAAACATTGTCCTGATGGACACACAAGATTATGTAAAAGAGGCAAATCGTCAGTTGGAAAATCCTATCAATTACAGCAAACTTCAAATAAACCCAATAAATCAAATGACTTTGCAACTGAATGGATTACTACATGATTGGCAAAAGAAGGGCTTATTGAATGAAGAGGAGAAAAAATTCCTAATAATGAATTTCCAGTGATCCCAACCATTTATTTCATGCCAAAAATACATAAGAAAATTAATCAGTCCACCGGGCAGACCAATTGTTTCATCTTGCGAAAGCCTATATGAAAACATCTCACAATATGTAGATCTGTTCTTGGCACCCATCGCAAAAAGTATGAGCTCCTACATCAAAGACACTGGCGATTTCTTACGAATACTTAAGGACATCACGTGGAATGAAGACTACCTATTGGTAACAGTCGATGCAGTTTCACTGTACACATCAATAAAACACGAGATTGGTTTGAATGCATGTCTTATATGGTGGCCTTAATATTAATAATTCTGTTGAGATATAAACACTTTATTAAAGGGCAGCATCGAAAATGTTTGTCTATTTTCAGACCACGTTCACAGTACCATAGTCCCGTCTAGGCATGAATTTATAAATAAAAACTTATTTTGCATACATGCTGTTGCAATCTATTCCTCTTGGAAATACTGTTGAATGACTGCTTCAATATGGCGGACGTTATATTTATATTTTGGTTGACGCGTAATATTCCATTCCTATTGCAGGATGGTCATCATATTATTAATGCCCCTTTTTTTGTTATGAATTTATAAATTTCATTACGTCCACATTTACTGGGCACTTTTTGGTTGTTATCTAATTTCAATTGCTTAGCAACATGCAAAATTAGTGGTTAAATGACTCTGCATGATCGTTTCTCTGTATAATTTTTGTATTTTGACCACTGCAAAATGGCGGTCACTACAAATATCATCGTAATTTAGGAATATTAATACATATTCAGCAAGGACATGATTTTGGCCCAGTAGACATGCATATATAAGCCATTTTTATCTTTATAAACTAAGGGCCACCTGTATATATATATATATATATATATATATATATATATATATATATATTACCTACTGGCAGTCGCCAGTAGGTATATATAGTTAGGATTTTTTTGAATAGGGATTTCTGAAAATTCTATGTTGAATAACTTTGGCGTTGATGGACGGAATTTCGTCAAGCGGGGGCCGAGAAAAAGGGGGGTCCCAAAACGTGTTTTTAACATTGAGTTTTCCATAGGGCGGTTGGACTCACTTTTAGCTCGAACGGCTGAATGGATTTCCACAAAACTTGGCAAAATTGTAGGGACTGGTAGCCTGATGTGCCTTTGCTATGTCTCAAGATATATGCTCCAGTGGTTTTTACGAAAATTAACTTTGAAAAATATATATTGGGCTACATTGGGCTATATATATGTTAGAGCCCAAATGTAGCCCAATGTAGCCCAATGTAGCCCAATGTAGCCCAAAGATGGCCACCAGAGACAAAAAAAAACAAATGTAGCCCAAATATCAGCCAGATGTAGCCCAACTATAGCCCAATGACAGAATGTCCCAGAGTGTTCTAAAGAACAACTAGAACGCTAACAGTCTTACTTATGACAAGAGTATGGCACACCTGAAGTCATCTTGATTGGAATAAAGTGGTAACACTTAATACATTTAATTTGAAAAGGAACAAAATGAGGGGTTTCATTTTGCCATAGAAATGTTATATATATATATATATATATATATATATTACCTACTGGCGGTCGCCAGTAGGTATATATAGTTAGGATTTTTTCTCTATGGGTTTTTTGAAAATTCTATGTCTAATAACTTTGGCGTTTGTGGACGGAATTGGCTGAAATTTTCAGGAAAATGGCACATTTTGTTTCTGAGCAGCCCCTGAAAATTTTGGGGGGGTTGTCAAGGGGGGGCCGAGAAAAAAGGGGGGTCCCAAAACGCGTTTTTCCCATGTTAATTTCCATAGGGCGGTTGGCCTCACTTTTAGCCCGAACGGCTGAATGGATTTGCACGAAACTTGGCAAAATTGTAGGGACTGGTAGCCCGATGTGCCTTTTGTAGGTCTCAATATATGTGCTCCAGTGGATTTTGAGAAATTAACGTTTAAAAAAAGATATATATCTGTAACAGCGGACCGGGCAGCGCTCTGGTTCGCGGACTTTTCGCGCAACGGAGCTTTGTGAAGCGAAGCTGATTGGTTCTCCGGCGTCTGTCAACATTCCAAACAGTCCGTAGCGGCCGCCATCTTGTCTCTCGGTAGGATCGAGAGACAAGAGGAGGCCAAAGCGAAGGGGCAAATGACCATAAGGGGGCATAGTACATTGTCGCTCACCCCCTAGGTTTGATGTGGAGGTTTTAAAAGGGCCCCGCGGGGCAAAAAAAAATAAAAATAATAATAATCGAACAGCTGAATGGATTTGCACGAAACTTGGCAAAATTGTAGGGACTGGTAGCCCGATGTGCCTTTGCTAGATCTCAATATATGTGCTCCAGTGGATTTTGAGAAATTAACGTTAAAAAAAAAGTATATATCTGTAACAGCGCACCGCTTTGCGTACTTTTCGCGTTACGGAGCTTTGCGAAGCGAAGCTGATTGGCTCTCCGGTGTCTGTAAACATTCCAAACAGTCCGTAGCGGCCGCCATCTTGTCTCTCGGTAGGATCGAACAGCTGAATGGATTTGCACGAAACTTGGAAAAATTGTAGGGACTGGTAGCCCGATGTGCCTTTGCTAGGTCTCAATATATGTGCTTCAGTGCATTTTGAGAAATTAACGTTCAGAAACAAGATATATATCTGTAACAGCGCTCCGCTTCGCGGAGATAAAATTATATGTGTATTACCTAGCTGTTGCTTTTGTTGATTATTTTTTTATTTTTTTTATTTTTTAAGGATTGTTTATTGTGTTTCATAATTTATTAAACTTTCTAACGCGGCGCGTCATATGACGCATTACGCGACAACGCAGGTCCAGAATATAGTCAAAATGTCTCCACCAACCAGCGGACGGCACACAACCCCTTTCAGCAGGCTAAATAGTTCTGTTAAATGACAACAGAAGGGACAGGCAACAAGAACCATCAGTCAAAGAGGGGAGGGCAAGTTCTTCTCTACCGGGTCACGTTGGAGCGCTACCGGAACTGATCGAATTGGTAGTCTACAGTGTTTCTGGATGTTTCAGACTGAAGCTGGCGTTAGCATGAGAGCACCACCATTTCGTAGCTCCGTCGTGGCCATTCCACGAGCAATCATGCTAGGCGCTCCCCACCAGAAGCCTGCGGGAGTCGGGGGCCCCCAAGACTTTTGTAGAATCTTCAAGGATGAGGGGACGCTTTCGAGAATGGAGCCCAAGCTCTAGCAGACAAGCGTCCGAGTTCCAAGGTGTCGCAGGCCCATTTAGTGGACCACGCCCAAATCTGAAGAGATGGCCGCCATTTTGAGAGTCCTGTGGCAGCCGCCTATCGCTGCACCGCAAGAGCGGGAGCAACTCAAGTACATGGTGAGCGAGACGCTGTAGTCGAAAGAGCGGGCGGTAAACAGCTGAATAGCGGAAGAGGCACAGTGTAGCAAAAGCGGGCTGAATGGCAAATGAAACGGAAAAGGGGTGCCCCACTACAGCGTGTCTTTAGGTGAAACGGATTGTGGGACAAGGTGAAGAATGGAAGAGTCACCAAAAGGAAAAAAGTTCCGCTTGACCCCGGGAGCCGGCCACCTATGTCGGGGGCGATCTCAGGCCACACCAGGGCAACACGACTTGGGGAGGGGGCCGGAGCCAAGCGCCCCCTCCGAGTCCGCGACATGACACCGTCCCTCGGGGGCCTCCGTCAAGCGGTTCAGGGTGGCACCGCATCACAACAGCCCCCACTTACTTTAAGAATAGTGAAGATGAAGCAATTGCAAATAGGCTTCAGACAATGTTACAAGCACTCCTCAAAACTTTGAACTTTCAGAGTGCATGAGTTGGGACAGCGAGGGGTGATTTGGTTTCTCGGACTGTTTTTCTGGTCTCTCACCACTGGCATACTTTAACGTTTTCTTGTTTCTAGGACATTAATAGGTTTTATCATTACGTTATGTTATCGTTTCTTTGTTTGTTGTTTAATAAAAGTTCATGTTCATCAGTGGCCTACTGATTTTCGTTTTCCTATTTTTTTCTTTCCAGGTTGTTTCATGGTAAAGTTTCTGTTAACAGGATACAGTGATCACTTCGTTATTATTGCATATGTCCTTTTCACTAGGGGTGCTCTCTGGTCGGGCCAGATGACGTATCTCTAGTAAATGGTCCGGGTGAAAAAGGTGCATCAATCAGTGGGGAGTAGATAGGCATGACAGATTACAACGGGGGAGAAAGGTCCGCATTACGTACCCTTTCACTACTTGCAAAGATTTTCCTACGTTTATTTGCAAACAGGGAATACCTCCAAAAAGAACTAATTCCCAAACAGTCAATGTTCAGACAATCAATCAATCAATGATGAATGAAATAGGTACGACGTGTTAAAGGCTTGCGTTACCTACCCTTCACTATCTGCAAAGGGAGAGAGAATATTCCTATTCTTCCTCGTTTGCAGGTAGAGAAGATCCTTAAGAGAATTAACTTCGAACAATTCAATGCTCGATTGAAAAAATCAACAAGGGGTACTGTGAACACAAATGAACGCCGCTTATGTACATACGCATTGCTATTTTCAACAGGTTGTTCCTAATGTTTCTATTTTAGCGAGGTCAAAAAGAGATCCCATTAGTGGCCTACTGATTTTGCTCGATTCCTTTTGTTTTTTTACACGATTTTTCGCTATCTGCAAAGACTAAACAGAGTATTGCGATTCTGTGCTTGTTTGTAAATAGAGAATGAACCAAAGAGAACAATCAATCAAATGGAGAGAGAAGCAGGCACGACGTATTACAAAGGGGGCAAAGGGCTGCGTTAACTACCCTTCACTATCTGCAAAGAGAGAGTACTCCTAATAGAAATGAGGGGTGGGGGGCAGCATTCAAAGCAGATCAGTGTGCATAAACACAAAAATGTTTTTACTTACCACGTACTTGACATTCGACAGCTTATGATATTTGCTATTAAAAAACCATTGAAATTCACTGAAAAAACCATAGGTTATAGACCATATATAGTTAGGAATTAGCATTTACAAAACCTTGAAAATTCACTGAAAAAACCATAGGTTATAGACCATATATAGTTAGGAATTAGCATTTAAAAAACCTTATTTTACTCACACAAAACCATTAAAATTCCATATATAGTTAGTTGCACTAACTATATATCGCGCACCCGCAATCCACTGCTGATCATGTCACATATTACATCATTCATGACATGGTCAGTGACATCACTGATGACATCACTGATGACATCTCAAATGACATCACTGATGACATCACTGATGACATCTCATTTGACATCATTCTTGTGCTAATACGATAAACCTCTTCAGACTCTAATATAACCTTAGATACACTCAGTGTAAACAGACACTCACACACTGCCACTCATCCATGGAGTTACTCACACACCCAGTCAGTCATGCAAAGAAACAATCTCACCTCCATTTCTTCAACTATACAGTTAAACACACCTTACTTATTGAAACATATACTAACACATATTTACTCTCTTATACAATCCCTGATACAAGTTCACAATGATCGATACAACCACTCACTCATTCAGTGGCTCTCATGCACAGTTATTTATATATGCCAACTCTCACATGTACTGTGTTTTACATATGTACTTACTATGACATGTAGCATTGAGATATCCATTCACTCATCAATACACTCATGCACACAGTCAACTGCCCATGTAGCTGTTTCCACATGCACTCTTGAACTCATACACCTAGTGAATAAACTGCTCACACATCTATGCATAGAGTCACACACCTTCCAGCCACCCCCACACAAACTCAATCTCCCATAGAAATACTTGGGCAACCAATTAATAACACATATAGCCTCTCGTATAGCTAATGATCAACACATGCAGCAGTTTACAGAACAACAGACATAATGATGCACAAATTAAGACAGTTTAGTCACTAACCCATGCATTCAGTGAGACACATTTAATCACTCACTCATACAGTCAGTCATGCACCTACTAAATCCTTCATCCAGACACTTATACATCCACTCAAGACATATTTTAACTTTACAGAAAAATACAGTCACTGGATGTTGTCATCAGTGATGTCATCAGTGATGTCATTTGAGATGTCATCAGTGATGTCATCAGTGATGTCACTGACCATGTCATGAATGATGTAATATGTGACATGATCAGCAGTGGATTGCGGGTGCGCGATATATAGTTAGTGCAACTAACTATATATGGAATTTCAATGGTTTTGTGTGAGTAAAATAAGGTTTTTTAAATGCTAATTCCTAACTATATATGGTCTATAACCTATGGTTTTTTCAGTGAATATATATATATATATATATATATATATATATATATATATTACCTACTGGCAGTCGCCAGTAGGTATATATAGTTAGGATTTTTTTGAATAGGGATTTCTGAAAATTCTATGTTGAATAACTTTGGCGTTGATGGACGGAATTGGCTGAAAGTTTCAGGAAAATGGCACATTGTGTTTCTGAGCGTCCCCTAAAAGTTTGGGGGGGTTTCGTCAAGCGGGGGCCGAGAAAAAAGGGGGGTCCCAAAACGTGTTTTTAACATTGAGTTTTCCATAGGGCGGTTGGATTCACTTTTAGCTCGAACGGCTGAATGGATTTCCACAAAACTTGGCAAAATTGTAGGGACTGGTAGCCCGATGTGCCATTGCTATGTCTCAAGATATATGCTCCAGTGGTTTTTACGAAAATTACCTTTGAAAAATATATATTGGGCTACATTGGGCTATATATATGTTAGAGCCCAAATGTAGCCCAATGTAGCCCGATGTAGCCCAATGTAGCCCAATGTAGCCCAAAGATGGCCACCAGAGACAAAAAAAACAAATGTAGCCCAAATATCAGCCAGATGTAGCCCAACTATAGCCCAACGACAGAATGTCCCAGAGTGTTCTAAAGAACAACTAGAACGCTAACAGTCTTACTTATGACAAAAGTATGGCACACCTGAAGTCATCTTGATTGGAATAAAGTGGTAACACTTAATACATTTAATTTGAAAAGGAACAAAATGAGGGGTTTCATTTTGCCATAGAAATGTTATATATATATATTATATATATATATATATATATATATATATATATATATATATATATATATATTACCTACTGGCGGTCGCCAGTAGGTATATATAGTTAGGATTTTTTCTCTATGGGATTTTTGAAAATTCTATGTCTAATAACTTTGGCGTTTGTGGACGGAATTGGCTGAAATTTTCAGGAAAATGGAACATTTTGTTTCTGAGCAGCCCCTGAAAATTTGGGGGGGGTTCGTCAAGGGGGGGCCGAGAAAAAAGGGGGGTCCCAAAACGCGTTTTTCCCATGTTAATTTCCATAGGGCGGTTGGCCTCACTTTTAGCCCGAACGGCTGAATGGATTTGCACGAAACTTGGCAAAATTGTAGGGACTGTTAGCCCGATGTGCCTTTGCTAGGTCTCAATATATGTGCTCCAGTGGATTTTGAGAAATTAACGTTCAAAAAAAGATATATATCTGTAACAGCGCTCCGGGCAGCGATCCGGTTCGCGTACTTTTCGCGTTACGGAGCTTTGCGAAACGAAGCTGATTGGCTCTGTAAACATTCCAAACAGTCCGTAGCGGCCGCCATCTTGTCTCTCGGTAGGATCGAGAGACAAGAGGAGGCCAAAGCGAAGGGGCAAATGACCATAAGGGGGCATAGTAGATCCTCCCTGACCCCCTAGGTTTGATGTGGAGGCTTCAAAAGGGCCCCGCGGGGCAAAAAAAAAAAATTTAAAAAAATCGTTTTTTATCGTGGGGTGCTCCCGGTACGCGTAACGGAAAGCGGACTGGGGAGCGTACTACAAGGAAACAAGAATGATTGACTTTTAACTTATTGTATGTTTATAGACTTTTTTTTTTTTTTTTTTTTTTTTTTTTGCTGAGTGACGTCTCGGCCTATCTCCACGGGATGCAGTCCCTACCATCTCGGCGTTTAAGCCCAGGGGGACCGGTAGTGTGGGAGAGATAACGTCTGTTAACGTTCAATTCGAAGGAAATCAGGAAGTGTTGATAAACATTGTCTGCGCCATCTTGCCTTTTTTCAAATGCCACACTTTTGTCGTGCACGGCAGCCATTTTAGATGCCTTGACCAGACCCACTCTCTGCACGCTGTCGATCCTTAGCATGGGTCCCCACCCTCGCAAGCATCTCCCCCAGGCACTGGTCCCCCCCGCTCTCTGTCTTATGCATGGGCAATAAACCTCCCCCCATCTGCGCTGCTCTTCCTTGAGAATCACACCCTGTGCCCGCCCGACACCTCCCTTTCGCCCTATTCACTACCGCACCCTCTGACACTCCTCTTCCTCTGTGTCCGATTGTCGAGGCCGGTCCCAGGCTATCACCTAGCCATGCAGATGTAGTTTATGGCCCCAGCTGTAAAGAATCACCCCTCTTCAAAGGAGTTACAGTAGATCAAGGCCCCCACCCGATGAGATCCGTCACACCACACGCGTTCCTACTATCTGAAAACCATCCTGTATTGTGATTGGGGAGGGGACCGAGCCTGAAGCGGAAGATTCCAGGGATGCCTCTTTGTACATCAAAGTTTTTACAATTATGTGTCACATTAAAAATATATAGCACTCCAACAAAGTAGTAGGATTATAAAACTTTAATAACTTATAAATATATACAACGCAACAAAAACAGTAAATACATTTAAAAAAAAATTTAAAAAAAGAAGCAACAATGGTCAGTAGCTGTGTTTTGTGCGAATAGTCCCAAGGCAGCACAACGTGCTGAGTTCTGGACGGCACCCAGGTGATGTCACCTGGGTGCCGCACTGGTTTTTGGTATCCTCCGAAAAACGGCGTGGGGCGTCCCGGGGGTTGCGGGGGGAGGCCTCGTCAGTAGCGGTCTGTTGTGCGAATAGTCCCAAGGCAGCAGAACGCGCTGAGATGTGGATGGCACCCAGGTGATGTCCAGTAAGTTGCCGCACTGGTTTTGGTATCGTACAATGCTGCTCCGAATAACGGCGTGGGGCGCCCCGGGGGGGGGGGTGAGGCAGCGTGAACGGGCCTCCCCAGGTGGAGGCTCGTCTGCTGTAGTGGGGCGCCCCTTTACCGTTTCAGTTGCCATTCCGTGGGGCGTCCCGGGGGGTGCGGGGGGAGGCCTCGTCAGTAGCGGTCTGTTGTGCGAATAGTCCCAAGGCAGCAGACCGTGCTGAGATGTGGATGGCACCCAGGTGATGTCCAGTAAGTTGCCGCACTGGTTTTGGTATGCTACAATTCTGCTCCGAATAACGGCGTGGGGCGCCCCGGGGGGGGGGGGTGAGGCGGCGTGAACGGGCCTCCCCAGGTGGAGGCTCATCTGCTGTAGTGGGGCGCCCCTTTACCGTTTCAGTTGCCATTCCGCCCGCTTTTGGTACACTGTGCCAAAATCCGCCATTCAGCTGAGTTGCGCCCACTCTTGCGGTGCAGCGATAGGCGGCTGCCACAGGACTCTCAAAATGGCGGCAGGCTCTTTCCTTTTTGGGCCTGGTCCACTGAAATGGCCCTGGGACACTTTGGAACTCGGACGCTTGTCTACTAGGTCTTGGACCCCATTCTCGAAAGCGTCCCCTCAGCCTTGAAGATTCTACAAAAGTCATGGGGGCCACCGACTCCTGCAGGCTTCCGGTGGGGAGTGGCTGCCATGATTGCTCACGGAATGACCACGATGGAGCCACGAGATGGTGGTGCTTTCATGCTGATGCCAGCTTCAGTCTGAAACATCCAGAAACAAGGTGGGGCTTTCATCGTTTGGGGAAAAAAAATGTTTTAATCCAATGAAAAGTGTACTTTTAGGTCATATGATCAAGCCTTCCATCATTAGGAAACCAAAAGTAAAATGAACCAATGAAAAGTTTTATAAACAAGTCACATGACCTGTTATGCGGCATAGGGCTATAAAAAGCGTAGAAAATCCATTGGCACGTGAGGCGGCGTCAGTAGCGGACCGATGTGCGAATAGGCCGAAGGCAGCACAACGCGCCAAGATCCGGATGGCACCGAGGTGGTGTCCAGCAAGTTGCCGCACTGGTGTGGCCATCCTACAATGCTGCGCTGAAAGTCGGCGTGGGGAGCCCCGTTGGCCTGTGAGTTCGCGTCAGTCAGTGGGGGCTGTTTGAGGATCTGACTGCATTGGAAAGCAATGTGATGCTGTGCGTCGCCCCCAAGATAAGGCGGCGTCAGTAGCGGACCGATGTGCGAATAGGCCGAAGGCAGCACAACGCGCCAAGATCCGGATGGCACCGAGGTGGTGTCCAGCAAGTTGCCCCACTGGTGTGGCCATCCTACAATGCTGTGCCGAAAGTCGGCGTGGGGCGCCCCGTTGGCCTGTGAGTTCGCGTCAGTCAGTGGGGGCTGTTTGAGGATCTGACTGCATTGGAAAGCAATGTGATGCTGTGCGTCGCCCCCAAGATGAGGCGGCGTCAGTAGCGGACCGATGTGCGAATAGGCCGAAGGCAGCACAACGCGCAAAGATCCGGATGGCACCGAGGTGGTGTCCAGCAAGTTGCCGCACTGGTGTGGCCATCCTACAATGCTGCGCCGAAAGTCGGCGTGGGGCGCCCCGTTGGCCTGTGAGTTCGCGTCAGTCAGTGGGGGCTGTTTGAGGATCTGACTGCATTGGAAAGCAATGTGATGCTGTGCGTCGCCCCCAAGATGAGGCGGCGTCAGTAGCGGACCGATGTGCGAATAGGCCGAAGGCAGCACAACGTGCCAAGATCCGGATGGCACCGAGGTGGTGTCCAGCAAGTTGCCGCACTGGTGTGGCCATCCTACAATGCTGCGCCGAAAGTCGGCGTGGGGCGCCCCGTTGGCCTGTGAGGTGGCGTCAGTAGCGGACCGATGTGTGAATAGGCCGGAACCAGCACAAGGCGCCAAGATCCGGATGGCACCGAGGTGGTGTCATAGTTCAGAGTTCTGAGAAGCGGGGGGGAGGCGGCGCAAACGAGTCTCTCCCTCCATGTGGAGGCACTTCATCTGCAGTGGGGCGCCGAGATCAGGATGGCACCGAGGTGGTGTCTAGCAAGTTGCCGCACTGGTGTGTGTTGAAAATATGAAAGATCCTCAGCAAGTCTATGTTACTTCAATGGAGCGCCGTCTAGCTGAGTTTAGCTCGCTCTTGCTGCTACAGCGACAGGCGGCTGCAACAGGACTCTCAAAATGGCGGCCTGTTCTTTGGATTTGGGCCTGGTCCACTAAAATGGCCCTGGGACACCTTAGAACTCGGACGCTCGAATTTTTTTTCCTTTCCTCTACATGCAAAAAAGGTAAATGCCCGGTACGTTACCTGCCTCATCTGCCACGATGTACTCTCCAGAGGAACCGAAAAAAAATATAGTTATGGTAATTGTGGCAAATAAATTTCATGTGGACAGATGAGTGTTACTCTAATAAATACAGCATATGAACATCATCATAGTCGATGGTTGGTGGAGACATTTTGACTATATCCTGGACCTGCCCGTCCTCGCCCAAAATGGCGCCGGAATAAATGGGACTCGTAACTCCTTGTTGTGTACTGGTTGCACAACCTTGATATCACGAGATACGTATGCAGTTTTGAAGCACATGGCGGGCGGGGACGAGAATTGATTGAATATTTCGACATCCCTATTGATATTAAGTTCTGATGTGTTATTGATTACTGTACTATTGAAAGTTCGAATTAACGTCACCCATGGTACTTGCCCGCAAATGTATATCTAGATAATTTTATTGTAACTGGCCCTGTCGTTTTTTAATTATAAAATGTACGTCCACCGATTCCGCAACTGTTAGACACCTTAGTTCTTGCAACCTAATGGCCCGCCCGTTACGTTCCTCTACAGTGTAAATGTCTCCTCATCATATACGATTACAGTTTGCTCCGTGGCCGGCCCACGTGGTTATAGGCCTGTATTTGTATACTGACATTTTCACAATAAAGGTTTTTAAAAGAAAACATGGTAGTAGTATTTACATTGGTAATGTTTTTAATAATAGTCACTGTTTTCGAATCAGTAAAAGGCAAGTGAAATAAAGCAGTCCAATTACATGAAGGGTAAAAGGTATAATACGCAGGTACGCAGTAAAGATAAATGGTCAAGGGCTGTTGTGTTTTCTACTCCTGCAACATAAAGTGATCGATAAGAATCAGATATTCAGGCGTATCGGCGACTAAGACAGCAGGCCGAGCCTCTTTTGCTCAACGGCTCCGTCATGGGATGAAGAAACGCCCTTTTTCTCGAAAAAGGAATATATTTTACTTGCAGGACAGTTGTAAATTTTCCGGGAAAGTACATTAGCCTGGAACATTATAACATATATGTTTAAGAAAAAATAATGTTCGAAAGTAATAAAAAGTGTAATTTTTAGGTCATATGACCAAGCCTCTCATCATTAGAATAAGAAAAGTAAAATGAACCAATGAAAAGTTTTATTAACAAGTCACATGGCCTGTTATGCTTACGTTACGCGCTGCGCGCCGCGCCCCGCATCGCTTCCGGGAAGCTGCGCTTCGCGCATCGGAGCACTTCCGGATGCGCTAACGCGGCGCGTCATATGACGCATTACGCGACAACGCAGGTCCAGAATATAGTCAAAATGTCTCCACCAACCAGCGGTCGGAACACAACCCCTTTCAGCAGGCTAAATAGTTCTGTTAAATGACAACAGAAGGGACAGGCAACAAGAACCATCAGTCAAAGAGGGGAGGGCAAGTTCTTCTCTACCGGGTCACGTTGGGGCGCTACCGGAACTGATCGAATTGGTAGTCTACAGTGTTTCTGGATGTTTCAGACTGAAGCTGGCGTCAGCATGAGAGCACCACCATCTCGTAGCTCCGTCGTGGCCATTCCACGAGCAATCATGGCAGCCGCTCCCCACCAGAAGCCTGCGGGAGTCGGGGGCCCCCAAGACTTTTGTAGAATCTTCAAGGCTGAGGGGATGCTTTCGAGAATGGAGCCCAAGCCCTAGCAGACAAGCGTCCGAGTTCCAAGGTGTCGCAGGGCCATTTTAGTGGACCACGCCCAAATCTGAAGAGCCGGCCGCCATTTTGAGAGTCCTGTGGCAGCCGCCTATCGCTGCACCGCAAGAGCGGGAGCAACTCAACTACATGGTGAGCGAAACGCTGTAGTCGCACGAGCGGGCGGTAAACAGCTGAATAGCGGAAGAGGCACAGTGTAGCAAAAGCGGGCGGAATGGCAACTGAAACGGTAAAGGGGCGCCCCACTACAGCGTGTCTTCAGGTCAAACGGATTGTGGGACAAGGTCCAGAATGGAAGAGTCACCAAAAGGCAAAAAGTTCCGCTTAACCCCGGGAGCCGGCCACCTATGTCGGGGGCGATCTCAGGCCACACCAGGGCAACATGACTTGGGGAGGGGGCCGGAGCCAAGCGCCCCCTCCGAGTCCGCGCCATCACACCGTCCCTCGGGGGCCTCCGTCAAGCGTTTCAGGGAGGCACCGCATCACATTGTTTTCAAATGCAGTCACGTCCTCAAATAGCCCCCACTTACATTGAGAATAGTGAAGCTGTAGCAGGTGCAAATAAGCTTCAGACAGTCTAACAAGCACTCCTCAAAACTTTGAACTATCAGAGTGCATGAGTTTCATGCTCGATCGATTGAGCTAGCCGGATCGGGCAACAAAAAGTATAAAATAGTTATGTAAATAGTTATTTAATAAAATGTTTTACCCTGTTACTTTGCTGGTGTGTTGTATATATTTGTAATATTTGCATAGAGTTTATCGTTATTTTGGGCGGGGTGGGTGGCGGAGCCGAGCTGTCTTGCAGCCATCATGGTGTGGAGTTCAGTTAATCTCACTAGTTTCGTATTTCTCATGAGGGGTTGTTCCTAATGTTTCTATTTTAGCGAGGTCAAAAAGAGATCCCATTAGTGGCCTACTGATTTTGCTCGATCCCTTTTGTTTTTTTACACGATTTTTCACTATCTGCAAAGACTAAACAGAGTATTGCGACTCTGTGCTTGTTTGTAAATAGAGAATGAACCAAAGAGAACCAATTCTAAAACAGTAAATGCTTGGATAACAATCAATCAAATGGAGAGAGAAGCAGGCACGACGGATTACTTGACATTCGACAGCTTATGATATTTGCTATTAAAAAACCATTGAAATTCACTGAAAAAACCATAGGTTAGAGACCATATATAGTTAGGAATTAGCATTTAAAAAACCTTGAAAATTCACTGAAAAAACCATAGGTTATAGACCATATATAGTTAGGAATTAGCATTTAAAAAACCTTATTTTACTCACACAAAACCATTGAAATTCCATATATAGTTAGTTGCACTAACTATATATCGCGCACCCGCAATCCACTGCTGATGATGTCACATATTACATCATTCATGACATGGTCAGTGACATCACTGATGACATCACTGATGACATCTCAAATGACATCACTGATGACATCTCATTTGACATTACTGATCACATCACTGATGACATCATTCATGTGATGATACGATGAACCTCTTCAGACTCTAATATAACCTTAGATACACTCAGTGTAAACAGACATTCACAGACTGTCACTCATCCATGGAGTTACTCACACACCTAGTCAGTCTTGCAAAGAATCAATCACACCTCCATTTCCTCAACTATATAGTTATACACACCTTACTTATTAAAACATATACTAACACATATTTACTCTGTTATACAATCCCTGATACAAGTTCACAATGATCCATACAGCCACTCACACATTCACTGGCTCTTATGCACAGTTATTTATATATGTCAACTCTCACATATACTGTGTTTTACATATGTACTTACTTTGACATGTAGCACTGAGATATCCATTCACTCACCAATACACTCATGCACACAGTCAACCCCCCATACAGCTGTTTCCACATGCACTTTTGAACCCATACATCTAGTGAATCAACTGCTCACACATCTATGCACAGAGTCATACACCTGCCAGACACCCACACACACACTCAGTCTCCCATACAAATACTTGGGCAAGCAATCAATAACCCATAGAGTTAGTCATATAGCTAATGATCAACACATGCATCAGATTACAGAACAACAGACACAATGATGCACAATTTAAAACAGTTTAGTCACTAACCCATGCACTCAGTGAGACACATTTAATCACTCACTTATACAGTCAGTCATGCACCTACTAAATCCTTCATCCAGACACTTATACATCCACTCATTCTTCAATATGTAAGACATATTTTAACTTTACAGAAACATACAGTCACTGGATGTTGTCATCAGTGATGTCATTTGAGATGTCATCAGTGATGTCATCAGTGATGTCACTGACCATGTCATGAATGATGTAATATGTGACATCATCAGCAGTGGATTGCGGGTCGGCGATATATAGTTAGTGCAACTAACTATATATGGAATTTCAATGGTTTTGTGTGAGTAAAATAAGGTTTTTTAAATGCTAATTCCTAACTATATATGGTCTATAACCTATGGTTTTTTCAGTGAATATATATCTATATATCTATATCTATCTATATATATATATATATTCACAGAAAAAACCATAGGTTATAGACCATATATAGTTAGGAATTAGCATTTAAAAAACCTTATTTTACTCACACAAAACCATTGAAATTCCATATATAGTTAGTTGCACTAACTATATATCGCGCACCCGCAATCCACTGCTGATGATGTCACATATTACATCATTCATGACATGGTCAGTGACATCACTGATGACATCACTGATGACATCTCAAATGACATCACTGATGACATCACTGATGACATCTCATTTGACATTACTGATCACATCACTGATAACATCATTCATGTGATGATACGATGAACCTCTTCAGACTCTAATATAACCTTAGATACACTCAGTGTAAACAGACACTCACAGACTGTCACTCATCCATGGAGTTACTCACACACCTAGTCAGTCTTGCAAAGAATCAATCACACCTCCATTTCCTCAACTATATAGTTATACACACCTTACTTATTGAAACATATAATAACACATATTTACTCTGTTATACAATCCCTGATACAAGTTCACAATAATCCATACAGCCACTCACACATTCACTGGTTCTTATGCACAGTTATTTATATATGTCAACTATCACATGTACTGTGTTTTACATATGTACTTACTTTGACATGTAGCACTGAGATATCCATTCACTCACCAATACACTCATGCATACAGTCAACTGCCCAAACAGCTGTTTCCACATGCACTTTTGAACCCATACATCTGCTCACACATCTATGCACAGAGTCATACACCTCCCAGCCACCCACACACACACTCAGTCTCCCATACAAATACTTGGGCAACCAATCAATAACCCATATAGTTACTCATTTAGCTACTGATCAACACATGCATCAGATTACAGAACAACAGACACAATAATGCACAATTTAAAACAGTTTAATCACTAACCCATGCACTCAGTGAGACACATTTAATCACTCACTTATACAGTCAGTCATGCACCTACTAAATCCTTCATCCAGACACTTATACATCCACTCATTCTTCAATATGTAAGACATATTTTAACTTTACAGAAACATACAGTCACTGGATGTTGTCATCAGTGATGTCATCAGTGATGTCATTTGAGATGTCATCAGTGATGTCATCAGTGATGTCACTGACCATGTCATGAATGATGTAATATGTGACATCATCAGCAGTGGATTGCGGGTGCGCGATATATAGTTAGTGCAACTAACTATATATGGAATTTCAATGGTTTTGTGTGAGTAAAATAAGGTTTTTTAAATGCTAATTCCTAACTATATATGGTCTATAACCTATGGTTTTTTCTGTGAATTTCATTGGTTTTTTAACAGCTAATATCTGTAGCTGTAAAATGTATTCTTCTTTAAATCCAAAAATATATTTTATATGTTTATGAATATTTTTTTTTTTAAATATTTTTTTTTCTTCGTTCCCGCTTCGCGAATCGGGAAGCTTCCCGTTAGCTGACCTTGATGCCGCGAAATAGACCGCGAGCCGGTAAACGTTTCTTTACCGCAAGTGCCGCGTTACAAAACAACATCGTGACGCCTCCCGTCCGCATGACGTTTCACGTTGTCGCGTGATACGTCATATGACGTGCTACGTTAGCGAACTGGTACGCGAAGCGAGTCGCAAAGCGCAGGTTTCTGGAAGCAAACCGGGAGGCCCTGCAAAGCGCTTAACGTAAACACAGCAAGTCATGTGACTTGGTAATAACACTTTTCATTGGTTCATTTCACTTTTGGTTTCCTAATGATGTAAGACTAGGTCATATAATCTAAAATGAACACTTTTGATTGGTTGAGAACTCTTGTTTTTCCCAAATGATGAAAATCCCTCCTTCTTTCCTCACTCTGACTTTCATCATTGTGAGAGAAAGACCCTTTGTGATCACTGAGCAATGGCTTCTTTAGTAGCTTCAGCTGGTGCTTCCCCACCACCTCCACCACATCCAAGGAAGAGTGGACCACCTGCTCAAGTTGTAATTCAACAAGAAGAAGAAGAAGAGGAACAGGAGGACGAGCACGAAGAGAGGCAGTTTTTGCCTGAGCAGCCCAGGACGTCTCACCGGAAAGAAAACTTCATTTGGCAATTTTTTAAAATTCCCAAAGGTCAGAAAAAAGTAAATGCAAGATACGTAACTTGCCTTATATGTCAAGATAGACTGTCCAGAGGGACCGACAAAAAATACAGTTTCGGAAACTACACAATGCATCGCCATATGACTAGGTGGCATCCTAACAACTACAGTGCTGCACAGTTTCGGAACGACCTAGATAATCTCCCTATTATGGCCAGAAGATCTGTTGTACCGGAAGTAACGGGACCAGAGGGCAGGGAGATGGTGCCAAATATACAAATGAGATTTGGTGAAGTAAAACACACCTGCGTATTTTGCGATGGATTCATTTCCTACGGAGAAAGAAGCATCACTCTGATCAACAGAGCTATTGACTATCATATGCAAGTTTGTCCGAAACGCCCAAAATAATAAATACTTCTTTTTTTTGTTTTGTTGCTCCTGTTGAGCCCTTTACAATGAATCGTTTTCATTGCCCCCTCCAAGAAAAACCCAAAAAAATATAAAACTGTTCCGAAAAATTCAAAAACAGTAAAAAAATGTTCAGAAAAATAAAAAAAAAAGTTCTTTTCAGAACTACCTCCCCGTTATTAAAAAATTGGTACAATATTTGGAACTGTGCCAACCTCTATTTCTCTTAGTTCGCTTCCCAGTTCGCTCGCGGGTACGCGAACCGGAAGCGACCCAAAAACAGTAAGTATAAGGGAAGGAAACAGACACTTATGTTAAAAGAAAGACAGCTATAAGGGAGTAAACTAGAGATACCATTACCCGTAATCCACTGCTGATGATGTCACATATTACATCATTCATGACATGCTCAGTGACATCATCAGCAGAGGATTGCGGGTTTTTTGGCAACATGCCTTATCCACGGTTTAATAACGCTGCCTTTTGCTTTATATAAGTTTTCAAATTGTATGAAATATATACCAATAGGTCGTTATGAACCTTTAGGTAGTGCTTTTCTTCATGAGGTCTGGTCGCTTCCATACACATACAGATGTTTCAAAGATGATCAAGAAGTTTATCTGAATGGAGAGGAATGCACTGAGATGCCAGATCATTCACTAATGTGTAGGCACATACAGTTACACGGTTCATGCAACAAACACCGACCAAATATGGCTTGCGTGTTGCAAGGCACGCCAGTTCCTGCTATCATCCCCACGTTCAAGTTGTTGGAAAATGGTAGTTATTTGATGCTCAATAATGAAGATTGTTCTGAGTTAATTAAAAGTATTCCTTTTATCGTAACAGTAAGTGAACGGGTTATTTGCTGCAGAAATGTTCTATTTCCTCCCACACATGAACATAGGGAGTTTTCAATCTGGCCACAAATACCAACCTTGGGACACGTTTCAACGGCATGGCAAGAATAAGAGCTCTTTTGTCTCAGAGAGAGGTGGCCTTGAGTTCGGCCCGTGAAACTTTCGTACTTCACATAGCGAACACCCATACAGAGGTGCAAAACCTTTTTCAATTAACATTTGCCTTTCAATTTCAGCAACATGTTTCCGACTATCTTTAACGCATCCTCCACAAAGTCCCTGGTGCACTTTTTTAAAGTTGTTACCAGTGGTCTCGTGACTTCATTTGAGAAAATCTTTGGAGTCATCCCTGCTTCCTTTCATTGTATTTTCTGCACTCTGGTTCGTGGATTGGCATTTTTACTTGCATTACCAGCGGACGCTCTTGTGCTTTTTTACATTTTTAAATATGGATGTCCCTCCTATGCAACCTCCGACCCTGCAGCTGCTGACACTGTTCCGCAATCGCATGCTAGAATATTATGGCACAATGCCGTTGGCGATATTAAGCACGGCATATGGATTATCTTTTCGGTTCTCCTACTTCACCTGTGTCCAGCCTGTATTTCACTGCCTGACCTGTGATTTCGATTGGGCCATTGATTTGTGTCTCTGCGGACCGGTTTCTCCTGACGTCGACTTTAATCAGCTGATGACTCCTATCATTACTCACGAGTTGGTTTGTCCTGGCGAAAGGATTATGGCTGTGGCATTGATGCATGGACTACTTGGTCCCTGGAATTTACTGGCGGCAGCACAGTCTTTCTTGGAAGAGAGCTTTCTTGAAAACCCACCGAGCTGTCCTCTGATGGTGATAGAGGATCCGGTGCTGGGAGAGCACGTATGTTCTTTTCCGCTTTTAAATTGGATGGCTGAACTGTTTTCGGATGAAGACGGTGACTTCCTATTGGAGGCTGTTGCAGCTTATTTTGCATACACAGTTATGTCATAGACCTTTTTCATGTTTGATATGCTGAGTACTAGCATTTCATTGACAATTCATTGACTTATTTGTCAAGTTTTTATTATTTACCTTGCCTATTGGCTTAAGACTCGATAAAGTACTTGGCTGTTTTATTTTTCTTTAGCATTAAATTTTCCTAGTTTTTAATGCTTTACCTTGCGGACCGTCCACATATAAACTTGCAATCTGCTCTCATGAGATGGCACTTCTATTATCTTATTCAGTTCGTTTCCGGATCATGAGGAGGTGTCATCTAGGTCCTGGATATCTTTACACCGTGTTAAGTTAGCATGGGCTCATTACCGGTTTAAACGCCATTTTTCCTTTTTTGCAACTTCTGCACACGACACTTAGTTGTTGCTTTAGCTTTCCACCTAGTAGTTCATCGTGGTTTACATGAGAATAATATGTTATTGGTCTACTATCTGCTTTACTTGTTAAACTATATCTGTACAGCGAGTGCTAAAGTTTCAAGAACAACACGATACAGAATTGTTATGAGGTCTGATCTCCACGACTTCATACTCATAACATAAGTGCAACTTCTGCCAATTCTGGGCATGAGGCGGGTTTTATATTGCTTTGCCGAACACACATACACAACAGTTGATGCGGTTCACATGAAGAGAGAGCTGGTGTATGGTGATGTGATTCCTTCAAATCTAAGACACTAAAGTATGGGCACGCCCTAAACCAACACAAAGAGACCTTCTTAGCAAATAATATAATATGTGTATTAGGGAGGGTGAGATATAAGCAGCCGCGGGCCGTGGAGGGAGTTACGGTGAGGCAGGGAGGCGGGGAGGGGGAAAAGCAGGGTGGAGCCCTCTCTACCTTGCCCCTCCCCCTCCCCGCCTCCCTGCCCCACCGTAACTCCCTCCACGGCCCGCGGCTGCTTATAAGTGTTGCTAACTCTTATTCATTTACAGCATGTTAACATACTATCACCATTCACTTTTTATGTACTAGTAACTATGCTGGTAATTTTGCTACTGATAATATGTGTACTTTTATTATCTAAGGTACTACGCCTGAGAAGACGGCATTAGTAAATAAACAATTCAAATACACATCTGTTCTTCTTAACTCCATGTTCTGGTTTCTAAGAAATCTATAACGACCGACTGTTCATGAGTTCCACGTATCCTGAGGTACTATAAGTTCATATTCTGGATTGTCTAAACATTGAGAGTTTGTTATATCCAATGTGACACTGTACCTAGCTTGCTAAGGAGTTTTTGATTACTAACGTGAGTTTTGGGACACCCTAATTCGCCGAGGTTCCAATCCTCTGTCCACAGTTCTGTGTGACAACAGAAACCCTGCGACAGGGGCACCCCCGACCCTTGCTGGAGCTTCATCACACTTGCGATACAACTCCAGCAATGCATTCGCCGAGGTTCCAATCCTCTGTCCACAGTTCTGTGTGAGAACAGAAACCCTGCGACAGGGGCACCCCCGACCCTTGCTGGAGCTTCATCACACTTGCGATACAACTCCAGCAATGCGCCACCTTTACGGCACAGATACATCACGCATCTGTGCTGTTTTTGCCCCATGATGCGCCGCATTGTAAATGCAGCACACCATAGGTGACGGAACAGCGGCACAGAATGACTAACACATCCCTGGTGATGCGCCAGTCATCATAAATGTATCCCTATGCTTCTTATCTTGTTAGAGATGAACCGCCATATATATCATCAAAGTTTTTTGCATTTCCTAAATAGCGAACTTTAAGGAATAAATAGCGATTCTTTACCATTCCTAGTTTGCGATGAGCTATTTGCTAATTAGCCGAATGTAGCCCAATGAAGCCCAATGTAGCCCAATGTAGCCCAAAGATGGCCGCCAGACACACAAAAAAACAAATGTAGCCCAAATATCAGCCAGATGTAGCCCAACTATAGCCCAGTGACAGAATGACCAATCAGCTTCGCAAACCTCCGTTACGCGAAGCGGAGCGCTGTTACAGATATATATCTTTTTTTGAACGTTAATTTCTCAAAATCCACTGGAGCACATATATTGAGACCTAGCAAAGGCACATCGGGCTACCAGTCCCTAATATTTTGCCAAGTTTCGTGCAAATCCATTCAGCCGTTCAATTATTATTATTATTTTTTTTTTTTGCCCCGCGGGGCCCTTTTAAAACCTCCACATCAAACCTAGGGGGTCAGCGAGGATCTACTATGCCCCCTTATAGTTATTTCCCCCTTTGTTTTGACCTCCTCTTGTCTCTCGATCCTACCGAGAGACAAGATGGCGGCCGCTACGGACTGTTTGGAATGTTGACAGACGCCGGAGAACCAATCAGCTTCGCTTCACAAAGCTCCGTTGCGCGAAAAGTCCGCGAACCAGAGCGCTGCCCGGTCCGCTGTTACAGATATATATCTTTTTTTAAACGTTAATTTCTCAAAATCCACTGGAGCACATATATTGAGACCTACAAAAGGCACATCGGGCTACCAGTCCCTACAATTTTGCCAAGTTTCGTGCAAATCCATTCAGCCGTTCGGGCTAAAAGTGAGGCCAACCGCCCTATGGAAAACTCAATGTTAAAAACACGTTTTGGGACCCCCCTTTTTTCTCGGCCCCCACTGGACGAACCCCCCCCAAATTTTCAAGGGCTGCTCAGAAACAAAATGTGCCATTTTCCTGAAAATTTCAGCCAATTCCGTCCACAAACGCCAAAGTTATTAGACATAGAATTTTCAAAAAACCCATAGAGAAAAAATCCTAACTATATATACCTACTGGCGACCGCCAGTAGGTAATATATAGATAGATATAGATATATATATATATAGATATAGATATATATATATATATATATATCTATCTATATATATATATAGATAGATATATATATATATCTATATCTATCTATTACCTACTGGCGGTCGACAGTAGGTATATATAGTTAGGATTTTTTCTATTTTCAAATTATGAGTTGAAAATCGTTTTTGAGGTAAAGGAATGTTTTCAAAATTTATGTGCGCCATATGCCCCCAAATTTCTTTTTCAGGGGTGCAGCAGGGTGTTCTTGAGACACCCCTGCACCCTCGGAAAAATTCGTAATTTGCGATGAGGTAATTGCTAATCGCAAATTGCACCTTCATTCCTATGGGCCTCCTGCTGCATGGAAATGAATGGGCAAGCTAGGTACAGTGTCACATTGGATATAACAAACTCTCAATGTTTAGACAATCCAGAATATGAACTTATAGTACCTCAGGATACGTGGAACTCATGAACAGTCGGTCGTTATATATTTCTTAGAAACCAGAACATGGAGTTAAGAAGAACACATGTGTATTTGAAATGTTTATTTACTAATGCCGTCTTCTCAGGCGTAGTATCTTAGATAATAAAAGTACACATATTATCAGTAGCAAAATTACCAGCATAGTTACTAGTACATAAAAAGCGAATGGTGACAGTATGTTAACATGCTGTAAATGAATAAGAGTTAGCAACACTTATAAGCAGCCGCGGGCCGTGGAGGGAGTTACGGTGGGGCAGGGAGGCGGGGAGGGGGAGGGGCAGGGTGGAGAGGGCTCCACCCTGCCCCTCCCCCTCCCCGCCTTCCTGCCCCACCGTAACTCCCTCCACGGCCCGCGGCTGCTTATATCTCACCCTCCCTAATACACATATTATATTATTTGCTAAGAAGGTCTCTTTGTGTTGGTTTAGGGCGTGCCCATACTTTAGTGTCTTAGATTTGAAGGAATCACATCAGCATACACCAGCTCTCTCTTCATGTGAACCGCATCAAGTGTTGTCTATGTGTGTTCGGCAAAGCAATATAAAACCCGCCTCATGCCCAGAATTGGCAGAAGCTGCACTTATGTTATGAGTATGAAGTCGTGGAGATCAGACCTCATAACAATTCTGTATCGTGTTGTTCTTGAAACTTCAGCACTTGCTGTACAGATATAGTTTAACAAGTAAAGCAGATAGTAGAGCAATAACATATTATTCTCATGTAAATCACGATGAACTATTAGGTTGAAAGCTAAAGCAACAACTAAGTGTCGTGTGCAGAAGTTGCAAAAAAGGAAAAATGGCGTTTAAACCGGTAATGAGCCCATGCTAACTTAACACAGTGTAAAGATATCCAGGATCTACATGACACCTCCCCATGATACGGAAACAAACTGAATAAGATAATAGAAGTGCCATCTCATGAGAGCAGATTGCAACTTTATATGTGCACGGTCCGCAAGGTAAAACATTAAAAACTAGCAAAATTTAATGCTAAAGAAAAATAAAACAGCCAACTACTTTATCGAGGCTTAAGCCAATTGGCAAGCTAAATAATAAAAACTTGACAAATAAGTCAATGAATTGTCAATGAAATGCTAGTACTCAGCATATCAAACATGAAAAAGGTCTATGACATAACTGTGTATGCAAAATAAGCTGCAACAGCCTCTAATAGGAAGTCACCGTCTTCATCCGAAAAGAGTTCAGCCATCCAATTTAAAAGCGGAAAAGAACATACGTGCTTTCCCAGCACCGGATCCTCTATCACCATCAGAGGACAGCTCGGTGGGTTTTCAAGAAAGCTCTGTTCCAAGAAAGACTGTGTTGCCGCCAGTAAATTCCAGGGACCAATTAGTCCATGCATCAATGCCACAGCCATAATCCTTTCGCCAGGACAAACCAACTCGTGAGTAATGATAGGAGTCATCAGCTGATTAAAGTCGACGTCAGGAGAAACCGGTCCGCAGAGACACAAATCAATGGCCCAATCGAAATCACAGGTCAGGCAGTGAAATACAGGCTGGACACAGGTGAAGTAGGAGAATCGAAAAGATAATCCATATGCCGTGCTTAATATCGCCAACGGCATTGTGCCATAATATTCAAGCATGCGATTGCGGAACAGCTTCAGCAGCTGCAGGGCGGGAGCTTGCACAGGAGGGACATCCATATTTAAAAATGTAAAAAAGCACAAGAGCGTCCGTTGGTAATGCAAGTAAAAATGGGAATCCACCAAGCACAGTGGAAAAAATAGAATGAAAGAAAGCAGGGATGACTCCAAAGATTTTCTCAAATGAAGTCACGAGACCACTGGTAACAACTTTAAAAAAGTGCGCCAGGCCCTTTGTGGAGGACGCGTTAAAGATAGTCCGAACCATGTCGCTGAAATGCAAAGGCGAATCAGTATTTAAAAGGGTCTGCACCTCTGTACGGGTGTCCGCTATGTGAAGCACGAAAGTTTCACGGGCCGAACTCAAGGCCACCTCTCTCTGAGACAAAAGAGCTCTTATTCTTGCCATGCCGTTGAAATGTGCTCCCAAGGTTGGTATTTGTGGCCAGATTGAAAACTCCCTATGTTCATGTGTGGGAGGAAATAGAACATTTCTGCAGCAAATAACCCGTTCACTTACTGTTACAATAAAAGGAATACTTTTAATTAACCCAGAACAATCTTCATTATTGAGCATCAAATAACTACCATTTTCCAACAACTTGAACGTGGGGATGATAGCAGGAACTGGCGTGCCTTGCAACACGCAAGCCATATTTGGTCGGTGTTTGTTGCATGAACCGTGTAACTGTATGTGCCTACACATTAGTGAATGATCTGGCGTCTCAGTGCATTCCTCTCCATTCAGATAAACTTCTTGATCATCTTTGAAAATCTGTATGTGTATGGAAGTGACCAGACCTCATGAAGAAAACCACTACCTAAAGGTTCATAACGACCTATTGGTATATATTTCATACAATTTGAAAACTTATATAAAGCAAAAGGCAGCGTTATTAAACCGTGGATAAGGCACGTTGCCAAAGCAGCCAACCTTTTGGATTTATACTGGAAATGTTAAAGGAAGAATTACGGAGTAGGGCCTGTAAATCTTTAATGGACAACCGAGTAAAATTACTCCAACCATCATATTCCTCTAACTCCGGGATAGTAGGGGTGTTTAATTTTTTAGAAGTAGCCAATCCAAAGCATTTGGTCTGGGAAATTGTTTCATTCACAAACAACATATGATTTGGGATGAGACATGCACGGTGCAAAGCCTCAGTGCCTTGTACCTGCCAGGTTCGTGAACCCCAAACTGATGTAGATCCTGGATATCTTTACACTGTGTTAAGTTAGCATGGGCTCATTACTGGTTTAAACGCCATTTTTCCTTTTTTGCAACTTCTGCACACGACACTTAGTTGTTGCTTTAGCTTTCAGCCTACCTGCGTCAAGATCTATGCCTGCTTCAAGCAGGCGCAGGGTTTTGATGCAGCTTTGTCCTATCTGATTGTAAATGCGGCACACCGTGGGTGGCAGAGCAGCGGTGCACGTTAACTGGTGCATCCGTGGGGATGTGCTAGTTAATATAAATCTGCCCCTTTACATTTAATTATGTGCAGGGGACACAGAGTCGGTGAGGTTTATCCAAGGTTAAGAAGAGATGAGTCCTGTTCAGTGAAAAATTGGAGATAGGCTTCACCTCCTCTGCTCCTCAGCATCGTTGGACATGGTTAAATAATAGCTGCAAAATGTTACTCTTGTTAAACAATTTTACTATTATAATCTCTGAGATTTGTCTCTTACTGTGCAACATCTCATTGTTGTTATCTTTCTTTAAAGATAAAGACAACATCAACATGAGCGACAATCAGCAATCAGTTGATTTCGACCTCATCATTGAACTCGTAATTGAAACATCAGTGGATGTTGATCCCTTGGATGATTTCAATCCTGAGGATGAAGAAGAACGTGATGAGGATGCAGATTTGTCAGAATTGTATGACATAGGATGGGAAGCTGACGTGCTTGAGCCTATGGAACTATAAACATTTATTTTATAAATTTATAATAAATAAAAAGTAAATATATAAACCGTTTAATTTAAAAATAAAGACACCTTCAAAAACAGGTTATGTGTAGTGTCTTCAATAAAATATTAAAATATGGTCATAAAATTAGATCAGATTCATATATAAAACAGCACAGGTAAAATGAATATAAATTCCATTTCTTTTCTGCTATTTCTGTATTCTAAATTTGCCATGTACAAAAAATTCTTCTATGTAAAAATGTTAAGTAGTGTGTTAAGTTTTTGATGACTGTTATTAATTTACTGTTGGGTAATAGTGGTTAATAACATTTTTTATTATATTTTACCACAGATTCAACTGCAGATTATTTCAAGATTTTAGGATGCCAAGCAAAGAAAGAGTGAGAAAGGCTGCAAAACGTCAAAGACAGCAGGTGAATGAAAAAAAGCAGCAGTCCTCTAACAAAAAGATTTGTCAAGTCACCAAGAAAGCACCGGGTAAGAGTACAAAAACATTCATAAGAAATATCTCTAGTAAAAAAAATATTACTACAGAAAATGTTTCAGTCCAGAAAAGGAGAAGCAATTCAAACGGTAAGGAAAGGCCAATGAGAAATGTTACTGCTAGAGTAAGAGATATCTCTATGCATGAAAGTAGAAGGAAACAACAGTTTAGGGACATTCGTAAACGAATGTTCCGCAACAGGATAATTGGCAATTTGTTAAAAAATATTAAGAAAGGTCAACAGAAAGTGGTTTTTTATAAGAGAAAAAAAATAGTTGAGAAAGTTATTGATCAGGCATTTGAAATTAAACGTAAGTTATTTATTTTGACAATCAATAGAATTAGGAAGCTAAACAAGGCAATTTATGATTTCAAAAGAAATAGTAGATGGAAGAGAATAGTTAATCGTAGTAATTTTTGTGAAGTTTTTTCTGGAGAATGGATGCATAGTTCAAGCTCTGAGGCATTTTTTAATGAGGAGAGTTATTTCCAGGATAATGATTTGGTGCATGCAGTTGACACCAGTGGTCGAGCTTATGAAGTGAAAGATGGTTGTCCAGTTGAAAAAGAAAAACTTGTGACAACAGAGATAGAAGAGGTGTTAGGTAATGAGGTTTTAGGGAGACGTCCTAAGGGTCCTGTGTACACCTGGAAGTGTAGTAGTATTTGCAGTGTACGACAGGATTCCATCAATTTGCTTTGTGATTTTATACGGTCATTTAATAAGAAAAGTTTGAAGCAGAAAACGAAGTTGTTGCAAGAATTAGATCCTTGCAGAGTGAGAGAAGTGATAGGTTTGCATGGTCATTCACTGGCTTGTCTTTCCAGGAGAGTATGCCAGAGTGTTTTTCATCATTTCAGGATGCTAGCAGTGCATCATAATAAAGTGAGGAAATTAGTTAGAATGTTGTATTATGCTAAGAGTCCAGCAATTATGCTTAAACAATTATGCGCTGCTCTTTTGCATGGTTCTGAAATAGATGTGAAGAATATATGTGAAGAAATTGAGTTTTGTTACTTTGGAAGTAAAGAGGAGAATGTTGAAATTGACCAAGAAGAAGAGAGTAATGTGGAAGATAGTGTACAGGTTTCCAGTACAGATAATTTCCAGAGGGAAATTGCGACGTTTGAGGTGAAATCAAGTGAGAGGCCAAATTTCACTTGTGTGTGTTGTCGACGCACTTATTATAAGAATCAGACTAAGTTAGTGGATTTATATGGAAAAAGTGAAAGGGAAAATAATAGTGAATGGAAGGATTTTACAACATACTTGATGGTAGAAAATTGTTTTGATTTGGGATTGGATCAACGTGTGTGTACTTATTGTTGTAACAAATTAAATCAAAACCAGATGCCTGCTAGAGCAGTTCATAATAATCTGGAATTGGTTGAGATTCCTTCTGAATTGAAGGATTTAAATACTTATGAATCTATTTTGATTCAAAGTATCCATCCCTTTCAGGCTATTGTAAGAATGGAGCCAAAGACAGGGAAATTGCCTCCATCAGATTTACAGAGAGGATTAAAGGGAAGAGTTGTTTATTTGCCTCTAGATTTGAAGAAAAACATTAACACAATTGGAGTAGAAAAAGTGGAAGAGGAACCGCTTGTTATCTTAGTTAATGGGGTTCCGACAAAGAATAAGAAAATATGGCAAGATTTAGTAGATGTTAGGAAAGTCAAAAGGGCAACATTGTATTTGAAAAAATATAATAAATACTATAAAAATGTATATGTTGCAGAAGAGGAAGTAAGTGAGGAAGAGGATAGCGATTTGTGTGCTGGTCAAATTGAGAAAGTAGAACCCTGTACTAGTGAAGAAATATATGAACATTATAGTGTTCATCCTTTGCATTCCAAGGAAGTCATGGGGAATGCTATTGAGTTGTTTCAAATGAAACAAGCGAAAGGGAGTCCCATTAGTGTTTGGGAGGAAAGTTTGGAAGCTCGGTGTTTCCCACAGCTTTTTCCAACAGGTCAGGGAGGAAGATATAATGAGCGACCTCATCAAATTCCTGCTTCTGAATACCGGACTTTGCGATTGTATGCAGGAGATCCTAGGTTTCGACAATGCATTCCTTATTTGTTTCATCTCCTGTTTGAAAGCGATCTGTCTGGACTGTCATATGCAGTGAACCACATCTTGAAAAGTGGTATACACATGCAAAACATCTCGGCAAGTGACTTTATGGATAAAGTCAATGTCCAAGACAGTATTTTGAATTCTCACCTGATTAATCTCATGGCGTGTCAGCGTGGTACTAATGAGTACTGGTACCGTCGTCATGGTGATTTAAAATGTATGCTGAGGAACTTAGGAACTCCCACATGGTTCCTCACTTTGTCTGGGAAGACTTACTTGAATTTCTACGAGAGGCAAATGCTAACGTAGAAAACATCGAATTCAAGACACCCGGAGAACTGTGCTCTTTGGATCCAGTCAATGTATGTAGGTACTTCAATCATAGATTTGAAGGTATGATGTCTTTCATCATGAATAAGAAGAATCCACCTCTTGGAGAGGTGTTGGATTTCTTCTGAAGGAAGGAGTACCAAGCAAGAGGTGCTCCTCATATACATATGTTGCTGTGGATCAAGGATGCACCTAAATTTGGAACGGATGCAGAAGACTCAGTGATGAGTTTCATTGAACAGTATTCTACGTGTGCTGTTCCAAACGCAAAGGAGAAAAAAAGCCTAAGAGAAAAAGTTCTACGTTTCCAAAGCCATCGATGTGGAAAGTACTGTCGTCGTAAATTCCGGAACAAAGACAAGTTCTACACCAAATGTCGTTTCGGCTTTCCACGACCGGTGATTTCTAAAGGAAGAGTGAACAGTTTGATGTCTTCGCTGCGACATAATGTGATGAAGAAATCACCTAAAAACACATACAATTTGAAGAGGAACGAAGAGTCTAAGTACATCAACGACTACAACCCGGTGATTTTGTCCATGTGGAATGCTAACATGGATATACAGTTTGTGGCTGATAACTGTATGGCTGTGGCTCGGTATGTGACATCTTACATCACCAAAAAAGAGAAGACAGAATTGAAGGATATGTGGGAGGACATTTCCCATGAAAAGAGCCTCAGCAAGAAGTTGTACAGTTTCAGTCTGAAGATGTTGTCACATCGAGAAATCGGAGCTTACGAATGTTCTGACCGGTTGTCTTCAGCAAGTCTCTATGCCAAGTCCAGGAGTATCGTTTGGGCGAGTGTTGGTCTTGCTGCAACGCGTAATCGAGTTCTGAAACCTGTGCGGGAAATTGAGTATTTGGCGGAAAAGGAGCCAAACAGAACCGACATTTTGAAGAGCAACATGTTGGATACATATTATCCAAATCGAAGCAGTCACCTCGAGAATGTTTGTCAGTATGAGGTTCTGCAAAATTACATATTCAAGAGGAACATCAAAGAAGATACTGAGAAAGGAGTGTATGCTGTAATAGGAAGTGAGGGATGTCTGGTCAAGCAAAGAAAATGCCACTTGATAAACCATCGAAAATTGAGTGGCGAATCTCCTGAAAAAAAGGAGTTTTTCTATTTAGCACTTTTGCAACTTTTTAAGCCTTGGCGTGCAGAAGAGGAACTGCTTGGAGATTTCCTTTGTTACGAAGACTCATTCAATGCTGCCAAGGAGACCATAGAATGTCCTGCTTTTCCCAAATATGTAGAAATGTTGAATGTGGAAATTGAGCAGGAAGCAACGATTGCAGCCGAGATTGCCAGAGACAGTTCTCAGGACAGTCAGAGTTCTGCTTCATTGAGTCAGGATCCACTAGGAGGACCTCTTATCGAAAATGAAGCTGCCACTGCTATGAATGAAGTGGAAAGAGCCATGCCAAATGCTCAGGAGGATGCGGTTAACTTAGAAGAGTTGGAAAGACAACTCAACGTTGAGCAGAGGAAAATATATGACGAACTTACCATGCAAATTGATCATGGATTAAGTCATGACAAGAAAGAGTGCTCATGTACGTCGTTGAAGCCTGTCCGACTTTATGTGAGTGGAGAAGCGGGAACTGGAAAAAGTTTCCTTATTAAAGCAATTTCATGTTATTTGCAGGAAAGGACAGAGTCATCGCTGTCTTGTGTTGTCACCGCTCCAACTGGACTGGCAGCACATAACATTAAAGGGATTACTTTACATCGTTTACTGATGCTGCCAGTGGAGCATGACAACAAATTAGAATATCACAAGCTATCTGGAGATGCTTGTTTTGAAGTTTCAAGAGTCTTGAGGAAAATGAAACTTCTTATCATTGACGAAGTAAGCATGGTTTCCAATGTCATGCTTGCCTTTGTGCATTTGAGAATGCAAGAAGTTCTCAAAACAGAGTATGATGTGTTATTTGGTGGCAAACACATCATTGTTTTCGGAGATCTTCTGCAGCTGACACCAGTGAAAGGGCAACCTGTGTTCAAAATGCTCACGCATGAAGATACCAGGAAGTGCTTAGGGAGCATTGGCAACGTCAATATATGGTTAAACTTCAATTATGCTGAACTGCATGAAAATATGCGTCAGGCAAAGGATGAAGTTTACAAGACTATTCTACAAGATGTTAGAATTGGAAAAGTGACCGAGCATGGGAAAGAAGCTTTACATGCACGATTACTGACAAATTTATATCCAGACGAAGATGTTGTGCCTGAGAATATTTTTTAGAAAGTTACTGAGAAAAAATCTGGAATATGTTTGATGCCAACTCTTGCAGAATGTGCCAAATTCAACAACAAAATGTTGCATTTAGAAAAGCAAGAGATTGTGAAACTGGAAGCTATTGACAGAGTAGAGCATATGGGATCAACAATTATTTTGTCTGAGAATCTGAAAACAAAATTGGATTCATTAGAGAAGAGTATATCTAAAACTGCGGGTTTTGAAAAGACTCTGAATGTGTGCTTGAACTGCCGTATAATTTTAAGAAGGAATTTACATGTTGAAAGAGGTCTGGTAAATGGATCAATGGATAATGTTGTTGATTTTGTGAAATACAGAAATAGAGATGGAATTGAATTTTTAAAAATTAAATTTGATGGCATTGAGGAAGTACAGCTAATTGCTCGTTGTTCTGCTAGATTTTTGCTTGTAAAAGACTTATATGTTCGTCATAAGCAGTTTCCTGTTTGCTTGGCATATGCGGTGACAATCCATAAATCGCAAGGTTTAAGTGTAGACTGTGCATTGGTGAATATTGGCAGTTCTGTGTTCAAGGAGGGTATGGCATATGTGGCATTGTCACGAGTTAGAACTTTATCGGGATTGTACTTGATTGAGTGTGATGTCACAAACATTTGTGCGGATCTAGATTGTGTTAAGGAATACAATAGGTTAAGAAGAGAGTATGCGCCACATTTGCCTCAGTATCCTTTGTTTGAGAAACGTGTGGTAGGCCGGAAACGAAGAAATGTGACCAATACTGGGGAGGTTGTAGCAAAAAGACGAAAAGTCGATGAACCTGAAATTATAAGCAGAAACAAAAAGGATTCTGTTGAAGATGTTGTTGGTTTTCAATTTGAAAACAGTTCTGGTGTCAACTGCTATGCTAATGTAGTGGTTAATGTTTTGTTTTCTCTAGAAAAGGTAAAAGAAGAGATTGTGGTCAATTCTGATCAAAGATTTTGCAGTTTGTTAAATTCTGTGTTAGAGAAATGTAGCACTGATAGAACAAACGTAGAAAGTGTGTCTGAAATTCGAAATCTGTTAGACAGATGTTCAGGCCAAACACAATTCTCTCAAAATAGTCAGCAAGATTGTCAGGAGTTTTTAATGTATATGCTTGATGTATTGCATGATGAAGGTGTAGATGTAGATCACCTGTTTGGGCTTTCTTATCAATGGCAGCATGACTGCGAGAACTGTAGGGTATCAAGTACTACTAGTGTAGACTCAGAAAGATTTATATATTTAACTTTGCCAGACAGTAAATCAGTCTCTTTTAATAAGCTAGTAAAAGCAGCTGATCACAACATGGAGTGTAGCCAATGTAAATCTGAAATGATGTCCACATTATTTATACGAACATATGGCCAGTATGTCATTTTAATGTTCCAACGATGTAGGCCTGATGGAACAAAATTGACAACTTTAATTAAAAATTTTGTGGCTTCACAGTTGTCAATATCAGGAAGGACTTTTGTAACTGTAGCAATTATATATCATGATGGTCCTTCAATAACATCAGGACATTATACAGCTTATTTAAAGTGTAGAAATGGCTGGTCATTCTGCAATGATTCTGTTTTAATTTAAAAAAAAAAATTGCCGTATGACCTTAAAAACTCTTACCTGGTGTTTTTAAAACCAAAATTTTAGGGAAAGAATCTCGGGATGTGCTCTGAGGAATTTCAAGAAGTTCTAATGGCTCCTACACGATTTGGCCTTGAGGATAAGTGTAGTACAGAGACATAACTTCTTACCATAACACTGGACGTCATGGAGAAATACGTGCACTTTGAATGAGTTCAGAAAAACTGTTTCTTTTTATAAGCTAATTGAAGCAGCCAATCAAAACATGGAGTAGAGGGAATGTAAGTCTGCAATGCTGTCTACTGTTTTACATTGCTTTGTGATTAAAAGTGATGTAGAGAATTAAATAATTGTACTAGTCATAAAGGTAGTGTAAGTCTGCTTCATAGTAAGCAGTATCAGTGTGATAGGAAATGTAGAACATGATTGAGCAAGAAGGGGAAGATATTAGTAGTCCAGGATTGTGAAAATGATCTTCAACATTTTAATTGTGAAAGTTGCGGAAATACAACATGACGGGATTGGCTTAAAAGAATTCTAAGAGTTATAAATGGCTCAGACACGATTTGGCCTTGTGGAAACGTGTGGTAGAGAGCGAGAAGTCATTTATTGTATGTAACATGTTTTTGAAAACGATGGAGGTTTTCTTTCAGAAAGTGGCGGGTTGAAAGTAATAACAGCACAACAGAGTGTAAGCTGTTCATAGGACATCCTTGGCCGTCATGGAAAGTAAGTTAACTTTAAGGAGTTCTGAATTCTGATTTGTTATGTTGTATGGGTTTTTTAAACACAATAATTTTGATTGTGTTTTTTTTTCCCCGCTGTTATATGATGAATACCTTCAAGTCACTGTTTTAGTGAAATTTGATACATTCTGAGAACAGCAAAAATAAACCATTTAACATGTATAATTAATTCTGTTCTGTTTGCATTTATGATGTACATGTAGAACTGTGTAGGAGGCATGGAGAAGGTGAGGCTTCTGTAAGTGTCAAAGTTGTTGCATACAGTGCTCATATTCTACGTAGTCTTTTATATTTCATTACTTTCACTGTTTCTGACTGATCTAAAACATTTTTTTTAAAAAGAACAGTAAGTATAAGGGAAGGAAACAGACAGTTATGTTAAAAGAAACACAGCTATAGGGAATAAACTAGGGATACTGTTACCCGCAATCCTCTGCTGATGATGTCACTGAGCATGTCATGAATGATGTAATATGTGACATCATCAGCAGTGGATTACGGGTAATAGTATCTCTAGTTTACTCCCCTATAGCTGTCTTTCTTTTAACATAACTGTCTGTTTCCTTCCCTTATACTTACTGTTCTTTTTTTAAAAAAAAATTGTTTGGTTCGCTTCCGGTTCTCGTACCGGGGAGCGAACTGGGAAGCGAACTAAGAGAAATAGAGGTTGGCACAGTTCCAAATATTGTACCAATTTTGTATTAACGGGGAGGTAGTTCTGAAAAGAACTTTTTTTTTATTGTTTTTGTTGTTTTATATTTTTTTTATTATTTTTCTGAACATTTTTTTACTTTTTTTGAATTTTTCTGAACAGTTTTATATTTTTTGGGGGTTTTTTTCGGAGGGGGCAACGAAAACGATTCATTGTAAAGGGCTCAACAGGAGCAACAAAACAAAAAAAAAGAATTTATTGTTTGGGGCGTTTCGGACAAACATGAGCATGATTGTCAATAGCTCTGTTGATCAGAGTGATGCTACTTTCTCCGTAGCAAATGAATCCACTGCAATGTACGCAGACTTGTTTTACTTTACGAAATCTCCTTTGTATATTTGGCACCATCTCCCTGCCCTCTGGTCCCGTTACTTCCGGTACAACAGATCTTCTGGCCATAATAGGGAGATTATCTAGGTCGTTACGAAACTGTGCAGCACTGTAGTTGTTAGGATGCCACCTAGTCATATGGCGATGCATTGTGTAGTTTCCGAAACTGTATTTTTTGTCGGTCCCTCTGGACAGTCTATCTTGACATATAAGGCAAGTTACGTATCTTGCATTTACTTTTTTCTGACCTTTGGGAATTTAAAAAAATTGCCAAATGAAGTTTTCTTTCCGGTGAGACGTCCTGGGCTCCTCAGGCAAAAAGTGCCTCTCTTCGTGCTCGTCGTCCTGTTCCTCTTCTTCCTCTTCTTGCTGAATTATAACTTTAGCAGGTGGTCCACTCTTCCTTGGATGTGGTGGAGGTGGTGGGGAAGCACCAGCTGAAGCTACTAAAGAAGCCATTGCTCACTGGTAACAAAGGGTCTTTCTCTCACAATGATGAAAGTCAGAGTGAGGAAAGAAGGAGGGATTTTCATCATTTGGGAAAAACAATAGTTCTCAACCAATGAAAAGTGTTCATTTTAGATTATATGACCTAGTCTTACATCATTAGGAAACCAAAAGTGAAATGAACCAATGAAAAGTGTTATTACCAAGTCACATGACCTGCTGTGTTTACGTTACGCGCTTTGCAGGGCCTCCCGGTTTGCTTCCAGAAACCTGTGCTTTGCGACTCGGTAAGCGTACCAGTTCGCTAACGTAGCACGTCATATGACGTATCACGCGACAACGCGAAACGTCATGCGGACGGGAGGCGTCACGATGTTGTTTTCTAACGCGGCAGTTGCGGTAAAGAAACGTTTACCGGCTCGCGGTCTATTTCGCGGCATCAAGGTCAGCTAACGGGAAGCTTCCCGATTCGCGAAGCGGGAACGAAGAAAAAAAAATATTTTAAAAAAAAGTTATTAATAAACATATAAAATATATTTTTGGATTTAAAGAAGAATACATTTTACAGCTACAGATATTAGCTGTTAAAAATCCAATGAAATTCACTGAAAAAACCATAGGTTATAGACCATATATAGTTAGGAATTAGCATTTACAAAACCTTATTTTACTCACACAAAACCATTGAAATTCCATATATAGTTAGTTGCACTAACTATATATCGCGCACCCGCAATCCACTGCTGATGATGTCACATATTACATCATTCATGACATGGTCAGTGACATCACTGATGACATCACTGATGACATCTCAAATGACATCACTGATGACATCACTGATGACATCTCATTTGACATTACTGATCACATCACTGATGACATCATTCATGTGATGATACGATGAACCTCTTCAGACTCTAATATAACCTTAGATACACTCAGTGTAAACAGACACTCACAGACTGTCACTCATCCATGGAGTTACTCACACACCTAGTCAGTCTTGCAAAGAATCAATCACACCTCCATTTCCTCAACTATATAGTTATACACACCTTACTTATTGGAACATATAATAACACATATTTACTCTGTTATACAATCCCTGATACAAGTTCACAATAATCCATACAGCCACTCACACATTCACTGGCTCTTATGCACAGTTATTTATATATGTCAACTATCACATGTACTGTGTTTTACATATGTACTTACTTTGACATGTAGCACTGAGATATCCATTCACTCACCAATACACTCATGCACACAGTCAACCGCCCATACAGCTGTTTCCACATGCACTTTTGAACCCATACATCTAGTGAATCAACTGCTCACACATCTATGCACAGAGTCATACACCTCCCAGCCACCCACACACACACTCAGTCTCCCATACAAATACGTGGGCAACCAATCAATAACCCATATAGTTACTCATATAGCTACTGATCAACACATGCAGCAGTTTACAGAACAACAGACATAATGATGCACAAATTAAGACAGTTTAGTCACTAACCCATGCACTCAGTGAGACACATTTAATCACTCACTTATACAGTCAGTCATGCACCTACTAAATCCTTCATCCAGACACTTATACATCCACTCATTCTTCAATATGTAAGACATATTTTAACTTTACAGAAACATACAGTCACTGGATGTTGTCATCAGTGATGTCAGGATGTTGTCATCAGTGATGTCATCAGTGATGTCATTTGAGATGTCATCAGTGATGTCATCAGTGATGTCATTTGAGATGTCATCAGTGATGTCATCAGTGATGTCACTGACCATGTCATGAATGATGTAATATGTGACATCATCAGCAGTGGATTGCGGGTGCGCGATATATAGTTAGTGCAACTAACTATATATGGAATTTCAATGGTTTTGTGTGAGTAAAATAAGGTTTTGTAAATGCTAATTCCTAACTATATATGGTCTATAACATATGGTTCTTTCAGTGAATATATATATATATATAGATATATATATATTCACTGAAAAAACCATAGGTTATAGACCATATATAGTTAGGAATTAGCATTTACAAAACCTTGAAAATTCACTGAAAAAACCATAGGTTATAGACCATATATAGTTAGGAATTAGCATTTAAAAAACCTTATTTTACTCACACAAAACCATTGAAATTCCATATATAGTTAGTTGCACTAACTATATATTGCGCACCCGCAATCCACTGCTGATGATGTCACATATTACATCATTCATGACATGGTCAGTGACATCACTGATGACATCACTGATGACATCTCAAATGACATCACTGATGACATCACTGATGACAACATCCAGTGACTATGTTTCTGTAAAGTTAAAATATGTCTTACATATTGAAGAATGAGTGGATGTATAAGTGTCTGGACGAAGGATTTAGTAGGTGCATGACTGAATGTATGAGTGAGTGATTAAATGTGTCTCACTGAGTGCATGGGTTAGTGACTAAACTGTCTTAATTTGTGCATCATTATGTCTGTTGTTCTGTAAACTGCTGCATGTGTTGATCAGTAGCTATATGAGTAACTATATGGGTTATTGATTGATTGCCCAAGTATTTGCATGGGAGACTGAGTGTGTGTGTGGCTGGCTGGGAGGTGTGTGACTCTGTACAGATCAATGTGTACTTGTATCAATGATTGTATAAGAGAGTAAGTATGTGTTAGTATATGGTTGAAAACGTAAGGTGCTCTATGTTTAACTGTATAGAGTAGAAAATGGAAGTGTGATTGATTCTTTACAGGACTGACTAGGTGTGTGAGTAACTCCATGGATGAGTGGCAGAGTGTGAGTGTCTGTATAGGTGTATGAGTGCATATGATTGTGTTGTAAACATGAGTGATTGTATGTATGAATGATTGTATGGGTGAATGAGTGAATGTGTGTGTAGACGTAGGAATCAGTGAGTACGTATGTAGTAACTAGTATTGGTGTGTCAATGGTTTCAAAAATTATACTCTGTTTTTAACACTGGGTGAAACAGAGGTTATATTAAAATGTGAGGAGATGCATTGTATTGTCACATGAATGATATCATCAGTGATGTGGTCATTGATGTCAAATGAGATGTCATCAGTGATGTCATCAGTGATGTCATTTGAGATGTCATCAGTGATGTCATCAGTGATGTCACTGACCATGTCATGAATGATGTAATATGTGACATCATCAGCAGTGGATTGCCTGCGCAATATATAGTTAGTGCAACTAACTATATATGGAATTTCAATGGTTTTGTGTGAGTAAAATAAGGTTTTTTAAATGCTAATTCCTAACTATATATGGTCTATAACCTATGGTTTTTTCAGTGAATTTTGAAGGTTTTGTAAATGCTAATTCCTAACTATATATGGTCTATAACCTATGGTTTTTTCAGTGAATTTCAATGGTTTTTTAATAGCAAATATCATAAGCTGTCAAATGTCAAGTACGTGGTAAGAATTATTTTTTTCGTGTTTATGCACACTGATCTGCTTTCATTGCTGCCCCCCACCCCTCATTTCTATTAGGAGTACTCTCTCTTTGCAGATAGTGAAGGGTAGTTAACGCAGCCCTTTCCCCCTTTGTAATCCGTCGTGCCTGCTTCTCTCTCCATTTGATTGATTGTTCTCTTTGGTTCATTCTCTATTTACAAACAAGCACAGAGTCGCAATACTCTGTTTAGTCTTTGCAGATAGCGAAAAATCGTGTAAAAAAACAAAAGGAATCGAGCAAAATCAGTAGGCCACTAATGGGATCTCTTTTGACCTCGCTAAAATAGAAACATTAGGAACAACCTGTTGAAAATAGCAATGCGTATGTATATAAGCGGCGTTCATTTGTGTTCACAGTACCCCTTGTTGATTGTTTCAATCGAGCATTGAATTGTTCGAAGTTAATTCTCTTAACGATCTTCTCTACCTGCAAACGAGGAAGAATAGGAATATTCTATCTCCCTTTGCAGATAGTGAAGGGTAGGTAACGCAAGCCTTTAACACGTCGTACCTATTTCATTCCTCATTGATTGATTGATTGTCCGAACATTGACTGTTTGGGAATTAGTTCTTTTTGGAGGTATTCCCTGTTTGCAAATAAACGTAGGAAAATCTTTGCAAGTAGTGAAAGGGTACGTAATGCGGACCGTTCTCCCCCGTTGTAATCTGTCATGCCTATCTACTCCCCACTGATTGATGCACCTTTTTCACCCGGACCATTTACTAGAGATACGTCATCTGGCCCGACCAGAGAGCACCCCTAGTGAAAAGGACATATGCAATAATAACGAAGTGATCACTGTATCCTGTTAACAGAAACTTTACCATGAAACAACCTGGAAAGAAAAAAATAGGAAAACGAAAATCAGTAGGCCACTGATGAACATGAACTTTTATTAAACAACGAACAAAGAAACGATAACATAACGTAATGATAAAACCTATTAATGTCCTAGAAACAAGAAAACGTTAAAATATGCCAGTGGTGAGAGACCAGAAAAACAGTAAGAGAAACCAAATCACCCCTCGCTGTCCCACCGCCTGCCACGCAAAAAAATCGATAGACTAGGGAAAATGCAAGTCAGTAGAACATCCACCCCCACTCTGGAAACTTCCAAGGTGGGGCAGGGTTCCGGCTACGCCCAGCCGGGAGCAGCCCATATAAGGCAGGTCCTGCTGCCACGCCTCGGCCAGGAGATCCTAACGTAGGGTGTAGCCGGAGGAGAGGCCGAGACCAGCGGGACCCGGCCAGGGGATTGCCTTTACAACGCTGAACAGTTGCAGGGGGGGGAATGTCTCCTCGACCCTCCCCTCTCTCTCCCAGTCCGGCCGCGGTGGCCCTTGAGAGTTGCAGGTAGTCCCGCCACATGCTCTTCCGGTCCGACCACCAACGGTCGGGGGGCCGAGGCCGACGGGATCCGGCTGCAGCCGATAAACCAAGAAACCCGTTCATGGGGCCAGAGCCAGGGGCGTCCGGCCGACATCCACCGGAAGCCCGGCCCGAAGACGGACGGGACACTTCTTTCTTTTATAATGGCTGCGACAACACTGGAGGGGGATGTCTTGCACATGCCTCCGACCCCCCCCTCGTCCTCATCGCCTGGTCCGGCCATAACAAATCTCAAGCGAGACGCCGTGGGGTGCACTGGGAGGGAGAGACGGTGCGAACAGGCCTCTCCCGCCTCCCCAGGTGGAGGCTTCCCAGCTGCACCCTCAGCGCTCCAGGCGGTGGCATCCTAACAACTACAGTGCTGCACAGTTTCGGAACGACCTAGATAACGGTTCTTCCACTGTGGCCATGCTGCAACGTCACGCCCGGCAGGGTGGAGCCCGTCCGCTCATGTGACCCCGCGATCGCCGGTAGCTGCCGAACTCTCAAAATGGCGGTCGACCTGGCAAGAGCGGGCCCAACATAAAGAAATGGCCCGGTCACTGGTTGACTCCACCACCGTAGTCCTCCACGACCTTGAAGATTCTAGAGGAGCCGCGGGAGTCTCCGACCCCCGATGGGGAATGACTGCCATGATCGCCCGTGGAGTGACGAAACTGTATCCGCGGGACGTCGGCGCTCCCATGCTGGCGCCAGCCTCACTTTGAATTACTACAATCCTGCAGACCTCACTTCCGGTGAAAGCACAGTGTGACCCGGTAGGAAAAATTATTGCACCCCCTCCCCTTTTTGACTGATAGTTCAAACCACCGATCCTTTCCTTTGCCCTTTTAACGGAACTTTGGACTGCCTCCCCCTCTTTTACATTTTCTAGAGAAAACAAAACATTAACCACTACATTAGCATAGCAGTTGACACCAGAACTGTTTTCAAATTGAAAACCAACAACATCTTCAACAGAATCCTTTTTGTTTCTGCTGTGACCCTGCTACAGCACAGGCATTGTCCCCAGCAGTAATTCTGCAATGCCGGTAAGAATAGCTGTGGTGCCTACTGGACTCACTCACCCCCGCGGCGCCCCACGCCGTTTTTTGCTGGGCGGCAACTTACTAGACATCACTTTCGTGCCATCTAGATTTCAGCGCGTTCTGCTGCCTTGGAACTATTCGCACAACAGACCGCTACTGACAAGAATATTTCATTATTGGTGCTGTCAATTTCAATAAATCTATTGGATAATTAAAAAGAAATTGCCACGGTCTCTTCGTTGTTTAAATGTTTTTACTGTTTTTGTTTTGTTGTATATATTTATATGTTATTAAAGTTTTATATTCCTACTACTTTGTTGGAGTGCTATATATTTTTAATGTGACACATAATTGTAAAAACTTTGATGTACAAAGAGTCATTCCTGGAATCTTCCGCTTCAGGCTCGGTCCCCTCCCCAATCACAATACAGGATGGTTTTCAGATAGTAGGAACGCGTGTGCTGTGACGGATCACATCGGGTGTGGGCCTTGATCTACTATAACTCCTTTGAAGAGAGGTGATTCTTTACAGCTGGGGCCATAAACTACATCTGCAGGGCTAGCTGATAGCCTAGGACCGGCCTGGACATTCGGACACAGAGGAAGAGGAGTGTCAGAGGGTGCGGTAGTGAATAGGGCGAAAGGGAGGTGTCGGGCGGGCACAGAGTGTGATTCTCAGGGAAGAGCAGCGCAGATGGGGGAAGGTTTATTGCCCATGCATAAGACAGAGAGCGGTGGTGACCAGTGCCTGGGGGAGATGCTTACGAGGGTGAGGAGCCATGCTACGAATCGACAGCGTGCAGAGAGTGGGTCTGGTCAAGACATCTAAAATGGCTGCCGTGCACGACAAAAGTGTGGCATTTCAAAAAAGGCAAGATGGCGCAGACAATGTTTTTCAACACTTCCTCATTTCCTTCGAATCGAACGTTAACAGACGTTGGGGCATATTACCAAAGTTAAGCGATATTTATCGCTAACGATGCTTACCAACCAATTTTTTACCACTAAGCATCGTCAGAAATTATCGAAGATAAACCTTACTATTATCAAGGTTTATCGCAAATGCGATAATAAACGGCCGCAATGCATGAATATCGCTAAAAACTCAGCGATATTCATGCATTACCGAGCTAATACTCTTAGCCATGTTATCCACCTCCCATTGGATAACATGGCTAAGAACTGCTCAGGGCAGGTGTTACTTTTTGGAGATATTCGCGCTTAGCGCGAATATCTCCAAAAGTTGGTAATAGGAGATAGATATCTTGCATGTTGTAATGCAAGTTATTGTGGTATATGGAACTCATACCATAATCTCTCAGGAAAGCAGAAACTGATCCTTTTGGGACCGCCTAAAAAGGCCTAGGGGGTGAGGAGTACTCTACTTTGCCCCCTTTTCACGTTCCGAACTATTTTATTTTACTCTCTTCTGTAATTACACAAAATACCAGCGATAAGATGCATCGGAGACACACAGTGAGAGAAAGGAGGCCGGAGATGAAGAAGACATGTCAAATACACATTGGAGATAATATAGTGGCAGAAGGGAAGTAAATATGAGTAAACTTACCATGTAACATAAAAATGTTGCACTCTATACTATAAGTCTCATTTTATACTACAATCACTTCGCTACAACCTCATAAATTAAAAATAAAAATGAATAATGTCTCAAACAATTTTTGATTTCTAAATATAAATTTATTCTTCAGAATTTTCTAAATTTGAAAGAACTAGTAACATGTCCTCATCAGTAATTTCCTCTTCAATCATCTCATCTGGAATCTCCTCATTAAAAGTCTGCAATGATGATTCTTGTAACTCTATGGTCTCCAAACACTCGATAAATTCGCCATCAAGAGATTGATCAAAAAAATCATTCAAGTCATCTCCTCCTTCTGACAATATTTCATTATTGGTGCTGTCAATTTCAATCAATGTAGTGGAATCATTCAAGTCATCTCCTCGTGACAATATTTCATTATTGGTGCTCTCAATTTCAATCAATGTAGTGGAATCATTCAAGTCATCTCCTCCTTGTGACAATATTTCATTATTGGTGCTGTCCATTTCAATCAATCTAATGGAATCATACAAGCCATCTCCTCCTTGTGACAATATTTCATTATTGGTGCTCTCAATTTCAATCAATGTAGTGGAATCATTCAAGTCATCTCCTTGTGACAATATTTCATTCTTGGTGCTGTCCATTTCAATCAATCTAATGGAATCATACAAGTCATGTCCTCCTTGTGACAATATTTCATTATTGGTGCTCTCAATTTCAATCAATGTGTTGGACAATTCAAAAGAAATTGCCACGGTCTCTTCATTGTGAGCCATTTTATTTTGAAATTGCTTGCTGTAAATTGCAGAAAAAAATAATCACTTTCATTTATCGTCTTTAGTAATACATAATATAAAACTAACTTTATCAAGTATTTAGTATAACAGAAGGACTGCAAATAAATAACAGAAAACATTTTTCAAATTATCTTCAAGTGTACAACATAGTTCCCCATACAAATTAACAACTCACCTTTTTAAAAGTAGCAGAAGTGTTAGTACTGTGTAAATCAAACACCAGAAATTCACCACCAAAAATTCCTCACAAATGTACCTCAGACAGTAGTATCACAAAATGGCTGTGGTTTCCTCTCATTTGACATATATACATAACCAATTAACTTTCATCACACACAAATACAAAACCAAAGTAACATTTTAATTGGTTCTAAATTTCAACACTTTCAAATGTGTTTTCCCCATGCAATTTTCCATAGGACATTTACATACGTCTACAGCCTGAATGGCTGAACGGAATTACACCAAACTTGGCAAAATGGTACATCAAACCTAAGAGGTCAGGAAGGATCTACTATGCCCCCTTATGGTCATTTCCCCCTTCGCTTTGGCCTCCTCTTGTCTCTCAATCCTACCGAGGGACAAGATGGCGGCCGCTACGGACTGTTTGGAATGTTGACAGACGCCGGAGAACCAATCAGCTTCGCAAAGCTCCGTAACGCGAAAAGTACGCGAAGCGGAGCGCTGTTACAGATATATATCTTTTTTTCAACGTTAATTTCTCAAAATCCACTGGAGCACATATATTGAGACCTAGCAAAGGCACATCGGGCTACCAGTCCCTAATATTTTGCCAAGTTTCGTGCAAATCCATTCAGCCGTTCGATTATTATTATTATTTATTTTTTTTTGCCCCGCGGGGCCCTTTTAAAACCTCCACATCAAACCTAGGGGGTCAGCGAGGATCTACTATGCCCCCTTATAGTTATTTCCCCCTTTGTTTTGACCTCCTCTTGTCTCTCGATCCTACCGAGAGACAAGATGGCGGCCGCTACGGACTGTTTGGAATGTTGACAGACGCCGGAGAACCAATCAGCTTCGCTTCACAAAGCTCCGTTGCGCGAAAAGTCCGCGAACCAGAGCGCTAACCGGTCCGCTGTTACAGATATATATCTTTTTTTAAACGTTAATTTCTCAAAATCCACTGGAGCACATATATTGAGACCTACAAAAGGCACATCGGGCTACCAGTCCCTACAATTTTGCCAAGTTTCGTGCAAATCCATTCAGCCGTTCGGGCTAAAAGTGAGGCCAACCGCCCTATGGAAAACTCAATGTTAAAAACACGTTTTGGGACCCCCCTTTTTTCTCGGCCCCCACTGGACGAACCCCCCCCAAATTTTCAAGGGCTGCTCAGAAACAAAATGTGCCATTTTCCTGAAAATTTCAGCCGATTCCGTCCACAAACGCCAAAGTTATTAGACATAGAATTTTCAAAAAACCCATAGAGAAAAAATCCTAACTATATATACCTACTGGCGACCGCCAGTAGGTAATATCTATATATATATATATATATATTCACCGAAAAAAACATAGGTTTCAGGCCTTATATAGTTAGGAATTAGCATTTAAAAAGACCTTTAAAATTCACTCAAAAAACTATAAGTGTTAGGGGTGTTATAGTTAGCTGGACATTTCACTCATACAAAACTATTGAAATTGCTCCTATATAGTTAGTTGTACTAACTATATTTCACTCACCCAACAATCCACTGCTGATGATGTCACATATTATATCATTCATGACATGGTCAGTGACATCACTGATGACATCTCAAATGACATCACTGATGACATCACTGATGACATCATCCAGTGAATGTGGTTTGCTTCGTTATTTAAATATGCATTATATATATATATATAGCAATTTGCATTGAAGAATGAGTGGATATATAAAAATATTTGGATGGAGGATTTAGTAGCAGTGTAATTGACTGTTTACTTGACCAATTTATAGTGTCTCACTAAATATAGTGGATACTGACTAAACTGTTTGAATATCTGTATCACTTTGTCAGTTGTTGTGTAAACTGGTTCTCCGGTTGGTTACTAGCTATGTGAAAGTCTATATTAGTTATTGATTAGTTAACTGAGTATTTGTATGGGAGAGTGAATGTGTGTGTGGTTCGGTGGGGGGTGTGTGACTGCCCAAAGATGTGTGAATAGTTGATTCACTCACTAGATATATGAAGTTAAAACTACATGTTCTAACAGTTGTTTGGGTGAGTGAATATCTTTATGGGTGTGATGATGAGCAAATGTATTTCTCAATGGTACGTGTCCAACAAACTAGAAAAATAAAAGGCAGTGTATGTGTCAGTTGTTGTATATAAATAAGTATACATAAGACTCAATGATTGTGTGAGTGACTGTATGGATAACTTTATACTTGTAATAATGATTTTATAATTCACTAAGTATGACTTACTATCTAAATGAATAGATGAAGTTGTGTTTGTATAAGTGTGTAGCTAAGTAAATATGTAAGTATGATCCATTGTTTGCATAAGTGAGTAGGATGACTTCATATGTGAATAGGATGTGTGCTGGTGTGTAATGTCGATTCAGGTGTATAAGTATTTTTGATAGTGTTCTATTGTTCATTGACAGCATGTATGAGTGAATCTACAGGTAAGTGATCAGATGTGTGTATACATCTATGAATCACTGAGTGGGTTTTTAGATATTTGTATTGCTGTAACAATGGATTCAAATATGATACTCTGTATTTTACAAAGAGTGATGAAAGATTTTACTAGTGTGTGAAAAGGTGTATGTGAGTGTCACGTGGATGATGTCATCAGTGATGTCATCAGTGATGTCATTTGAGATGTCATCAGTGATGTCACTGACCATGTCATGAATGATGTAATATGTGACATCATCAGCAGTGGATTGCGGGTGCGAGAAATATAGTTAGTACAACTAACTATATAGGAGCAATTTCAATGGTTTTGTATGAGTGAAATGTCCAGCTAACTATAACACCCCTAAAACCTATAGTTTTTTGAGTGAATTTTAAAAGTTTTTTAAATGCTAATTCCTAACTATATAAGGCCTGAAACCTATGTTTTTTCAGTGAATTTCAAAGGTTTTTTTAAATGCTAATTCCTAACTATATAAGGCCTGAAACCTATGTTTTTTTCAGTGAATTTGCAAGGTTTTTTAAATGCTAATTCCTAACTATATAAGGCCTGAAACCTATGTTTTTTTCAGTGAATTTCAAAGGCTTTTTTAATGCTAATTCCTAACTATATAAGACCTGAAAGCCCACCAGGAATCTCCAGTATGCGCCAGGGGACTGCATTGCAGAGAGGTGTAATGAAGCCATGCCTCTTTTTACACCTCTCTGCAACGCAGCCTCCTTGCATGTTTAAAGAGGGGAAATTAATTCCCTTTGCATACTGGGGGCCCCTGGGAGCCAATTAGCCCACCTTGAACCTCCAGTATGCGCCAGGGGGCTGCATTGCAGAGGTGTAATGAGGCTATGCCCCTTGTTACACCTCTCTGCAACGCAGCCCCCTGGCACGTTTGCAGAGGGGGGAACTAATTCCCCTTTCATACTGGGGGTCCCTGGGGGCCAACTAGCCCACCAGGAGCCTCCAGTATGCGCCCGGGGGCTACATTGCAGAGAGGTGTAATGAGGCCACACCCTTTTTTACACCTCTCTGCAATGCAGCCCCGTGCATGTTTGAAGAGGGGGAACTAATTCCCCTTGCATACTGGAGGTCCCTGGCGGCTAACTAGCCCACCTGGAACCTCCAGTATGCGCCAGGGGGCTGCATTGCACAGAAGTGTAATGAGGCTATGCCCCTTTTTACACCTCTCTGCAACGCAGGCCACTGGCGCGTTTGCAGAGGGGGGACTAATTCCCCTTGCATACTGGGGGTCCCTGGGTCATATCTGCCCAAACGCCGATATTCCGAACGATTGAAAATAACTTTTCTTGAGAAACATTTGGATTTGGATTATCATGTCCTATACTTTGTAATTTTTGTAAGACTGACTTTAAGGATGCTATAAATTACTCAAGTCTGCCTGAATTGTGTGGGTAAAATTGATACCTAGTCACTTTGAATAAGAATGTACTTACGTCTCGTCTAACATTTGGAAGAAATATCTAGTTATATGATAACAGGATACTGACATAACTTGAAGGAAATAAAAACGCCCTAAAGAAGTTCTGTTGTACAGAACGAAACGCGTCGGCTGGCTGTGGTACATAAACTTAAGGAAAAAAAAAGCATTTGAATATACACCAAGATTCAGCGCATCAATAAAGACTCTAAGTGATATAATTTGATTGGACTTATTGTGCAAGTGGTGCTGTGCCAAACTTTGGAATATTCTCCACTACTCTCTACTACTTACTCTCTACTACTCCACTACTCTCTAATACTCACTCTCTACTACTCATTCTCTACTACTCCACTACTCTCTACTACTCTCTCTCTACTACTCACTCCCTACTACTCACTATCCACTACTCTCTACTACTCACTCTCTACTACTCTCTACTCTCTACTACTCACTCTCTACTACTCTCTCTCTACTACTCACGCTTTACTACTCACTCTCTACTACTCTCTACTACTCACTCTCTACTTCTCACTCTCCACTACTCTCTACTACTCACTCTCTACTCCTCTCTCTCTACTACTCTCTACTACTCACTCTCTACTACTCACTCTCTACTACTCTCTACTACTCACTCTCTACTACTCTCTCTCTACTACTCTCTACTCCTCACTCTCTACTACTCTCTACTATTCTCTCTCTCTGCTACTCACTCTCTACTACTCACTCTCTACTACTCACTCTCTACTACTCTCTACTACTCACTCTTTACCACTCACTCTCTACTACTCACTCTCTACTGCTCTCTACTACTCCCTCTACTACTTACTCTCTACTACTCTCTACTACTCACTCTCTACTACTCACTCTGTACTACTCACTCTACTATTCACTCTGCTACTCTCTACTACTCACTCTCTGCTATGCTCTACTGCTCTCTACTACTCTCTACTACTCACTCTCTACCCTCTATTACTCACTCTCTACTCTCTACCTCTCTACCTCTCTCTACATCTCTCTCTACTAGTCTCTACCTCTCTACCTCTACCTCTCTACCTCTACCTCTCTACCTCTACACCTCTACCTCTCTACCTCTCTCTACACGCAGACATATACACATATATATATATGCATATATATGCATATGCATTTATGTATATGTATATATATATATATATATACATACATATATAAACATATATAATCTGCATATCTATATAAATGCAAATATAAATGCATGCATACATATTCATATATGCATACATATCCATGTTATTTACATGAAAGTTTTAAAAACACTAATAAAAGCAAAGCTAAAAAGCCACCTCATTACAAACAGAATGGCTTTAACTTAAACAAGGGTGAGATCTATTGCATTTCCAATGCTTGTTTACTTTGGTTCCATCAAGAAGGCATTCAGATGTGTCACACATTTGCCATAAATTCTGAATGTTAGCACTCTAGTTGCTCATTAGATCACTGTAGTAAAGCTACTGCTCACCAGGGAAGTCTGCTGCTGGTATTCAAAGTGCATGTTTCAGTCTGCATGTCAGAATTTTTTTAATGAAATAGAAGAGGATTTGAGAAGTCACTCAAAATGTGCCCTAATTTTTCTTTCTGAAGCACTAATCATACTTTCTATGGCAAAATGAACCCCCTCATTTTGTTCCTTTTTAAATTAAATGTTTTCAGACTTACCACTTCATTCCAATCAAGATGGCTTCTGGTGTGCCATACTTTTGTCATAAGTAAGACTGTTAGCGCTCTAGTTGTTCTTTAGAACACTCTGGGACATTCTGTCATTGGGCTATACTTGGGCTACATCTGGGTGATATTTGGGCTACATCTGGGCTCTTTTGTCTCTGGTGGCCATCTTGGGAGACTGCATGTCAGAATTTTTTAATGAAATAGAAGAGGATTTGAGAAGTCCCTCAAAATGTGCCCTAATTTTTCTTTCTGCAGCACTAATCATACTTTCTATGGCAAAATATACCCCCTCATTGTGTTCCTTTTTAAATTAAATGTTTAAGCGTTACCACTTTATTCCAATCAAGATGGCTTCAGGTGTGCCATACCTTTGTAATAAGTAGGACTGTTAGCGCTCTAGTTGTTCTTTAGAACACTCTCGGAGGCTGCAGTAGAACACAAAGGAATCAACTGACAGTCTCTGTCCTTGTTGGATGTACATGTATTACTGAGAATGTCAGACTTCATTCTCACATGACTGAGAAAGATAATGTGAATTTACAGAAAATATGCTTTCAGTTTAGCTTATAGATCCCCTTCCAAACCACTGTGGGAAAAGCATGAGATAATAGTTTTCTTACAAACATGATTCATGATATCCCAGCAGAAGGCTTTTTCACATGGTAAAATCACCTTAGAACACACCACAATTCCTAAAATGAGTATGGTACCATCAACAAATGATTTATAATGTAACTAAAGTCCTAAAACCCTCTATTAACTACAATGCTTTTTAATGAGGTGCTATCATGTATATTGGTCCCAGGATGGCTGCCAACACTTCTTGGATGAAGTGCAGACAGCCAATCAGATCTCACGCGTACCCCGTGATTTAAAAAAAAAATGGGGGGGTCTGGGGGGTCCTTGTGGGACCCCCTGAGCAAGCCTATGGGGTCAGGGTGCTTCTACCCTGCCCCCTTTTTGAGTTCTACACGTTTGTTTTTCTGCTTTCCTGTGCCTCACTCTAACGAGGTACAAGATGGCTGCCAACAATTTCTGTTTTGGAGTGTTGACAGACATTGGCAGCCAATCAGAATGCAGCTCGTACTCGGGAAGGTACAGAGTACAGTAAGCTTACAGTAAGCTTATATAGATATATATGTGTTTTTGAAGTTACTTTTCATAAAAATCACTGGAGCAATTTTCACCAAATATAGAAAAGGCACTTCTGCGTACCAGTCCCTACAATTTTGCAAAGTTTGGTGTAATTCCATTCAGCGGTTCGGGCTGAAGCCGTGTCTGAACGTCCTATGGAAATTAACATGGGGAAAACACGTTTTGGGACCCCCCTTTTTTCTCGGCTCCCGCTTGAAGAATCCCCCAAAACCTTTAGGGAAGGAGCAGAACTGAGCTGGCCAAAATTTTGGAAAATTTCACGCAATTTCCTTAATCTACGCCAAAGTTATTCCCAATAGAATGTTGTGGATTTCCTATGGAAACTAGGTCCTAACTATATATACCTACTGGCTATCGCCAGTAGGTAAGATATATATATATATATGTATATATAAATATTAGAACTGACCAAAGAGTCAAAAGCGGCCTAAAGAAGAAATCAAGATTCTGCCCTACCTTGTCACCGGGTAACAGAATTGATATGTTTTCAGAAGCAATAATTGAGGAGATAGAAAAATTAACGAATGTCAGAAAGGAAAACAACAGAGAAAATCTAACAAGTAAAGAAAGAAATGCAATTAAAACCTTAAATGAAGACATCAACCTGACTATAAAACCGGCGGACATGGGGGGAAACATTGTCCTGATGGACACACAAGATTATGTAAAAGAGGCAAATCGTCAGTTGGAAAATCCTATCAATTACAGCAAACTTCAAATAAACCCAATAAATCAAATGACTTTGCAACTGAATGGATTACTACATGATTGGCAAAAGAAGGGCTTATTGAATTCCTAATGAATGAATTTCCAGTGATTCCCCACCATTTATTTCTTGCCAAAAATACATAAGACACTAATCGATCCACCTGGCAGACCAATTGTTTCATCTTGCGAAAGCCTGTATGAAAACATCTCACAATATGTAGATCTGTTCTTGGCACCCATCGCAAAAAGTATGAGCTCCTACATCAAAGACACTGGTGATTTCTTACGAATACTTAAGGACATCACGTGGAATGAAGACTACCTATTGGTAACAATCGATGCAGTTTCACTGTACACATCAATAAAACACGAGATTGGTTTGAATGCATGTCACTACTTCTTAAAGCAACGCAACATCAGCGAGTTAAAACATACTGAAATGCTCATGAATATGATCAAGCTATGTCTCACCAACAATGTGTTCTTATTCCACCGTCAACTATACAGACAAGAATGCGGAACGGCTATGGGAATTTCATTCTCACCAAACTACGCAAATATCACGATGGGATGGTGGGAGAAAACCATTGCCTGGAACCCAACAAATCAAACAGACTTGGACAGGATAATTTTATGGGTCCGATACATTGACGATTTGTTTTTAATTTGGAATGGGACAGAAAATGACTTCAATTCATACTATTCAAAACTGTGTGACAATGATGTGGGATTACAATTTACGTATGTAATCAACAAAAAAGAAATCGATTTCTTAGATCTAAAAATATATGTGGAGAACAACCAAATCCAGACAACACTGTTTCGGAAAAAGACATCTACAAACAGCATACTACATGGGACAAGTTTCCATCCTCAACCACTACTTGCAAGCATACCTTACGGCGAATTTATTCGCATGACGAGAAATTGCTCGATGGAAACAGATGCAGAAATGAGAATCTTGGAGACAACGGATACACTAAGGTCCCGGGGATACAGTGAAAGAATATTGGAAAAAAGCAAAAAAAGAGTGGAACTCAAAACAAGATCTATGATACTTACCAATCAAGTGAAAAAAGATGAATTACAAGGGCCACCGCGTTTTGTGACCACATATAGTAAAGAAAGTGGCATCATAAAAAGCAAGATAAAAAAGTACTGGCATCTTATATCAGGGGATCCTGACATAGGAAAAATGGTAGGTGAAGGACCGATGATGAGTTATAAAAAAAGTCCTCTTTGAGGGACCTACTCGTCCATAGCCATTTCAAAAGAAACATACCTGGTAAGAAAAGCAACTGGATCAGTGACCAGAAAAACGGTTTGATAAAATGCAATGTCTGTAAGGCGTGTAAGATCGGTCAAAATAGAAAAACTTTTGAAGAACCTGACGGACCTACAGGAAAAATTACATTCTCCTCCACACATGTGGTATACATTGTAGAATGCAAATGTGGGTCAAGATATATTGGAAGCACGACCTGAGCCTTGAAAAAACGAATTTTGGAACACATTAGGGCTGTTAAGAACAATGACATGTCACACGCCACAGCAAAACATATGGCAATGTGTCAAAAGAGCAATTGGAAAGCCATGTACTCCTATGGAATATACATGGTTGATATGGACGAACGAGGAGGAAACAGACAACGCAAACTGAGACAAACTGAATCAGACTTAAAACGAAGATGCCACGTGGAATGAACTTTGATGAAGAGCTTTATGTACATTTAGATTAAAAATGGTTGATAACTGGTTGATAACAGAACATTTGTGTACTCAAAATAATAGGGTACTATACCCGGACACATGAAACTAAAAGTGAAAAAATACATCAGAATGCACTCGCAAAGAGAACGGGTACTAGACCGAATAACTCTTATGTGTAGAAAAGCATAAGTTTAATACACCTGTGGCGCCTAAAAGGCAGCGCATGAGCATTGAAGCATTATATCATGAAAGTAAATGATGTATATTAGCGCATGTGAACATTGCATGTCATGAAATTGCATACTTATATGAGAAAAACTACTAGTCCCATAATGCGCCCTAATTGCAAAATGGGATAAATAGTAGAGATAGAAAAAAGCTCACTTACAGTGAACAAAGCCTGTGCTAGGCTGAAACGCGTTGGTCCGAGCTCGAGAAGTAAATAAACCTTTTTTGTTAAAAACTCAAACCCTGAGTGCCGCATTCTTGGTGGAAAAAATAAATAAATATATATATATATATATATATATATATATCACACTCCACACTTTCGCCAGGGATTCGATGTTAAGTTAATGATGGTTAGATTGTCTCCTTTCTCTAATTCCGCGGAATTAGAATTAGAGAAAGGAGACAATCTAACCATCATTAACTTAACATCGAAAGTGCTAACTAAGGAAGAGGAATCCATTTTAAAATTGGGATTATCCTTTTGTCCGCAGAATAAATTGGAATTCGCACAGACAAGAATTGATTTATTCAAATTCACGCGCAAGTTAAAACTCCACAAATTTTTCAAACTGAAACCCATTGTGGGAAAATTATCGACGACAGAAGTACAAATTGATGATACATCTATCTTTTCATGTAAAGATCTGGGTAGTATTAGAACTATGGAAGAACTTAGAATGGAAGTGGAGGAAGGAAATGAAATGGACTTGAGAAATACTCAATTACTGACAGAGTGGGATATTCAACAGAAAGGGGGCATAAGCACGTTTAAACCGGCTTCATCATTCATGCCTCCAACATCATCTGATGCTATAGACACCTTCTCTGATGCAGTAATAAAAGATCTGGCTCGCTTGAGACGTAATATTCAACATCAGGACAAACCGGGAAATTTCTCCAAATCACAAGTAAAGGCTTTAAATAAACTGTGTGATGATTCTTCCCTGATTTGCAAACCCTCTGACAAAGGGGGGAACATTGTCCTGTTAACTAAAGAGCAATATGAAACGGAAGCTTTCCGCCAATTGAATGACGTCGCATGCTATATGAATATAACGGATCGAGATTACCAACAAAGCATCATAGATTTTCACAATATGATCACGAAATGGTACAAGCAAGATATGCTCAATACAGATGAGTACCTATTTCTCAGGTGTCTGAATCCCACAACTCCCACTTTCTATTACTTACCTAAAGTACATAAGGACAAACTTAACCCTCCAGGTAGACCAATTGTGGCCTCACAAGGGGGTCTAACAGAACATTTGTCGATATATGTTAATTCCTTTTTGTTTCCATTTGTGACTACATTAAAGTCGTATCTAAAAAACACTACACATTTCTTGAATTGTATAAATAAGATCTTGTGGAAAGAAGGTTATTGTATGCTAGTACTTGACATTGCCAGCTTATATACCAGCATAGCACACGAGGATGGCTTGAAAGCAATTAAGAGTTTCTTGGATACTCGCAAACTGAGATTTTACGATCATAACAAAATGCTGATGGAATTTCTAACATTTGGTCTAAATAATAACAACTTTTTGTTCAGTGGACAGCTATTTAGACAACTACTGGGAGTGGCCATGGGTTCCTGCTCCGCCCCCAGTTACGCGAATCTTTTCGTCGGCTGGTGGGAGGAGCAGGTGGCTTGGGCTGAGACTAACCACATGTGGAATGATAAAATCAAGGGATGGCATCGATATATAGTTGATCTCTTCATCATATTTGATGGTTCAGTAGAACAAGCTACCGCATATGTTGAAGTATTGAATGTCAATGATGTTAACTTGAAATTTAGTGGAGAAACCAGTGCCTCTAGTGTAAACTACCTAGATCTTACTGTATACATAGAGGAGGGACAATTACATACCAAATTGTTCCGGAAATCAACAGCAGGTAACTCCACTTTATATGCCACCAGTAATCATCCGACTAAACTGAAGAACAGCATCCCGTATGGGGAACTGTTAAGGCTAAAGAGGAACAATTCCAATGAGGGAGAATTCCAGAAGGCAGCAAAACAATGCATAGATTGTTTCAGAATAAGGGGTTACAGTGAAGGTGTATTTAAAGATGCTTTAGGGAGAGTCAATAAGCAAATAAGGAATGACCTACTAAAAGATAAGGACAAAGCCAAAGATGACAAAGGAACCTTTAGATTAATCACCACATTTTCTGATAACGCGGGTGATTTAAAAAGAATACTGCGAAAAAATTGGAACATTTTGTTGACAGACTCTCAGGGAAGAATTACCTTCCAACCCTCTGGTTACCTTTAGAAAAGCTAAGGCACTAAAAGACCATCTAGTACATAGCCATCATGTCACTAAACTGAATACCACCAAAATGCCACAGTTGAATGGTTTTTATCCCTGTGGAAGATGCAAGGCATGTAAAATAAGCAAACGTACTTTGACATACAAGATACCAGGTCTCAGTACACCTAAAAAGATTAACAAATTCCTCACCTGTTCAACGCCCTATGCAGTATACTGTCTGATGTGCCCTTGTGGGCTGAGGTATATCGGCAGTACGATTAATCCAGTTAAACTGCGTATTTTAGAGCATATGCGGGCCATTAATAATATCGATGAGGCATACCCAGTCGCTAGACATTTTAACAAAGTCCATGGGCACAACAGGGACCTTTTGTCCTATTTCTGTCTAGACAGTGTACCCACACATCCTAGAGGTGGGGACCGTTTATCCAAACTAAGAAGGCTGGAATCACGTTATATAATAGACCTTCAAACGAAAAGCCCAACAGGTCTGAACACTAATGAGGAATTGGCAGTACATTTGGGGTGACTGAGAGATGAATACGCATACATACTAGAAGGAATGTAATGTAATGTAGACTGTATTAGATTTTGATAGGACATGATGTTCTTGTTTCATAAGAGGTATAAGTAGATTTGATGTTGGGACCCAGGACGTTGGTTAAGTCAAAATGTGAGAGTCACCATTGTGGGGAAAAAAGGGGACAGAGCCCATACAGGGCGAGAGAAAAGAGATAAATGCATTGATCTCAGTGTTGAAGTGCCCATTCAGGGCTTGATGGCATTGCTGAAAAGACATGAACTGTTCCGATCTGTAAATGTATGAATAAGAATCTATCGCCGGATGTACAGCAATGAGTGTACTATTATGTATTTACATCGTACTGACCATTTGCACGTTACAAAATGGCGAGGAATATGAAAACGAATAGTCCTCTTTCTATGATGATGACACTATGACACGTTTTGTGCTGAATGTTTTCAAAAATTGCGCGAACGCCAGGGGCTCTGTTTTACAATTGACAAAGGCTGATTGCCGAAATGCGTCTTGTGTGCGTTGGGTTCCAATAAATTGATTGGATTTAAACCCCCCCTGGTGAGTGCTGTTTCTTTACCGGATGAGCGAGATCTGTTGGAACTTGGGAGCAGAGATATATATATATATATATATATATATATATATATACATATAAATTAAAATTCAATGTAGCCATAAAACTTCCAGGGTTTGCTCATGTTATTTAGACAATTTTTCTTTTTCTACCATTCACATAGAGCATCGATATAGGGACAATAGCATCGGTTTCTTTAAGCTCATTTTTGCCTGGTTTTTAAATAAAGAAACCATATTCTCTCAAATATCTTCAAGTATGGAATTGGCTATTCCGATTAATCCAAGATGGCTGCAATGATTATGGCACGTATAACGTGCTAATGTAGCCAGAAAACCCTGCATTTAAATGGAATTGCACTTCTATTTGCAATATTAGAGATACACCCATTCTCAAACTAAGGACATTTATGATGACATATGAAAAGTCATCACTACTTAAAAGATTTAAGGCCCAATACAGGTGGATAAATACCGGTCAGTAACGGTGAAATTCGGTAAATTTCACCGTTACCGACCGGTATTTAGCCATTCCTGATTTAGGTAAGGAATTGGTAAATAAGGAATTGGTAAATACCGATTCTTTAATACCGATTCCTTATTGCTCTTGCCTTTAAGGAATCGCAATGTAGAAAGCATATAAAAGAGTGCTTTTGGGCCTTAAGAAATTGGTAATCACCCCCAACTTCAAGTTGGTGGTAATTACCAAATTCCTTTAAAGAAGCACTTTCTTGCTTTTTTAGAAGTGCCACGTGGCACACATCCATGCCCATAGGGCATGGATGTGTGCCACATGTGCACACATGCACATTTTCAGGGATGCAACAGGGTGTCCTTTGGACACCCTGGCACCCTTGAAATACCTCCCAGTATTACCGATTCAGTAATACCGAATCGGTAATACTGTATGTCTTCACATTCATTCCTATGGGCCTCCGAGCCCATAGGAATGAATGGGTAGGTATTCCTTATTACCGATTCGGTAATAAGGAATATTAAGGATTCAGTATTTTTTACCGAATCTTTACCTACATAGGAAATCGGTAAAATTTGGTATTAAGAAATCGGTATTTCACAATTACCTACATCGGGCCCTTAAACTACTACAAACCTTAGACGTATGCCAATTAAAGACCATTATTAGCCTACAAGACATTCTTAAAGTTTCCTCAAAAATCACATGTCACACCACATTCCATCTCATCAAAATGTTCTCCACACATCATTCAACAATAATCCAGCACAACTCAACAGCATTATGGACTACATCTAGTCTAATTACTTTAATCAACTGTCTGAGACTGAAATTGTCCAGAGGTTCTCTTCACTCAGAATGAATCAGAAAATCCAATAATGGACTTGGGGATTTATGAAGTGGATAGTCTTGTATTTCAAGAAACAATTTTGGAAATACCTAGTCAGTTTTTATTTGCTGCAGAAGAATACATTATTAAAAGCAAGTTAGAATTATTGATTCTTACTTGAATTCTTAAAAAAAACGAAAAATGAAGAAATATTAGCATGGATACATTTAACTCTGTTTCTATTTGCAAAAGAAAGATATGAGATCAGCAAACACCATATAATCTGCAATTACTGCCTTGGAAAACTAGACCATAACTTTACATGGAATTCATCACAATTTAGAAATGTATCCAATACAGTCAGAACTATGGCAACTCAATTTATTTGAAAGAATGTTAATTCAAACAGTCTGTCCTTTTCAAACTATTATTAGAATGCATCCAAAATCAGGAACATTTCAGCCACTTGAATTAGTGCCCGCACTGAAAGAAAAACATGTTTTCCTTTTAGCAGATTTCACCAAAAACATAACTACTATTGGAATAAGATGCAAAATAGAGGAACCTTTAGTGTCTTTAGTCAATGGAGAACCTGCAAAGAAACAAAGAAAAGTTTGGCAAGAATTTGTATGCATAGATAAAGTTAAAAAAACAATACATTACATTCACAAAAGCAAAATATACTATAAAGATTTGAACATTAGTAACTAGTCTACATAACTATCATTTAGAAAAGAAAATCCGGCTGGACAATTTGAACAGATTACTCAGGAACATGGTGAACAAATATATGAATATTATAGTATACACCCACTACACTCCAGATACGTGATTGGTGATGCTTTAGAACTGTATCAGATTGGAGAAGCCAGAGAAGAACCAAGTAGTGTCTGGTGAAAAAATAGTAGAAGCAGGATGTTATCCACATTTATTCCACATTTATTCCCCACTAGAAAAGGTAGCCGATATGATGATTGTCCACTCCAAATTTCTGCATCGGAGTACGGAGCAACAAGGTTATATTTAGAGGAACCACGCTTTGATCAAGCTATTCCTTCTATCTTCAAAACTCTATAGGAAAGTGAACTTGCAGTCACTTCCTATGCTGTTGCTTAAGTTATGTGAAATGAAACTGTTTTTTCTAGTATTGTAATACAGGATTTTGTGGAAAAGGTCTGCGACAAAGATGACAATCCAAAATATAGCTTGATCAATATTAGAGCATGTCAGCGATGGACAAATTAATATTGGTTTCGAAGATAGCATTTATTGAGCGCATGGCTACCCTAAGGCATCCCAGTGCTAACAGCAGAACAGATCACGGTAGATGGCTATCAATTACTTTTCTGAAATAGCCAAGTTTTAAGGCATTTCCAGAAGGTAAGTGAGAGGTTTCAAGCCGCAGATTAAGAGGGAGAGTATTCCACAGTCTGGCTATGTTGTATGAGAAGGAGCGACCTCCGCTACGCATCGTATTAATTTTAGGGATGCTGGATAAATTTAGATTCGCCGAGCGGAGAGACTTCTCAGGTAGGTAAGCAGCAATCAGAGACTGGTTGATGCGGTGGGCCTGTGCCTATAAGAGTCTTGTGAGCAGTGCATAAGGCCTTGAAGGGGATCCTCTCCTCAATAGGCAACCAGTGTAAGGTTTTCAGACTGGGCCTAGCTGACTACGTTCTACAGCAGCCAGTCAAAAGTCACGACGCACAGCTCTGTGCCACCTGAAGCTTCCGTAGAGTAGATTTTGGAGCTCCCAAATACAGTGAGTTGCAGAAGTCCAGGTACGATAGAATCAGGACCTCGACCATGACTCTCCTTGCCTCTATGGGAAGTAGGGGCAGGTCTTTCCGCAGCATTCTGAGGATGACATGACACGCCCCTGACACTGCCACTGCGTGCTGGTCAAGTTTGAGAGAATGGTCTAGCCACACACCAAGGCTCTTTATATTGGCCTTCGGGATAGGAGGGGCGCCCAGGCAGGGCGGCCAGGACAGTGTGGGGACTAACTTGGCTGAGTTGCTCAAGTAAATGATTTCAGTTTTTTCCCCGTTGAGTTTGTTGCATCCAAGTTGCAACCTTTTACCAGCAAAGTTCCAGGCTTGAAGGATCAGACCGCAGATGCTTTTGCGATATCACCAGCTGAGTGTCATCCGCGTAGGTGACTACTTTAATCCCAAACAGCTGAATGACCTCGGCCAGTGGCCTTGTATATATGTTGAAAAGCGTGGGGCTTGGATCTGATCCCTGGGGCACTCCATAGTTAAGAGGTAGGGGCCCGGAGGTGGATTACCCCACGAAGACCTGGAAGGTTCAGCCATTAAGGAAAGATTTAATCTAGGAGATGCCTCCTCCTGCTATCACAGCTCTTCCTAGCCTTCCAATGAGAACATTGAAGTTGACCGTGTCAAAGGCCGCGCTAAGGTCTAGGAGGATAATGGCCGCTACTCCTCCCTGATCTACTATCCTCCTAGCTTCCTCCACCACAGCCGCCAAAGCGGATTCTGTACCGTGTTGTGGGCAAAAGCCCATCTGAGGGTGACGTAAAAACTCATAGGATTCTAGAAAGTGTGACAGAGTGGTATTTATATGTTTTTCTAAGATCTTACTAGCATGGCGTGCTTCCAAGCCAGAGGCACGAGTCCCTTGGAAATGGAGAGGTTTAGCACCTCCTGAATGGCTGGTAATACCACGTCTTTTACTTTGAATACAATATGAGGGGGGCGGGGTCTAAAGGCTAGCCTGATTTTATTTGGGAGAAGATATCAGATAGAGTCTCCAAATCCAAAAGTGGGAACTCCTCCAGGGTGTGACTGGCTCCTTTCCAAATACTTCAACCAGAAATGTTAAACTATGCTTCACTTCTTAACCTTAACCAACAAAAAGTAAAATCCTGTTAGAGAAGTCCCTGATTTCTTTTTGAGAAAAGAGTATCAAGCAAGAGGTGCAGCACACATTCATATGCTTCTGTGGATTAAAACCTAAGTTTGTATATGACTTGGATAAATGCATTCTACATTTTATCAAATGTTATGTCACTCGCAGCATCCACAAATAAGAGCAAAACAAGAAACTATTTGAGAACATTTTACACTTTCAATCACATAACAGATCTAAATATTACTCAAAATGTCACTTTAGATTTCTAAGACCGATTCTACAGAAAGGAAGATTCAATGTAATCTGTAAGACATGCGGTTACTGACGAATCACCGAAAAATACTTTCAATGGATCAACTGATCAATGACTACAACCCTTTAATTCTACATATTCTACATATGTGGGATGCAAACACGGATTTACAATTGGTTGCACATTATGTTACTTCCTATAATTCAAAGACAGAAAGAACTGATATGAAGGAAACATGGGAAGAAATATCTGCTGAGCAGTCCTTAAGTCAAAGATTACACAGATGTATCCTAAAAAGGCTCTCTCACTGTGAGACCAGTAGCTGTGATGCAATTGACTGTTTGAGTTCCTCGAGTTTACATGGTAAATCACAGGTAATTATGGAGCTTACTTTAGGATTGTTATCATCACGCCAAAGAGTGCTGAAAAGCCTACATTATATTAAATACCTTTGGCATTTTGACCCAACATTCTGAAAACAAATTTGTTGGACATACATAAAACAAAGAGAGGTCCATTGTTAGAAAACCTATCGCTCTATGAAGTTGCACCATTCTACTCATATAGAAATAATAAGGGAGAAGATATCAACACTGGAATTTTATATATATATATATATATATATATGAAGCAGTTGTTGCCCAATTCGGTGTCGGCGCTCGAGTTTCAGGGCGTGGTGCAGTTTTTACGACTGGGCATGTCGTTATTTATTGCTGTTAGGTTTCCCAAGGGAAAAGTAAAACGCACTCACCCGTCTTGGTGTGTTTGACAGCGGTTTATTTAGCAACCCAAACCCAACGCGTTTCGCTTTCTTCCAAAAGCTTGCTCACGGGATGTTGAGCAGGTTTCTAAGTCCTCCTTTTATACACAGCATCATGTGATTTCCTGTTTACGCTGCAAGTGCATTATGGTTAATGTAGTCTCCACTACATTATCGTCACCAGTCTGCTTGTAGTTTTTTGTAAACTGGAAAGAAAAGGGAAGGGTAGTGAGGGATAGTCTTTAGTATGCAGACATTTGAAGCTCTTTGGTGAGTTTGTAACATTACTTTGCAGGTGTCTGTTATTTCTTGTAAAATGCACTTGCAAAAGAACGATGTTACATCCATGTTCATCACGCAGGGTGTAGTTATATTAGTTCATCACCCCTAGTTAACTAATATAACTATACAATATATATATATATTACCTACTGGCGGTCGCCAGTAGGTATATATAGTTAGGATCGATTTCCATAGGGAAATCGCAACATTCGATTTGGAATAACTTTGGCGCCGGTTGAGCAATCAGGCTGAATTTTTCAGCAACTTTGCCTCGCGGCTCTCTGCTCCTTCCCTGAAAGTTTGGGGGGGATTCGTCAAGCGGGGGCTGAGATAAAAGGGGGGTCCCAAAACATGTTTTCCCCATGTTAATTTCCATAGGGCGGTCTGTCGCAGTTTTAGCTCGAACGGCTGAATGGATTTTCACCAAACTTGGCAAAATTGTAGGGACTGGTAGCCCGTTGTGCCTTTGCTATGGCTCAAGATATGTGCTCCAGTGGATTTTGAGTAATTTAGGTTTAAAAAAATTTATATATCTGTAAGCGTGTCCCGGTACGCGTACTGGGGAGCGCTCCGGGCGCACCACGCGACTTGCGCACGGCAAGCTGATTGGTTCTCGGGTGTCTGTAAACATTCGAAACAGTCAGCAGCGGCCGCCATCTTGTGTCTCGGTAGGATTGAGATACAAGAGGTGGCAAAAATCAAAGGGAGAAATGAGCAAAAGGGGGCAGGGTAGACCCCCTGACCCCCTAGGTTTGATGTGGGGGCCATAAAAGGGTCCCGTGGGACAAAATGTTTTTTGTTTTTTTCCGATTTTCGCGGGGGGAGCGCCCGGTACGCGCACCGGGAGCGTACGAGGGAGTGTACTTAGGTGAAAAATAGTGAAAATAATAGTGTAAAATAATCATTTTGAGTGATTACATGTAGGGTAGCTCTGAAAAGAGCTTTTGGGTTCTGTGGCTGTTTTAGGTACCTACAAGTGTGTCCCACACACACCCACATGCACACAACCCCACACTCACACACCCACACACTCCCCACACACACTTCACACATGCACACTTCCACCCACAGTCAAACACCCCACACCCCCACATCGACACCTTACACATCCACAGCTACACCCACATCCCACACACCCACACTCAAACACACACCTCACCCCCTTCCACCACACACACACACACATGCACATACACACAAATATCTCACAGACACACCACACACATCCCACACACACATCTCCCCCAACACACACAGAGACAACTCACAGACACATCCATACATCTCATACATACATACACATCCTAAACACATACCTCCCACACCCACACACACCCCACACACACCTCACACACCCACACTCCCACCTACACTCAAACACCCCACACACCCACACCCACACACACACCTTACATACCAATATCCCCACCCACATCCATATACCCCACACACCTCATCCCCCTAGACACACAGACACACACATACACACCTCACAGACACCCCCCGCACATCCCCCACACACACCTCCCCCACCCCCACACATGGGGAAAACTCAGTGAAATACTAAAATAATAATTTAAAGTGCTTAGAGGTAGGGTATCTCTGAATAGAGTTGTTGTGTTGTGTGGGTGATTTAAGTACCAACATGTAGGTACCAATGCAGAGTCTTAAATTCAATGTACACCGTTTCCTCTGTAGATAATTTGCATGTTGTTATAGAAGTTAGTGTGGTATGTATATGGAATCTATACCATAGTCTGTCAGGGAAGCAGAAACAACATGGAGGCAGAAGATGAAAAAGAGATGTCAAATACACATTGGAGGTAATATAGTGGGAGAAAGGAAGTAGCTATGAGCAAAATTACTATGTAACACAAATACGTTGCACAGTATACTATAAGTCTGAATTTATATTATAATCAATTTGGTAATAGTTTATGAATTACATATAATAATGAATAATGTCTCGAACATTTTTTGATTATTAAATATACATTTATTTTTCTGATTCTTTCTCAAAATTTAATAGAACGTCTAACATTTGACTGTCCGAAATGTTCTCTTGTTGAGTGAACATAACTTCCAACATTTGACTGTCAGAAACGTCCTCATATTGAATTAACAAATCCACAGATTCTACACATTGTAGAAGTTCATGGTCCCGTGATTCATCCATGAATTCCAAGTCAATGGGTTCAATGATTTCCTCATTGTTCATCTCTAGGACAATTTCAAAGGAAATGTTCTGTTCTCCTTCCATTTTTGTGCTGAAATTTACATTAAAAAAAAAATCAGTAGAAATATGGCACTGTTGGGTTTAAGTTCAGACAGGTAGTTTTGATTTTTTAATAGTGAAGTTAACTTTGGGCAGTGTATGGTAACAGGCAGGAAGTAGAAATATTAAAAAGTGCCTGTGAAGAAGCGTAAGTAAATTCATAACTATAGCAGAGAAGCCTAAGTCAATTTATAAATATAACAGAGGAGCCTATCTCTATCTATAACTATAGCAGAGGGACAGTAAATAATTATCAGGAAACGTTTTTACAAATTAACTTAAAGTGCCCCTTACAAATTATCAACTTACTTTAGAGAGAGGTGGAGAAGAAAAAATGCGAAAATCCTTTCAAGATGTACCTCAGGTAGTTGTAGTCAAAATGGCCGTGTTTCCCTCTCATTTTTCATTTATATTCATGTACATAACCAATCAAATGTCAGGGAAAAAAATAGAAAATCAAAGTAACATTTTAATTGGTTGTCAATTCTAACACTTCAGATGTGTTTTTGTTATGTAATTTACCTCAGGATATTTAGACAGGGCTACAGGCTAAATGGCTGAATGGAATTCCACCAAATTTGGGAAAATGGTAGGGACTGGTATGTAGTATTGCCTATTCTATATTTGGTGAAAGTGTCTCCAGTGGTTTTTATGTAAATTATCTTTTATTATTTTTTTTGGAGCGCTTCCCGGTGCACGCCCCGGTACGCGTACCGGCAGCGCTACGGGAGTCCTCCATTTTGTGTTTCGGTAGATTTGAGTCCGAAAATGGCGGACAAACAACGTTGGGAATGGGTATAAGGGGGCACGGTTGGCACTCCCTGACCCTCTAGGTTTTCAGAAGGGGTCTTAGGAGGCCCATATAGGACAAACAAAAATTATATTTTTAAATTTTCGCGGGGGGAGCGCCCGGTACGCGCACCGGGAAGCGTACCGGGGTGCGTACTTGGTGAAACATAGTGAAAAAAGTTAGAAAAAGATAATCATTTGCCCCCACATGCATCAACCTATTTAGGAAGTGCAAACGGTGCGAATCGGTAAATTCGGCCGTTTGCACTTCCTAAATAAGTTTTTGGGATGCATCAAACATTCGCTATTTTCTGCATTTCTTAAAAATGCAAATGCAATTAAGGAATCGCATTTTTGCGATTCCTTAAATGCAATGCATCATTTTTATTTAAATTGCGAATTTTGAAATTGGAAGTGCAAATTAACACGAGGTTGACCCTCGTGTTAATTTGCGAAATTTTTAAAAAAAGCAAAAAAATGCATTTTTTAAACTTGCATGTTACAGACACACATGTCCTTAGGAGATGTGTGTGTGAAACATGCACTTGAAAATACATTTCAGGGGTGCAGAGGGGGTCCTTTGGACCCCCCTCTGCACCCTTGCAATGCATCAACAAATTGCGAGTGCAAAAAAAAATATGCAAAACGGCATTGATTCCTATGGGCCTACAGGCCCATAGGAATCAATGTAATGCCATTCCTTAATTGCGATTCGCAATTAAGGAATCGCAATTTCTGAAAATTAAGAAATCCTAAAAACTTTTAGGATTTCTTGATGCATAGGATTTTGCATTTCCTAAATAGCGATTCCTTAATTTTCGCTATTTAAGAAATGCAAAATCCTAGATTGATGCATGTGGGGGTTGGAGTGATCAGAGATAGGGTAGCTGTGGCTGATTTAGGTACCTACTAGTAGGTACCAATGCACAGTCTTAAATTCAGGAGGAATATTCTATTCCCTTCATCTGAGAAGTGCACACCATCTTCTCTGTAAATATCTTGCATGTTGTAACGCAAGTTGTTGTTGTATATTGAACCCATTCCATAGTTTCTCATGTAAGCAGAAACAGATTTATTCACATGTTTCCGTGCTTTTTCAAATTGTGGACAAAATTGGTTGGACCACTTCCATTTCTGCCTTTGGCATATATTGGAATATACCAAGGCAGTTTGTGGAAAAAGTGCCATCAATTGATCAAAGGTGTCCTTTAAAAGCATTTCCAGACCTACACCAGTCAAAGTGCCCAAGTAATTTCCTCCACAGTGCAGAATTAACAGGTCAGGGTGTGGCAAATGCAAAAAGGTTTTCACCAATGGAATCAATTGGTGACATTTTAATCCTCTGTGGCCAATCCATTTTATGTTCACGTTTGATAAATCAAGGTTGTGTAAAATTCTGTTACTAGCATACCTTTGAGCCCAGTGGATATAACTATGTCCAATAATCCAGACAGAATACATGGTCAGAGGAGATTCTGGTGCAGTTAGATGAAGTGTGGAAAAGAAATGGCAGTTGGAATAATAGGAGTTTGCAAAAAAAAACCTGTGGAGTTTCAGAGCTCTTGAATCACAAGCAATGATTGGTAGAATGAGATAGGTGAAAACTGAAAGTTAGGGTGCATGGTTGTGTTCTGTGTAAGAAGTAATTTGAATGGTTAAAAAAAAGTTATTTAAAGAAACCTTACACCAGATAAGCTGGTGTATTTGCAGGTCAAACATCCTTGCAGAGGTGATTTGCAACATTGTAGAATAAACTTTTAACCCTGGCAGCTCAGTGAGGAGTTGCTATGGTAACAGGTAGAAAGAGCTGATGGGGGGAAGGGTGTTGGTTTGAATATAGAGAGAGAAGAGTTTTAATTGGTTAACAAAAAGGGATATCTGTGTAGAATTAGAGGTTTTCTGTGCCTTTATGGTTTGCAGTAGTTGGAGAACATACCTTTTGCTCTGCTAAAGAAATATTGGTGTGTGTATCTGACACTGTTGTGAATGTCCTAAAGCATTTGTAAAGGTGAGTTATGATTCATTTAATATACATAGAGACTTGTATACTCTATGAAGAAGATTTGGAAGAAAATTGTGGTCTTTACATGTTGCTTTGTGTCATGCTTTTTGATAATGCTTGGTAAAAAGTTTTTACTGCATAGAGTAATTGTATTTTGTAAAATTGTGAATTTTTAGTCGTGACATGGAATGCTTCTACGTAGGACTTGTGCTGTGTTTTGTAAATGTGATGTAAAAAACGATTTTGGGGGAAAAATAGTTTTTACATTTTTTAAAAGGAATAAAAAATGTGTGCATGTTTAATAGAAATACATTTGACTCTTTACAATGATGTTACCTGTGTTAACTCAATATGTTTCCTACACTGAGTTTGTTTGCATAGAGGAATTGTAATTTGTAAAATTGTGAAGCTTCATGTGAAAGCTTTTGCCTTAGTCTTATCATTGCTGTGAGGCAAATGGTTGTACATAGGATCTGTGCTGTGTTTCCTAAATGTGATGTTAAAAACGATTTTGGGGAAATGAATGTTTTTTACATATTTGAGTATATTGTGGCACAGAGGTTTAAAAAGTGACGCATCTAATTACATGTGTCTCTTTTTAAATATGGTGCAAAAAGGTACATGTTTGGGCTTTCTTGGGGAGCGTAGGTGGTGAGGCTTGTGTCTAAGAGTGCAGTGAACTAGGCTTCATGAAGCCTATCCCTGACTGCACTGTTAGACACAGGTGTGAATTTGACTCTTTATAATGATGTTACATGTGTTAACTCAGTGTAGGAAGCATATTGAGTTTGTTTGCATAGAGGAATTGCATTTTGTAAAATTGTGAAGCTTCATGTGAAAGCTTTTTCCTTAGTCTTATCCCTGCTGTGAGGCAGATGGTTGTACATAGGATCTGTGCTGTGTTTCCTAAATGTGATGTCAAAAACGATTTTGGGGAAATGAATGTTTTTTTACATATTTGAGTATATTGTGGCGCAGAGGTTTAAGACGTGACGCATCTAATTACATGTCTCACTTTTTAAATATGGTGCAAAAAGGTACATGTTTGGGCTTTCCTGGGGAGCGTAGGTAATGTAAAAATGTAAAAACCAATCATTCTCTCCAAAATCGTTTTTGACATCACATTTAGGAAACAGCACAGATCCTATTTACAATGATCTGCCTCACAACAGGAATAAGACTGAGGCAAACGCTTTCTCATGGAGCTTCACAATTTTATAAAATACAATTTTATATAACTATATAACTCAATATTTTCTTGGGAAGCATAGGTGGTGAAGCCTGTGCATAAGAGTGCAGTGGAGTTAGACATAGGTCTGATCTTCTTTGTAGTTGTGGACAGAGCTGTCTTCCACTATATTTTTCAATACACTCTTCACCTTTTGTGCACCACTGGAGAATCCTCACCTGATCTGAAACCCTGTATTGATCGTTTGCTTTTTGTCATTGCTTTGTTGTTTGGTAATAGTGGTCTATAATGTGGTACTGTTTTTCTTTAACACAGATTGAAATAGTTATTTGAAGAAAAATCAAAGATGCCCACAAAGGAAAGGACAAAGAAAGAACGCAACCGGGAAAAATCAAAAATAGCAACGGAATTACAGCATTCTTCCACAACAGATACTTCAAAAAACAGGAACAAAGCTCCTGGTAAGACAACTAAGTCTTTTTTACGCAACATATGTACATCCAGAAAAAATAATGGACACCATGTACAAAAAGAAAATGAGAGAGTAAAATTGAAAAGGAAGGAGAGAAATTCAAAGAATCCTAAAACTGGAGCAGGAGAGAATAATATGTATAGGAATAGAAGGAAGAATCAGTTTAGAGACATTCGTAGACGAATGTTTCGCAATAGGGTGGTTTTAAATTTGTTAAAAAACATTAGGAAAGGTAAACAGAGAGCTGCTTTTTATAAGAAAAAGAAAAGTGTAGAGAAGATTGTTGATCAGGCTTTTGAAGTTAAGAAAAAATTATTTATTTTAATAATCAATAGAATTAGAACACTTAACAAGACAATTGATGTTTTCAAATCAAACAGTAGATGGAAAAGAGTAATTAATCGGACTAATTTTTGTAAAGTTTTTTCTGGAGAATGGATGCACAGTTCAAGTTGTGAGCCATTTTTTAATGAGGAGAGTTACTTCCAGGAGAATGATTTAGTGCATGCAGTTGACACCAGTGGTCGAGCGTATGAAGTGAAAGACGGTTGTCCGATTGAAAAAGAGAAACTTGTGCCTAGAGAACCAGAAGAGGTGTTATCTGATGGAGTTTTAGGGAGACGTACTAAGGGTTCAGTGTACACTTGGAAGTGTAGTAGTATTTGTAGTGTGCGACAGGAATCAATTGATTTGTTTTGTAATTTCTTACGTACATATAGTAAGAAAAGTCTAAAGCAGAAAATGAAGTTGTTGCAAGACTTAGATCCTTGCAGAGTGAGAGGAATCACAGGTTTGCAAGGCCATTCACTGGCTTGTCTTTCTAGAAAAGTCTGTCAGAGTGTTTTTCATCATTTTAGGATGTTAGCAGTGCATCATACCAAAATGAGGAAATTAGTGAGAATGTTGTATTATGCAAAAAGTCCAGCACTTAAGCTTAAACAATTAAACAGTGCTCTTTTGCATGGAACAGAATTAGATGTGAAGAAGATTTGTGAAGAAATTGAGATTTGTTATTTTCGTGAGCAAGAGGACAGTGTAGAAATTGAGACAGCAATTCAAGGTAATGTGGAAGACAATGTACAGATTTTAAATACAGAAAAGTTTGAGAAGGAAATTACCAGGTTTAAGGTGAAATCAAGTGAAAGGCCGAATTTTACTTGTGTGTGTTGTCGACGGACTCATTATAAGATTCAGACTAGGTTAGTTGATTTATATGCAAAAAGTGAAAAGATGGATAATTATGAGTGGAAAGATTTAGCAACTTATTTGTGGGTGGAGAATTCTTTTGATTTGAGTTCTGATCAGCGTATTTGTAAATATTGTTATGACAAATTAAATCAAAACAGAATGCCTGCTAGAGCTGTTCATAATAATCTGGAGTTGATAGACATTCCCCGTGAATTGATAGATTTAAATACATATGAGTCTATTTTGATTCAATGTGTCCATCCTTTTCAGGCAATTGTTCGCATGGAGCCTAAGATAGGGAAATTGCCTCCTACAGATTTGCAGAGAGGATTAAAGGGAAGAGTTGTTTATTTGCCCCTAGATTTGAAAAAAAATATTGATACAATTGGTATAGAAAAAGTAGAAGAGGAACCTTTAGTTATTCTAGTTAATGGGGTTCCAACAAAGAGTAAAAAAATCTGGCAAGATTTAGTGGATGTTAGGAAAGTCAAAAAGGCAACGTTGTATTTAGTCAAAAACAATGAGTACTACTAAGCATGAGCGCAAAATCCGCTCCGATTGCGGATTTTGCGGATTTTCGGTGAATCCGCGGTCCGCGAACTCTCGCGAATTCACCGAAAATCCGCAATCCGCGATCGGAGCGGATTTTGCGGTCAAAAGTTCAAGCCTAATGCCTAATTTACGATGGCGCCGGCAAGCTGCCAGCGCCATCCTCAAATGGTTACTTAATTAGCTTCAACAGGAAGCTCTAACAGATAAGATAAAGCAGGGGCTCGAGCGCCTGCTTTATTTTATCAGTTGGAGCTTCCTGTTGAAGCTAATTAAGTAACTTTTGCAGGATGGCGCTGTCAGCTTGCCGGCGCCATCGTAAATTATTTACATGGGGAAAAACGGTGGTGTCTTCTTGAATAAATATGAAGGGCAGGGTTCATTATGGCACGACGGTCCTGGCACAAAAAATAAACCTCAACAGGAAACACTTGCAGATATCAATAACGCATGTGCCCTAGTTGAAGCTTAAATTCAGTGACTCATTCATCAGCCCAAAAATAATCGTGAGCGTTGTGGAGGCTGGGCAGGTGTGTCGAGCACGAGTCTGTCTCTTAATCTGCTGCTCTGATCGGTCTCTGACCTTTTATACACACAAGCGCCATGTGCGCTCGCATGGAAGCCCCGTCCGTTTGGCCCCGCCCGAGCTTCTGTCTCTTAATCTGCTGCTCTGATCGGTCTCTGACCTATTAAACACACAAGCGGCATGCGCGCTCGCATGGAAGCCCCGTCCGTTTGGCCCCGCCCACACACTCGAGGAAGCCCCGCCCCCAAATCCGCCGATCCGCATAATCCGCGGATTTTGCGGATCCACGATCCGTGAATCCGCAAATTCGTGAATCGTGGATCCGCAAAATCCGCCCATGCTTAAGTACTACAAAGATGTATGTGTTGCAGCAGAGGAAACAGCTGCAGATGAAGACAGTGATTGTTCAGCTGGCCAAATTGAAAAAGTTGATGTGTCTAGAAGTGAAGAAATATATGAAAACAGCAAAAGGAAGTCCCATTAGTGTATGGGAAGAAAGTTTGGAAGCTCGTTGTTTTCCACAGCTATTTCCAACAGGTAGAGGTGGACGATATGACGATCGACCACTTCAAATTCCTGCATCTGAATATCGAACTGTAAGATTATATGCTGAAGATGCAAGGTTTCATCAATGCATTCACTATTTGTTTCATCTACTGTATGAAAGTGACTTGTCTGGGCTTTCATATGCAGTAAACCATATTCTGAAAAGTGGAGCACATCTACAAAATGTTTCGGCGAGGGACTTTATGCAGAAAGTGAATCTTCAAGATAATATTTTAGAATCTCATCTAATCAATCTCATGGCATGTCAGCATGGTACAAATGAGTATTGGTACCGTCGCCATGGGAAATTGAAATGTATGCTAAGAAACTTAGGAACTCCTACATGGTTCCTCACTCTTAGCTGTGCATGGGAGGACTTACTTCAATTTCTACGAGAGGCCAATGCTAATATACAAAATATAGAATTCAAAACACCTGGAGAACTGTGCTCTTTGGATCCAGTGAATGTATGCAGATATTTTAATCATAGATTTGAAGCTATGATGTCTTTTATTACCAACAAAAAAAATCCTCCCCTTGGAGAGGTTTTGGATTTCTTTTGGAGAAAGGAGTATCAAGCGAGAGGTGCTCCTCACATACATATGTTGTTGTGGATTAAAGATGCACCCAAATTTGGAACAGATTCGGATGACACAGTGATGAGTTTCATTGAAGAGTATTCAACATGTGCTGTTCCGAAAACTACAGAAGAAAACAGTTTAAGGCAACAAGTTTTACGCTTTCAATCCCATCGTTGTGGAAAGTACTGTTGTCGAAAATTCAGAAACAAGGACAAGTTCTACACAAAATGTCGTTTCAGCTTTCCACGACCAGTGATTTCTAAAGGAAGAGTAAATAATTTGATGTCTTCTCTGCGACATACTGTGACGAGGAAATCACCAAAAAATACATACAATTTAAAAAGAGACGAAGAGTCTAAGTACATCAACGACTACAACCCAGTGATTTTGTCCATGTGGAATGTTAACATGGATATTCAATTCGTTGCTGACAACTCTATTGCTGTGGCTCGATATGTGACGTCTTACATCACAAAAAAAGAAAAGACAGAACTAAAGGAAATGTGGGAGGACATTTCACATGAAAAGAGTCTAAGCAAGAAATTATACAGTTACAGTCTGAAGATGTTGTCGCATCGAGAAATTGGAGCGTATGAATGTTCTGATCGATTGTCGTCAGCAAGTCTCTATGCCAAATCTAGAACCATCATTTGGGTGAGTCTAGGTCTTGCTGCAACACGAAATCGAGTTTTGAAATCTGTACAAGAGATAGAGTATTTGGCGGAGAAAGAACCAGAAAGTACAGATATTTTGAAGACAAACATGTTGGATACATACTATCCAAATAGAAGTCATCACCTTGAGAGCGCTTGTCTCTATGAAGTTCTGCAGAGATATATTTATAAGACAAACATCAGAGAAGATATCAATAATGGAATATATGGAGTCATTGGATGTGAAGGATGTCTAGTGAAACAGAAAAAAGGTCATTTGATTAATCATCGCAAATTGAGTTGTGATAATCCAGATAAAAGAGAATTTTATTATTTGGCTCTTTTGCAACTGTTTAAACCATGGCGTGAAGAAGAGGAACTTCTTGGAGATTTTCTCTGTTATGAAGACTCCTTTAATGCAACGAAGGATACCATAGAATGTCCTGTTTTTCCAAATTATCTGCAAATGTTGAATGAAGAAATAGAGCAAGAAGCCACAATTGCTGCAGAGATTGCGAGAGACAGTTCTCAAGGCAGTCAGAGTTCTGCTTCATTGAGTCAGGATCCACTAGGAGGACCAATTATCCAAAATGAAGCTGCTACTGCCATGGATGAGGTGGAAAGAGTTATGGAACAAGGTCAAGATGATGAAGTTACCTTAGAAGATTTGGTGAAACAACTAAACCTTGAGCAGAAACAGATATATGACGAAGTCACAGAACAGATTGAACATGGATTCAGTCATGAGAAAAAAGAATGCTCATGTACATCATTTAAGCCTGTCCAACTGTACGTGAGTGGAGAAGCAGGAACTGGAAAAAGTTTTCTGATTAAAGCCATTGCAACTTATCTGCAAAAAAGGACTGAATCACCGCTGTCTTGTGTTGTTACTGCTCCAACTGGGCTGGCAGCACATAACATTTAAGGGATTACTTTACATCGTTTACTGATGCTGCCAGTGGAGCATGATAACAAATTGGAGTATCACAAGCTATCAGGAGATGCGTGTTCCGAAGTTTCGAGAGTCCTGAAGAAAATGAAACTTCTTATAATTGATGAAGTAAGCATGGTGTCAAATATCATGCTTGCTTTTGTGCATTTGAGAATGCAAGACATTCTTAGAACAGACTATGATGTCTTATTTGGTGGAAAACATATTATTGTTTTTGGAGATCTTCTGCAGTTGACTCCAGTGAAAGGACAACCTGTGTTCAAAATGCTCACACATGAAGATACCAGGAAGTGCTTAGGGAGCATCGGAAACGTTAATATATGGTTAAACTTTAAATATGCAGAATGCTTCAAAATATGCGGCAGGCAAATGATGAAGATTATAAAAATATTCTACAAGATGTAAGGATCGGAAAAGTAAGTCAGCAAGGGAAAGAAGCTTTACATGCACGATTAATTTCAAATTTGTACCCAAATGAAAACATTCTTCCAGAGAACATATTTAAGAAAATTAACGAGAAGAAATCTGGCATATGTTTGTTGCCAACTCTGAAAGCATGTTCCATGTTCAACAACAAAATGTTACAGTTAGAAAATGAAGAGATAGTGAAACTGGAACCTATTGATAAAATAGAGCATATGGGAGCAACAATTATTTTGTCTGAAAATTTGAAATCAAAATTGGATTCATTAGAGAAGACTATATCTAAAACTGCTGGTTTTGAAAAGACTCTGAATGTGTGTTTGAATTGTCGTGTCATTTTAAGAAGGAATTTAAATTAGTAAATGGAGCAATGGGTTATGTTGTTGGTTTTCTGAATTACAAAAATAGAGATGGAATTGAAATTTTAAAATTTAAATTTGATGACATTGATGAAATAGAACAAATTTGTCGTTGTTCAGCTAGATTTTTGCTCGTGAAAGACTTATATGTTCGCCGAAAACAGTTTCCTATTTGTTTGGCATATGCGGTGACAATTCATAAGTCTCAAGGTTTAAGTGTAGATAGCGCTTTGGTGAACATTGGAAGTTCTGTGTTTAAAGAGGGTATGGCATATGTGGCATTATCACGAGTCAGAACTTTAGCAGGATTGTACTTGATTGAGTGTGATGAAACAAAGATTTGTGCATATTTAGATTGTGTAAAAGAATACAATAGGTTAAGAAGAGAGTATGCTCCACATTTGCCTCAATATCCTCTGATTGAAAAACGCGTGGTAGGCCGAAAAAGAAGAAATGAGAGTAATTGCAGTGAGGTATCAGCAAAAAGGCATAAAGTAGATAAAAGTGTAATTGTAAAGAGAAACAAAAAGGATTCTGTTGAAGATGTTGTTGGATTTCAGTTTGAAAACAGTTCTGGTGTCAACTGCTATGCTAATATAGTAGTTAATGTTGTTTTTTTTCTTCAAAATTTACAAAGAGAGATGGTTGAAAATCGGGAACAAACATTGTGCTGTTTATTGAATTCTGTGTTAGAGAAATGTAGTAGTGATAGAGCTAAAATAGAAAGTGTTTCAGAAATTAGAAATCTTCTAGATATATGTTCAGGTCAAAATCAATTTTCACAGAATATTCAGCAGGATTGTCAGGAATTTTTAATGTATATGTTTGATGTATTACAAGATGAAGGAGTAGATATAAAAAATCTATTTGGCCTTTCTTATCAATGGCAACATGACTGTGATAACTGTGCTTCATCAAGTACTACTAGAATAGACTCTGAAAGATTTATATATTTAACTTTACCAGACTGCAAATCAGTGTCTTTCAATAATCTAGTTAAAGCAGCGGATCACAATATGGTGTGTACCCAATGTAAGTCTGCAATGCTGTCCACATTATTTCTACAAAATTATGGTCACTATGTTATTTTAATGTTCCAACGATGTAGACCTGATGGAACTAAATTGACAACTTCTATTAAAAATATTGTGGCTTCTCAGTTATCGATATCAGGAAGAACCTTTGCAACTGTAGCTATTATTTTTCATGACGGTCCTTCTACAACATCAGGGCAATACACATGCTATTTAAAAACTTCTAAAGGTTGGACCCAATGTAACGACAATAATTTGACTTTCAAACAACGTTTGCCTTTTGGCTTTATAAATTCATACCTAGTGTTTTTACAGCCAAAATGTAGGTAAAGGTAATTGGCCTATGAAGACGGGAGGAGTACTCATATATACTCATACATCTGACACTATTTGGCCAAATGGAAAGGTGCAAGAATGAGTAAAGAGTCATGACTGAAAAAAAGGAGTATATTACATTTTTGAAAATATTTCAGATGTTCTTGGAGCTTTTCTTGTAGAAAGTCGATGAAATGGATTTCTAAGTGAACAGCAAAATACTATGTAACGAGAAAAGGACCTCCATGATATACTATTTGGCCTCAAGGAAAAGTAAGTCAATCAAAGATTAGCGTACATTTGTTGTTTGTCAGTATGTAAGGGTTTTTTTAAAACACAATCTTTTAGATTGTGTTTTTTTTCCTGCTGTCATATGATGAGTAATTTGAACTCACTGCTTTAAGTGAAATTCAATATATTCTGAGAACAGCAAAAATAAACTATGTAACATGTTGTAGAAATTATTCTATAGTTTGGATTGTGTAAATTAAATTGTATTCCCATTCTCTGACATCCACTCTCCCTCGCTTATCTTTGTTTGCTTCTTACTTTTGACCTCTTCTCTCTATTTTTCGTTCACTACTTCTCGGTACTCAGTGCCTCACTCTACTTGTATTATTTTCACTTGTGTTTATCTACCTTCTATCACTTCTTTTCCAACAACTTCACTGCTCCTCTCTCGTCGTTCTTCATCCCATTTCTTTTACTCTGGTTCCGTTACTATCCATCATTTCCTTTTTTTCATTGTCCTTCTCTTTACTTTCATCACCAAATTATTTTTTCTCAGTAGCACTGTTTTAGTCATGTTCTCCTCTCTTTCCTTTTTTTTGCTCACTTACTTTTTTCTTTTCTCACTCATTGTACTCCACCTCACTCTGTTTTTCTCTTAGTGTGTCTACCTTATAACTTCCTTTGTCCATTTCCTTCAATTGTTGTATATTATTCTGTCTCCCTTCATCCTTTCACTCTATGACTGTTCTTCACTTACTCTCAGTTATCTTCTATTCCTCATTCTTCTAAATGCATCATTAATTAGACTGTTTTCTGTCTCAGTCATTATCTTTTTACTTACTTGTGTTGCCTGATTTAGTTTTGCTAACTCACATTGTTTTAGTATCTTTCTTACTTTCAGTTCATTTCTCTGTACTTCTCTCTCTTTTTCTTAGTGAATCTATATGCCTTACTCATTGTAATTTGCTCTCCTTCTATTTCTTTTTCCCTTTTTTTGCCCTTCTAACTTAGTTTATTTCCCTTTCTGTGTTCTTCACTCACTATATTTCTAAATAGAGTGTTATGATGTTTTTAGCTCTTCATTGGTATATTTTAATTTAAAATACATATTTTACTAATTATAACTTATATTTTTTTTCTCTCTTTCACAGATACCAACTGTAGTAAAAAAATTAAAGTTAGATTTATTATATGGTAAGTATGACTAAAAAAATGTCGTTTGTTATCACCCTTTGCTTTAAGGTCACTAACATTTTCTCAATCTACCTCACTCCTGTGTTTTTACTCTGCTTCTCTCACTTATTTGTATTCTCCATGTTTACTCCCCTTCCATTATTTACCCTCTCATATTCAACTTCTTTTGATCCCTATTCTTTACTTCACTTACCCTCTGTTCCCTTCCTTTGCTTATTTACTCATTCTCTTTTTCTTAATTATTTACCTTACTCCTACATATATACCTCATCCCTCTCCCAACACATACACACACCTGTAACATACACCCCACACACACACCACACCTACACATCATACACACAAAAAAACTCCCACAGACACTCCTCAAAAACACAAACACATTCCATACACACACATACATTGAACACATATACACCCCACACTCATACACTTCTCACACATATTTCACACACCCTCATCTCTACCCACACCAAAACACTCCACACAACCACACCCACAGACACACCTTACACACCCACACTCCGACCTACACCCACTAACTCCCTGTAAGTCACACACACTACATTACTTATCTTTTTTTGCTGTTGTACTCAAGCCCATTCAGGTACTGTTCCTTTTACTCTCTTTGTCCTCTCTCTTTGTCACTCACCATGTGTTATCCTAATTCAATATTTCTCCCTCTATCACCCCTCTTTACTTTTACTATGGGTAGCGCACCGGGGAGCGTAACAAGGGGAAAACAAAGAGAAACAGTAAAATAATATTTTAGAGTGCTTTGAGGTAGGGTAGCTGTTGTGTTGTGTGGGTGATTTACTTACTGCACTCCTTCCACTCCTTTTCTCAGTACCTCTGTTCTCACAGTTCTTCATTCCCGTTCACTCAGTCCGTCTATCTTACTGTAATTGTCTCTGTCTCTTCACTCTTTCACTACTTGTTCATTATGCTTTCTCCCTGAAGTTCAAGCACATTACGTTATTTACATTTCTTTGCTGCTTCAATTATTCCCTTTCTGTTACTTATTCTTTTCTTCTTTTAGTTTTTTTCTCTGTCAATCCACATGTTTTAACTTTATTCGATGTTATCCATCTTATTTCATCCCTCTTTATTTATGCACACTACTTTTTTCTCTCTCTCCTTTACCAGTGTTATTTAAATCTGGTTCCGTTATTACCTTTTATTTGTACATCATTTTTTCTCTTTCCTTTTAGTCTTTACAGACACTCACATTCTTCATGTGCCTCTGCTTTAGTATTCTTCTTCTCTCTTTCTTTGTTTCACAGCCTTATATTTTTTACATTTTCTCTCTTACACTTTGCTATATCTTTTACACTGTTTTGCTATGTATTACACAGTACATCTGTGTTGCTCTCTCTTGCTGTCTGTCTCTTAACATTACTCTCTCTTTCTCCTTCTCTTATGCTCTCCTTCTCTTGTTTTTTTTTTTCTTTTTTTTGTGTTGCGCTAACGGGGCGCTCACCGGTGCGCGTACCGGGAAGCGCACCCATGAGAAAAATGAAGTGAAGAGTGCTAAAAATTTTAGTAATTTTTTAAAAATGGGAGGTAGTTCTGAAAAGAACTTTTTTTAATGTTTTTTTTGTTTTATATTTTTTTTAATTTTTCGGAACTTTTTTTTGTTGTATTTTTTGAACAATTTTATGTTTTTTTTGTTTTTTTGGGGGGGAACAACGAAAAACAGGCATTAGAAAGGGCTCAACAGGAGCAAAAAAAAAATCACTTTTTGGGGCGTTTTGAGCACTTGTGATTTTCAAATGCTCTGTTCATTAAAATCACACTCATCTCCCCGTGGCAAAGTAGTCCCCCACAATAAATACACACTAGCTTGATGTGTTGAAAATTGCTCTGGATATTGGGGACCGTCTCCCTCGCCTCTGGTCCCGAAAAACTTTCCTGTGTTGAGGTGGTGGCCATAGAAGTTCGTGGGTTTTCACGGAGGTCACGCACCTCAGCCACGCTGTAATTTATTGGATGCCACCTTTGCATGTGGCGATGCATAGTATAGTTCCCATAGCTATTTTTTTTATCTGTGCCTCGGGACAGAACTTCTTTGCAGATCAGGCATGTGACATGACGGGCATTGACTTTTTTTTGGCTTTCTGGGAATGTAAAAAATTGCCAAATGAAACTGTCCTTGTGGTGGGATTTCCGGGGCTGTTCAGGCAAGAATACTCTCTCATGTACCTCCTCTTCCTCTTTTTCCTCCTCTTCCTCATGGTTGGGAAGGAACTCGGTAGGTGGTCCTTCCTTCCTAGGAGGTGGTGGTGGTGGTGGGGGTGCACCAGCTGCAGCTACTATTGAAGCCATCTCTTAATAATAAAAATAGGTCTTCCTCTCACAAAGTTGAAAGTCAGAGTGAGAAAAAAGGTGGGGGCTTTCATCATTTGGGAAAAAAAATGTTCTAAACCAATGAAAAGTGTTATTTTTAGGTCACATGACCTAGCCTTACATCATTAGGAAACCAAAAGTGAAATGAACCAATAAAAAGTTTTATTAACAAGTCACATGACCTGTTACGCTTACGTTACGCGCTCCGCGCCGCTCCCCGGATCGCTTCCGGGGTGCTGCGCTTCGCGCCTCGGTTCGCGCTCCGGAGCACTTCCGGGTGCGCTAACGCAGCGCGTCATAAGACGCATTACGCGGCAACGCGATACGTCGCGCTTACGCGACGCGTCACGATGTTGTTTTGTAACGCGGCAGTTGCGCTAACGGAACGTTTACCGGTTCGCGGACCAGGTCGCAGCACCAAATTGAGCTAACGGGAAGCTACCCGGTGCGCGGACCGGTAGCGAAACAAAAAAAAAAAATAACAAAAAAAATATATACATAAAAAAATTATATTAAAAACATATAAAATATATTTTTCGATTAAACGAAGAATACATTTTACAGCTTTTGATATTTGCTAATAAAAAACCATTGAAATTCACTGAAAAAACCATAGGTTATAGACCATATATAGTTAGGAATTAGCATTTACAAAACCTTGAAAATTCACTGAAAAAACCATAGGTTATAGACCATATATAGTTAGGAATTAGCATTTTTAAAACCCTTTTTTACTCACACAAAACCATTGAAATTCGCATATATAGTTAGTTGTACTAACTATATATTTCGCGCACCCGCAATCCACTGCTGATGATGTCACATATTACATCATTCATGACATGGTCAGTGACATCACTGATGACATCACTGATGACATCTCAAATGACATCACTGATGACATCTCATTTGACATGACTGATCACATCACTGATGACATCATTCATGTGATAATACGATGAACTTCTTCAGACTCTAATATAACCTTATATACACTCAGTGTAAACAGACACTCACAGAGTGTCACTCATCCATGGAGTTACTCACACACCTAGTCAGTCATGCAAAGAATCAATCACACCTCCATTTCCTCAACTATACAGTTATACACACCTTACTTATTCAAACAGATACTAACACATATTTACTCTCTTATACAATCCCTGATACAATTTCAGAATGATCCATACAGCCACTCACACATTCACTGGCTCTTATGCACAGTTATTTATATATGCCAACTCTCACATGTACTGTGTTTTACATATGTTCTTACTTTGACATGTAGCACTGAGATATCCATTCACTCACCAATACACTCATGCACACAGTCAACCGCCCATACAGCTGTTTCCACATGCACTTTTGAACCCATACATCTAGTGAATCAACTGCTCACACATCTATGCACAGAGTCATACACCTCCCAACCACCCACACACACACTCAGTCTCCCATACAAATACTTGGGCAACCAATCAATAACCCATATAGTTACTCATATAGCTACTGATCAACACATGCAGCAGTTTACAAAACAACAGACATAATGATGCACAAATTAAGACAGTTTAGTCACTAACCCATGCACTCAGTGAGACACATTTAATGACTCACTCATACAGTCAGTCATGCTCCTACTAAATCCTTCATCCAGACACTTATACATCCACTCATTCTTCAATATGTAAGACATATTTAAACTTTACAGAAACATACAGACACTGGATGTTGATATCAGTGATGTCATCAGTGATGTCATTTGAGATGTCATCAGTGATGTCATCAGTGATGTCACTGACCATGTCATGAATGATGTAATATGTGACATCATCAGCAGTGGATTGCGGGTGCGCGAAATATATAGTTAGTACAACTAACTATATATGCGAATTTCAATGGTTTTGTGTGAGTAAAATAAGGTTTTAAAAATGCTAATTCCTAACTATATATGGTCTATAACCTATGGTTTTTTCAGTGAATTTTCAAGGTTTTGTAAATGCTAATTCCTAACTATATATGGTCTATAACCTATGGTTTTTTCAGTGAATATATATATATATATATATATATATATATATATATATATATATATATATATATATGACGGAAAATCTCTCCAAAGAAAAGATCAGAGGCCACACGGGGGTTCAGAGCAGGACACAGGTTTATTTCAGAAGTCCCAGCGGCGGCGGATGCATTTCGGCATGGATAGCCTTCCTCAGCGCCCAACGCTGTAAAGAGTACCTCCCTGTTGCACTTGACCTGTGTAAAATACCCGCCCGCACCACAGTCTCCTCCCTCTGCAGCTGTCGACTGACCAATGAAGTTCGTGCCAGGTAAGTCAGACTTCAAATCCCAGCAGGCACTGTGTCGGCGTTGCTGGGGTCGGTTCTCATGAGGGAGTAAGAAGGATCGTCAGATCGGTGCAGGCTCTAGGTAAGTTGGGAAGCCCAAGGATCCTATGAAATAACAGCGTCCGCCTTGGTCCCCGTGTATGCTGCAGCTACCATTCGCCATGGTGAAGACAGGGAGTGGGGGCAGTCAAATGCGAGACTGGGCGCCCATTTGAGCATAAATATCTCTGTCCGCTCACCGTCCATCTCATGGCTGCCGGTGGTCTTCGGGAATACTGATTCCTCAGTCTTGTGAATGCTGCAAGCAGCAGGGTGCCGTTAAAAATCCCGAGTCACTTCTTGCTGCAGGGCCTTCTGTGCTGTGCTGCAGGCAAGCACAGTATATATGACGGAAAATCTCTCCAAAGTAAATATATATATATCTCACTAACAGACCACTCCGGATGAAGAGATCAGAGGCCACAGCGGGGAACTTGTGGAGGAATCTTTATTAAGACAGATTGGAGAGCGTAATGCATTTCGGCGAGTGTGCCTTCCTCAGATGCTGTAGCAAAATCAAGATACCACCAAGCCTCCTCCTTTTGTACTTCTGCGGTCTTCCCCTGATAGGGAAGTCAGCTGACCCCACCACATTGCCTGCAGCTGTAGTCATATCGCTGAGGACTACAGCTCCCATCATGCAGCAGTCAGGTAGGTACCCTGGCGGAGTCCTGGCTCAATGCGCACTGGAATACATGGCAAAAGGGGGGATGTTGTACTTCTTGGCAGCGCCTGTGAATAAAGTCAAGTTCCTCCTCGGGTCCCCAACGTTCTGCCTCAGTGCACCAGTGTCAGGTAGGGCCATAAAGCGTGGATATAATTCACGAGTACTCACGAGCTGCTCCTGGCAGTGGACACTTGCCCAGCCTGGTGCGGCATCCGATCCCTCGGAAAATGAAGAAAGTGTTGCCACTTGAGTCTGCAAGGTCGCAGCACACTTGAAGAACGGGGCCTCTTACACGCGCTGCTGACAGGCACATGAAAACAAGTAATTATGGAGCTTTTTTGGAGTAATTATGGATTGTTATCATCACGCCAAAGAGTGCTGAAAAGCCTACATTATATTAAATACCTTTGGCATTTTGATCCCATATTCTGAAAACAAATGTGTTGGACATATATAAACCAAAGAGAGGACCATTGTTAGAAAACCTATCGCTCTATGAAGTTGACCATTCTACTCATATTGAAATAATAAGGCAGAAGATATCAACACTGGAATTCTCGAGAAATTGATTAACAACTGCATACATTTTCGTGTACAAGTCTGATGATTTGAATGGTTTGAAATCTTCCCCACAAGATGTATATACATGATTTTTAATGTATATATTTATATGTTTGCTATAGAGCAATATATTTTTGATATTCATATTTATGTGTAAATAACTATGTATATACAACTATGATGTTTTCTATAGAGCAATATATTTTTGATATTCATGTTTATGTGTAAATAACTATGTATATATAACTAAGATGGATTTAATTTTATGTGATAATCCATGTGGGGATTGAGCAATTGGGCACTGCGCCCTCAATCATATTTCAAATTCGGGACATTGCGAAATTATTTTAATATGCATTGTTCACTTTAAATGAAGCCTTACCTGCTACGCCCTCATCTTGAGTATTTAAATCCTTGTTTGTTTCATTGTCACGTCATGTGATCAAGCCTCGACTTGGAGGCGAAACGCGTCATGGCGGATGGCTGGCGAATGATTTGCACAATAAATCACTGAAGATTTTCACCAAATCTGGGCTTACTCAGCGTTGTTCTTTTATGGTGAGGAAAGACTTTGGGATAACGGTTTCGTTATTTAATGCACCAAGGAGCATTCGTGGTACGAGTAAGAAGCCCCTCTCCAGGTTATGGGCGTGGAGCAGCAGGAAGCTGGGATTCTGTGAACCGGAATCGGAAACTGTACTCCGGTAGGAGGAAGCTGCCCGAGCCTCTGTGAGGAGAACACACGTACCTATCGGGACGAAAGGAGTCCGAGCTGAGCAGACATTCACGGGGAAGCTGCTGACAGCCGAGTCCAGGTAGGACAGTGAATGAAATTCATAGAGGAGAGAGTGCTTAGCAGTCAGCGCCGTACACTTTAAACAAGCGCAGGCTGCTTTGTTTCTTCAGTGTGTGCTATACAACTTTGCCATAGAAAGCCAACATGTCCGCTGACGTGCTGAAACGCAGAGAGGAAGTTGCAGGCCATATGTTCGTGGAAAATCCGGAGGGGGCCAGCTCTGCACCCATTTCGGAGCATGATGTCAGAAGTGACAGTGGTTCTAATGTGAGAGAAACCTTTCGAAATTAGATTTGCTTATGAAACGCGAGCAATCAAAATGGTGGGAGCATAAATCCTTGACTCGCTACCTATCAGTCAAACGCGTCCCACGGGGTCTCAGAAGTACATTGGCTCCGAGCTATGAGAGCCCGGATCCAGCTATGCTGGCTGAATGGGCTAAGACCAACTTGGAGTACTCTGCACGCTTGATGGGCATTTTGGTGAAATATGCTGATAGTGACAGGGTGAAATTGCAAATTGAAATAGATGCTGTGGAAGCAGAATTGGCCGCAATGGATACTACAGACCAAACTACCAAAATGAGGGATGAGATGATGGCAAGACTTGTAAAAGAGGAAGACGTAATAAAGAAGAGAAAGACTTTTAAATTTGAGCGGGACAGATTAGATTACCTTCATGGACACATTTTTACCTTTGCGCGCCGTTACGATAATATTAAGGCGCAGGTGAGCAAAGGTGGTCAAAAATTGAGGCAAGGCATCACTACATCTGCTTCCTCGACGGATCTCAGTTCAGCCGCCGAAAGCGACTCGGATAATGATCCGAGAAAAAACGTGCAGGCGGGGTTTACCAAATTGTCTCTGGCGCAGGAGGTAAATTGCCTCTGCGAAAGTCGCCGAGACACACTGAAATCAAAATCGAAAGTAGACCCCAAACAAAACAGCAAAGGGCCAACAGCAAGCGTCTCCAATGACGGAAGTGCCATCAGAGGAAATACAGGTGGAGGGAAGAGGGGCAATCGGGGAAACAGAGGCAAATGGAACCGATTCCAGAATCAGACACAAGCCCCCGCTCAACAGCAATCATAAATTTGACTAATATTGTCCTAACCCCTAAGGAAAAACAGATCTTGGGACTTGGTTTATCGTATTGCCCCCCAAGCAATATGAATTACGCTAACTTGAGGATGGACACTTTCAGATTTATTAGAAAACTGAAATTAAGCAAGTACCATCGTTTACAACCATACAGAATACAAAAAAATCCGACTGTACAAACTCCCACTTTGCTTACAGCAGGAGCCGACATATCCTTGAATGAAATATGGGATTTGCAGCAGGAGGGCCAAGATGTAAGACAGTCCTCGGTATCAAGAACGCACTCTGACTACGCTCCAGGTTATACTTCCTTCAAAAAGAAATCAACTTTCTTGCCAATCATGACACATGACAGTCTGGACCTATATCAGGATTTTGTTATACGAGACTTAAAGAGACTATATACCACTACCAACAAAAAACACACCATCATAAGTCGACAGAATCAATGTTATAATAACTTGATTGAGAAACTTAAATCTGACAAAAATGTAATTGTGAAACAAGCAGACAAAGGGGGAAATATTGTTCTTTGGCACCGTGATGATTATGTAAAGGAAGCCTAATTACAACTAGGAGACCCTGATTGCTACAAAAAGAGCAACATTACAGCAATAAAAGCAGCTTAGTCGGAACAGAATTCCAAATTGATGGCGTGGAGAAGTGGGGGATTAATCTCTAATGACGAATTCAGATATTTAAAGAAAGACTGCCCTGTGATACCGACCCTTTATTTATTGCCGAAAGTTCACAAAGATATACGAACACCACCTGGAAGACCAATTTTATTGGCAATAAACAGTTCCACAGAAAATATATCAAAATATATTGACTTTTTTTTTACAAGAATGGGTAAAAATGTTGCCTTCTTATGTGAGAGACACAACAGATTTCATCTGTAAACTGAGTAAGCTAGAATAGGATGCCAACTATATTCTAATGACTCTAGACGTTACATCTTTGTATACGTCAATAAGACATTGTGATGGCATAAAAGCGGTTGAGCACTATTTATCTAAACGACCTGAGAATTGTTCTAATCACAGTCGAATGATTGTAGGGATGCTGAAACTTTGTTTGGAACAGAACTATTTTGTTTTCAACGGGCAGGTATATCAACAATTAAGGGGTGTGGCCATGGGGGCCTGTTTTGCCCCCAGCTCCGCGTGCTTGCACATGGGGCTGTGGGAGGAGCAGGTCCTCATGGGGTCACATGGTGAAATCATGAGAACGAATGTTATGATGTACCTGAGATATATCGATGATCTTTTCTTAGTTTGGAGAGAATCAAGATCTAGTGCTGAAGAGTTTGTAAAAATGTTAAATGTTAACTCTTTAAACTTGCAATTTACTTCGCAAATAGACAATGTCTCGGTAAATTTTCTAGACGTTGAGGTTTTTGTCAGTGATCACAAAATAGGGACTAGACTACATAGGAAAAAGACAGCGGGTAACACAGTACTTCACGCTACAAGTCAACATCCGCGTCACCTCATCAATAGCATCCCCTATGGGGAAATGCTCAGATTGAGGAGAATGTGTAGCTCAGATAGTGATTGTGAGACTTCCCAACAAGCAAGCAAACATCGCTTTTTAGAAAGGGGATATAAAGAAAACATTCTAGACAAAGCCATCAGATGCACTAGGGCCAAAACAAGAGAAGAGGCCCTAATCCCCAAGGCTAAAGAACTAGCAATAAACCCCGATAGCACCCACATCAATTCCAGAATCATAGTCCCATACAGTCAGCAACACTCGGAAATTAAAAAGATCTTCTTCAAAAACTGGAACCTAGTAAAGGGGGATCCAATAATTGGAGGAGATGTCTCTATAAGACCAGAAATTACCTTTCGCAGGTCTCCCACTATGGCGGACGCCCTAGTGAGCAACAATCTGGAGACAGCCCTGTCTGGAACATGGGAGGCCCTGAACAAGGGCTTCAGGAAATGTTCAGTTTGTAAAGCCTGCCGATTTGGGGTGAATAAAACCCACTATATGAGTCCATTCAAGGAAAAACCTATACCGATCACAAAACGCCTGACTTGTAAGACTGAGTTTGAAATTTACATTTTGCAGTGCCCATGTAGCTTAAACTACGTAGGCAGCACGCGACCATCTGCACACAAACGTATACTCCAACACATTAGAGCAATAACTGGCAAGGATCAATCTTACCCAGTAGCACGTCACTTTGAATTATTACACGACAGTGACCCTAGTAGTCTCCAATACTACCTAATTGACATGATATTACCCTTAAAATGGGGAGGGGATAGAGAGGGCAAATTGCGCCTCTTGGAGACCAGATACATCTTAGAACTTAACAGCAAGAGCCCAGGAGGACTCAATGACCGGGAGGATCTACTCACTTGCTTAAAAGAAATATGATGGTTATTCATACATATATTTTATGATAATGTGTTTCTCTTTGATACAGTTGATAACAGGTTCACAAGCTATTTTCGTTCGTATCTCTTCGTTGTGAGCACACAGTTACCTTTGACTCTGCTCTGAGTAGGGAAGATAGGTATACCCCTGCTGATGTTTGAGAAAAATCTAGCTCAGCTACAATAGGGAATTATGAACTTTTAAATCTCCGGTATCTAAAACTTCCACTATATCTGTGAAAAGGTTTTATAATAATGATGTTATCATTTTTTTTTTTTTGCACTAGCACTTTATTTTAATCACTTTATGAGTATTTCACAGCATCTACCAAGGGCTTTTAAAAAGATTATCAGAGAACTAGGCAATGGTTCCCCCTTGATTTTTGGATTAATTGCTCACTTGAGCATTTTCGAGAAATTGATTAACAACTGCATACATTTTCGTGTACAAGTCTGATGATTTGAATGGTTTGAAATTTTCCCCACAAGATGTATATACATGATTTTTAATGTATATATTTATATGTTTTCTATAGAGCAATATATTTTTGATATTCATATTTATGTGTAAATAACTATGTATATACAACTATGATGTTTTCTATAGAGCAATATATTTTTGATATTCATGTTTATGTGTAAATAACTATGTATATATAACTAAAATGGATTTAATTTTATGTGATAATCCATGTGGGGATTGAGCAATTGGGCACTGCGCCCTCAATCATATTTCAAATTCGGGACATTGCGAAATGATTTTAATAAGCATTGTTCACTTTAAATGAAGCCTTACCTGCTACGCCCTCATCTTGAGTATTTAAACCCTTGTTTGTTTCATTGTCACATCATGTGATCAAGCCTCGACTTGGAGGCGAAACGCGTCATGGCGGATGGCTGGCGAATGATTTGCACAATAAATCACTGAAGATTTTCACCAAATCTGGGCTTACTCAGCGTTGTTCTTTTCTGGTGAGGAAAGACTTTGGGATAACGGTTTCGTTATATATATATATATATATACACACCCACACAGATGGCGTGCTTAAGACGGCGGGCACTCGACGGGGTTCGCCAGCCCCTAAAAATTAAACAGCACTCCTGGTCCACCTATTTTCTTCACTCGAAAAAAACCCAGAGTCGAGGCCCCAATGCAGTTCACAGTGCTTTCAGGTTTTATTTGGCACAAAAAACCCTACGCGTTTCGAGATCAGCCGATCTCTTGCTCACGGGTGGAGCTTAGGTGTACTGCCATTCTTTTAAAGTGAAAATTACCGTGTTTAGAAGTCACACGTAATCTATAGACATAAACAAGTTCTTTTCGTTGTTACAATGTCTTTCAATTAATAAATGAAAGTTTATAAATTCATTTAACTCATTTCCATCGCATTATTGTCTTGTTATGATGTATTATTTAAACAAGATATGCATCACCATATGCTGATTTTGGAATAAAGAAAATTCACTTGCCAAAGAAAGTGGTCTGTTCTCCTTCTTCGCCGGTTTCCTAGGGACTGGAAGTGGTTCGGAGAATTGTTTTTTGATTTCAAAACGGAAGTTGGTTTGCTTTCGTAAACAGACCCCCTTTTCTGAAGCGGTGGCCGCCATCAAACTAATCGTCTTGTAATCCGTGGTGGAAATTGTGGTGGCTGCCCCCTACACACGCAGAAAGAATCACAGAGCACCGGAAACACCGAAGTGAGTATCCGGGGAGTGAGTGAGTTGGATGACGACCGGATTTATCGGGCTCGCTCTATCGGTGAGTGCTGCTGGCACTGTTGTAGGTGAAAAGGTCTATTGTGGCAGTTAATCTTGGTAGCGGACGACACTCTAAGCTACACTTTATAAATAAAGCAGTTATCAGCATATCGGATGAAACTGTCCGCAAACGCGAGGAGGCAGCCGACGAGCTGTTTAGAAATGTGCCGGTGAATACAGATTTGAACAACTCGGCACCAGCTAGTACCTTTGTTAACGAACCGGATTTAAAAAGATTGCTTCGTGTTCTAGAAAAAAACAAGAAACTTGAGATCACCAAGTGGTGGGAGCATCGTTCCCTAAGCAAATATGCAGAGGTAGGCAGAGTCCCACGGGGATTACGTATTTTGCTAGCTCCAAGTTTCGACAAACCCAACCCGGCAATGCTAATGGAGTGGGGCGAGAGCAACTTGACAGCGTCCATGAATCGTGTGCATATTCTCATAAAATATGCCGCAATAGATCGAACTGGGATTTTAGAAGATATTGACAAAATCAATGCAGAAATTGCGAAAAAAGGAAGATGGTGGTTCTGCAGGCACCGAGAAATTGCTTGAGGCGATGAATGAGCGACTAAATAAACATGAAGAAAAAATTAAAATTAGAAAGGCACACAAATTCGTCAGAGACCAGGCAGACTACAACAATGGTCACATTTTTACGTTTGCTCGGAAGTATAGTGGAGTAAAGCGGCAAGAATTTAGCAAGAAAGTAATGACAACAGCATTGCCACAGTGTGCCACAACTTCGAATGCAACAGCCAATATAGACAATATCGAAAATAATGAAGAGGGTGCGAGTTCTGACACCATCTCTCTGACAAGTGATTCGAGCTGTGATTCGGATTTTTTATGGCAACCACTTGTAACCAAATTCAATCTGCAGCAAGAAATGGATTTTGTGGTGGAAGAGAGGTTACAAACGCTGAGACCAAGGCAGCAAAAGAAGCAAGGAGAAAGAGGAAAAACCAGCAGAGACGAGAAAGGAAACGAAGATCAAAACAAAAATCAACAACAAAAAAAGAAAAAACGCACTTGGGTGAAGAAACAAAAGCGGAAAACAGCGTTCTAACCAAGGCGGAGGAGCAACTGTTGTCTTTGGGCTTGAATTTTTGTCCAGGGCAAAGTTTCAATTACGCAAATACCTGTATCGATGTTTTCTGCTTTAGAAAGTTAAAATTGCAAACGTTTTTCTCTTTGAAAACTGCCAAAGAGAATGGGGACATGGAAAAAGATACAGTTCCCACGAACATTGAAAATGTCTTATCCTCTGATGTGTCAACTCTCCTTTTGTTGCATGATCTTAATGCAGCTACTGCATCTCAACCATTGGGTCCAGATGCAGATTTGGACACACAAGCACGTTTGAATAAAATTGATATTAGACAAAAGGGCGCACGGCTAAGCCCTTACAAACCAAAATCAAGTTTTTTCCCTTTTTTTTTGTTGAAAATTTGTTTTTATTGTTGCCATCACAAAGTAAGCAGTAACGAATAATCATTGTATCATCGCAGCGTCAACATTCAGCTGCATTCAATCAGTGGAGCAACTTTTCAAATTTTCATTTTCACCCCAACTCTGAACAAACTACATAAAAGGGTCAAGATCAACGATCCGCATCTTAAAACAAATACAGCATCAGCTTGAGTAGAGCCTCCATGTGCATTACTCCTAGTTCATGTCACTAGCTAATCTGCTTACGTGTCCAGTATCTAGTTCTCAGACAACCCCCCTCTATAATGCCCACCCCGGAGTACATTATATCAGTCCATCTCACCCTCCTCCTCAGAGCTATCTACATCCTCATCCTCTGGTAACGGCTCACAAATATCCCCTCTATACGAGTTCCATGGCGTCCATATTTTATTCCACTTGCGCGGATTGAGTCTCTGTCTATAAACCTCCCGCTCCGTCAACATAAGCATATCCATGTTCTTACACCACTGCGACAGCGTCGGAGTAGTCGGTGCTCCCCAGTTCTGTGCAATATCGCGCTTCGCCAGCATCATACCAATGACCACCCAACGCTTCCCAGGCAGTGACAGGTCTGTTGGGCCCCACACGTGCAGTATGCATACCCGGGGGTCAGGTGTGAAAGGGGTTTTTAGTGTCTGGCTGATTGTGCGCGCTACGCGCCTCCAGTAAATTTGTAGATTGGGACATTCCCACAAAGTATGGAACAGTGTACCCTCCTCCCCACAGTTCCGTAAGCAATATGGATGGTCAGCCCCGTGTATTTTATGGAGTGTTGTGCGGGTGTAACAAACTCTATGCAATATTTTAAATTGGACCAATCGAAATCGCATGGATATGCCTGCCTCTCTGGGTGACGCCAATGCCTCGTTCCACTCTGACTCATCCAAATCCCCAAGCTCCCCCATCCACTTTTCTTTCAGGTGCACCAGCGGATCCGGCAAGTTGTTCAACAGTTTACGGTAGGCGAGGGATGTAGCACTAGTCTCCATATAGTCCGTAAGCAGCCGGTCTTCTAATGGAGCCGACTCTGGGACCGACGCCCCAGTTTCCAACACAGACATGAGTGCGTGTCTAATTTGTATATATCTGTACGTTTCCGTCACTCCCAGGTCATATTGCGCCCTCAACGTGTCAAAAGAAAGTATGTCGCCTCCCGACCATAGATCGCCCACTGTGGATATCCCGATAGAGTCCCACCGATCAAAACCCTTACTGCTACGCAAATTACCAAATGCTCTGGAGTCCCATAGCGGTGTGAGTTTGGTAATCACCCCCTCCCATCCAAGCCGCCTCTGTGCCCTATGCCATATAGTCACTGTGTGCTTGGTCGGACCTTCCAGCTTCCCAACCAAACCCTTGTTGTAGAGCGGGGCCAGGAGGGTAGCCGTGCCCAATTGTCTTCTATCCGCCACATATGCCGGGTCATCGTGGGTGCCATGAATCCATTGGTTGATCACCTTAAGGTGTGCTGCCCAGTAATACAGTTCAAGGCTCGGGAGTGCTATCCCCCCGCTATACCAATCTCTAATTAATTTCAGCTGTGCTACTCTAGCCGGCTAGCCACTCCAAAGCAATGTAGCCAGTTGTGCCGTCACTTGGCGGAAGAACAACAATGGAACCACCGTCGGCGTGTTCTCCAGGACATAAAGGAAGCGAGGTAGTGACAGCATTTTAAAGAGTGCCGCTCTACCCAGCAAAGTCAGGGGGAGGGCCTTCCAATGGCGCACATCCGCCCTCAATCTATTCATCAGGGGAACCAGGTTTAGCTCTAAAAATGTCTCAGATTCCTGTGTGATTTGAATTCCCAGGTACCTGAAGGTACGTGTTTCTATAATCAACTGGCATCCCTCAGGCAGTACCGGGGGGTCACCCCGAATCATGAACAGCACGGACTTAGACCGGTTTAGTTTGTAACCTGATGCTGCACCATGGGTCTCACAGAGGGCCAGCAGGACCGAAATGCCAGTGTCGAGGTCCATGAGGTATACAAGCATGTCATCAGCATACAGGGAGACCCTGTCCTCCCAACCATCACCCCATTGTATGCCCCTCAGCAACTGGGTGGATCGGAGAATTGTGGCCAGGGGTTCCAACACTAATGCAAAAAGTAGCGGTGAAAGCGGGCATCCCTGCCTTGTGCCTCTCGCCAGTGGGAAATCCCTCGAGATACAACCATTGGCCGCCACCCTCGCCACGGGCTCGGTGTATAACAACCTGACCCATGAGATGAAGCCGGGGCCAATACCCATGTGTTCCAGGACTGCAAAAAGATAGCGCCACTCCACCATATCAAACGCCATTCGGGCATCCAAAGATAGTACCGCTGCTGGCTCTTTCAATCGTGGGGCGCGTGCCAGCACCCCGTGCAACCTTCTCAAATTCAGCGCCGTGCTCCGGTGTGGCATAAAGCCCGACTGATCCGGATGGATTAGGTGCTGTAAGTGCGGTAGCAATCTAGTGGCCAGTAGTTTCGCCAGAATTTTATTTTCGGCGTTGAGGAGCGATATAGGGCGGTACGAGCCGCAGTCCTCAGGAGGTTTGCCAGGCTTCGGAATCGCCACTATGGTGGCCATGCGTTGGTCAGAGGGTAAGATCCCCGTTCCCGGCTTTCCTCGTACATTTCGAGTAGGGGAGTGGAGAGTGACTCAGACATAATCTTGTACCATTCAATCGGCACGCCGTTAGGGCCCATTGCTTTCCCAGGGCGCAACGCCGCAATGGCTAGTTGTATTTCTTCGGACGTCAGGTCCGAATCAAGTTCGTTCCTAGCGTCTGGGAGGAGAGTACGAGTCGGCACCCCTAGGAGTGATCCCTCCACCACTTCCCGTGTGACTTCAGTTTCCGGGGAGTAAACTGACTCAAAGTGGTCAGCGAGGAGTTCCACTATCCGATCAGGCCTGGTCTGCAGCGCCCCTCTCGAGTCCCTGAGCTGTAGTATGGCCCTTTGACCTCCACGCTTCTTCTCTAGCCATGCCAAGAGTTTACCTGCCTTATCCCCTACGTCATAGATCCTACTTGCTGTTGCCGCCATCCCGCCCAACACCTCACGCCGTAGATGATCGGCGTGTCTTTGCTGACACATCCGGAGCGTGTGATGTGTATCCTCACTCGGGTCACTTTCATGCGCCCGAGTCGCACTGGCGAGTTGTTCCTCTAGGTCTAATAGCTCCCTGCTGTGCGTGCGTTTATGTTGTGCGATAACCGAGATCGCCTGCCCGCGAAGAACTGTTTTATAGGCTTCCCAGAAGGTTACATGTGAAGTCACCGAACCCTCATTTTCAGTGATGTAAGATCTTGTACTCGCTTTTAAAGCCTTGGTTATTACAGGCTCCTTAAGATACCCTGGGTAAATAGGACAGATGCGTCTGTGGGTCCTCACCTGGCTGGACAGAGTCAAAGTCAACGGGGAATGGTCCGAAACCCCTCGTGGTTTGATGTCAGTTTCAGTGATATTGAGAAGGCCCCCTCCCAATGTGAGGAAGTAGTCTATTCGTGACAGGCTATCGTGAACTGCCGAATAATACGTGTATTGCTGGTCTTCCGGGTGAAACTGTCTCCATATATCCACTAAACCCTGCGCTTCCATGAAGTCTAACAATTTGGAAGGCCCCGGTGTACGTGTGCGCACTGGGTAACGGTCTTGGGAACTGTGTGCCACTGCGTTGAAATCACCCCCCACCACTAGATCTCCTTCCGGGAGGTGTAACAAAAAGTTCCCCAGGTCTGGGAGAGCGATGGTGTGTAGAGCCGGCGGTATGTATACCGAGACCACATTAAGCGGCCTACCCTCCCATTGCCCATGGATCGCCGCAAAGCGTCCCTGCGTGTCTACGCTAACTGAGTGTACAATAAACCTGGAGGAGCGGTGCATTAATATCCCAGTACCCCGGGACCCCTTAGTGAACTCAGAGTGAACAACCATACTCTATCCTTTCCTATCCATGGCCCGTACGGCCGTTCCGGTCAGATGAGTTTCTTGTAACAGGACCAAGGCTGGGTTTAACCTCCTGATGTTCTGTAAGACCAGTCCCCGCTTTATTTTATCCCCCAAGCCCCTAACAAAGTTTTTTCCCTTTGATGCCAAAAGACGCATTGGACACTTTTCACGATTGTGTCATTACTGATATTAAACAACTTTATCAGCATACTAGGAGAAAGAAATATAAGAAAATACACTATAAAAAGATGGAATATGCAAACCTGATGAAAAAACTCAGCAACAATAATGAAATTGTAATAAAAAATCCGATAAAGGAGGAAACTTGGTGATTTGGCCCAAAGAGGATTATATCATTGAGGCCAAGAGACAATTAAGTGATGGTGATTGTTACACTAAAACAACATACAAGGGATATTCAAAAGCAAAGGAGACTTTATTTAAGCAATTGTCTGCATGGCGCAGGGAGGGGTTAATTTCGAGTGATGAGTTGAAATTCATGAATAATGAGTTTCCAGTCCTCCTTGTCCTTTATTTAATACCCAAAATCCACAAAATGATCATACCTGTCCCCGGCAGGCCAATAATATCAGCAATCAAGAGTGCTGGGGAACAGGTGAGTCGTTATGTGGATTTTTTCCTCCAAGATCTTGTTAAAGAATTACCTAGCTATGTGAAAAACACTAGCGATTTTTTAAAGAAAATTAATGATTTGAGTTGAAATGATGACATGTTGCTTATAACGTTAGACGTTGAGTCTCTTTATACCAGTATCAAGAATGTACAAGGTTTGGTTGCTGTGGAATATTTTTTGTCTAAGAGACCTGGTGAGTTTTATGAACATAATAAGGCTTTGATTAAACTCATTGAATGGTGCCTATTCAACAATTTCTTTTTATTTGGTAAAGACTTGTATAAACAACGAAGAGGAGTGGCAATGGGATCCTGTTTCTCCCCCAGCTACGCGTGTTTACACGTAGGCTGGTGGGAGGAACAGGTCCTTAAAACTCAACATAAGGCATGGGTTCAAGAAAAGATCATTTGTTATCTCCGATACATTGATGATATTTTCATCTTATGGCAGGGAGAGGAATGTGAAGCCCGGGCTTTTGTGGATGAAATTAACCAAAACTCGCTTAATCTAAAATGTACTTCCCACATAGATAAAAGCAATGTGGAATTCTTAGATGTGAAACTTTACATCAAGAATGAAAGAATAGAGACTTCCTTATTTAGGAAACCCACAGCCGGGAATGCCACCCTTCATGCCACAAGTCTGCACCCTAAGCACTTAATCGCTAGTATACCTTACGGAGAAATTTTGAGGTTAAAAAGAATATGCAGCACAGAACCTGATTTTAACAGCTGTCTTGAAGAAATGCTAAAACGACTCAAAGCACGGGGTTATTCTGAAAGTATTTTGCTGAATGCAGTAGAAAAGGCGGAGTTAAGAACTAGGGAGAGCCTTTTCGAAAACAACGAAGTAGCAGCATCTTTTGAATCTAATAAACCTATACAAGATGCTAGTATGAATGGCAATACTAAAAGTCCAAGGCTAATCACATCATACAGCAATGAAGAGAGAAAGATTAGGGCCATTGTGAAGAAAAATTGGCCGATCTTATTGACTGATAATGTATTGGGTTCAAGTTTACCTAATGGTCCTACTATAACTTTCAGAAAGGCGAAGAGTATGGGCAGTACTCTAGACAAAAGCAGTCCTGAGACAGTAACCAATAGTATGTGGTTGAAAGCACCGTCAGGTTTTCGAAAGTGCTCTAGCTGCAGAGCTTGCAAGTTTGGAGTAAATACTACGCACTACCAAACGCCCTTTAGTACTCAACAAATAGCAATTTCAGGTAGTTTCGATTGCAGGACGGAATTTGCGGAGTATGTCCTGACGTGCACCTGTGGATTGCAATATGTTGGGAGTACCAAGCTACAGGTGTCCGTCAGGATTTTGCAGCACTTGCGGGCAATCTTGCATTCTGATCCAGCCTACCCAGTGGCACGCCATTTTAAAAGACACCACAATAATGATGTGGCGTGCCTTCAATATTTTGTGGTAGATGCCATCCCTAAATTACGGAGGGGCGGCAACCGTGAGCGTAGCCTGCGTCAGCTCGAAACAAGGATGATCTTACAGTTTGATAGCAGGTGGTCTAACGGTTTGAATAACACAGAAGAAATGCACAGCTTTTTATAGTAGTTCTATAGATATTGAGGTTCCCTGGTATCTATAAATGACCAATATGATGAGGGCATTTGTTTTCATCTACGAAATTGCAGTATACGTCATTGAGGTTCGATACTATTTGGGTGTGACGTTTAATTCTTATTTGCATGATATATAGGTTCCTTAGTATCATAGCAGTGTATATAGTGATTATAAATTATTCATCTGCATGTATTTCACCAGGTTACATTTTCTAATTGTAGCAGCTAGGCTGTTGTAAATATATGATTTTTTTCACGCTAATTGTCCTCTTTTTTGCACAAATTTTACTGTTATGATGAATTTTAAAAAACACCAGTTTATTTATATTTTTAACTATTTTATCCAATGCATTGGTTCATAATTGTTGATGATATTGATGGATGGTATTTATCATATGGTTTGCACTTTCTGATTAGCTAGTTTGCACAGTCTTTTGCACAGTTTTGCACAGGACATTTCTGCTTAGAGAATCCACAAGCATTTGAGCAAAGAGCATAAAGCAGATGTTTTCAAAGTTAAGGATCTTATGACCATATTGACTATTAGGTATTGATACAGGAATAATTCTTAGGGTGCCTATGATCATCCTTTTGTCCCATAGAAATGTAATTTGTGACATATTCAATTATTTATGGTCAATTGATGTATTTGTACAGTTATAAACTTAAGTGCCAATGAGATTATTGTTGCACAACGGATAATGTTGTAAAAGAAGCACAAGATATAATTTTGGTCAAAAAGATCCGTCTTGTATTGAAACATTTAAATTAACTGATATTGCTGCTATGTTCTTTGTACATGTATTTATACTGTTATTTATTATTTATTTAACTTTTTCTTTTTTTTGGGCTTCTCGCTTGCGTTTCCTCCTGTTTGACCGCCTGATTGTGTCCCGCCTTTTCCGACCTGATTTTGTTCGTTCCGCGGTCGTAAGGTTTTCATCCTGGCTGCCACCAAAAAATCCAATTCCTCCTCCATGCTGAGAACCACAAAATCGGTGTCTCTACCGCTGCTCGATTCGTCACTTGATCCACTTGTTAATGATTCCGGGTCAGTGTTAGTATCATCTTCATTCACATTTGTGGCACCAGCTTGCAGGGTATTTGGTTTTAAAGTGTTTTGCCTTTTTATCTTTCGGAAATTATCATATTTTTTTGAGAAAGTGTATATTTGCCCTCTTTGATAATCTTCTTGATCCCTTGCAAATTTGTGTATCTTCCTTGCTATTATTTTCTCCTCATGTTTCTTTAGACCATGGGTACTCACAAACTTTCTCTTGGGGGCCAAATTTACAGTGTGGTTTGTGGCCGAGGGCTGCACTGGTGGAGGCGGGGTCAGTGGGGGAGGGGGAAGGGGCTAGAAAGAAAAAAACTGTGACCATGAAGTTGAACACAGGCCCCTGCAGCTGACGCGTTCATCCACTGAGCCAACAGACCAGCATACACCCACATCTCTCTTTCTCTCTCTCTCTCTCTCTCTCTCTCTCTCTCCCTATCTCTCCCTCCCTCTGTCTCCCTCCTTCTATCTCTCTCTCTCGCTCCCTCCTTCCCTCTCTCTCTGTTTCCCTCTGTCTCTCTCTCTCTGTCCTACCTCTCTTTCTCTCTCTGTCTCCCTCCCTCTCTTTCCTTCCCTCTCTCCGTCTCCCTCCATCTGTCTCCCTCTATTTGTGTCCCACTGTCCATCTCCCTCTGTCTCCCTCTCTCCGTCTGCCCTCTGTCTGTCTCCCTCCCTCCCTATGTCTGTCTCCATCCCTCCCTCTGTCTCCCTCCCTCCCTCCCTCTGTTTCCCTCCCTCCCTCCCTCTGTCTCCCTTCCTCCCTCTGTCTGTCTCCCTCCCTCCCTCTGTCTGTCTCACTATGTCTTTGTCTCCCTCCCTCCCTCTGTCTGTCTCACTCTGTCTTTCTGTCTACCTCCCTCTGTCTGTCTCCCTCCCTCCCTCCCTCTGTCTGTCTGTCTCCCTCTGTCTGTCTCCCTCTGTCTTTCTGTCTCCCTCCCTCTGTCTGTCTCTGTCTGTCTCTGTCTGTCTGTCTCCCTCTGTCTCCCTCTGTCTGTCTCCCTCCCTCTCTCCCTCTGCCTCCCTCCCTCTGTCTGTCTGTCTCCCTCCCTCTGTCTGTCTCCCTCCCTGTCTGTCTGTCTCCCTCTGTCTCCCTCTGTCTGTCTCCCTCCCTCCCTCTGTTTCCCAACCCTCCCTCTGGCTGTCTCCCTTCCTCCCTCTGTCTGTCTCCCTCCCTCCCTCTGTCTCCCTCCTTCTGTCTGTCTCACTCTGTCTTTCTGTCTACCTCCTTCTGTATGTCTCCCTCCCTCTGTCTGTCTCCTTCCCTCCCTCTGTCTGTCTCCCTCCCTCCCTCTGTCTGTCTCCCTCCCTCTGTCTGTCTCCCTCTGTCTTTCTGTCTCCCTCCCTCTGTCTGTCTCCGTCCCTCTGTCTGTCTCTGTCTGTCTGTCTCTGTCTGTCTGTCTCTGTCTGTCTGTCTCTGTCTCCCTCTGTCTGTCTCCCTCTGTCTGTCTCCCTCTGTCTGTCTCCCTCTGGCTATCTCCCTCTGTGTCCCTCTATCCCTCTGCCTCCCTCTGTCTCCCTCCCTCCCTCTGTCTCCCTCACTCCCTCCCTCTGTCTCCCTATCTCCCTCCTTCCCGCTGTCTGTCTCCCTCCCCCCTCAGTCTCCCTCTGTCTTTCTGTCTCCCTCCCTCTGTCTGTCTCCCTTCCTCTGTCTGCCTCCCTCCCTCTGTCTGTCTCCATCTGTCTCCCTCTGTCTGTCTCCCTCTGTCTATCTCTCTCTGTCTGTCTCCATCCCTTCCTCTGTCTGTCTCCCTCTGTCTGTCTCCCTCCCTCTGTCTACCTCCCTCTGTCTGTCTCCATCCCTCCCTCTGTCTCCCTCTGTCTGTCTCCCTCCCTCTGTCTATCTCCCTCTGTCTGTCTCCCTCCCTCTGTCTGTCTGTCTCCCTCCCTCTGTCTGTCTCCCTCCCTTTGTCTGTCTCCCTCTGTCTGTCTCCCTCTCTCCCTCTGTCTGTCTCCCTCTCTCCCTCTGTCTGTCTCCCTCTGTCTGTCTCTCTGTCTGTCTCCATCCCTTCCTATGTCTGTCTCCCTCTCTCCCTCTGTCTCTCTCTGTCTGTCTCCTCTCTCTGTCTGTCTCTCTCTCTGTCTGTCTCTCTCTCTGTCTGTCTCTCTCTCTCTCTCTGTCTGTCTCTCTCTCTCTGTCTGTCTCTATCGCTGTCTGTCTCTACCGCTGTCTCTCTCTGCCTCTATCTGTC